>NC_136059.1:1040851222-1042051222 GCF_964261635.1 Lissotriton helveticus
GACTGAACATTAAATATTCTGCTTTGAATTATATTAAAACCTTAATTTCAGTAGAAAATGGAGAAATGTACTACTGTTAGCCGAAATTCCTACAGACAGAGGCTTTTCTAGCACACAGTATCTCCTGCTTCAAAAGAGAAGCGAAAACCGCAGTGCCTGCCATTTCTAAAACAATGTATCTGCTTATTTATTTTACATTTCATTGAATTGACCATTGAGACAACAATGAGGTCTTTCCAAGACTGTTTATCCAGTTTACACCACGCCCTTCAATTATCCGTGGAGTCGAGCTAGTGTAGTCTGAGCTAGTTGAATTGACAGTCCTTCACATTTTTGTGATATGCCATCACCCCTTTAACTTAGCATCGTCTAGGTTTCAGTCACTGTACTTGGAGCGGCGCCTGTTGTGTTGTCATGTAAGGTTGGAGGCTAGCTGACTCAAAGCGCCCAGTGCCTCTTCTCTCCCACCCCCCACAATATCTACTTGGGTTAGTGTGCTAATAACTAATTCATGGGTCCCATATTAACTCCTTGAAAGATTCTTAGAGTATTCCAGTATGAAATTATACAATTGGTTTTTGTTTTTCACTAGGTAAGGATATTACTGATTATTTCTCATGATCTTTCAGGTAATACATGTTCGACTAGTGCTCAGTACTACGTAAAATCCATTTCTAAAAATTCTATAAAATAAATGCTAGAACTAGGACAAATTCGTTTTATCTAAGAGCGATATTGCTGTGAAGATGAAAATGCCCTCAAATCATTTTTTGGATAATTCATTGCTTCTGCACTTTGAACAAGAAGTTATTCCAGTTGTCCAAGAATGACATGAACATCTTTGTCTTCACTCTTTTGAGTGTACGTATGGCATGGTAAGAAAAATGTTTTCAATATAACCTACCCTTAAACAAAAAAAACTTAGGTCTCATTACTTCCTGGACAGTGCCCAAGAGGACTCTTGTTTAATACTAATCACATCTTCAATAAAGATCGATGATAACGTTATCCCAATGATCCTCGCCTTCCTCTACTTTGCACCCCTGCAAGAAGTTGTGGCGATAAATACAATAGTAGTATACCTTTAAGTTGCTTTTCATTTTCGAAAACCAGCTTTGAACTACAGGTTCTTGCCAGTTCACCTTCTTTAGAAGACGCTGGGCTGCTTCTATACATATGACCTTTGCTTTTTGAGACTATTGAAATTTTCATTATGCTTTGTTTGTTGCTGGGTGAACACTGATGTTTCCGAAACACAAAGTGTGTTGTCAATGACTTCGCCACCCTGCAGGCGATATGGCTGCCCACCCTATCACGCGCAGATCACTAGCATTGCACCAGCCGTTTGTAAAGGGGATTTCTTAACATGGCTTTGACTGCTGTAAGTGTATATTCCCCCGGTATGTTGACAGTTTTTATCGACCTCCTAGGAGTAAAACAGTGAGCCACCTGCGGGCATTGCAGCTAGTGACCTTCATGTGGCACACCTACAGCAGCCACTAGCAAATGAATCCACAGAGCTGTGCTAGTCTTTCATTCTGTGTAACTTGTACAGAAGACACTTCTGGCCCATGGGTTTTGGTCCTGCAAAGACCACGTTATGCATATTTTGGTACAATACCAGGCCACAGGCGCTGCCCAGTTGATACATGGCAGAGTTCATGCTGCGGTCTGTCCTTCATGCTGAGTCTGTTGTTGCTACCTTACTTAGATAATCTTTGCTAATGCACACTCAATCTGGCATTTCAGTAGGTAATACATGACACTTCAGAATATCCTTAATAGAGCGCATGCTGCAATAGGATACTATGCATAAATGTACTAAAGTGATGTGTGAATTTTGTTCAAATGATTGACACGTGCAAATGGTATAGAGCGTAACTGACAGCTGGCATTAGATTGAAGTTCACATGCATGTCGTCTTTTGCAGTGTTGCATTTCGTTTGACAGGCTGTTGGTACTACCTGCGTAGATGGCAGCATAGCCTGGGATTTTATTTTCAAGAATGTATAATGTGGGACACTCAGTCTGCCCCTTTCTTTTCGCATTGCATGTTCTGTGAGACTTATGTTAGCTTTGGCTCTATCTGCAAGGGCTTTAAAAGAGAGGTTTTGTAAGAAGAAAATCAATGAGGTACAGGTTTTAATCGTCTGAGCCGAAAACATGGCTTCTCTGAGTTTCATGTTCTTTTCAACTCTGACGGTAGCCAAGTCCTATTTGATTTTACTAAATTGATATATATGATCTACAGGGGCTTTTTTTTGCCAGCCTTCTTAATGTATTAGGTCCGTACTGTCAATTAAAATATTATTCTGCCCACCATACAGCAAGGGCCAGCACACTTCAGCCTTTGACAACCTCTAGTGACCACATTCTGCCCTTAACACAGGAGCACAGCCACACAAAGTACTTCGCATAAGTGTGAGGACTACTATTGGGTGTGTGTGTGTGTGTGTGTGTGTGTGTGTGTGTGTGTGTGTGTGTGTGTGTGTGTGTGTGTGTGTGTGTGTGTGTGTGTGTGTGTGTGTGTGTGTGTGTGTGTGTGTGTGTGTGTGTGTGTGTGTGTGTGTGTGTGTGTGTGTGTGTGTGTGTTTTAAACCAAAACAAACTTTTGCTTATAACCTTTTTGTTTATTTATATATATGTGTGTGTGTATATATATATATATATATATATATATATATATATATATATATATATATATATATATATATATATATACTGGAAAGTGTTTCAAAAACTGAGAAAACACCAAGCAAAGGCTGATGGCTAAATCCAGACCTTTTGATTTTGCCAGTGCTTATTTGTGGGTGGAAATGGAATTTCTAATTTTGGCTCATTTGTGTTTATCTATGGATTGGAAATAGTGGAGTTCGGAGAAACTGTAATAACTAGAATTTCTGAGAAGTAGGCTTTGTACAAATTAACCTGCATTATTTGTTTAACCACAATAGACCTTACCTGCTTGGTAACTTAATTCACCGGCTTTGCAGCTAAAATGTTAGTCTATTTGAGACTGTACATGTACAGCCCAGTTCATGGTTGGTGTGTAATGCCCCATGGGTCTCTCTCTGCAGCATCATCAAATCTACTCAAGAACTCCCGAATTCAGATTCAGCCTGTCTTCAACAGTTCACAAAGTTCATTGTGTTTACTCAAGACCAGATAACCCCAATGCGCAATAAAAGCAACTATTTGATTTCGTCTTGTAATAACCACTCTCTAAAGTTCTCAAGGTGGGGTGCAAAGCGCAGTATTAAAATCACCTTCTCACAGGTCTGCCAAGAAAATGTAAGGCTTCTGATGAAGTTCAAACGTCATGAGACTAGTGGTAGGAGTGAACAGTTCCCACTCTTCATTTAATATGCTCTTTAATTGACGTCAGTTAACTCAAAGTACAATTAATTTTTCAATGAAATCTAACCACTGTCCTCTTTTATAGGAGAAAACTGAGCTACACCCCTCCAAGTAATCTTCAGCATCCCGAAATTAACAGTTGAATCACTTTCATTGTTTTGGGGAAGTAGCAGATAAGTTAATCGTAAAGAAAAGAAATGAAAATACTGACATCTACATTTTTTTAAACAGGTTAAGCATCCACTCAATACACTGACTACCTTGTTCTCCTGGAGTTGGTGTTTTCAGTTTATAAGGTCATTCACATTTGCGACAAATCTTGGATCGCTTCAGGTCATGGCACTTTACAAAACCTCTTAACTTAACTATTGCTCTGAGGGCTAATTGAGGTTAGCTCAGCTGCCAAGTGATGCGTGCCAAGGCTAGTTAATATGTGACTTTAGACTACTGCAGAGGCTGTAGGAATGGACATTACAGGGCACTTCAAGCAGCGGCTGGGCCTGCCTTGATGGCCTGTTCATATAGCTCCACGTGATTGCTATTTAGTAGAGCCCTTGGGGGTTAAGGCTACTGTTTCCCTTTTTCTGCAAGCCAAGAATAAAGAGTCCACAAGCATACCATAGCAGCGTGAGTGTTAATAAGTGAGTGAAAAGCTTGGTAATTAAATAAATG
The DNA here is from genome assembly GCF_964261635.1 of Lissotriton helveticus. Classification (NCBI taxonomy): domain Eukaryota; kingdom Metazoa; phylum Chordata; class Amphibia; order Caudata; family Salamandridae; genus Lissotriton; species Lissotriton helveticus. Next base: position 1,040,855,252 of record NC_136059.1, read on the forward strand.
CTCATTTGTGGGCTAGCACCACATTGGACATGAAGTCCTGAACCAGCCACATCGCTGTTAAGGTAATTCATAGATTCAATTTGACTAGCTTATAAAATCTAATCCAGTCTCGACGAGGAACATTTCATTGAGTTTTTTTCCTCGAAGTATGTGCTATTCATTTCTTGATGCTAAATAGTGCTGCAGGTGCCACGGTTACTATTTCCCCTATTCCAGTCGTCACTGTACTTCAGAATGATGAAATTCAGATTTTTACCCATAAATGTTCCGATTTGTAGCCAGATAGCTATTTGCACCTCTTCAGAACCCACTCTCATTAAAATATTGATACCCTACCATAAACAAAAAAAAAAAAAAAATATATATATATATATATATATATATATATATATATATATATATATATATATATATATATATATATATATATATATATATATATATATATATATATATATATATATATATTCCAAAAACAATGTTCAGTAATCACGCTCTCAGAAATCAAAACAACTCGCACTGGATCAAGTCCAAGGGTGTTTATTGCACCTACATATATATATTTCTCCCCATAGTCTTAGTTTGGTGTTGGCTCCCCCCCCCCCCCACCAAAAAAAATACAGCCCAGGGATGGTTGGTCGCAAGAGCCAGTTATGGACTTTGTCAGGGTGCTTTCTAATAATTGGGATTTTACTTCCAAAACATTCTTGACACTTATGCATCCCCTCGATTGTAAAAAGCTTTTTAAAATGTATCCATTGTGTTTGAGTTGCAGCAATGTGTGAGTTTGACTGAGTTTGACTGAGATTGCGGTAAAACGGGGATTGAAGCTGATGATTCAAACGCAACTGGAGATGCAAGTGCTGTTCTACTGAAAGCAACCCAAGCCTCAGCTGACTGTGTGGTGACAACAAATGTCGTTTTAAATATGTCATTCACTTGAAACAAATAGCATTTTCTTATGAAAAAGTTGAACACTAACAAAACGAATACCCATGTTCAGTTTGCAAAACATGCTTTTTTAAACCTAAATGCAACATAGGAAGAGGCTGTCCAGATGGTCTAGCTCACCCATTCTCTTCAAAGTAACGTCATTGTCTAAGGAGGTACAAAACGAGGCAGTGGCATCAGACCTTGGACGCGTACATCAACATGGTGCCAAAAAAAGTAGTTAGACATGCTAATTATTGGTTCAGACACTATAATGAAAGTTAATATTTTGTTTGTTTCATTGATTCGTGTAATTGTGTTTTTTTTTTACACTGTTATTTTTACTATGATTCGAGGGGTGCTGAACCCCACTGCTGGGTAGCCTTTTACCCAATAAATAAGGTAAGGGAGAAAAGCTAGATGTAGTTAGTTCCCTTTTAAACAGCGAAAAGTTAATCTTTGCTGCTATTTAATGTCGATCATACCTAAGTGAAAAGTGGGGTTAGCAGTTAGCTTAAGATGCAGTTGTCCAGGTGCACAATTCTAACACCAGTGTCGAAAATAAGTAAAGCAAAATAGTGAGATTGATCCTGGGTTGGTGCCGGTGGTCTATGAAAGCTGGAGATGGGAAGCTATTGTGTTGTGTAAAGTCAGGGATAGGTTCAGGGCATAACTGTTAGGGGATGTGCAAGTTAAGGAACCAAAATATGCAAAATTACATACATGAGGAAAGACGCCATGAAGGCCATTGCTTGAGGAAACAATTTTAAGGAAGTAGGGTAAGCGTAGAATTACTGTGGGAAAGTATCAAAGTGAATATGCAAAGCCTGAAAAGGAGTGGTGAGGGCTTGTTTCATTTAAAATTGGAAGTTTCCACTTTTTAGAGAGTTAGAAGAACTGAGACGTAGAGTTGTGAAGGTGAAGTGCTTTGAAGGAAATGGAAGAATGCTTAGACTTGATAGATTATTACATTTCAGAGCAGCTAGTGTAGCATTTTGAGCACTGCTGTCATGTGGTGATTTCACATGGACTCTGTCATGAATGTGTAGTTCTAATGTAGTACTGCCCTTACCAAAGAGTGGCTAGAAAGTCTCAGGAAGCTCAGTACTTCTTGATGAGGGTACTCAACCGTGTGTGAACTGTATTGCAGGAGATGAGTCCATAGGAGGTACTTGATTTTTCTTAGTAGGTGAATCTGTAAGCGGATTTGATTATCATGAATCGAGGGAAGGTTGTTAGTAACTCCTGAAACCCATAAACTTAGCTTGGGTGTAGGAACTGGAGAAGCTGCATGTTTGAACTTTTTCATTGTGATCAGTCTTAATGCGCTCTTCAATTACCCGACACCTGTAAGTCATTGGGAAACCCTTGACTTCACTCAGGTGCTGCTCACACAATTGGGTTACCCAAATCTTTGAGGACCAGACTCAATGACAGTCTTAGGTGCCAGAGTCTAGAACGAGGCTCCGGAGGAGTTCAAAGTGAAAGCAAGTTATGTTTGCTATTTCTGTAAGTCATGCAAGTTATTGAAGATGTAACTGTTACTCAGCTATGGTTTTGAACCTGGAACTCACTCGGGACATGAACCAAGTAACTGGGTCCGGCCTTGGCTCAGATAAGGCACTAGACAAAAGCAAATGCGTCCTTCTGTTCATCTGTGTCAAATTGGAAGTGCAATGCTCTGAGGAGCAAGTCTGGCATGGCGTGAAGGGAAGGGAGCGAGGAACATTTATGGTGATTAAATAAATGTAATCAACAGCCGTGGTAGCCAGGAATTAAATTATTTAAAGCAATTTGCTAGATAAGCTTAAAGCATCATTCTGAAGCAAGACTCCCGGCATCGGGGCCCACCTCGACCATGCCTAAATCAGGCACCATCACTATCCCCATTTCACTCCTGGAGGTACGTGCTTGGAAGTGATTTTGGTGACCGTGGGCTGCAAAGTACAAACAGCAGAGGCATTTTCATCCAGGCCTTAGTTTACCTGATTTACCCTACTGGTGTGATCACCAGGAAAGTAAGGATCTGAAACTCTTTACTATACGAGAGTCGCCAAGCAACTGCAGTGTCCCCGAGAAACACACCCTGGACCATAATTGGCGAACAGACTCCAGAGGCACACGAATGGTGAAAATGCATATTACACTCCTTATGCTCCTTACAAAACAGATCACTGGTTCAGCAGTTAAAGCCACGAGACAAATAGCTACATAATTGTGTCTCCTATGCATGAATGGATTCGTCTTCGAAACGACTTTGTGCCAGGAAAGCACAGGCGCAGCTATCAAGTGTATTCACTGCAAATGCACCCGCAGCTGGTCAGCTATCGTGGCAAAAGCTGGGCTATCTTATCGCACGTAAAAAAAACTAGTGTACATAAGCAATGCAAATGTATGCTGGCACCATGCCTTTCATCCTTTTGTTTTAGAGGGCTTTTGAAACCCCGAGCTATCTGTGCTTTTTGAAAGGAGTTTTTCACACAACTTATTCAGCATTGTTAGCGGCATTAACACATCACTGAACAAATTGCCCCTTGCATATGCTAATCCTGCACTTAAAAGGACTCATTGTAACATGTTTTCGTGCTGTAGCCAGAGGGGAGATGGGAATCCAGTGCATGTCAAATTGTCATGTGACCCACAACTATCGAATTCTTGCTTTCTTCGGGTCAACAGTTAGTACCGAGCGCATCTGAATGCTAAGTTGCCTGTGCAATTTGTGGAAAAGATTAGTCACTGCTTATTGTGCGCAGAATGGAGCTCTTTGTTGACTCAAGTGGTGAGGTTGTGATTAAATAAACAGTCTTTTCAAAGAGACCCCTTTTGAAGCCAGTAAACACTATTATGGCGCACAAAATAACAATCTTTATCTTTTCCTAGAATAATAAAATTAGGACCTCTCTCAAAGAAGAGAAAATGCAGCTAATTGTGGAATATTTTAGTTAACCCCCTCATGATTTTTTTTCCCTTCGGCTTTTGTGTAGAAATGCATAGAGCGGGAAACTTCCCTGGTTTACGTTTGACATTCTGAAGCCTAGTCATTTCTTTCAATTAGTCCTGGCACGTTCAAGAGGTAACAGCAAAGAACCCCCCCCAAAAAAAAACACGCACACAAAAAAAGATTAGTTGACAGGATAGCTGAATAGAACTTGACTGATGACCGGGGCTACCATGTATTCACAGATCTATTCACATTCAGCTTACTTTAACTAAAAATTAAAAAAAAAAATGTGGTCCTCTACACAAACTTAGCCTGAAGGGCAAGTTGCCATCGAGCTGCATAGGCATCGCATTTCTGAAATGCCAACCCATTTTTTGGTTTTCATGTGCGCAAAAAGTTATATTGAATTAATCCTTTTGATCGGTTTGTGTTGTTTCTGCAGAGTAACTCACTGTTGGTTCCCGACAGCCTGCGCGGCTTAGATAAACGCCGGAACGGGCCCGATTACTCAAATGACCTCAAGAAACGGAAGGTGGACGATAAAGATTCCAGCCACTATGTAAGTGAATGTTTACATTGTATGTCTGTTTTTGGAAACCGTCCATATTCAGGAGAGAATATATATCTCAGCAGTGCCTTGTCAATGTACTGTGGAGGGTTTATGTAGCCCCGCTGATAGACTTGATTCCTTCCTGTACCATTTCTGTTAAGTGAACTTCCAAATTGGTGTAATTGGGACATTGGGATACATGTTTCACAGGGGGTGGGTCTTAAGCAGGCCTATGACGAGGGGATGGGGAGAAACAGGTGGAGGGTGTAGTGAAAGCCTCACCACACCTTTCCATGAGCGTTCTACTTGCTCCATTGACAGAAAGGGAAGAGTGCTAGGGTTCTGGCAGTGTTCATGACATGGCGGTGGAGTCAACTTGCAATTACCTGGACCCTGAAGTGTGCAAACATCCACATTCCGGAAAAAAGACCGGTTTGCTGCTATAAGATAATGAAGTGAGGTTGGACCAGGGTCTGAGGGTCCCCTTATATTCACTTCTGTTCCCTTTATTTTTGTTGTCATATATGCATGTATTTACTCACATGTTGAGTTTTCATAGCATCTAATTGCTATCTCAAAATGCTCAATATGATTGATTACTGAATGTTTTTGACACATCATTTCACTGTTTTTGAGGCTCACCTGACGCATATGTGCACATCCAGATATCCCCAGTCTTATAAGCAGCAAAATATAAATGTCAGCGATTTGACAAACATATCAAACAAAAACTCACTTGCATCAGCCCCTCCCCGGCAGCAGTGCTTGTGCCTGCCCCCACATGCCTAGAGAGCCATGAGGGGAGGTTGCTGTCTCCTGTTCCAATTTTGCCGTGGAGTTTACCTGTACACTTTGAACATCACCCTTTTCCTTACCCATCACCCTTTTCCAGACCCTTTCACCAAGAGGTATAACAGGGTAATTTATTTATTTATGAGTTTGTATAGCGCCTGACTCACCCCCGGAGGGGTATCTCAGCGCTGCAGCAATGCGGGAGTGAGCTGACACAAAGGCGTCTAGAACAGAACAGTTTTAAGAAACCTTCTGAATTGGAGATGATCCGGACATTGACTCAGTGGAGTGGGAAGCTGATTACAATACAGAGGCGCGAGGTGCGAGAATGCTTTTCCCACCCAACTGGACTACTGCTTACTTCCAAGTGCCAATGAACCAGTTATCTGCACAGCTACTGCTGTTCCACGGCCACTGTACCTGACCTACTCATGGAGACTGGCAGATACAGGTGTACGGCAGGGCAGCTACCGTACCTAGTGGTTGTGCTAGCGGTTGTACTCTGTGCGGAGTCACGTTTTGGGCTGCGGTGTGGCACTCTGTTGGCACTTTGCACTCCCTGCAAGTGTGTTTTTGGCCATTAGCGGTTACATGCTGCATGCAATCTGTCCTGCAGCCCTGGGGTCCTACTAACCAAGCAACCCCAGCATGTTTGATGAGCGAGTGGACTGTCTTCTTGAAAGTCTGAGGCTCCCACGGGGATTTACTGCCCAGCTCGTACCTGTTCTACCAATCTTCCCGCAACCATTCTTTGTGTGGGTTGAGGTAGCGGCTACAGCAAGTGCAGGGGTGGGTGGGGGTGGTGGAAGTAAGTGAACAGCCACAGTTGCTTTTGTCGTTGGAGCCTCGGACCTTACCCTCCTTAATTTGCTTCATTGCCACATTGTTTGCTATACTGCTGACGTACTTCACTGGCCTTGTTACCATTGTTATTTCTCTTACATCTTTCCCCTATCTTGGCCGGTTCCTTGTACCTTGACAAATCTATTTTCCACCCTACCTAAGCTGTCTCTTAAGCTGGATGCTCCTTCCATCTTGGTAAATGTGTACAACAGGTAGTCGTCTTTTAATAAGTTGTCTCAAACTATGCAAATCCTTAACGTGTTAATAGAAGTCTAAGCATCTGTCATTCACAATGTCCTTGAAGGCAATTTCAACTGCTGTTTTTAGCCCTACCAACCCTTGCTAGATTTGTTTTGGTTCGAGCATGGGTACTCACAAAAATGTTCCCTAGCCACACATCATGGTCTGTGGTGTGACCGAGGACCGCACTGATGCCAGCAGGGTGGCGGTTGGGCGATATGGGGTTTGTAAGGTGGTGTAGGGAGAGCAAAGCATGTACATGTAGTGGTTGAATTGCACAATGCTAATCCAGAAAACCTGTGACCCACTTGATCAAATTGTGTGATCCTAGGCAATAGTTTTTTTTTCTCACTATGTCTCCAGTCCCTTCTCTTGTGGTGTTCGATTTAATAAACAATGATGTTGTCCATTTATAGTAGCAACTCAGGCCACCTAGACAGAGCACCCGACCACTGACTTGACTCTTAGTTCACTATTCGCCTTGCTGTCGGAGTCAGTGGAAGCATAAGTGTTTCTAAATTCTTGTTTGAAAAGTATTATCTAAAAAAAACAAAAAAAATCTCTCAATGCAGTGATATCACCGGATTTACTAAGGTGAGAAGGTTCTGCATGTTAATGAAATGCACGTTTTTTAATTTTGAAGAGACTATCATATTTTTACATGTTCATTGTAAGAGGTCTTTAAAAAAATGAAGGGGGTTCTAAAGTTAAGTGGGGCAGGACCCTTATTTTCTTCCACTCTGAATGTTAGTGTCGAGTAAACAGCAGACCAGTGCTACTGTTCAATAAGAGGCTGCATGGAAAGGTTGGGCGGAATGAATATTTTTTTGGGGGGGAGGGGTGGTCCTAACTTCTCTTAAACCAAGAGCCCTAAGATGAGTGCAACTGCCATTGAGATTTCAGATATTACCGCCACCTATGGCTTAAGAGCCTGCAATGGGTGTACCTTATCGGATCTCACTTCTAAGCCAACCTTTAAGAAGGGAGACTATTCCAGCTATATTTATTACATTTTACTGGCCCTTGCGATCTGGCATGAGATGTTAGATATGGAGATCATTGATCGTCTGGAGAGCAATCACTTTCCTCTTGCCCTTATACTAAAAGGGACCCAGGTCAAGGTTAAAGCTAGTATTGGAGTAACATCCCTTTAGACCATGGTCTTGAGCAATAGTAGTTCCAAAGTAAAGTAGGTGGATATTGCAAGAAACAAGGTTTCATTCAAAGAGATCTATGCTGCTGTCCATAGTGCACTAATTAATTGTATAGATTAGGCCTGCACCCCCCCATCAGATATTGGCCCTGCATTAAGCATTATTTGGGAAACGAACCTTTTTCGAGAGGAAAATCAGACCTTGCAGAGCTGCCATTAGAACATAAATGCACAGTGGCTAAAACAGCCCTGATGGAAGCCTTAATAAGCATTGAGGTCAAATATTTTACAAGCCAGATGGAATTACACCCAAGAAATTAAATCCAGTTAGTCCCAGTGAGAAGCTAAGGTTTGGGAGGAGCTGTTGGAAGCTAAGGGGAGGGACTCTAGGTTGTTCTGGCATCTGGTTATCAACAATGGCACCCAAATGCCACATCCCCGAGGCTGACTGGGTGGAGCACTTCACGACCCTCTATGCAGAGCCACTCTCCAAAACATCCCCAAATAACCTGGATTCCCATTCCTCAAGAAGGACTATAATGGAGGAGGTCCTATCTTTCATCCTCGATAAATCATTCATTGCATTGAAGGACCAGAAATTGTGGGAAGTTCCTGGCCTTGACGGCTCCCCTCAGACCTGTTCTGTGCTGAAGCTTTGATATCCTAAATAATACAATCTCAGTGGGTGCACCCCTATCCCTAATTCATGGATAGGGGCTGATATAATGCCTTTTTATAAATATTTGTTCAAGCCAAGAGCCTGGTAACTACTGCCCTGTATCCCGGATCGATAACGTCCAAAAAATATACAGTAAACAACTTCTGGTAAGACAGAGATTAGATTAGATCCAATGAAGCTCTATCCCACCTCCTAGCTGGCTTCACTCCCAGAACTAGCACTGTGGACCATCTTTTTCAGTTTTAGACCCTAAAATGGAAAGTTTCCAACCCAGAACGGGGAGGGGATGGTGGAAGAGTGCTTTTGGTCATCTTAGTGGAATTTTCTGCAGCGTTTGACCTTATCCCAAGGACAAACCTCTGGAAGAACCTCACCAAAATCGTGGTTCCCTCAGGGCTATTGATGTTGATTCAGAATCGGGACACTGATAACTATGCCACAGTCGGATGGGGAAGAGGAGGAGGGAGGAGGGGACGGAGGGGGGGGGGAACCACATAACTTTCCAATAGGGCGTGTTCAACAAGGTTGCGTCCTTGCTCCCTCATTATTTGTGCTATCATTTAATGAAAGTATACCCTATTTAATGATTTGTGTGAATGACTGTCCCAAAATTGCTGGCTCCAAAATACCAAGTCTGTGATTCACGGACTATACACTCCTCCTGTTATCCAAAACTGCTGTGGGCCTTAATGCCCTTTTGAGAAGTTTAATACAATTTGTAAAGACCACCTCCTTGAAATAAACAAGTCTAAAGCTAAATATAAGATATTCACACATGACATGGAAGTCAATGGGAATGTAGCTCTTGATGGAACCAAATTGGATAAGATGACAGAATTTGACTATCTAGCGGTGAGTTTGTCTAACTCCACTAATTGGTCAGACAGGTAGCCTCATTCGAACTTCAAAAACTGACATGCCGAGCGCCATTACAGCTGGTCTATGTGTATTGGGATTTTGTAACCAGTGCAGCATTACAATAGTTCATAACTTTCTCAGATATAAATATACATCTGTTGGGACCCAGGTAAACATTGGCAGTTCTACCAACGTTTCTTTGGCCTCGTTTTTTGCTTAAAGGAAAGATTATGCTTACCCGTTAAAAAGGTTAAATATGCCTGTTCTCACCTAAAATTTTCGATGAAGTTGTAGACAGGTACTCCAACATTTACCTTTGGCCAAAAGGCCCAGTAACCGTGTAACAGCTAGGGACATTCTTCTCTTTCTCAGGCTAAACCTTCCCCCAAGCCTTGACACTGTTCTCAAAAAGTATTTCCATAGCAGAAGTGGATTGTGTGCTTTCAAACTTCAGTGGATGAGATGTTACAAAGAGAGACCTGCTATCTTGTGTTGTGCTGTTTGCTCCTGTCCTTCCGAGTGACACAGACAGATGAGAACAAAGGTTCTCTCCATTTTTAGTCATTTTACCCCGATAGGCTCCTAGAAAGTGCTTTACCTGGTAGGCTCCTAGAGAGACTGCTTTACTCGATGGGCTCCTAGAGACATTGCTTTACCCGATGGGCTCCTAGAGAGACTGCTTTACCCGATGGGCACCTAGAGAGACTGCTTTACCCGATGGGCACCTAGAGAGACTGCTTTACCCGATGGGCACCTAGAGAGACTGCTTTACTCGATGGGCACCTAGAGAGACTGCTTTACTCGATGGGCACCTAGAGAGACTGCTTTACCCGATGGGCTCCTAGAGAGACTGCTTTACCCGATGGGCTCCTAGAGAGACTGCTTTACCAGATGAGCTCCTAGAGAGAGTGATTTAACTGATGGGCTCCTAGAGATCCTGCTTTACTCGATGGGCTCATAGAGAGAGTGCTTTGGGCTCCTAGAGAGACTCCTTTACCCGATAGACTCCTAGAGAGAGTCCTTTACCCAATGGGCTCCTAGAGAGAGTCCTTTACCCGATGGGCTCCTAGAGAGAGTCCTTTACCCGATGGGCTCCTAGAGAGAGTGCATTAACCGATGGGCTCCTAGAGAGATTGCTTTACCTGACCAACCCAGCAAAATGTCACAGAGAGTTAGAGATGGGTTCTTATTAAAAGGGTTGTTGGTTTTTTTTTTTTTTTTTTTTTACCAATCTTTCAGCACGCCTTTCGTCTAGGCCTCGTTAGTCTTTGCTCAGTGGAGCATACGTTTGCAACATTTCAAGAAAAAGGTCCTAAAACTTTGCTCCCTGTTAGCAGTTTTTTTTGTGAGCCGGTTTAGAAGAATTGGATGGGCTGAGCAGCATTATTTGCTTTTACAGTTTTGGCGTGTGAATCTTTCTGAATTTACTATGCTGTGCATTATTCCGCGGTCTAGTGGTTGGGTCCGGAATCATAGTCTTTTCTTTCTTCTTTTTTTTATTTTTATTTTTGTAGCCCAGATGGGCGTCAACGTCCCCACCTTTTGGTGTACTTCCTGTGACGTCGGAATGCTTCCTGCAAAAGCTCCCAGCTTTGGGCGCCATCTTCAGATTCCTTTTTCCGCCGTTTGGTCTGGATCGTTAACGAGAGGCTCCAGAGTTTTTGGTGGAAAGAAGAGGTAAAAGACTAACTTTTCACAGAAAAGATTGGAGAAGATACCGAGGAACAAGATCACCAAGCCGGGACGACTAAGGAGGAGAACTTCGAGATCTTTGACGTCCAACGGAGAATGCGCACACAAGGGCCCCCCTGAGCGCAGGAATGGACAAAACACCATTTAAATTCTGCCGTAAATGCCTCCACTAATACGCGCAAAGGACCAGCACCCGGTCTGCAACATCTGCTTACCGGTCGACCACGAGAGCAAGGATTGCAACGCCTGCTTCTCCTTCACGCCGAAGACACTCCGGGTTAGAGAGAGACCGAGGAGCCATACTACACCATGCAAGGCAAAGGCCAACCTCCGTCGCTTCGTGACCTGGGCCTCTCCAGCGACGAAGAGGACAACCTCGCAGAGGGACCAAATGACTACACGGTCGTAGAGACCGATAAGAAGGCATCTAAAGCGGTAGGAGAGACGAGGACCCCTAAACTCCAGACAGACTCTCAAAAGCCCTAGCAGGACTCTCGAAATACAGAGTCTAAGTCCTCTAAGGAAGCACTGGCACCGAAAACCTCAACGGCCGCAGCCGAAGGAGAAGGACCCGAAGGTCGCTTCGACGACTAAGTCGAAGACATCAGCTGAAACGCTCGACGCCGAGCATGCCGCCAAGATGGAGAGGAAAAAGAGAAGGCTTTAGGCCGAAATGGAGAACATCCTGCAAAGGAAGAGAGAGTTCGACGAGCAAATGAAAAGGTTCCCGATTCTGTCGAAACCGCCGCCGATCGTCGAAATAGAAATAGAAGAGGAGTTTGACGCCGAAGGGCCGCTAAAAACTCCCGAGCCCCAGTAACACCTAGAGGAAGAGGTCCTATACTATGAGGATGAAGGCGACGATGACCAGCGAACAAGTTTCGACTCGGCATCCTCGATGGCACAGGTCCTGGAATGGCAGGACCTCGACTCTGAAAACCCGGAAGAGCCCGTGGAGATGTATCCTTCGTGGCCTTTGCCACCAGATGACATTAGGGCCTACAACATGGTCATCAAGAACACAGCAGCAGCTTATGGAGTCAAACTGGAGGAGGAAAAACCAAAGGCATGTTTCCTCTTGGAGACCCTGCTCCCCACTCAAACAAGAGTCAGTTCCTCCCCATACTTCCAAGTGTCATGGACCAAGGGAGGGAGGCGTTCAAAGATCCAGCGACCTGCAGGTCTGTCACACCTAGGGCGGAGAAAAAATACAAACACTCCTCTCGGGATCCTCCCTATATCCAGGGATCAGGCACGGCGGACTCCATTATTGCGACAACAGCCAGGAAGATGGCAAACTTCCCAACATCAGGCCCACCGCCAGACAAAGAGTAGGAGAATGGACATAACTGGGAGAAAAACAGAGATAAATGCAGCGGTACACTGGCGCATGGCGAACTCCAATGCCCTACTGAACAGACACCAGTACCAGCATTGGGACGAGATGGGGCAACTTCTCAAGCAAAGGACATGACACCTGGTGGAGGAAGGAAAAAATATAGCAAATGCTTGTCTGAAAACGGTCTTGGATGGGGCTAACACTTCCAGCAGACTTATAATGATAGGAATCACAGAAAGAAGGCCGGCCTGGCTTAGGATCTCAGGCTTCAAGCCTGAAGTGCAGAACAACATTCTGAGTACCCCTTTCAATGGAGAGACACTGTTCGGGGCACTGGTGGATGAGAAACTCGCCCAACTCAAGAAAGAAAATTAAACTGCAAGGTCCATGGGGGCCTTACAATTTAGAGATGACCAGGGGTACCCAGACACAGAGACCAAACGGAAGGGGAGGAAACCAGTCGGGAATGTCGCACCAGTCATTCCAGCAGGCACACCAGGGTGACAATCACAGCAGGGGCAGCAAAAGCAAACCTGGCAGTACCAGCCTCGGGACCAGTCATTTCGCGGGAGTGTGACTGAACGAGGGCAAACAAGAAGAAGGGGGCCAACAACCCACCTCAAAGTGACTCCGTCACGCAAAGCGGGCCCACCCACACGACCCCTCCGAGGGTGGAGCACAACAAGAGGGGGTTACACGGACCAAACATCGAAGAACATGTAACACCAGTAGGAGGCAGGCTAAGACACTTCTTCCAGGAGTGGAAGAAGATAACTACAGACAAATGGATGCTCAACATCATACAGATCAGATACTACATAGAACTGGAAAAGAAACCACCAAAAAGGAAGGCGCATTCAGGTAAAGAACTAGCGCTACTCCTAGAGGAATCTCAAGAACTCCTCCAAAAGGAGGCCATCGAACCAGTTCCATTCAGAGAAAGGAACAAGGGAGTGTACTCAAACTATTTCCTAGTTCCAAAAGTGGACGAAACGCTAAGACCCATCCTGGATCTAAGGTTCCTAAACAAATACATAAAGACACCAGTTCAAAATGACATCCCTACAAGAGATCATTCCTCAGATAAGGGACTGAGACTTCATGTCCACCATAGACCTCAAAGGTGCCTACCTGCACATTCCCATGAACAGGCAGCACAAACCTCTACTAGGATTTACCATCAACAAAGAACATTACCAGTTCACAGCCCTAGCCTTCAGGCTAAAGTCCGCACCAAGGGTGTTCACCAAATGTCTCGCAGCCGTAGCAGCGTACCTGCGCAGGGAAGGGATTCATGTATACCCTTACCTCGACGACTGGCTAATAAAAGCAAGTTCACACAGGATGTGCAAGGAACACGCACAGCGGGTCACAGAGACACTGACAGACCTGGGATTCTCCATAAACTGGGGGAAGTCCTCAATGGAACCAGAGCAAGTGAAGATCTTCCTGGGGGCACAGATCAACACCATACAGCTCAAGGTGTTCCCCCAGCGACAAGAGAACACTGGCCCTGCTGAAGGAGATACTCCACTACCAGAAGGGGCGAGCTCTGACAGTGAGGACAGCGAGCAAGATCATGGGGATGATGGCGTCCTGCATACACCTGGTCCCTAATATACGACTCCACATGAGACCATTCCAGGAATGGCTGCAACAACAATGGTTTTGCAGCGTGAATCTTTCTGGATTCACTATGCTGTGCATATTCCGCAATCTGGTGGTTGGGTCCGGAATCGTAGTCTTTTTTTTTTTTAGTTTTTTTTTTTTTTTTTTTTTGTCGTAGCCCAGGTGGGCGTCAACGTCCCACCATTTGGTGTCCTTTCGGTGACGTCGGCGTGCTTCCGGCGGAAGCTACCACTCTTGGGCGCCATCTTCAGATTCTTTTTTCCGCCGTTGGGTCTGGATCGTCGCGTGAAGCTCCAGAAGTTTTGGAGGAGGAAAGAAGAAAATACAGCAGAAATTCACAGGTGAAGACCTAAGAACATCGACAGAAGAGGACCTTTAGTGAGGAGACGACGAAGAAAGGAGAGAACTTCGAAATCTTCGACCTCCTTGAAGGAATGCGCACACAGGGGGCCCCCTGAGCGCAGGGATGTACAAGACGCCGTTTAAATTCTGCAAGAACTGCCACCACAAGTTCGCACAGAAGGACCAGCACCCAGTCTGCAACCTCTGCCTGCCAATTGACCACGAAAGCAGAGACTGCAACGCCTGCTCCGTCTTCAAGCCGAAGACACTCCGAATTCGAGAAGGACAGAGGACGGCTCACCACACGATGCAGGGCAAGGGCCAAGCCCCGACGCTCTATGAACTTGGCCTCTCCACCGACGATGAGGACAACATCGCTGAAGGACCAGATGACTTCACGGTCGCTGAGACCGATAAGAGTACGCCTGATAAGGTAGGAGAGTCTACGACCCCGAAAACTCCCACAGGGCCTCGAAAACCTGAGGCAGACTCCCGAAAATCAGAGCACAGAGCCTCGAAAGGAGCACCGGCGCCGAGCAAATCGACGACCGAAGCTGCATCCTCTGAAAAAGAGCCCAGCGGATCCTCCGAGAAGGACTCCCGGAGGCAGAAGACCAGCGAAAAGCAAAGGTCATCGAAGCAAGCCCCCGAAAAAGGAACTTCGACGTCGAAGGAAAAAGAGCCGAAGAAAGCTTCGACGACGACGACCAGGCCGCAGAAATGCAGAGAAAAAAGAGAAGGCTCGAGGCCGAAATGGAGAACATCCTTCAGAGAAAGAAGGACTTCGAGGAAAAAATGAAAAGTTACAAGATTCCCCCGAAGCCGGCACCGACCGTCGCTGAGGTACAGCAGATCGAAGAGTTCGACATCGAAGAGCTGCCGAAAACTCCGGAATCTTCGGAACACGAAGAGGAGGAGGACCTCTACTACACAGAGGGGGATTACGGGGAACAGCAGTCCAGCTACGGTTCAGGTTCCTCGACGGCCCAAGACCAGGAATGGCAGGACATCGAGGCCGAAAACCCAGAGGAGGCGGTAGAAACATACCCCTCGAGGCCTTCGCCACCGGATGACATTGGGGCATACAATGAGGTGGTAAGAAAGGCGGCAACAGCTTATGGAATTAAGCTGGAAGAGAAGGAAAAAGCAGACTTCCTGCTCGAGACACTGCTCCCCATACAGACAAGGAGCCAGTTCCTGCCCATGCTCAAGAGTATCACGGCCCAGGGAAAGGAGGCCTTCAAGGAGCCGGCTACATGCAGATCTGTAACGCCGAGGACCGAGAAGAAGTACAAATTCTCCTCCGAAGACCCAGCTTACATCAAGGGTTCCGTCACAGCGGATTCTATCATCGCTGCAACAGCCAGGAAAAGGGCAAACGTCCCAACAACGTCCGGACCCCCACCTGACAAAGAAAGCAGGAGGATGGACCTAACGGGCAGGAAGATTGAGAGGAACGCTGCAACGCACTGGCGGATGGCGAATTCCAACGCCCTCCTGAATAGGCATCAATACCAGCACTGGGAGGAGATGGGACAGTTGCTGAAACACCTCCCGGAACAATACTGTGACAGAGGGGCACACCTGGTAGAGGAAGGGAAGGGCATCGCCAACTCATGCCTGAAGACAGCCTTGGACGGGGCAGAAACGTCCAGCAGACTGATGGCTATAGGCATCACTGAAAGAAGGCAAGCATGGCTCAGGATCTCAGGATTCAAGGCTGAAGTCCAGAACAACATCCTGAACACACCCTTCAGTGGTGAAACATTGTTCGGAGCCCCAGTTGATGATAAGCTCACCCAACTGAAGAAGGACAACGAGACGGCAAGGTCCATGGGAGCCCTGCAGTTCAGAGGGATGAGAAGGGGCACTCCGTCGCGGAGGCCGAACGGCAGAGGCGGAAGCCAGCGTGGAGATTCTCACCAGAGTTTCCAGCAGGGGCAACAGAGTGACAGCCAAGGCCACCAGGGGCAGCAGAGGCAAAACTGGAACTACCAAGGCAGGGGCCAGTCCTTTCGATCGAGAGGAAATGGACGGGGCCAGAGAAGAAGAGGTGGCGAACAGCCCCCCTCTAAGTGACTTCACACAAGAGAAGGTGCTCTACCACCCACACCCTCCGGGGGAGGAGCACGGG
Source organism: Lissotriton helveticus (assembly GCF_964261635.1). Taxonomy (NCBI): domain Eukaryota; kingdom Metazoa; phylum Chordata; class Amphibia; order Caudata; family Salamandridae; genus Lissotriton; species Lissotriton helveticus. Next base: position 1,040,871,374 of record NC_136059.1, read on the forward strand.
AAAACAAAGAGGAGAGGGCTACACGGACTAGACACAAAGGAACATGCAACTCCGGTAGGAGGAAGATTGAGATTTTTTCTCCAGGAGTGGGAAAAAAAAAAAAACGATTAACATACATAGCCATGGATTCACTACAAAGACAAACAAGGAAAAGAGACAGAAAAAAGAATCCGAAGATGGCGCCCAAGAGTGGTAGCTTCTGCCGGAAAGGACACCAAATGGTGGGACGTCGACGCCCACCTGGGCTACAACAACAAAAAAACAAAAAAGAGAGAAAAAAGACTACGATTCCGGACCCAACCACCAGATTGCGGAATATGCACAGCATAGTGAATCCAGAAAGATCTTCAAGCTGCAAAACTACACCGACAGGTAAGAAACTATTCGTTACAAGCTACAGGAAGTTGGGAAGATCTAGTGTTGTAACGCACGCAGTGCAGGAGGAGATTACGTGGTGGAACAAGGAGAACATAACAAAAGGGAAGCCTTTAACACCACCAAGCCCAACGGTGACCGTCACCACAGACACATCCCTGATGGGATGGGGAGCACACATGAACAAACTCCGTGAGGGGTCTGTGGACTTCAGCAGATGCGGTCAATCACATCAACTACCTGAAACTGAAGACCGTGTTCCTCGCTCTGAAGGCATTCCAGAAACAACTGTACAACCAGAGAGTGTTGATACAAACAGACACCACAACAACGAAGTTCTACATCAACAAACCGGAAGGAACACAATCAGTCGCACTGTCCAACTTAGCGCAGGAAATATGGAGATTGGCCATCCCACTCAAAATAGACCTGCTAGCCATACACCTACCAGGGAAGGACAATGTGGAAGCAGACTGGCTCAGCAGACAGACTTCAGCATCCCATGAGTGGGAGCTCAATGCACAGGAAACACAAAGGCTATTCAGGAGGTGGGGAACACCAACGATAGACCTATTTGCAACACACCAGAATGCAAAATGCAGATACTTCGCATCCAGGCAACCCGGGAACGATCCCAAGAGAATGCCCTATGGATGAGCTGGTCGAAAACATTTGCCTACACTTTTCCCCCGATACCACTGATACACAGGGTACTCAACAAGTGCAGAACAAGCAACTTGCGGGTGCTACGAGAGGCAAGGAGACCTAGCACACGAAGGTGCTATGTTGGCAAAATGGAAGCGTTTCACACAATGGTGCAGCAAGAAGAAACTACACAAGAAGATGACCAGGGAATCAACGGTACTAAGATATCTCACGCACCTGCTGAAAGCAAAACTAAGTTCATGCTCGCTAAAAGTACACCTAGAAGCGATAGTAGCTTACACAAGAGAAGAGACCGGAAAGAGCTTCTTTACATCACAAATAGTAAAGAGATTCCTGGAAGGGGCAAAAAGGATCGCACCACCTAAGAGGTTGCCGCCACCGGCATGGAACCTTAATTTAGTCTTAACAGAGCTCATGAAAGCGTCTTTTAACCCATCCATAAGACCTCCCTATATATGCTGACAATGAAGACAGCCTTTCTGGTGGCAATCACCTCGCTATGCAGGGTAAGCGAGCTACCAGCGCTAACACTGCAAGAACCCTACATTCAAATACACAATGATAAGGTGGTAATGAGAACTGACCCACACTTTATGCCAAAGGTGGTGTTGAGGTTCCACATGAACCAGACAGTACAAATATCAAGCTTCTTTCAGAAACCATCCACAAGTGCAGAGAGGGCACTGCACACTCTGGACGCTAGAAGAGCAGTGATGCATTACATGGAAAGAACTAAGGAGCACAGGAAAACAAAGCAGTTTTGTGTCCTTCGCAAGCAGTTTCCTGGGTAGACCAGTAACAAAAGGAACCATCGCACAATGGATCACACAAACTATACAATTTTGCCACAAACAGGCAGGCCAGGAGCTAGGAGAGGGGGCACGAGCCCACTCTACCAGGAAGAAGGGAGCAACAATAGCCTTCCTGGCTAACACCCATTCAAGACATTTGCCTGGCAGCAACATGGGCTTCAGTGCACACGTTCACTAAGCAATAGTGTGTGGATATACAAATGAACAAGGAAGCACAAGTAGGACAGAAGGTGCTTCAACATATATTCAACAGCCAACGCTCATCTTCCACCCAGCCGCCACAAACATAACAAACCGCTACAAAGTCTATGCACAGCATAGTGAATCCAGAAAGATTCACGCTGCAAAACGAATAGTTTCTCACCTGTCGGTGTAGTTTTGGAGCTTGAAGATCTTTCTGGATTCCCTAGCGAACCCACCCACCTCCACCAGAAAGATGAGGCAGGAGAAGGTGGTAATACAAGGACAATATAGAAACAGACACCTTAAAGGACAAAGCGGAAAAATCACTTACTTGAAGAAGAAATAGAAAACATTGCCAAAGGATTCACAAACCGAACACAAAAACAAGAAAAAAAATTCGAAGGTGGGAGCTTCCGCAGGAAGTGTGCCGACGTCACAGGAAGTACACCAAAAGGTGGGACGTTGACTCCCACCTAGGCTACAAAAAATAAATAAAGAAAAAGACTACGATTCCGGACCCAACCACTAGACTGCGGAATAATGCACAGCATAGTGAATCCAGAAAGATCTTCAAGCTGCAAAACTACACCGACAGGTACGAAACTTCGTTATTTAGCATCACCTAGAACTCCCAAAGCAGCTTAAATGCAACTCTGACGATATGGATATTCCTTCTAACACAACCTTTGATTTATTCTTAGATAATTAATTTCCTGCACACACTTACCCTATATGTATATGACGATAGTAATACATTGGTTGCTGATTCTCTTGACTTGTGAATGTACTGATTCTATACAGGAACAATCAAGATATCTATTTTTAGCTGGATTTTTCCCCCCTTAAAGCAAGTATGATGCTAACGTAACATATTTCATAGGCAGCGCAGAATTTTTCTGTGCTGTTAATTAATATCCACTTATTGATTTCAGTGTATGATTGAAGGATGGTTAGTATTCGCAGTTGATGAAGATGAAAGCTGGTCAATAGATGGCCGAAGGCCCATGTTTTTCAGAGAAATGTATCTAAGTGGTGATGAGAATGGTGTACATTAGTATTGCCTCAGCACTGGAAATGTAGTCTAATGGCAAGATAAGACAAAACTCTGTCAGAATCTGATCTATATGATGTGTTGTGGCAAAAATAACTAGTTGTTTGCAATCAATATTAAATGCATGAATTGAAACTCCTTGTTGCACGCAGCTTGAATATACTTAGTTTGTAATCAGAAGCAATTTTTCCTAAAAGGCTACTATCAGTGTTGCCTGCTATGTATTAACTGAATTTAAATATTTTCTAGGACAGTGATGGGGACAAAAGTGATGACAACCTGGTAGTAGATGTGTCGAATGAGGTAATTACCTTCTTTTTTGGATATTCTAAAAATGTCAACTTATACATTGTATATTTCAAGCGGTGATTGCCATATATGTAATATATTTGAGAGAGCCTGATTGCCAGTTATCTACTAGGTATTGTGCGTTAAGGGGCATTGTCAAGGAAACCCAGAACTGATGAGAATATGCTGTTGCTAAACAAACATTTTAATAGAGTTGCTTATTTCCTAATTTTCCCTTCAATTTCTACACCTTTTTTCTATTTTATAAATTGCAGAAAACTGTTCACAAAAAATTAGATCCTTAAGCAACGCACATGAGCAACTGTTTGAAAATCATTGCATGCTTAATTTTTGCTGATATTTGCATACACTGCTGTAAGTAGGGGCAGCACCCTTCGACCGGGGACGCCTCTATTTGGCAATCGCTACACTTTTGTTGTCTATATTGGATGTGGGATATTCTGTGCCATAACATGCTGAACCTGGCATGCTGCCTGTTGCTCTGCTAAAAAAGGTATTCAAAACAAAATTAAAATGGCCAGAATTCTGCAATTACTTTTTGTACGCAACCCAGTCCTCCCTACCCTCTGTTTCCAGGTGGATAGTTTGTTGAAGCTTTCCAGAGCTAGCTGCTGAGATGTTCGTTTTTGAGGGTGTGTTTATATCTCTGTACATCTTGCAGATGTTTCTAAAACATCTCAAAGGTATCGTCTAGGTGTGGTTTGCCAGTTTCCTCGAATGGCCCCCAGGGCTCCATCTTAATTGATGTAGATAAACACTTTCACACACCGTGTACATACTAGCATTATCCAGTCTGTCAGCAGGCAGACTGCTTTTTTAGTTCTCAGCTAGGCAGTGCTTGCACTGAATTTTCGAGACATGCTGTATTCAGGATATGGGCTTTAAGCTCCTCCCGTTGCCCCCCGATATTTTCAATTGGCTCTTGTGCCTGTCTTTCGTAAATGCTTTGTTTTTTGTTACTTTGCTTAAAAGTCTCTCCTTTTCTACTCTTTTAACCTCCGATAAGGACTTGCCCCTTTTACATGTGTTACTTTGTATGTTTAATTTAGAGTTTGTGAGCACTCTTTTGTTAATAACTTCTTTTGCAGGGCTGCCACTGCAGGCACAACAGCTACGCACTCCCGAACCGCACTTACCCGACATGATGATCTTGTAATTTTAGGTGTGTTTTTCTATGGTTTCGGTTGCATTCACTTGTAAGGTAGCATTTAATTTATTTATTTACTTTCCCGCAAGGCATGTCGCACTTGATCTTTGCCAATGGCAGCCTCACGTTTTTTCTTTTGTTGTGTGCAGCACAGTGGATTTTTTATTTTTTTTTGCACAACATGTTGCGCTTCATCTTTACCAATTGTTCTCCGAGCATAATAAAAAACTTACTGGTATCTGCTTCGGCACTCGACTTTTAGAAAGTTTTTACCTCTGCTACCGCAGCAAGCAAAGGAAATGGTGGCTCGGGCACTTATCCTTTCCAGCCTTGACTACGCTAATGCCTTGTTCATTGGCATCCCTGGCTATCTCATGAATAAACTCCAACTGATTCAAAATGCGGTGGCCAGATTTTTATTTAACATCTCCAAACAATCCAGTGCGAGGCTACTCTACGTGACCTTCACTGGTTCCTGTGGCCCAGCGGGTTCAATTTAAAATCTTGACAATGGCCCAAAAAGCCCTGCATGACTCTGGACCTTCATACATTAGGAAGCGCGTGGCCTTTTACAAGCCTGGCCGCTCGCGTCACTCCTCCTCTCTTTGCCTTCTGGCTATTCCTCGGTTTCGTCGCTCTAGGATGGGCGGCCAGTCGTGGTCAGTAAAAGTGAGCACTCTATGGTCAGTAAAAGTGGGCACTCTATGGAACAGCCTTCCCGGCCTTTTGCGACACACTCAGGACCTCCGCATCTTCAAGAAACTCCTTAAAACTTATCTTTTCAATCCCTCCATCTAAGTTATTTGTGCTCTCTCGGCCTCAGCCCTTCCGTGCCAGGATACTCTTGAGTAATCGTGCGCGCTCCAAATCATACATAACATAACAATTGTGGCCAGCAAGAGGACACCAGCGTCCGGGCAGGCTGCACATGCTGCATGGTATTACAAAACACCATAGCCCACTGTCTCGTCCACTGTTGCTCATGTTAAAACTTAAGAAGCGCCCTTCGTTGACAGTCTGTTGTTCCCAAGACCTAAAGGCTTCAGCAAAGTAATTGCATTAATGCATCAGCCCATCTCCTGCTAAACCAGCCCTCGTCCCTTGATTACGCTTGCACATTAGACACCCGGCACAGGGGCATTGTTTCTGGTTGCAGTTCCATGCCTGGCAGGTAGCTGGGGCAAAGCAGTAAAGCGAGGCAGATCAACTCTTATTTTAGCTGACCGTGCAAAGGCAACGCTTCTGAGAGTATGGCGTCTGTTTCTTATGCAGCTTAGCAACACCAATGCTCTAAATTTCAACAATGCCTATTGCATTGCAAATGCTTGTTTTTATTGCGTGAAGTTCTTAGATCTTCACTTTTTTACCTCACGGTGCCAGTGGTTGTACTGGAATTCATCGGAAAATATAAGTAACAAAAAGTTACGTTTTTTTTAATCACACACAGTATTGACATAACTCGTGGTCTTCTTATCCACCAGTAAAGAACTATTTTGTATGTCTTTCTTTTTTGTTTGCATGAATTTTCTTACCAGTGGCCCATGCTTTACCGTACTCATGACTGCTAGTCTTGTGGTACCAGTTTGCAGGGATTTTTATAAGGACCATACATTTTTATATTTGCATTAGCAAATGTTTGTTTGCAGTCATTTATGTCGCTATTGACAGTGCATCTCATGCTGTGGAAGAAGTGGCCTCTTTTTGGATGGTTATCCTAGGATGAGGTCAGCCAGCTGAGGTGTAGAACCATAGCCTTGGTGCTAATGCCAGAAACCATTAAACATTGATATTTCTAGAGAATGAAACTGCTTGATTGCGATGACCTGGAGAATATAGGCACTGATGTAATCCTTGATACTGATTAGTATCTAACTTTTCTGATGAGCCTGTTCCATTTTGGTCACCTGTGACTAGTGTAAGCGCCTGGTAAAGTGGTTGTGGGGCTTCTTGTGGAGTACTTTGTAAATGATGCAACATGTCTTGAAGGTAAGGAGGGGAGAGTCACTGAAGGATCTCATCGCTGACAGCTAGTGTGATCTCTTGAACTTTTGCAGACTTTTGATTAGACCTGCTGCTGCAAGGTGATACTTTATTGGGGTGTGAGGAGGATTTCTGAATCTTCTCTCAACAGAACATTTCCTTTGTCAAGGAGCAAAAGGATCAGAACTTGTATGTCTTTATAAATATTTGTTTCTAGAAAGGAGTTTTTGATATTCCAATGCTGCAGTGGTTGTTGTTTTCCTCTATTATTGTGGAAGTTATGGCTTGCGTCTTTTTAAAGATATCACGTATTTGCCCCTACTTCCATAGACCTGTTGAGTGTCCAAATGTAAAATCTCTCTAGTAGTAATGTAATACATATTGAAATAATAAAAAGAGAAACCCCAAAGACCCCTCCCCCCTCTTGTGCCCCGCTGCCCATCAGTTCTGTGACTGTGATAAATGGTGCCCGTATCACTTTATACTCCAATGTTCCATCCCGGGCAAAAGTGTGCAATGCAGAGGATTTTGAAGTATCTGTGGCAGATGGGATTCATGTATTCTATTGATGGGTAGTCTATGCACTGACCCCATGTTTTCTCAAAGTGAGCTTCTCGTTTCTCCAGAGCTTCCAAGAGTTTTTCTATGCCTAGCCACTCTCGATGATTGTTGAGCCAAGCACTGTATTCCGGTGCCTGTTCTTTCCCCCACATTCCTGTGATGGCTCGTCTGGCCATACATAGAGCCATGGTGATGGTCTTGCCGTTTGTGGATCTGAGAGGAAAGGTTGGTGTATTTGGGAGACCCATTGAGATTTAAGATTCTATATCGAATATGGTATTGTTGTGGTTGATTTTAAAGCTACAGTAGGTGACCTTTGGGGAACCAAGTGGCTTGTCATTGTTAAGCAAATTGGTTGCAGAGACCTCTAGAATCACTCAGCCAACCTTAAATGTGTTTTATCTGTGATGTGATTTGGGGAAATTCACTTTTCATTGTGTAGCGTTTGAGATAAGCCGTAGACAGCCAGTCTCTATTGGTATTGAGGCAGATATTTGTGATGTCCAACATTGTGTCATGCTAGAGTTGCTGGTCATCTGCACAGTGATGTATCTTAATGTACTTGGAATCCAAAAGGACTCAGAGTAGCACTGTTCAGTGGGTGAAGCCCACTGTTGTAATTCATCCACCCACAGCATGGATTCCATACACTACAGTTACAGGACCCTTTTCTCCCACCAGTGTTGTCAGAAGATTTCATCTAGTCTGTGTCCAGAACTTTAAAGGCACTTTATTTGCACATGTCCAAAAATCTTGGTCTGAAAAGTCTTCAGTGCGCATCAAGCTTAAATTGGCGCACCAGTACCTTATCCTTCTACTCTAAACTATGAATGTGTTATTTAGGTCTCCAAAATTGGTTGGTTGATTGCTTCAAATACTCGCCGACGTTCCAAATTTAGTACTTGCAAGATGTATTTCCTTATAATTTTGGAAGACGTGCAAGGAAATGGCAACTGTCCTATCAAGGCAGTTTGGGAACAATCCACAAGAGCTTCTCCACCTCAAAGCCTTCAGATTGACTTGGTGCAGATATTTCCCGAAGTGGTCCACAATCGCATTTCACCTGTGCCATGCTGTCATTAGCATTTCCTGTTGCAGAAGTCGAAGATCAACACCAGATTCTGGGCCTGAAGTTCAGAAATGACCACTCCCTTTTGATTGTAGCAATACCTCCACTCTCCTTGCCTAGGCTGTTGTAAGTAGTAGAGTGAATTTGTCTCAATATAACTCATGGTAGGAAAAAGAAGGCAGTCCTTTATGTACTATTCTATAAACGAGTGAGCACTTTAGAAACATTTCCCTTAAATGAAAAAGAACCTCATCAGAGGAATCAAGTGCAAGTATGACAGATAATCCAGAGAAACTGCTCTCCTTCTTGGTGGCATTCTGGTGTGGCTTACCCAGAGTGACCTTAAAATGTGCACCTCAGCTGAGGTAGTGTACATCCATCTGTACAGGTCTCCTCTGTCCCAACTAGTCTCTTTAGCCGATGGGTGAAGCAAAACACTCCTAATGAATGGGATTTTTCATAAATATTTGAATATGCACACATTGAACAATGTGACTAAGTCTGATTGATTGCTTTTGGGGAATGTAATCGCTTTATCTCCCGTTCCCGTCCCCCCCACCCCTCCGCCCTCTCTCTCCCTTCTTTCTCTTCTTTCTCTCTCTCTCCTTCTCCCCCCTCTCACCTCTCCCCCCTCTCACCTCTCCCTCCTGTTGAAGATTTGAGCTCCATGGAGTTATAAGGGCCAATATTGGAGTACTTTCTTTATCCCCAATGCCATGCCCTGGGTTTTCATTACATTGTTGTTTATATTCTGTGTTAAACATGGTGAAGATCAGATTAGACTGCCGCGTCCTACGGGCAAGATGTTTGTTTTGTTTTTTAATTTGAAAGGAAACTGCTTTATTTTCGGAACTTTGTTTCGCACCACTAGAGACCACTTTACAGGTCTTGCTTCTCCAGCAGAATAATGCAGAGCTAACGTTTCCTGGTAGTTCGAATCCAGATCAATCATTGGTTGAGCTTTAGTGGAAAAGAATCCCGAACTGCACGAGTTGGTTCTGGTCTCGAGGTTACAGTAAAGTAATTTCAAATTTAGTACCTCTAACCCATAAGGGACTACCTTTCCCTGTTAGACGCTTGAGTGCAGATTGTTGGATCCAAATGTTTACTGTTGATAACCCTGTGATTGTGTGCCTATTGTTTGTACTTAAATAGGTCTTGTGCATGATAAACAGTATTTTACATTTGATCTAGGACTCTGCGCACAAACAGTCTGGTAATTTCAGTTCTGGATTTGCATAATTACGTTTATCTACCTTCAGACTCATTCTAACTGCCTGATTATGTAATCTTTGTAACCATAGCAGTGGCTGCTCACTCCAATGCCCCGATGCAGGAACTTCTGCCCTCTTATTATCTGGACTTTATCCTTGTAGGGTTGGCGATAATTGACAGCCATTTTCCCACTGTCTTCATAGGTAGATTGGCGTGGGTGGATAAGAAAAGGTACCCCACTCAAAGCCATGATATCCCATGCGATTCCCAGTTGCTTTTTCTCTGAAACCATAGGCGCAGTCAGTGCATATTTTGAAAAAGAGTGTAAATGTTTAAATGTGAATCCTTTTATGAAGAAAATTTTCCGTCTTTTTTGTGTGTTTTAATCAGGACCCTTCATCTCCACGAGCAAGTCCTGCTCACTCACCACGAGAAAACGGCATTGATAAAAGCCGCTTGATGAAAAAAGACGCCTCTAGCAGTCCAGCGTCAACAGCCTCCTCTGGAAGTTCAGCTTCTCTGAAATCCAAAGAAATTAGCATGGTAAATAATCAGTGCAGTTTCACAGAGAAGCTGTGTTGTGATCCTCTGTCTTTGTATTGAGTTTGTAGGTAACCACTGAAAGATCAACTGGTGAATGAGAACTTAAAATAAAGGGTTTCCAAGGCAACTCTTCCATGGTATCCCGGATTTTCATATTATAGAAATACTGGGGTGCCTTCTCCCAGACTCTGATGTCCAGAAATATGAGGTGTGAAATTCAAATTAAAACGTGGGTGTTAGTTTTGTTTTGTTTTGTTTGGAAGCCCGAGTGATGGGATTAGGGTTCGAGTACTTTTGGGACCAACTCAGTATATTACTGTAACGGGCCTTTATAGCAGAAGTTATTCTGAGCCCTCTGAAATTAATACAATAAGATAAGTTTTAGAGAAATAATTTAAAAACGCCCCAGAAAAGTCAGATATTCCCATTTTCCTTTTAAAAAAAATTGGGGGCCTACTATGCATTTTCGAAGTACTTACGAATTATTTTTTTCCTCCTTTTTTTTTTTTTTTTTTTAATTGACATGGGTTTTGTTTTATTTTAATAAATCTAATCGATCCAAACAGGGTTGTTTCACAGCATTCGAGAACTGTTTCTGCGAAAACACTAAATATTGGCATAAATATTTGTGTGGGAAATTTGCCTAATTTTCCCCAAGGTAATTGAGCAACAAGATTTCATATCGCAATTTTTTTGTCTCCCTAAATGTATAAAGGTAGTCAAATATCCCTAACAATAGCTCATGAAATGTACGAATAGTATGATATATCTGCGGTGAAGCCAGCACACTCACACCACAGTTTTGTAGAGTACCAAAATACTGCGAGCTAGTAATTAATGTAGATTAGTTCTACATCCCAGAAACTCTTGAATCTTCAGGTTCTGTGGATAGTCCGAATCGGAATTTAGAATTTCTGCCACCCACTCTTTGAACCCTCACAGCCATGTGCGCGGCAGTTACCTGGTTGTTTAAATTCCCGGGGCAGGAATTAATTGAAAAATGTTGATGTGGAGCAAAGGCCTTAGCACGAGCCAAGATTGTTCCTGCCTTTTGGCAGCAGAAAAACATATAATCACTTTCTGCAGTCCTTGCTCGGGTTTTCATTTTGGCAGGAGTGGAAAAGGTCAACATTTTCTTGCTCACGAGTTAATGCTGTCAACATTGTGTGGATTTATGAAAATTGGCTCACGGAGTAGGTGGTGGGTGCCTAGCGGGGCAGCTGCTGTTGTGATAAATTGTGTAATATGGCCTGGATTAAAAATAATACTCATTTTATTTGTTTAATGATACCAGCATGAAAAAGCCAGCACGCCCAGCCTGAAATCCAGCACACCAACGCCGCGCGGTGACGTGCCAACTCCGGGCTCGAGCGCAAGTTCTGGCCACCGCCCAAGTTTGGGAAAGCCGCCTTCCATGGACCCTCTGGTTAACCAAGCTGGTATGCTGATCTTTCTTCCCGCGCCTTGGCTAATGTCGTGTACATGGTTTTTTATTTAACACTCCATGAATATTAACTGGATTCACCGCCTCGCTCCTTCACATAGAAGAGGGGTGATGAGAAGCAGATGTTCGTACTTAGTTTTCGGCAGCTGCACCAATTTCTTTCACCAGACTGTTTACCCTTGGCTTTAGTTTATTTTCGAATAATCCAGCATCTACAAAGAGGGCAGTAAGATTCCTGCTTATTTTCATTACTTCTTTAAGCTCCCCTTTGACCTCTCGTGCTTGGTCAGAGTTAACTAGTGTTTGCTGATCTGTCTGAAGTAAAGGCAGTGCAGTTGTGTACCTACTGCTAGATTTGTCCTTAAGGGAATCCTTCATGGCATGCATGTTTTAAAACTAAGTATTGTCCTTCTGGGCTACGCGAGTGGTGCTTTTGTAGCATTTGAACCACTATATTATGTGCCATAGTTGGTGCCGCACATACATGTGAGTTGCATTGGCTAAAATGAAATCTGCAGAAGTTTTCTTTAGTGTGCCAGAAACGTGGACTAGTGCTCTGTCTCGTGTTTTTCTGTAAATGCTGCGGTACCTACCGATTATTATGGTCCTTATTTGTGGTTGTAATCTTGCGTAGGTAGTTAAATGTATTTTTTCGAAAGCATCTGCATTGCTAGCCTTACAAATGCATGCAGCTTGTTACAGCAAAGCGGACTTGAATGCACATCTAGCTGATGTGCAAGTGAAACCATGCATGTAGCCGTGTAAGATGTTTCAATATAATGTTGGTGACTTGCTCTGCACAGAGAAGGATATAGTGACTAAGATGTATATGTTTTCTGCACTTTGTTACCACAGCTGCGGGTCTGAGGACACCACTGGCCGTTCCGGGCCCATACGGTGCACATTTTGGAATGGTGTCGCATGCGGGCATGAATGGAGATCTGACCAGTCCTGGCGCAGCCTACGCCAGTCTACATAACATGTCGCCCCAGATGAGTGCAGCTGCTGCAGCTGCTGCTGCTGTTGCCTATGGACGATCCACTATGGTAGGCCACAGTGTGTAAAAGATTTTTGAAGCAAAAGGAAGCCTTTTGAATCTGATATACTGTCAGGATTTGCTACAAGTGAGCCACTGTTTTCCATATGTGATTGGAAGATTATTGTGCTCTCCTAATAATAACCTTTGGTTTTGTAAGATTAAAACTGTGTTCTGCTCATTATGCAATGCCTAATATACCTTGATCTGAAAAATAGCACATTTGATATTGGTGGTTCTGAATGCGGTTGTCCAGGGCAGGTGCAGTAGCTGTGGTTATCCGCCAGCTGCTTTGATCCGGATTACTTTTAAATCTTGTGTACCGACTGCGATTCCCCATCTCAAGACATCCACTAATCCTTAGTTATCCTTTTCTCTCGTTAAAATTTTCCTTTAATGAGCAGAAACTGTTACCTCTGCCTTCCTGAAATGTAAAACCTACTTTGTCTTAGACCAGGGATTATTCACCCCAGGTCTCCTCATAAATCCAGAAGCAACAATGAAAACGATGAAGTCTTCAGAAACGACATCATGCAAACAAAGTGAACACGAACGAATTCATGAAGTGCTTGTTATTCATTTAGGGAAATGGGGCTGCGGTGCATTTTAGTCAGTTGATACCATTTGTTTCACTGTGTGATTGCTTTAGTAAGGAATGCGCTCATGTTTCCATGCAGGAATTTATGTTCTGGTGCAGTTATGCTTGTAGGTGTTGGCTTCTATGCTTTTCTTTTGCTGCTGAGAAGGAATAGGGTTTTGGCCATTTGAGATGTAGTCCCAAGCAAATCTGGTCATAACCATCATAACTCCATCTAAATAATGTAAATAACCTGGTTTTACAGCCTGCCTCAAGCTGTCCAACCCCGCATGTCCTCCCTTGTCCCTCTCTAGTAATACTTAGGCAATGCTGCCTGCCTCTACATTGCCACTACTTCCCTCCCAATCTGCCTGCAAGCAGCAAATGGCAGTCTTAACTGCTTGAACTCCTCTTATGACCTCTGCTTTCATGGCTGACTTAACTAAACGTTCTTCAATTATACCCCTTCCAGCTTCTTGGATGCCTTTAACTCTGGGACTTAAGCCTGCTTTTGATCCTGATCTGTCCTTCTAGAGGGAATGCAACTTTTTTGTCATTGGAAATGTCCCTGCATGAAGCACTTTCAGCTGCTTCTGGGCACCAAATCTATTCTGTGCTCTGCAGACACCTTAACCTCTTTCCCAGACCTTCAGTAGTTCAATGCAGATTCTGCGTTTATGACCCTTCTACAGGATCGCAACTGTCTAACTCTGTAGGCATGGTTGAAGAGTGTTTGCTGAAGTCTCCTCGCTTGTGATGGACTACTTTTTGTGTGATACCTGAAAGAAAGAATTGACACCTTGTATTTCCTTCTACTTGATTAAAATACATTTTGCTTCATATGTGTGGCAGTGTTAAAAAAGTCTTGGGGTATTGGCTGTGCTTTCTAAAACTAAAGTCTTTCCCATTGGTTTATTGCAGAGTTAGAGAAATATAGATGTATTTTATACAGAATATTGTAGCAGGTAACTCTTGAGGTAAAAAAAAACAACAACAAAAAACAGGAAATAGGGTGAAAAATCGTAGACTTTTGGGCAATATCAAGACAAATAGGGATGACGATCCTCCTGTAGAACGTTGATGCATAAAGGGCAGGCTTTCCAGTATACCCCCTAGTACTGCTTTAGTCAAAATTTCACAGAAGATCCTATTTCACAGGATTGTGTGTGTCTGTGTCCAGCCACAACACTACCTACGACATATGTTATATTCCTTCTCGTGGACTGGTGGCAGTGGATGGTGCTGGGAACAGCACTGTCCCTGTGGCTCCTTAGACACTTGTATCACTCTGGGCCATGTACTGTTCCATTATTAATGTATCTGTCCAAACCCTCCAAGCGACAGAGGTTTGCGATGTGATTTAAGTACTGAGATGATAATACCTATATATATTTCGTTGAGAAGGGGCTGCCTACAAGCAGTTGGCTAACAATATAGGAAGAATTATGCATCCTCTCAAACTAAGAAGGGTATATTTTTTACTATCGAAACCATTCACCCTGCAAGAAAACGTAATGCCCATAAGCAGTGTTGAAGTCTGCGTCCTATCCGTATCCTAACAAACAGTCTGACATTGGAACATGCACGATGCAAAGGGCATAAAACGTCTGTCCCTTAGTCTACATTTAATAAGAACATGTTTTTTCCCCATCGGGACTCCTGAATTTAAGAGTCACATAGTTACAATTGATTGAAATCACATCTGGTCACATCAATGGTTTCTCATTCTGGCCAGTGCTGTATCCAGATTTAATCTCCTTTGGTATCTGCTTGCCAGAAATTCAAGCTTCAGACAATCATGTTAAGAGCTGTCCGTAAATAAATGCCCATAATATGCAAAGAAAAGACCCGTTCATCAACTCACCCGACATCTGTAAAGAAATGGCCACTTACTCTTATAGTTAGGTCTACATGTGTGGACCACACAAGTACACTGTAACCTTTGGGGCTCTCCATTTGCCACGTCTCTTTAAAAGCACATATTCCATTGTTAACATTACTAAATTGACGTTATGCTTGCTATAAAGTCCTAAGGCTTGCTCTCCAGCTGCACGTACGCTCCTCTCATCCCCTTTTCTCATGCTGGTTTGTTTAACTTTGTTGGTTGTTTTGTTGACAATGTTTTGATGTAGGATCCCCGGGCTCTGCCTGATGTGCTTTAGAGAATACATTGTGTTTTAACCTGCCCATTAAGAATTGGACCTCCTAAGAAAAATAACGTTTGCAAATATCTTCTTCCTCTTGTTGAAGGCTGTGCTCCCTGGTTCAGCAGAATCTCAGTGAAACAAGCAATATTACAGCTGAAATAACTAATGTTGTAAGTGAAGTTTTTCCATGGCACAGCAGGTGTGGTTGCCATGCAGCAAGATTTGCAGAAAAACATTGTGTACTGTGTGAAAACACAGCTCTCTCCATCCTTTAACAATGCTTTTTCATATTGTAAAAAAAGTGTGGTCACAGGAATTTACAGGGATGTCCTTTTCTTTCCTCCATGCCAATCTGGGACCACATTACACAATAAGCGCATTTTCAAGGTTTATGATGAATGCGCTGCCCCCAGGGCAGCTGGAAACTCGTGCTGCCTCCAGGGCAGTGCATTCAGGTGAAAAACGGAGCACCTGCTTTAGAGCTGAACCGTGTTTTCATAATGCAGGCAGCAACCCGCCTGCATTTATGAAGGGGGTTACTCAGTGACTGCACCCACCTGCAATGGGATGTCTGAGGGGTCCTTGGGAGCCCATTTACCCCCACCAGGGACCTGCCATCAAGGGGCGTACTGACATTCCATGCACTTTCCGAGAGCTATTTTCCCCTCTGTGCCTGGTTTAATAATACAGCGCAGGCGCAGAAGCAAAGGGATTGCCTCATTTGCATGGGGCATGCCCCGATGCAAATGAGTGAATGCTCCCCTGAAGATAGCGCTGGCACTTTGTGAGCCAGCGCTATTGGTGTTAGAGAAGGGGCCGCACAAGAATCTGCCGCCCCTTCTGTAATACCAAATTCCCCAGGGGGTGCAAAGTGGGCACAAACGGCCATTGCGTCCCCGGGGCACTTTATGTAATTTGGCCCCATAACTGGTATGTCTGTAAATATCAAGTCCTGGCATTCTTTTGGGCCTGTCCCCTCTGACCTCTTTGGAATAATAATCATTTTTGATAGACCGCTCTAAAACATTCCAGCGTGTCCCCTTGTTATTCCCCCAAAATCCTTGTGCTTCGTGTGCACTACAGATAGAGTTTAGATTCTGTTTCCTGATGCATACTTCTAACCAAGGATTCCTTGCCTTGTAAATACCCCATGTGCCAGACTGGATCCAGAGATTTTTCATAGCATTGCTCCTGCGTGTCTGCAGGTAAGTCATGTGGTTCTGTGTCTGCTCCATTTTACCCTGGAAGTGTCATGCCAGCAGCATATAATAGCCACCCCTACGTGCCGACAGTAGCTCCTTTCTTTCCGAGCTTTCAGCCACGGAACCTGGTTCCTAAACTTTTCCCTAGTCTTTGACCAGATTGTTTGCGTCAATTTCTTGTCAGTATGCAAGGAAAAATATCCCAAGCTAAAGCATGGTTACAGCCTTGTAGGGGGTGTCTCAAATTAATGCTTGAGACAGCTGTCCAGGAGGTATGCCTCTGGTATCTAGAATCATTGCACAAGTCCAAGACTTGCGAGGACTGCTCCTGAATGATCCCCACGGCGATCCAGCACCGCAAAGTCAAACTGTTGTTGAACACAAACTGAAGATGTGTGAATTCTACTCGAGGGCACAGACTTGCTCCCTCTCTAGAAGCCATTTCTGCAGCAGATCTTCTTCCGATTCAAAATCCTTGTATAAGTCAAAGCCTTAAGTAGAGGCCATTTTGGATACAGTCCAGTTTTCAGATAAAGTCCAGGACATTTGGGATAAGAACCTGATGTTTCAACTTCAGTCCTGGATCTCTCGAAGAGTGGTTCCTAGACTTCTTGGCCTTTTGGCCTCATGCTTCTTTGCCTACTCCATGTGGCACATGCGGGCTCTGTAGTGGGATCTCAAATGTCAATGGGCTCAGCATCAAGGTAACCTGTCAGATTTCATTCTGGTTACGAAGGAAACTGCAAAAGACCTGCAGTGGTTGTTGCTCAACTGCAGTTGGTCTGGTGGCAGACCCTTTTCTCTACCACACCCAGAGCTGATGGCGGTGACATATTCATCACTGCTGGGTTGGGAAGGTCACCTGGGAGAGTTGGAGATCAGAGGATTTGAACCTTGAGCCTCTAGCACTGGCTGAGAAGTCTGAGCAGTTCCCTGCCAGGTGTGCAGGGCTCTGTGAATGTGAGGGCGGATTAACTACATCGGCGATGCCTAGTAGATCAGGAAGGGCAGTTACACCCTGAGGTTAGAGAGAGGCTTCCAGCTATGGGGGAACTCCTGGCTTGATCTCTTTCCCATCAGAGAGAGCAACCAATGTCAGCAACTTTGCACGTTGGGATTCTCAATTATGCTGTCCATTTTAGCTTCATTCTGTCTGGAGTGGAATTCCGGCTCCTGTCTACCTGCTTCTACCTCTAGTCCCAGAGTTATGAACGAGATCAAGAATGACTGGGCCCAAGTCATCCTAGTGGCTGTAGATTGGGTCAAGAGTGCAGAAGCACGAACTACTGGACATGAGCATCGAGCATCTGTCCTCTGATCTGGCTGCCTATTCGGGAGGATATTCTGTAGCAGCAGCAGTGCAGTGTCATGCACCCAGGCCTAGTAGTGTACATCTCTATGCGTGGAGATGGTGGAACGGAGGTTGATTTCTTTTGAACTCCTTCTTGAAGCAGCATCCAGATGCCTGTCTACACTGCTCTCTGAACTAGGTTTGTAGCGTAGCGTAGCGTGGTTCGGTTCCCACATTATGGACCCATTACAGGCAAAACTGTTGGATGTCTTAGCTTTTTATGCTGTCCTTAGCCCAGCAAGGATATGCAGTGGGCACAGTTAAAAGATATTTGTCTGCCTTTTGGACTTTCTTGCATTTACTCCACTTGTGATTAGTTATGTTAAAGGCGTGGTACATATGTTTCCACCTAAACCCTTTAGGATGCCTCAATGAGACCTTCATTTTGTTCTCGCATTCTTCATGTATACATTGTTTGAGCCAATGCACAACTGCCTTTTGCGTCTTCTGACACACAAAACAGTCTCTTAGTGCAATAACTTCAGCTGAAGTGTGAGAGAGCTCTAGGCTCTTTCGGTCCAGCTGCCCTACACCACCACCTTCCATACAGTATGGTGTTGCAGATCAGAGCAGCAACATAACTGCCACGTTTTCTGATTCCTTAAGTGTGACATTTGTGTGTTTTCGTAGTGTTTGTGTGACATTAGATTGCCTTGTGTGACACTGAGTGATATTTGGTACCCAGTGTAATCAAGCGGTTTTGTCCATTTAAAGAGTGCATGTCCGTAACCCACCCTGTACACTCAGTGCACATAAGTGCAGCTCAGCTAAGTTGTGTTGATATGCCTATGATGGACCAAAATAAATTGACTGTAGTGTGGGATATACCAGCTCCTGCACATTAATGCAATTCACAAGGCTGTTTTTTAAACCTGTGTATATTCATTGCCCCTTATAAGGCATGTGATATCATGCAGTGATGACGTTTTGTAAACCAGCATTTAATGTGTAACCAACTGATGCAGTTAATAGTTAATCAGTTGGACTTCAAAGTCAGAACTGGACGAAAGTGTAAATCACATAAGAGAATGCCACTTGGCAGCCACTGCCTCGCATGCAAAGCACAAAACCCTGCAAAAATATAAAGTGTTTATCATTTAATGGTATTTCCCACCTGCAGGCAGAGGAATTTCAGGTATGTAATTTTTTTTCATGGACTTAAATTGGACCTGCAAAATGTATTGGATTTATTTTGCCACACACGCACTACAGTCAGCAAGTCTACTTGCCCCAAATTCTATTACTAGCCGCTGCAACATAGTTCTGGATCCCTCTCAGACTTGGTCGGGTTAGAAAGCCTCTTCTGGGGTGCTTATTTAAGCTTGCCCATGTGTCAGCAGAGCTCTTATGGCTGTTTTGACCAACGGAGCTGGCTGCCAATAGGTGTCACTGTCTGATAGCTAATCAAAAAGTCGACCCATTCACTACAAGGCAGGAAATTAGAGATATCCTGCTTAGCTGTCTGTTCATCTTGTTTGCTTTACAAATTACTGCTCTTGCGGTAATGTGGGAACTTAACTTAAATTGTGTTACCCTGACGTGATATGCTTGGCACTTGGCAGGACTGCAACATTTCTGCCGAAGGCTGAGGCATCTTTTGTCTGACAATCCTTTACTCTTCTGACATTCTTTGCACCATCTCAACCCCCTACAGAGGAAGAGAGACTCCATTTGCACCCAAAAGAGCTTTTATATTGATCACAATAAAGTAACCCGGGAGGGCGATCAGCTGTTTTTGGAGATCTCTGTGACACAAAGGCAAGGTGGTGCAGTAGCAGACCCATATCACGATGAATAGTCCTCTTTATTAAAATCTGTTATGCACTGGTCAAGAAGCAGCCTCCAGGAGATATAAGTGCTCATTCCACCAGAGCTAAGGCTGCTACCACTGTTAGTGCTTGAAGTGCCTGTTCTGGATCTGTCAGGCTGCTACTAGGACATCCGTGCACACGTTCATGAAGCACTATTGCCTTGACAGTAGGCGCCATATAGGCAAAAACAGGAATGTATGGTTGGTACCATTCCACCACCTTGGTAGGAACTGCTTTGGTATATAGTCACATGGTAAGCAATCTGCTGTTAGAAGTATCCAACAGAAGAACAAGTTACTTACCTATGGGAACGCTTTTGGATTCACATTATGAAACTTCACTCCTGGGGAGAAACATAGTCTTGTGTTGCAGTGACAGAATATCAGTAGCATGAGAGGAGTTTACTCTGGGTAAAAAGTAGATGCAGACCTAAACACACACAACTATCATCCTGGAGGCATTGTGTAACATTGATGGAAACCACGTAGGGATCTTTTGACAGAAGGGACAGTTGCGTCTACTGTTAGCTTGCCAGGCTGTAGAAGACTGATTAGTTGCAACAATAAAAATAATAGTGTAAAGATGGCCTTTTTCTTGCAAGCCCCTGCTTGAAGGGGCGGGGGGGAGGAAGAGTTGCCTACTGCATCTACCACCTTTAATTGCTCTGCGAGTTCACTACTACTGCCCATCAACGTGGGGAATGCATGTATCACATGTATGCTTATCTGCTTGTATAAAGGACGTGTGTGGAGCATGAGACATGGTGATTGCCACACTCATTCATTTTGTTATCGGTACCTCAAAGTGGTGTCTAAGATGCACAGATTGAGACAGTTTAAACCGCAGATATGAATCTTAGGGCTCCTCCAAGGCATTCCAGGTATTCTTTGTAATGGGACAGCCTTTTGTGAGCGAAGGAGAGGTGCAAGAATGCCTCTGGAGTTCCCTGCGCCCATTCCTGGCATATTAATCACTAGAGACCTGCTCCTTCCCCACCCCACAGGTTAACTGGGAGCTTAGAGGAACAGCTTCCATATCTGTTATACCCTTGTTTGGGGGTTTTCATGAGAAGAGCCCCAGGTGCACCTACCTTCTGCTAGGGCCTAACGGAGACCTTGGCTTGGCCAATCTGAGAGGAATAAGACAGGCAAGAACTGCACAAAACTGATTTTAGAGCTGCCCGTTGGAATGCACAACTATTGTCTTTAACTTTGGTATACAGATGCAGCAGTCCAGCCAGTGTGGAAAAAAATCTCTACTGGAATCTGGGGCTTCCACACCAGTGATAACTAAAACTGTGATCCAGGGTTGGATTTCTACTGCCAATTTACCTTGCCAGCTTCTGGACCAGAAACCTGGCTATGTTGCCAGGAGGGCCAGTTGAAACCTGATTCGAGGAAGTAATCGCCCAACTTCTGAGGAGGGGCATTGAAAGTGCCTTTAAACAAGGATGACACTGCCTTGAAGAATCCATGGCAGGACGAGCTAAAGATGTGTGCTCCAGCACCAGGGCAGGATATGGACCACTGTGAGAGAGAGGCGCTCAGGATTCCCACGGTTTCCCCACAGTGAGGATAGGACTGTGCACTGTGGACAAGGGTGCTGATGGACTCTGGACTATACAAGGTCTGTTGTGAACCTAAACCTGCTGAAGTCGGAAGACAGTAGAAGAAACCAAACTACAGTCTGCAAGCTGGAGGATAAACTTGCATTAAGATGCCTTCTCCAGAACTTACCATTATGCTCAGAAGGGGCACTTTGCCTATTTGGAAAATAGATTGTGTGATTAGGTTGGTTGAAGGTCCGAAACTTCAGTATCCACTGGCCACGAGCAATGCAGTTTCTCAAACTAGTGCGGGTGCTGCCATGACTTACTTGATTAGACATGCCTGCACCCCAACTGCTGCACATGCTCCGGTGGGCTGGGGCAGAGACTTGGCTATCTAGGCTCTTCTTCAGCACACACCATGGATGCTCCCTGTGCTCTACAGCGATCAAACAAACCGCAAAGGTGCCTTGCAACCCCAAAGGGGGGAAACCCATTGTAAATTTAGGATGTGAAACAAGTCCTGTAACTTAACCAAGTCTGTCATTACTAATAACGTTTCAGGAAATCCATAAAGACTGTTCTGGGCTTTTGCATGCCGGCTAACATAATTGGCTGTTCCATGTGAACAGTGTACGCTTTCTCGCCCAATAGCCACCGACAGTTCTTGGAATATTATTATAGTTTCCTGCTTTTTAAAGTATTGTGTACAGCACTACGTGTGTGGTTTGCCGTTGTGTATAGTTTTTGTAGAGTGCTCTATTACCCTTACTTGGGTGTCCAGGTACTGAAACTAGAGATTCCTGAATGCGCACAAATACACCAGAGCAAAAGAAGGCTGATCGACTTAAGGAAATAACAAGGTTTTCAGCAATTTTCTGAATTTTAGTCGATTACGTTCAAAGTACAAGGGCAGCATATTATATCTAGCTGCATTAGGAAAGGCTCTGTCGCCCATAGATTTTAGGCTGGATTTAGAAGCCAGCTGAAGATAGATTTGTCTATCTTAATGTACGGGAAGGAAGAGGCCGCTTAAAACCATGCTGAATTGCTGATCTGTTGGGAGAATAAATCACTTTGTGAGCCAAATTGATTTAAAAAGGATCCCCTTCATCACCAGCAACCAATATGAGGAGGCTGAAACAGGGGCGACGTGATTCCTGTGGCTGTCACCACACGCCGCCCTGGCTGTATAATTTTGAATCCGCTGTATTTTAGGTATCTGAAAGGACGGCAAATCAAGGTACACAGTGGGAGGCAATAAGATGTTCAAAATATTAAACATTTTAGTCCAAAAAGATAACGCGTATTCCTCAAAAGTATGGTGGTGAAAGATCGGATTTCTCTACCTCTGAGATGTAGTGTGGTAACTGTAGTACTGGGTGAATTTTAGTTATAAATTCTTTGCCACTTTCATTGAGAGGGCTACTGGCCCCAGTGAGGAAGACCAGCATAAAAGGTTCCGAAAATACGGGGAATTGGATGGGTGTAAACGTCTTGCTTCCATTAAATTTGTGAGAATTTCTACTGATCCGGCTCTCCACATTGAAGTGGTAGCCCATGCAGTCGAGGGCTCACTTTCAAATTTGAGGATGATCTGGGTATCATCTGCATATAAAACAAGGAACCTAAAAGACTCCAGTAGAAGTGCGTGGGAATAACGTAAAGATTAAAAAGCAGAGGAGACGAGATAGCGGCTTGAGGCACCCCCATGGACCCAGTATTTCGGAGGACTCAAAGGAGGCCCGAACAAAGAATGCTTAGATATAACGTTAGCAATCCAGAGTAAAGCCCATGCAGAGTTCCCAAGTTTGGAGAGCCTGGTCAGAAGAAGAGCGTGGTTGACTGTGTTGAAGACTGTTGTTAGATTCAAAAGAATCAACACAGTGGGAATACCGACGTCAGCAGCACGCTGTATGTTGTCAAAAGTGGGAGTCCTTTTTGATCACAAAATTCGCGAATTATTGATAAATCATTATACTTGGCACTCGGTGTTGGGCTCAAGAAGAAGGTTAAACCTCACCAGGGCATCAGTGGTAAAAAGCTGTGAATGTCACAATCTGAGACCTGTAGCCACTTTATACACTGGGAGTTCTGATAAAGTTTCCACAGCAAATAGTAAAATGACAGTTTTGTGACTTGGTAGAAATCGGTTGAGTTATGACAGTGTGTTTTACCACGTTCTCCACCATAGAGACTTGGAGTGGGAATGCTTTTGCAGAACCGTTTCTTTTGGTGTTTCATATATAACGCTAACATGTTTTATGGATGCTTCACAACACTTTTTGACAGTGTCAGTGTAGAGAAGTGTCAGAACAAAGAGTATCCATGAAGGCGTGTGCTTCAAGGGTTTGCACGGGTAGGTGATACCCTTCCCTGGTTGGTTCTGCAAAGGTCCCGTTGACACTTGCGCGACAGGTTCTATTTTTAAGTACTCTGCGGGGCTGCCTCGGCCTAACCCTGAAAGTATACAGATGATGCATCATCTGAATGAGAGATGTTATTCCTGCCTCCCCGAATGGATTAGGTAAGCGGTGTTAGAGGCAGGTGAGAATGAGTGAGCAATGAAAGTATTCTTTGTGTGTCTGACCATTTGAGAGTGATACATACACTACTGAAAATGACATACATACCATGTTGATCTGCGCCTTAGTTTTAAGTGAGTAAAACGCATCTACATGTTCTTACACAGAACACTTGCTCTTCTTTGAATGAGGCTTAGCTCTTACTGGCTGACTTAAATATCTTAGCAACATACAGTGCATGTAAAAAGACCATTTGCATACATCTGCTTTTGTGGAGTCTCAAGTGTAAATTATGGGAATATACAGATTATTTGCTCTTATATTGGTTCTGGAATAATGTATTTTTTTTTTATAAAATAGGTTGGCTTTGATCCTCCTCCCCACATGCGTGTCCCTGGAATTCCTACCAACCTGTCTGGAATCCCCGGAGGAAAACCGTAAGTGTCTTTGTTGCTTCCACTGTAATGCTGCCTGATTTTGCAAATTTGTAGTTTTTCATTGGGAATGTTTTGGGTTAGCATTAGTCTTATCTACTTCAGTTCAAGTAAAACCGATCAGTACACAAAACATGTCCCCATTCCCTGACTTTTCACAGATGCCACAATGCTTCATGTGTACCTCTCTGCGAGCGATTGACTCATCCGTTTGCTTGTACCATCCTCAGCAGCATCTCTCAGCCTTAAACCAACGGCCCTCAGTCTATCAGCATATGCTTTAGTAATGTGACCAGTGTTTCCCTCAAATTTAGGCACCCCTGACTTCCTCCTGTCCTCGAAGGCCGTCCTCGATTTGAACGTTACTGTCTTTTATTGCAGCGTTTACAAATTCTAAAGCCCAACTCTCCCTGGAAAAGCTGTGGAATAAGCTAGAGGAGTCTGTCTTCTTGGTCATAGCTTTACAATTTATAGCCAACCTAACACAATAAAAAGTATCAACGTATTGCTTTTGCCTATGGGCCTGCCGCTTTAAGGAGAATTTGTCTCACACATTGAGTCCTCGTTACCACTGCTTCCGGGTCTGAGTCAGGGCGTTGTGACTGATACGATCTCTCACCTGCATATGTAAAAACCTGAAATGGAGTACCAAACTTCACTACACCCAGTGCATTTGAGCAAAATGAAAAGATAAAAAATGTAGATGACAAAAGCAAGGTTAAGGTGAAATGAACACTAGAAACTGAGCATGGTTCTGTTGTCAAATGCTTTAAGAACCAGACTGACTGCCATACCATACACAAGTTGCTTTTTGGCGTTCACATTTTGTTGAAAAGTGATAAGTAATGTATCAAATTCAGTCCTTCGTAGCCGTATTTACCCACCTGGTACCATGTACTCTTCCCTTGGTACCAGAAAAGCAACATTTTTGACAGCGCCTATGCCTGCTGGTGTACCTGGCCCTCCGCTCTTTCAGCAGGTGGTGGCTTTGTTGTGTCGCTGCCATGCGCCGTTCGGCAGCCACTGCTTTGGGCGCGCTGTCTAGTCTTGTAGTGTCTGTTTCAGCCAGGAAAGGAAGCTGCCTCTCAGGACAACCTTTTGTTTTCCAGCCTTTTGCGCAAATCCCCCTGGACGATAGTTAGGTGGTGATTTCCACTGCTTCGACTTCTCTTCCGCAGCTAACATATCCGCTGGCGGCTCTTCTCCGATGTACTAAGCTGAGCCGGAACCACCAGGACGCTCTGTCACTTCTAAGCACCCTGTGTGAAGTAAACTACGAGGCATTCACCCAGCCGCCAGCCCCAACGGCGGTGGTGTTTTGTACTTTGATAAGGACAGAAGTCGTTTCTCCGTTATTACGGCATATCCTGGCTAATGCCGCTTTCTGCGACCTGGTTTTTCTCATACTTGTCATTGCGTCATTATCAGGCCCCTTTCTCAATGTTTTTTTTAAAACTTTTACCCTGCACTTCGCCTTATGTCGTGCTTCACAGGCTCTTGCTTATTTGCATAACCTATTGTCAAAAATTCACCCAGATACACTAAAGCCCTCATTAAGAGTTCAGTGCTGAATTCCAATCCCTGTACAAACCCATATTTACACAGGGATCGGAATTCCGAGTCGCCTGATAATTATCACACCTTTGAAGTTTTACCATGAGAAACTACACCAGGTAACAGCTGCCGAAACGGGGGAGGGTGCAAAACATGCGTAATTCTTAGTGTTAATGATTCCGCATGCTATGCCTCGTTTTCCTACTCAAAACAGAGAATAGGAGAGATTTTCCACAAGTGGTAAATGCCTTCCCGTCGGATAATAGTATTTGCCTCCCCAGATAAATCGCCCGCCCCATTCCGACAAACTCGTAATGAGGGAATGAGAGGGGTCGTTGGCTCTGCCCAGAGGACTATTTATTTCCGTCCTCCTGTTTGACTTGATGCCATTCTCCACCTATGAAGTGCTACATTGAAAAATACATGGGAAGTGTTTTATATCTCGTAGGTACACAGATGATCACATATTGCATTTTTGTTTTGTTTCCTATTGTAGCTGGCTTTTTTAATTGTTTAGTTACAGCTCACATTCAGCAAACCCTGGAAAAGGCAAGGTCTGTCTCTGAAATATGTCGACAGCTAGTTGCACTTTAAAGCCAGACCAATTGGCCTTGCCAGTTCTAGTTTTTAGTCTGGGTTTTACCCACCTCGCCTTCCTGCGCTTGTGGCTTTAAGCGTGACAGTGGTTTTAAGCAGCATGCTTGTATATCCCCGCGGTTTCTTTTTTCATATGTATATTTCCTGCCGCGCCCCTCCCTTTCCCTCTCCCACTCGACCCTTGTTCGCGGGTCCTCGAGCCTCTCAGCAGCGTTGACAGGAAGCTCTCGCGGCAGCTGCACGCGGCGCTTCCCGCCACTGGTGGCCGTCCGCCATCACCGGCTACGGGCTCATTGCTCACTTTGTTGTCATGTCGAACATGTTTTAGTTGCCATCATACCATACTCGGATACACGAACAGACGACTGCATGTGCTCAAACATCTTTGTTAATGCATTTGTTGGTGATTGAGAAGCGAGTGTTACATACTTTAGTTGTGTGGTTACTTTAAAAAAAAAAGTTTTTTAAAGTTTTCTTGAGCCAGATAATGTTGGAAATCGG
This sequence comes from Lissotriton helveticus, assembly GCF_964261635.1. Taxonomy (NCBI): domain Eukaryota; kingdom Metazoa; phylum Chordata; class Amphibia; order Caudata; family Salamandridae; genus Lissotriton; species Lissotriton helveticus. The sequence continues at coordinate 1,040,898,010 of NC_136059.1, forward strand.
AGCTAGCAAGCGCGAATGCGAAGCACAGTTAAGCTTGCTTCCTTGTGCGTTGGAGACCAATCGAACTCTAATCATGGTGGTTTTAGGCAGTCGCCAAAGTTAATGTTCTCTCAGATGTGCACAGCAGTAATGACGTTGGAGATGGATTGGTGTCACGGGCTGGCATGTGTGTGCTCGTTCGTCTTGTAAGTTGTGAACGCTATAGATTTGGCACTTATAGTTTTTGTTTTGTGTATTTATTGTTGCTTGTCATTGGTGCAGTTTGACAAATCTCAAGTGAAGGCTGTTGTCCTCTCTTACTATAGCATTCTTCCATTCTGACTCATGTCCTGGTGTCTCATAGAGTCCAAGTGTGGTGTCCCGATTTCAAAAGTGTGTGTGCCAGGAACTCGAGCTCTGCCCGTCTTGTGCCGAGGAGGTGGCGAGGCTTTTTTTGTTTTTGTTTAAATTCAAAGGGATGTCTGCTGTCATATTTTTGTCCCACTTAGAATATGTTTAAAAACATTTAAAAGTGTCTCTGAAGTGGTGATGCGTTTTACCATATCACAACAATAATTTAATTCACTTAACAATCTTGTATAATCCCAGCAACATGCAGTGGTGTTTATGGCTAAAGCACCTTTGATTCCGTGGTCTGCTTATTTTCTCCAGAGTCCTTTACTTATCCTCTGTCGCAGCCCTTTGTGGTTGTGTTTCAGCTTGCATTTTGAGATGAGACCGCCCTCTACATTTAGCGTCAATATTTTTGTGCCAATCCATTACTGCAATCCCAGGTTTAAACGATCCAGGATGGGAGGAAGGTCATTTAGTGTGACCACCGCTCTCCACTGGAACAAGCTTCCTCAGAATATCAGACAAATGGACTCTTTACCCGAGTTTAGGAAGAACATTAAAACATGGCCCTTCACTAGGGTTTGATTCTTCTTCTCTTTAAATGCCGGAAGTTAGCTGTCGATTGGTTGACCTCTTGATCGAAGTGCCAGGATACCCACAGGGTGACAGTTTGCGCTATACAAGTATATATTCCATTCCACCTTGACTGTAAAGTACTGTTGGGTGAAAAGTTCATTTTTAATGGGGGGGGGGTTTCGTTCGAATTTAAAAAAAAATTAGCTAACAAAGTGGTGAAAGTTCATTTATTAGAGTTGTGTAATTGTTTTCTGACACTGGCAGTAGGTAGTCAGCTATAGCATTGACTTTCGAAATTATTGCGTCTTTTCCGCTAACATCTGTATTAAAGTAAATTCTTTTGAAATAGAATGTGGTTATATTGTCATCATAAAAAGAATGTAATGTGCAATCCATCTATGTGCATATTTTGTCCCTATAATTCTGCACCCCACAGAAAAGCAGCTGACAGATAATCATGTCTACTGCCAAGTGAAACACTTGTGAAACATTTATTAAATACCAATACTTTACCTGAATGTTAGATTTTGTGTGAAGTGTGTTTGATACCAGAATCTTGGAGGATCCTATCCTGTTAACATTTTACTTTTCTGTTTCTTTCTTGCCCATCCCACCCCAATTTAAAAACCAGAGCCTACTCATTTCACGTGACCGCAGATGGCCAGATGCAGCCGGTACCATTTCCTCCTGACGCCCTGATTGGACAAGGAATCCCCCGACATGCCCGTCAAATCAACACGCTAAATCACGGGGAGGTCGTATGTGCAGTCACCATCAGCAACCCCACGCGGCACGTGTACACGGGCGGCAAGGGATGCGTCAAAGTCTGGGACATCAGCCAACCTGGCAATAAGAGCCCTGTCTCTCAGCTGGACTGCCTGGTACATACACAGGAACTGATGCATTGTTATTTCTCAGTTTATTGCGAATAGCTTGCATAACTAAAAATGTTCAATATCTACGTAACAACCCTGAAGCCCTTTTTCATGATAGAACACCCCATTGTCAATGCCCAATCAAACGGGGAGGGAGGGGTGTGCAGATTTTTACTAATGGGCGTCCACATTCTAATTGGCTTTTCTTCGCAAATATGGAGAAAACGTTATTGGCTAACAGCAATCTAACCTCAAACTTGACTTTGTCCATCAGAGAACAGCTCTATCAAAGATAGTCAGCCTTTTTGTCTCTTTGACAACAGTCATGACAGTTCCTTTAGATTTATAGTTTTGTTGCTTTTACACAATTATTGAAGCAAAAAAAAGCATGCGTCCTTTAGTGAGATTCTGTTTGGGATTTGAAGTTTTGGGTCAAATCTCATTTGTTTTTTTAGGTCACTTGGGGAGTGTGCAAACAGAAGGTCTTTTATGCAGAAGAATATTTGCTACTGCGCTATACGTCCTGTTGCTCTTTCAGTTTGTAGTTGCTTCTACTGGTAGCAGTGAATGTGTATGCCAGTGCACTCTTGCCTGTTTTATATTGCCCACTTCTATCTTCTGCTTGGGTATTTTAGGTTGCACATTTGAAGCGGCTTTGCTTAATTATATAACTGATAAATCCAATGTAATAGTTTTGGATTAACCATGCCAGAGTCATACTTTTATAACATAGCACAGCCATTGTCTTTTGTCAAGTTGGGACTGCAGAGAGCAGAAATGCCTGAAGCGAGCTCTTGAAGATTTTTTGTTCTCTCATTTAGTTTTTGTATTTACAAAAGGTGGTGGCTGGAAATTTAGTTTACTTTTTAAGCTTAACTTGGCACAATAATATAGTGTATTTTTTTTAGATATATTCAAACAGGCATTCTCATTCTACCTTTCAGAAAGTTAGAACCTGTCCTTAAATAGTAATCTGAACACCACCACCACCACCCCCACCCCCCAATGTTGGAGCGTAGCTTTAGGCTTACAGCAGACTGTGTTCTGTGGTTTCATAAACTCTAAAGTAATTTGGATTTTTTTTCATTGACACAGAACAGAGATAACTACATCCGTTCCTGTAAATTGTTGCCTGATGGATGCACCCTAATTGTTGGCGGGGAAGCCAGTACGCTATCCATTTGGGACCTGGCAGCTCCGACTCCCCGCATTAAGGCCGAACTGACGTCCTCTGCTCCGGCCTGCTACGCTCTGGCAATCAGCCCCGATTCCAAGGTCTGCTTCTCCTGCTGTAGTGATGGCAACATTGCAGTGTGGGATTTACACAACCAGACGCTGGTCAGGTGGGTTATGATTTTTTTTGCAGTGTTTTTGAGTTAAATTTCATGTGAGTATATTTCCTGCTATTTTGTAAATATTCCACAGATACCCTGTAGTTGGTGGAAAGAGCACAGTGTTGTATGCCTTTGTTGTCTTTTTTTTGTATACAGATGTTTTTTTGCAGAAGGGAGTGCATCAACGTTGTTTCAGAAGGTGCTTCAGGTCCACAAACCTGAAAAACGGCCAGTCCTCTACCATTTTCATGTATTTTGCCTGTGGTGACATCCAGAGGTTAAGTGCATTTTTTGATACTTAAGCTAAGTGGTCCTGCACAGGAATGCGCTTCAAGTGCTAATAGTATGATCAGTTTTGCAGCGTGAATCTTTCTGGATTCACTATGCTGTGCTTATTCCGCAATCTGGTGGTTGGGTCCGGAATCGTAGTCTTTTTTTCTCTTTTTTTTTTTTTTTTGTCGTAGCCTAGGTGGGCGTCGACGTCCCACCATTTGGTGTCCTTTCGGTGACGTCGGCGTGCTTCCGGCGGAAGCTACCACTCTTGGACGCCATCTTCAGATTCTTTTTTCCGCCGTTTGGTCTGGATCGTCGCGTGAAGCTCCAGAAGTTATGGAGGAGGAAAGAAGAAAATACAGCAGAAATTCACAGGTGAAGACCTAAGAACATCGACAGAAGAGGACCTTTAGTGAGGAGACGACGAAGAAAGGAGAGAACTTTGAAATCTTCGACCTCCTTGAAGGAATGTGCACACAGGGGCCCCCCTGAGCGCAGGGATGTACAAGACGCCGTTTAAATTCTGCAAGAACTGCCACCACAAGTTCGCACAGAAGGACCAGCACCCAGTCTGCAACCTCTGCCTGCCAATTGACTACGAAAGCAGAGACTGCAACGCCTGCTCCGTCTTCAAGCCGAAGACACTCCGAATTCGAGAAGGACAGAGGACGGCTCACCACACGATGCAGGGCAAGGGCCAAGCCCCGACGCTCTATGAACTTGGCCTCTCCACCGACGATGAGGACAACATCGCCGAAGGACCAGATGACTTCACGGTCGCTGAGACCGATAAGAGTACGCCTGATAAGGTAGGAGAGTCTACGACCCCGAAAACTCCCACAGGGCCTCGAAAACCTGAGGCAGACTCCCGAAAGTCAGAGCACAGAGCCTCGAAAGGAGCACCAGCGCCGAGCAAATCGACGACCGAAGCTGCATCCTCCGAAAAAGAGCCCAGCGGATCCTCCGAGAAGGACTCCCGGAGGCAGAAGACCAGCGAAAAGCAAAGGTCATCGAAGCAAGCCCCCGAAAAAGGGCCTTCGACTTCGACGTCGAAAGAAAAAGAGCCGAAGAAAGCTTCGACGCCGACGCCGAAAAGGGCGGCCGAAACGCTCGACGACGAACAGGCCGCAGAAATGCAGAGAAAAAAGAGAAGGCTCGAGGCCGAAATGGAGAACATCCTTCAGAGAAAGAAGGACTTCGAGGAAAAAATGAAAAGTTACAAGATTCCCCCGAAGCCGGCACCGACCGTCGCTGAGGTACAGCAGATCGAAGAGTTCGACATCGAAGAGCTGCCGAAAACTCCGGAACCTTCGGAGCACGAAGAGGAGGAGGACCTCTACTACACAGAGGGGGATTACGGGGAACAGCAGTCAAGCTACGGTTCAGGTTCCTCGACGGCCCAAGACCAGGAATGGCAGGACATCGAGGCCGAAAACCCAGAGGAGGCGGTAGAAACATACCCCTCGAGGCCTTTGCCACCGGATGACATTGGGGCATACAATGAGGTGGTAAGAAAGGCGGCAACAGCTTATGGAATTAAGCTGGAAGAGGAGAAGGAAAAAGCAGACTTCCTGCTCGAGACACTGCTCCCCATACAGACAAGGAGCCAGTTCCTGCCCATGCTCAAGAGTATCACGGCCCAGGGAAAGGAGGCCTTCAAGGAGCCGGCTACATGCAGATCTGTAACGCCGAGGACCGAGAAGAAGTACAAATTCTCCTCCGAAGACCCAGCTTACATCAAGGGTTCCGTCACAGCGGATTCTATCATCGCTGCAACGGCCAGGAAAAGGGCAAACGTCCCAACAACGTCCGGACCCCCACCTGACAAAGAAAGCAGGAGGATGGACCTAACGGGCAGGAAGATTGAGAGGAACGCTGCAACGCACTGGCGGATGGCGAATTCCAACGCCCTCCTGAATAGGCATCAATACCAGCACTGGGAGGAGATGGGACAGTTGCTGAAACACCTCCCGGAACAATACCGTGACAGAGGGGCACACCTGGTAGAGGAAGGGAAGAGCATCGCCAACTCATGCCTGAAGACAGCCTTGGACGGGGCAGAAACATCCAGCAGACTGATGGCTATAGGCATCACTGAAAGAAGGCAAGCATGGCTCAGGATCTCAGGATTCAAGGCTGAAGTCCAGAACAACATCCTGAACACACCCTTCAGCGGTGAAACATTGTTCGGAGCCCCAGTTGATGATAAGCTCACCCAGCTGAAGAAGGACAACGAGACGGCAAGGTCCATGGGAGCTCTGCAGTTCAGAGGGATGAGAAGGGGCACTCCGTCGCGGAGGCCGAACGGCAGAGGTCGAAGCCAGCGTGGAGATTCTCACCAGAGTTTCCAGCAGGGGCAACAGAGTGACAGCCAAGGCCACCAGGGGCAGCGGAGGCAAAACTGGAACTACCAAGGCAGGGGCCAGTCCTTTCGATCGAGAGGAAATGGACGGGGCCAGAGAAGAAGAGGCGGTGAACAGCCCCCCTCTAAGTGACTTCACACGAGAGAAGGTGCTCTGCCACCCACACCCTCCGGGGGAGGAGCATGGGAAAACAAAGAGGAGAGGGCTACACGGACAAGACACAAAGGAACATGCAACTCCGGTAGGAGGAAGATTGAGATTTTTTCTCCAGGAGTGGAGAAAAATAACAGACAAGTGGATACTCAATATTATGCAGTTCGGGTACTGCATAGAGTTGGAAAAAAGGCCACCAAACAGAAAACCAAAGAAAAGACAGCACTCAGGAAGAGAGCTGCAACTACTGCAAGAGGAAGCCCAAGAACTCCTCCTCAAAGCGGCCATAGAACGGGTCCCCTTCAAAGAACGGAACATGGGAGTGTACTCAAACTACTTCCTAGTGCCAAAGGTGGACGAAAGCCTAAGACCCATCCTGGATCTACGGTTCCTGAACAAATACGTCAAAACTCAAAAATTCAAAATGACGTCCCTACAAGAGGTCATTCCTCAGATAAAAGCAGGGGACTTCTTGTCTACCATAGACCTCAAAGATGCATACCTGCACATCCCCATGAACAAACAGCACAAGCACATGCTAAGGTTCACTGTAAACAAGGATTACTACCAATTCACGACCCTAGTTTTCGGCCTAAAGTCCGCACCAAGGGTGTTCACCAAATGCCTTGCGGCAGTGGCCGCGTACCTAAGGAGAAAGGGGAAACACGTGTACCCCTACCTCGACGACTGGCTGGTGAAGGCAAACTGCTACAGGACATGCAAAGAGCATGCAGAACAAGTGACAGGAACGCTAGCAAACCTGGGTTTCTCCATACACTGGGGCAAAAGCTCGATGGAACCCGAGCAGGTGAAGATCTTCCTGGGAGCCCAGATCGACACCATACAATGCAGAGTCTTACCGAGCGAAAAGAGAACGCTCAGCCTACTGAGGGAGAAACGTCACTACCAGAAGGGGCGATCTCTGACCGTGAGGACTGTGAGCAAGATCTTGGGGATGATGGCATCATGCATCCATCTGGTCCCCAATGCACGCCTACAAATGAGACCACTCCAAGAGTGGCTGCAACAACAATGGTCACAAGCTACAGGAAGTTGGGAGGATCTAGTGGTTGTAACGCACAGGGTGCAGGAAGAGATAAGGTGGTGGACCAGGGAGAGAATAACGGAAGGGAAACCTCTAACACCACCGGACCCAACGGTGACCATCACCACAGACGCATCACAGAAGGGGTGGGGCGCACACATGAACAGGCTCAGAGTGAGGGGTCTGTGGAGCCCTACAGATGCAGTCAGGCACATCAACTACCTGGAACTGAAAACTGTGTTGCTAGCCCTCAAGGCCTTTCAGAAACACCTACACAACCGGAAGGTGCTAATACAAACAGACAACACCACAACAATGTTTTACATAAACAAACAGGGGGGAACTCAATCGTTCCCGCTGTCAAACTTGGCACAAGAGATCTGGAAATGGGCCATACCACTAAAAATAGACCTGCTAGCCATACACCTGCCAGGGAAGGACAATGTGGAAGCGGATTGGCTCAGCAGGCAGACTTCAGCATCCCACGAGTGGGAACTCAACAGTCAGGAAACAGAGAGTCTGTTCAGGAAGTGGGGCACCCCAACAATAGACCTATTTGCAACACACCGGAATGCAAAATGCCAATACTTTGCATCCAGGCAACCAGAGACACGGTCCCAGGGGAATGCCCTATGGATAAGCTGGTCAAAAACATTTGCCTACGCTTTTCCCCCGATACCACTGATCCCCAGGGTACTCAACAAATGCATGAAGAGCAACATGACGCTCATTCTTGTGGCACCACAATGGGCCAGACAGACGTGGTATTCTCAGATAATGGAGATGGCGCAGGGGCCTCCCCACAGGTTCTCAAAAAGAAGAGACCTACTCTCCATGGAAAACGGAGGAATCCTACACCCAGAGCCAGAGAGCCTCAACCTCTCAGCCTGGCTCCTGAGGACTTAGAATTTGCACACCTGAAACTACCAGAGAGCACCCTGCGGGTGCTGCGAGAGGCAAGAAGGCCCAGCACACGCAAGTGCTATGGGGAAAAGTGGAAGAGATTCACTCAATGGTGTTGCAAGAAACAACTCCAAAGGAGACTGACCAAGGTGTCCACGGTGCTAAGGTACCTCACACACCTAATCAAGGCAAAGCTAAGCTCATCCTCACTGAGAGTGCACCTAGCAGCGATTGTGGCATATACAAGAGGAGAAACAGGGAGAAGCTTCTTAACATCTCAAGTCGTGAAAAGATTCCTGGAAGGGGCTAAAAGAATAGCGCCGCCAAAGAGAATGCCGCCACCGGCCTGGAACTTAAACGTGGTACTGACGGAGCTCATGAAAGCACCCTTCGAACCCATCCACAAAGCATCACTGCAAATGTTGACAATGAAGACGGCCTTCCTGGTGGCGATCACCTCACTACGAAGGGTGAGCGAACTGCAGGCACTCACACTGCAGGAACCCTACATCCAGATACACAGTGACAGGGTCGTGATGAGAACTGACCCACACTTCATGCCAAAGGTGGTGTCAAGGTTCCACATGAATCAGAGTATTCAGATCCCTAGCTTCTTCCAAAACCCCACTACAAGCGCAGAGAGGTCGCTCCACACCCTAGACGCAAGAAGGGCTGTGATGCACTACATTGAAAGAACGAAGGGCCACAGGAAGACGAAACAGTTCTTCGTGTCCTTCGCTAACAGTTACATGGGCAAACCAGTTACGAAAAACACCATAGCCCGATGGATCGCACAGACAATCCAGTTCTGACACAAGCAAGCTGGCCAGGAGCTAACAGGAGGGGCACGAGCCCACTCCACCAGGAAGAAAGGAGCAACAATTGCCTTCCTGGCCAACACACCAATCCAGGACATATGCCTGGCGGCAACATGGGCGTCAGTACACACTTTCACGAAGCACTACTGCGTGGATGTTCAGATGAACAAGGAAGCACAAGTGGGACAAAAAGTGCTTCAACATATTTTTAGCAACCAACGCTCATCTTCCACCCAACCGCCACAAAAGTAACGAAAACCGCTACAAAATCTATGCACAGCATAGTGAATCCAGAAAGATTCACGCTGCAAAACGAATAGTTTCTTACCTGTCGGTGTAGTTTTGCAGCTTGAAGATCTTTCTGGATTCACTAGCGAACCCACCCGCCTCCGCCAGAAAGATGAGGCTGGAAAAGAGGGTGGAAAAACATGGAAAAGAAAGCAAGTTGGAACAATTACAAAATACGTGGAAACACTAACGTTGAAAAAAAACAAAACGAATAACATACATAGCCATGGATTCACTACAAAGACAAACAAGGAAAAGAGACAGAAAAAAGAATCCGAAGATGGCGCCCAAGAGTGGTAGCTTCCGCCGGAAGCACGCCGACGTCACCGAAAGGACACCAAATGGTGGGACGTCGACGCCCACCTGGGCTACGACAAAAAAAAGAAAAAAGACTACGATTCCGGACCCAACCACCAGATTGCGGAATATGCACAGCATAGTGAATCCAGAAAGATCTTCAAGCTGCAAAACTACACCGACAGGTAAGAAACTATTCGTTCTGAATCACACACGACCCTTATTGGTAGGCTCCTGTTTAGGGTGCTGCACAATTTCTAAAGCTGTGTAGGTATTCAAGGTAACCTTAATTTCCTCTACCTTGTCCTGTAATCTACTCAAACCATTTTAATGGGTTACACACAAAAATGCGCTACTCTGTACATCGGTTTTCAACTTGTATGTCCAAAGCGGATCTAATGTAATAAGGACAACCTCCAGTCAAATAACCTTATTGATTTGTATAGTTTGGCAAAGGACATTGAGGAAAACCACACGAATCAGAGTGGTACTAGGGACACAGATTAACAAATTAATGCATGTTTATCACTTGTTCTTAGATGGGCGAGTTAGGTTGTTTTGCCTTGCATCTAGGCCTTGTCTGTACTTGCTTTTGTTTTGGAAAGCTGATGACATTTCAAGGTCTCTTTCATTTAACACAATTGGAGACATGGTCCAAGCGGGATTTCTGCATGCATGCTTACCTCGTTTTGGTTGCTAAGATAATTCCGCCATGTAGAATTTCTTCTCTTGTCACACTGACAGTCACTCCTCAAACTTTATTTCAAGAGTCGAGAATTTGGCCTTGGCAGCATCTGTTAGGCCAAGTATTGATTGCTTTGATATATTTGGAGGATTGACTTGAAAAATTGATTGAGATGCTGCAGGTCACTGAAAATGGGTGAGCCTATTTGGCGTGGGACTGGCAAAGCATGATCTGTTTGCACTAGGCCTATTACTATACAGTGTTCTGGTTCACAGCAGAACGAAAGTCAAATCTTCCTACTGTTTCCATGAGTTTAATAACTCAATTGATCATTCTGTTCTTTCGTTGTACAAAAAGCATTTTCCATTAAACGCCCACATTTTGTTAACAAATGAACTTTCTGGCTAAATCGCTAGGAATATAGCCTTAATAAGTTAATTGAAGTAGCAGTTCTGAGTGCATGAGGTTTTATTTTTTAAAGCCAACCTCAATTTCCTCTTTATTATGACAGATTCTTCCAAGCAGAGTTCATTTCTTAGATATAAGGTCTTTTCATCCCTTAGCAGGATTGGACGCTTTGCAAGCTGTTGACTTCAGCTAGGCCTCAAGTTCTTCAATATATCCTGTAGCCACGTATTATTCCACTTCTAACAAATTTGTGCTGTTCTACCATAGACTTTTGCAATTTCAGGGCACAGTCCAATGTGTTATCCCGCAGTTTTTTTTTTGGGGGGGGGGGGGCACAGTTTCCCCCATTTTGGAAAAAGACTAACAAAAGTAACTGCATTAAGTGCCCACAATCTGAGCAAATGTTTAGTGTTGCTTTAAAAAATATATATATTTCTGTAGTTTTTTCTGTGACTTAATTCCTGCAAGAGGTTTGCCTGATCAGAACACTGGGACTCCGAGGGGCCTGTATTCTAATTTTTAAACATTATATACAAAGAATTGTTAATGAGTGCACATATATATTCACTCCAGGTGGCACTAGCCCGAGCAGTGTAAAATCACTACATTGGGGCCAATGATGAAGAGAGCCAGCTCATATCTTTCTGAAGCATACTTTGGCCCAAAGGGTGGCTTGCACTAACACAACAGGTAGGTAGGTGGTCTATCCCATTTATAACAATTAAGGAAAAGGCCACCTCTGCATAACTTTCCAAAACGTCTGCCTATTGTCAGTGAATCTGACCGAGGGACGTAGTCTTCCTTATTAGTTGTGCAAGTACTGTGAAACATCTGCCCTCTGAACATGTCGTCCTCACTAATGGAACCTTTAATTGGAAGGCTTTGGGTGTGCAGCATCAGTATGTTCCTTAAAATGCACCACAGGCCAAATAAACCTCCTTATTTTTAATGCAAGTTCAGTGGCTTGAGCACAGTGCTGGGGTTGTATGTTATGCCTGAAACCAGTGTGAGCCCAGGCTGCTATGATGTGCAGATGACCAAGTTGTGGTGTCTTGCTTTAGGCATAGGTGAACCCATTAGCATAGTCTGTATGCAAAGCACAAGCACCCTGGCACTTTGGGTAACCCAAGGAAGAGAGTAGTCTGCTTTGAGATCTTCGATCTACACGTTGATGAAGGTGATCTGGACCTCCCTTGTTGCAGCTTGGTCAGCTGAGGCGGCGATTGTGCTGCTCGTCGCTGGTAAAATCCTTAGTCCTGGGTCTCCAGTGTATATTGTTGGCCCTCACCAATGTGGCCGGGAGCCTACCTTCCTGTTCGTTTGGTTCATTGTCAGCGTAGTTTTACACAGCACAGAGGGGAAGTTTGCCCATGATTGGAAGTTGTATCCTTACCTCTAAACTGAAGGTGGACAGTTTTTCAGTGAAATCGATGTATAAACGTAGTCATTCAATAATAAAGACGATAGGAATCTTAGGCACCCCTTAATACAACAGTTTAAGGGTTTAAGCCTGAGTTGTCATTGCTGATGACGTTCTGCCAAAAGGAACGTCACCACTTATTAGACCTGCCTTAAGCTTTTCTTTTCTCTGCATTGCATCCAAACCTCTGCAGACTAAGATTGTCCGATTATCAGAACGGATTACGTGGGTACTTGCAAACATTTTCCTGGGGGGCGAAAAGTTTGGTCTTTGGTGTGACCGAGAACCGCTTTGATGCCAGCGACTGGGAGGCGGCGTAAAGTGACGTAGCATGTACATCTAGTTACTTCATTGAACTTCACAATGCAGAACCAGAAAGCCTGGGATGAATCCCGGCTTCCCAACTTGACCACATTGTGTGATCCTGGGCAATTGTTTTATTGCAATTTCCCTTTTTTTTCTTTAATATCACATGTAAAACGACCTCGAAATACATGACTACAAAACCTTCTGTGTTTGGATTTAATCACGAATGGCTTTATTGTCAGTCATGATGAGGGTGAAGCATAAACGTTTCTAAATTCAAGTTTGAAAACTAGCACATTTGAAAAATATGCTTCTGAAAGCACTGCTATAATCGGATTTACTAAGGTGAAACGATTCTACTGGTTAATAAGTTTTTTCAAAATTAAAAAAGTGTATCAAATTTTTACATGTTTACGGTCTTTAAAAATGAAGGCGCTCCTAAAGTTAAGGGCTGCGTGTCATCCTTTACTTAACTGCAATTAACCTTTAAATAAGTGCTTGCTGTTTACTTAACTTTTTTTAATGTTGGTGCTGAGTCCAGAAAGCAGTAGGCCCGTGTTGCGGTTGCCCAGAGGCCCCTATGCAGCCGCCGGGTCGTTCTTTGAGTATCACTAACCTATCATTTCTCCAGATTTCCTCCTTTTGTCTAATCCGCCGAAAGCCCCGATTGTTTACACTTTATAGTAAAAAAGAGCCATGGTAACCATTTCCACAAAGTGGGCATCAACAAACGGTCATACATCTACATCCTTGTGCTAGGGTTGAAATGAACTTTCCAGATCTGTTCAGAGGCGAATCACAAGGCTGAAATGTTTAACATTAGGCACCTAATTGCAGAAACCACTCATTAAGGCCACAACAATCCAGAGTTCAGTCTGTGCATCGGTGTTTATTCAGCATCTAAAGACAAATGGCATCTTATTACCCTAACCTAAAGTATGGTGTCTTGCCACACAGTGAGACATGTTTCTAAAACATTTCTTAATGGCGATTCCAGGCTAATGTTCAGTTGGATTAAAAAATAAAATCACGAAGCATGATAACTGGGACATTTTGCACCAAAATCCTATTGCTTCATATGGGAGTTTGCTGCTTTCTGCATTACCTGTTGTCTGCTTAGAATAAATTTTGGGCCAGTCTGGTATGACTTCCATTATGGTAGCCTTGAATGATAGTAGGGAAAACAATTTCCCTACCAGATCTCATGTGCAACATGGGCTGCTGGGCATAAATTGTGTAAGGCAAATCTCCGCCACTGGCAAAGTCTAGGACATCGGCCATCTGATGTGGAGAATTGTGGCTCACTGGTTAGAGAAGGCAGACCCTGAAGCACAGGTCAGACCCGGGACCAGGGTTCAATTCCCGCCGCGGCAGGGTCTTGAGCCCAAATGTCCACGGACTCGATAATTCTCGCTTCGGTGCCTACTCGAATCACGGGTTCACACTCTGCAACTCTGGGCAACAGCTTGCTTAATCTCTACTACGCCCCCCCTGCGGCGGGATGCTTGGCATTCACCTTGGATGCCCAGTACGGGTTATCTCACAGGGAAAAAGCCAGGACGGGTTCCCAAAGCAAGCGCCTTGAGACCTTGCGGTGAAAAGGCGCTATATAAGAACCGTTGACATTTACATTTACATCTTCACGATGGGTGAGGTTTTCTGCCCACACAAGAGCACAGAGAACCTCATTAAGGCTTGGAGTCTACCTTTCTCTGATATTCAACAGCATTTTTGTAGATACATTCACCACTGGGTATCAGATTGCTTCTCCGAGGTTTTAACCTGCTGCTTAACACCCGCACGGGTGTGCACTACCCTGTGCACACAAGGCGCCCTCTACTGAGCTCGGGTGTTGATGCATAGGTCGGATCCCTGTTTGTGTGCACGTCTGTGCCCTGTACGGCTCCCGTAGTAGTGATGCCCCTGCCTGGGTCTTCAGATGAAAGGATCCTCTTCCGAGTGAAGTGGGACCCGGTGTCTCACAAGGGGGAAGAGAAGGATCTGTTTGTTCTTGTTCCTCAGAAGACCTCGCAGAGATGACACATGTAGGCCGAGTCCAAAGCTAACAACACATCAGTGTTTACCTTGAGCACTGGCAGGAAATCATTATTCCGTCTGTTTGTTTTATCAGGCAGTTCCAGGGCCACACGGACGGAGCCAGCTGTATTGACATTTCTAACGATGGCACCAAGCTGTGGACGGGAGGCCTGGACAACACGGTGAGATCCTGGGACCTGAGGGAAGGACGCCAGCTCCAGCAACATGACTTCACGTCACAGGTAACCCACCCCCCTGGACGTCTGCGCGCCTTGTGTTTGCACTGCACCTTGGTATTGTTTCCAAGATCGGCTCCAGTCAGCGCTTAATAACAAAGCCGGTTCTAAGAGGAAAGCACACTCTGGAAAGTCAAATATTGATTTTCATATTTCATAATGGTTTGGAAGTCGTGCATGTTGAGGCTCACCAAAAGCAAATACTGCCAGCCTGCCAAATCACTTGCATCTCGTCCCATTTAATCTTCTCAGCCTGTGATTCATCAGCAGGTATTGTTTTATTTCCTCTTACACTAATATGAATTTCAGACAGTGTGCACAGTCCAGTGGTCGGCAGCATTTGCCCCCATGCGCACTAAAGCGCCACCTCTCTCTTTGCAAAATGTGGGAAATCTAATTGTAATAGCATGTTGGTTTGGTTCTCTAGATCTTCTCGCTTGGATACTGCCCGACCGGGGAATGGCTTGCGGTGGGGATGGAGAGCAGTAATGTCGAAGTCCTGCATGTCAACAAACCAGACAAGTACCAGCTGCATCTGCACGAGAGCTGTGTGCTGTCCCTGAAGTTTGCCAACTGTGGTAAGTGATAGTGCATGGTGAAAGTGTGCGCAGAAGTAGCATTTGTGTAGAGCTGTCATTTATCTCTTAGACATGGCAAGCATTGTTTCTAATGCACACAGTGTGCAGCTGGTGATGGACAGCGAAAGCAACCAATACTGTTCGGTAGTATCTGCCTTTCCTGTATGCTGATCCCACCATGTTAAATACCCCGAGCATACTTGCTTGTTTGTGGGTGGCGTCTGGTAGAATGACTATGTATAATTATATAGACATCACCCTTGCCTAAGTCCAGGTGGAGGATGCTGGATGTGAAATGTATGAGCAGTAGGGCCAGATGCATATCAGATTTTACAGATAACCGCTATGTAAAAAAGTTCCATTTAAATACATATGTATGCATTTTGTATCTGGATTGAGCGTCTGTATTTTGTTTGTTGCAGGGAAATGGTTTGTGAGTACTGGGAAAGACAACCTCTTGAATGCCTGGAGAACGCCCTATGGAGCGAGTATATTCCAGGTAAGAAAAAGGACTAATGCAGTAGCCACTAATTAGAAAAGAATACTGTGTATGAAGGGTAACTGTATACTTCCCAAAGTTATGACCATCCTGTAAGATATCTTGAGATTTTCAACGCTGTGTTCTAACAGTCATGTGTGGTTGTAAGGCAGTGAAGTTCAAAATCGGTATATAGGCACATCTAGTGGATGCACAGTCGTTGGAACCCTACGGATCAGCAGATGAAGGCCCGCCTACAGGCAAAAGCAGCGAAACAAGGGAGACCAGCAACACCTGCTTAGTAGCAGTGTCCGCATTGCTAGATGTTTGTGCTATCCTGGGTATCTCGAGTGGTGATCTCAGAGGATCCTAACATGCAGTTCAAGATGTCAATTAAAGAGCTCTGTGAGGACTGTGGTGTATTATATGGTATGGTGGTGCGACCTTACAGTGTTATACACTCGGAAAACTGTCTTGGGTCCATTCATGCTCTTTTGTAAAACCATTAGCTCAACCAAGGGTATCTGTGGCTTTGAGCAGTTATAAAACTATATTATATTTTTCTGAATTTTTACTAAGCAAGATTAGCAAAATCCACTGGAGGGTTCCGGAGATATAGGTTTTTAAGTAAAACTTAATTCTCAGCTTTTTAGTCCAAAGCGCAAACAAGCAATGGTAACCGTAAGGTTTAGAAGCTTTTGAAAAATTTGAATGAGTTGTGTTTGGCTACTCTAGCCCAAGTGGGGTAACCAAATCCGACAGGGTGAAAGACGGAATGGGGCACCGGGGGGTTGTGGGTGGGAGGGGGGGCAAAAGAGTATTTGGACAGTTACCTGGTCACCAAATCAGTCTCAAGTCAAGTTCCACACTTTGCATCGGGTGGCTCAGCAGCGACTTTTCCAGGGGCCACAGGGACAGTCTTCTTTGCTAGCCAAGGTATGGCGGGGCAGTCCAGTAGATGGTGCAGCCTCTTGCCAGGTCCAGGGGTCAGCAAGGCAGTACTTCAGTCCTGTCTCATGTTCTGTCATGATCTGAGGGTCAGGGTGCCGGGGGTGGGAGGGGGGGGGCATAGTTATGCCCAGAAAGTACCCTGGGAGAATGATGCTATTTATTTATTTATTTGCGGGTTTGTATCGCGCTTGAATCCACTCCCGAAGGAGTATCTCTGCGCCCAAAAGCAACAATAGCATATAGAGGGAAAAAAAGCCAGTCATGAAAAGGGAAAGTGTAATGGAAGAATAAAAAGACCCTGTCACATTTTAAACAAAGGTTTTCAACTTTTTCCTGAATGTCAGATGATCCGAACATTGCCTCAACAAGAGTGGAAGCGTGTTCCATAGCACAGGCCCGCCCACTGAAAGAGCTTTGCAATCCTGCCTTGCCCTTCTTATCCTAGGGACTTGTAGGAGAAGCTGATCGCTCGATCTAAGGGTACGGGCAAGAACATATGAGACACATTTCTCTGCTAGATAGGAGGGGCCAAGTCCATGCAGACTCTTGTGGACTATACAACAGGTTTTGAATTTTACTCTCTGACTAACTGTCAACCAGTGTAGTTTTTCAAAAAGAGGTTTAGAAGAGGACCTGGGGGGGGGGGGGGGGGCATTAAGGACCAATCTTGCAGCAGTATTTTGGACCACTTGAAGTTTGTCCAATATTTCTTCATTTGTCGCTGCCAGCAGTCCATTGCAATAGTCTAATCGACTAAGCACCAGGGCCTGTACCAGAGTACACTATTCTTTCCACTCACAAGTTGTCTCAACCCTTCTTTGGATGTTAGGAGTTTGGCAGCCCAACATAGAGGTGTGGCTACCTCAGCAGCGGCTGTCCATATGGGATGAGGGGCCATGCCTCCCACTTTTTTCCTGGCAAGAAGAGTATCTGTCAAGATGAACAAAGGTCAGCCTGACAGACACTCTTCTTGTTCAAGTCAGGCCAGGCAGCCAGGAGCTAGACATGCGCTAAATGCACATGCTCATGTCTGCCTGAGCTGAACTTTGCCAGGCTGAGGATTTCCCAGCCCTGTGGGTGTGACCTCCGCCTGACAAAATTTCCCCATGACCCTCCCCCTCATGATGAGGGGGAACGTTGTTGATTGCCTCTGACCTGGACGGTTCTGTTTTAATCCCTAAAATGCCCAGGGCTGAGTGTCAATTAATGACCCCGCATCACAGAGTGGGGTGGGGTCAGCATCCCACTCTGTGACCAGTGAGGGAATGCTGCCTGCCCTCATTGGTTGACCATAGTTCAGCCAATGAGAGAAGGCAGCAGTCCCAGCCCTCCTAGGACCCCCCCCAAGGCTTCCCTCTCTACAGTGAAGGTTAGTCTTATGTATTTTATGTGTTTGGTGCCTGTATGTATGAATGTATGTGTATTTGCTAGTGAGTGTTGTGAATGTGTATGTGCGCACCCTGGGTACCACGTACAAGGGACTTCTAAGTAACTCCGCTTTTGACAATTGGAGGGTAGCCAATTTTACATACGTTTTGTAATGGGCGAGCACACTGGCACTGAGGTCTGGTTAGCGGACCCTAGTGCTCAGATAGTCGAAAAAAACAGCAGCTAGCATTCCAGATGGGGGCAAAAACCTCCTATGAGGAGATGTAAGGATCTACTATGTACCTCTTCAAATACAAGAGTGCCAATTTCCAGTGTGAGGCTTTAGTTTTTGTTGCAACAAAAAGCATTAATTACCCCCCACCCCGTCCTTCCCTCCGTTCTATGCAAATGCAAAAACAACAATTGATTGACAGAATGCAGAACAATGTCATACGTTCACCCCATTCCAGAGATATGGGCCTAAATCCATCTTGGTTTTTTTCTCCCCATGTCATTCAAGTTTGAACCGAGCCATATGCAAATCAGTCTTGACCCTGGGTCCCATGCTCACTACACCACTGGATTCAAGTTAGCCCGGCTGATGAAGGGTGATACCCAGAAACCGGTCCCAGGATGCTTGTTTCTGGTCCAGGGAGGACCTGGCTTGGCAGTTCGGGCTGGACATTCCCATAAGTAACGGGGTCAAGACTGATTTGTATATGGCTGGATCCCAAATGGGGTGATGTGGTGAACAAAAGAATGATGGATTAAACCCAGATCCTTGTGACTGGGGGTGAATGTTTGCATTGTCCAGCATTCCGTCCATCTATTATTTCTTTTGCATCCGTTCTATGCGAGCACATTTCTTAGTGGTTCTCACCTAATAGTCCTATTCTAGGTTGCTGTGCCTCGCATACTAGGTTAATGTTCAACAAACTAGTGCCAGTACTTCTAATGGACGTAAGCAAATTCAGGCCTTTTGAGGCAATGAATACTTTCAGATTGGTCCTGCCATTGTAGCGGTTTAAATAAGCAAATCATTGTTATGATTTTAGGATTGCAGCTAATTCTGTTTACTGGCGTTTGCTTTGAAGGCCAATGAAAGAAAACCCAGAACTCACTAGGTAATGTGAGTTGTTTATTAATCTCAGAAGGGTGAAGTGTAAGCAGTGTGAGCAGCATTCTGGGGTCATGCACGTGGCAGGAGGCTGTACTTCAAATGGTTGAGATGGCGAGGGAAACCAGCGCGGACCCAGATCCAAATCATCTTAAGGAGTTGCAAAAGTGTGATGTTGGCAGAATGCAGTTCGAACACCAACCAAAGATGACATTGAAAAAATGTATTTAGAACCCCTAACATGATGAAATGAATGTCTGTTCCTGCATAGATCTGAGAAGAGAGCTTCTTGTGAAAGTTTACTGAATACCAGTACAACAGGAAGTAAATAGTGTAGCAATTCTCCACACCATTTGATACTTTGGAAATCAGCAAGGGCCATATTGTCAAGTAGGCTCTGGTTCTCCAGCAGTAAATCTAGTATTACTTTCGGAACACCCCCTCTTCTGGTGGTCGCACAGTTTCTGACTCCAGTAGAATACTGACCCTGGGTTTTGCATCCCACTTTAAAACGCAGGATTCTTTCATAAGCTTTCCTTCAGAATTGCATCCAACACTTATGAATTTCCTTCACCAGCTTAGCGATATCAAGTGGAATGTGTCTCAGTCATTTTTCAAATGTTATTTGGTTTATGGAGAGCATCTTGCTATCCTTGGAAGTGCAGGCTTTGCTCATTCACAATGCTAGATCAGAATATGATTGTAGGGCTGTGGAAGTCAGTTTGGTTTTGCTGACTTGACATCTGTATTTAGTACAGTTTGCTATTAAATATTATATGTGACCAGTTAGTTTGCTACTAATAACTCTTAATTCGGTATATTATTTTTATTATGATTGTTGATTAATTTTTGTTTTTTATTTTTTTATTCCAACAGTCCAAAGAGTCTTCATCTGTACTTAGCTGTGACATCTCCGTGGATGATAAATACATTGTCACTGGCTCTGGGGACAAGAAAGCTACAGTTTATGAAGTGATCTACTGAAACTTGGAGATATGAACTTTTTTATGATAAATTGGGCCAAAACTTTCTCACTTTGTAGAAGTAGAAACATTGCGTCTTATAAAGGAGATTGAAATTGGCGCTCGAACCTGAAATAAAAAAACACTGAGTATATAACCAATGGACTTCAAGGAACCTGCTATGATTTGCCTGAACCGAACAGTACAAAACAAATGGACATGTCGCCGAACTCACTGTCTCGGGCACTTGGAAATGAACTTTTGATGAACATTGGATTTGGGATTTTCTGTGAACTTCTGCAGACCTTTACCATACCTGAAGATATGGGATATGTTTCATTTCCATTCAGTTCAACTTGCCTTCTGTCCTTCGTAGAGCAGTAATGTCTGCAACGAACTTATTTTCTGGTTTTTGCATCATGTGATAATGTTCTTGTATTTTTGTTGAAGGTCAAAGATTTTGTACAAATTGTAAATATATTTGGTTAATTACAGTAAAGGTTTTAGTACAAGAAGTTGTCATTTTCATATTGTCAAACATTTGACTAATGTGACAAAAAGCCGTTTGTACATTGAATATATGGCAGCACCTTTTTTTTTTATCTCACGAGTATGTATTGTGAGAAATCTGCAGCCTTGTCTATTGAGCAGTCACCAAAAAACAAGCTGGTGGAAGATAAGTTTCTCTCCATTCTGTGCTCCCTGCATCCAAAGTACATCCTGTTTATAACTTGCTGTCTATCCTACCCAAATACGTCAGCAGGTACTCCCAAGACCAGGCTCTTTTTCTATTCTCAACCTGTGGATATCCCTGTCATATAGTGGAGATGATGTAAACTGCTTCTGTGGTACTTGAGGGCTTTTACACAGTTTTTACTGGGCTAAACCCTTACCTTCTTTTTAAACAGAATTTTAGTGGTTCCCCCATGCATGCACATCATTTACCGGTTGTCCGAGGTCACAAAAGAGAAAGTGAGTGCAGCATATAGAATAGAGAAAGAACCAGAATATTAAGACATTGTGACGAAGATGTAGACGTAAATACAAAGATATGCACGAAAAGAAACAAATGGAGTTAGAGGAGAAAGGGAAACAGCTGACACCGAAATAAAATGTGAGGAAACCAGAGACAAAAATCACTAAATGAGATAAATACATAACTAGATATTAAACAGTAAAGAGACAATGGAAAGACATTGAAATAGATCAACAGAAAGGAAAGAGATAAATGCGAAAATATTTGGCAAAGCATGGGAATATCACAATGAGAGGAACTAAAAACGGATTGGAGGCAGACAAAGAACAAGGGAGGGATGAAGCAATCCAGTTTTTTTTTTTACTAAGAGGATGGACAGACTTAAAACGATCAGTGTACCTAAGAGTGGGATTTTTTTTTTACATTGATTGGGGAGGGGTGTGAAAGAAGCAAACTGAAAGGAACAGTGAATGTGGAAGACGTATAGGGAAAACTGGGGAAAATGGAGATAAGGGGAAAAAGTATATTTGATATGGCAATGTGATAGAGGGAGATGGATGCGAGGAGAAGTAAAGAGCAAGGTGCAACGGACTGAAAGCCTGAATTAATGATAGATCGGGTAAGTAAACTGGTAGAATTATGGATTGAAGAGTAGAGAAGAAGAGATTACTTTGAAAGTGGCATTGGGTGATGATGGTTAGGGATTAAGCGAGAAAGCCGGCAATGAGAAGGACATCTAAATATATAATTTGTGGTCAAAGGTATGGATGATGGTGAAATGGAAAATGCGTGGACAAGAGTTGAGAATATTCAAGATGTGCAGGTGAGTAAACTGTCGAGAAAAAGGAGGAAAAGAGGGGAACCAGGACAGATGGAGATAGAGGTGAGATAAGAGATGGTGCTAGGAGGAACAGGGAACAAATTAGAAAGTTCAGGGGTGGTTAGAATATTAGGAGAAACTGGTGAGAGCAGTAAATGTAAGATGTCAGCACAAGTGGTAAAGGGGCTATTAAAGTCATGAGGGACATGCAATAAGTGAGGCAGGAACATAGGATCGGGATAGGAGAAAGAGATGCGTTTCAAGGTAACAAGGGCACTAAGTGATGGATGCAATAGACAATGATCGAGTTAATAGAGAATGCTGTAAAGAAGATGGGACTGGTATAAGAAAGAAAAGTGGGAAATGGAGACAAGAGGGAAATGAAGGCTGTGGATGTATGACAAAGGACAGCAGTATCCACTGTGATGAGAAATGAAGCATGTGTTGGTAAGAAGAGAAGGAATAATGAGAAATGGCATATCGGTGGTAGAAAGGATTCTGAAAGAATAAACAATTGGAGATCGAAGTGACAGGGCATGCGAGAGATGGGAGTGAGGAATAAGAGGACTGGTCAAAGTTGATTGGTGCATTGAATGTGTAATATACCACTGTTGCGCAAAATCATCTTTGAAGTGCTCACTATCTGCTCCATGCGACCCCACTATTTTACAATAGTTTTCACTTTTGATAATGTGCAACTATGGGTTTAATGATGACCCAGAAAAGGAGGCTGGTTTCCCCACATCCATTAGACACATGTCCCAATTCATAAACTGTAAATTCAAATCTGCCCCCAAAGGCTTACACCCTCACAGGAGCAAATCTAAGGAATTCACAAAGTTTTCCAGAAGTACGTCAAAACATACTACTAGAAAGTATTTGTGAATTCCATTTTCTCATGCGTACATATGCATGTGCATATTTCCACGTTAGAAAATAAGCAGAGTAATACCAATGTACTTTTTTTTTTAATCCTCAGGGACACTCCATTTTCCCCCACGGAAATCACTGTAGTGTCCTGCCAGCCTAGGCACTCGCCAATAAATACACCACACAAAGAGTAATTTTACACATCTTTATTCCACTGGGTATAAGTCAAAACTAAACATTTTAAGCCTACCTTCAGCTCATTCCTCCAATGATTACTTCACAGGCCTACTGTGTACAGTGGGAACCAAAAGCATTCCAACGTTCTTTTATTACAAAACATTACTTCTACCGCTTTGTTAAATAAAAAGTCACAACTTAAAAAAAAAAAAGGTAAATAAATCCACAAATAAATAAACAAATAAATACATAGATACTCAAGCAATTGCAATTCTTCAATTAAGCGTAGTGGCACCTGAATCACACGTCCTGGTCGGGTCACTTGAAACCGGGAACTGGCAGTTGAAATGTCAGTGATCTGCACAGGTTATGTGGAATTATCAGCAGATACAGAGTCATTGACAGTCTGTCTATACCCAGTCTCTACATCGACATCGATGTTTGAGTAATGGCCACATGTGCAAAATGAGAGCAATATCTCATAAGGGACTTCCCAGGACACTGGAAAGTCACCATGCGTCCTTTGGTGTTAGTGATAGTAAAGGGTTCAACCTCAAAAAGAGCATCAGATTTCTTTCTTCTGTATTATCTAACAAGCACTTCATCCCCTCTTGTAAAAGTGATGTCCTTTGCATGACCTCACAGGTCAGCATATATTTTCATCTTCTGTGTACGACCAAAGTCTGTAGTGTGGATGTCTTCCTTATTCTTAGATTTGAGGTTCGTCCATTGGGGCAGCCTGGTCGTCATGGCTCTTCCAAACATGAGAGTTGCAGGGCTTTCCCTTGTCGTTGAATGAGGGTTTGAGCGGTAAGCTCCAAGAGTAGTGTTTAAAACAGTTTTGAGGTTGAGCTCCAATGCAGCATGATGAACAGCTTTCTTTAGAGTACACATGACCTGTTCTACCAGGCCATTGGCCTGGAGCCAAGAAAAGAGTTCTTTTTTTTAATGCTTTATATTGAGGTGATTTAGAAATTCTTTATATTCTCAACTATTGAAAGGTGGGCCGTTGTCAGGCTTTAATACTGCAGATACACCCATGTCACATGGATGCCATCTAGTTCTTGAGTGACCTCCTCATATGTAGTCTATGAAAGCTCTTCCACCAATGGAAAACGAGAGTATTCATCAACAATGACTAGAAGATGATGTCCATTCTCAAGAGGACCAAAGAAATCAAAAGCAATTCTCTCCCAAACATGATGTGGCAATTCTGACCTGTTCAAAGGGCGCTGAATGCCTTGAGATGAAAGGCAGTTGCAAATATGGCAAGTCTTTAATTCTTTTTCAATGCAATCGTCGAAATATGGAAACAAGACTCTTGTCGCCAAGTGCTCTCTTCATGGTAATTATTCCTCGAAGTCCCTCAAGGGTGACATTGATTACTTGTTTTCGACTCATGAGTAACAATTTGCCTTTTTGAGTCACGGAAAGTTCATCTTACATTTTTGAAGTTCAAATACTCCCTGTCATTAGTGCAAGGTCTGGAGTGTTGGTTCCACGAATGATTCGCAATAAAGTCTCTTAATTTTAACATGTCATTATATTGGCTCAATGGCTGGTGTGCTCAATTTCATAATAAAATTATGCACAAGATACCATACCTAATAGGTATTCTATATGGTAATTTGTATTTGTGGAGACAATGCTCCATGAGCCTTCGAATGGGTGGGAAGGGTGCCTATAGTAACATTTCTAGGACACTGCCTCACTTCGGTAATTCCTCCTCGTTGCTCCGTTGAACCACAGGTTCAAAGCAAAGCTGTGTCCTAGAAATGTTGTATGCACCCTTCCCAACCGTTCTAATAAGGCTCATGGAGCATTGTCTCCACAAATACAAATTACCATATAGAATACCTGTTAGATGTGGTATCTGGTACATGATTTATTGCTTCACTTAGTAACACTACTTGTACATATACCACTCTAGATAGTCACTAGCGTAGTCTTACTCAACCGGCATTGTTCTGACATACAGTGAACAGAAGGGATCTCTATTTGTCCTGAAGAAGAAGCCTGTGAGCTTAGAAACATGTTGACATAAACAGGAGTGATTGCTCATCGAAGCAGGATACCTCCAACCCACTCTTTTAACAGTACCAGCCCTAAGGAATATTAAAGTTTCTAGTCCATAAGAACCCGGTACTTTTTAACACACTTTTTAAGTCCCCTCTGACCCTTCCACCCACTTTTTCCTACATTACACATAGTCCTGAAAATCAGTGCTACCGCGTAGTCGTAGGTCGAAGCACACCCTGTCCCGCTGTATTCTTGTAACCTCAATCCCAAACATTCAATTCAGGGAGGCATTTTGTCTTTGAGAGTGCCAAATATCGTCAACAGTGCTTGATGATCAGTCATTACAGTGAAAGGCTTTCCTTACAAGAAAACATGGAAATAGTCAACAAGCCCAGACCACTGTTAAATTAACTTTCTCAGGTTGCGAGTAAGCACGTTCTGTTTGTGACAGGCTCTCACTGGCATATGCCATGATATGTTTCTGAATATTTGGCTGCCTGCTGTGCAAGGATTGTGTCCAACTCGACAGGGCTAGCACCAACTACAACCTCCGTATGTAGTTTGGCATCAAAGGAGGCCATTTCAGTGGCACTCTCAATGGCTTGCTTGATGTGTTGGAAGCTCTTCTCAAACCCGTCTGACAAATGAAAAGACATTCTTTTTAGTTAGTCCTCGTAATGGCCCACTGACCATAACAAGGTCTCATATATTGAACAGTATCTGGCCAATCCACAAAAGGAGTGTAACATACAAATGTCTTGTGGGGGATTGGCAGTGAACAATGCTTGCACTTCTGCTGGATCAGGTTTCATATCCCATCAGAAAAAGCATGGCCAAAGAATTTCAAGCTTTATTTGTGGAATTCACATTTGCCAGCATTCAGGGTTAAACCTGCATTGGTCAGCAAATGACATATTTGCGCGAGAGCTTTGTCATCCTCTTTCTGTGTGGCTTTGAAAATTAGTATGTCATCACTAAAGTTAAATTCATTTACTACAGGCTGTATTATACATCGAATGGCGTCTTGGAAACATTCTGCAGCAGAGAATACACCAAAACTCAATCAAAAAGGTTAAGTACCTGGATTTTTATTCAAGCTCCAATTGGTGATATCCTTTATTTAAGATGAGTTGAGAGGGGAAGTTTGCACCATTCAGTTGAGTTATCATATCAGAAGTGTGTGGATCGGGATGTCTCTCACTTGCCTTGTAGGCTTGACTCCTGTTAACGCATATGCGTAAAGCTCCTTCGCTTCCTCCTTGGGGAGAAACCGATGGTGTCAGAACAGTGGAGCTTTCAATGATGTCATGTTTAAGTAACAAATTAAGTTCCCTTTCAACAGCATCATGTTAGTGAAAAGTTATTTGTCTGCATCTTTGAGCAACAGAATAAACATCCTCATTTAAGTTTAAGTTTTCTTACATTGTTTTGAGTTTTCCTAGCCTATGAAATAATAAAGGACATTTACATATAATTTCATGATGAGCATTCATATCATAGTTCGCTGATATCAGTCCCATGTCAGCAGCAGCATTAACACTACGCAAACAGGCACTTGAAGCTGTGCCTTGAAGTGCATGAATAGGTGATTGTACCATATTTTTCATGTATTTCTTTGTGGCTACAAGCGATCTTGACTTTTTGAGAGTGTCAAACCCCCGCCCATGTGTATTCTTTTGTTTTTGGCTTTTTCTCACCTTTATTTTGCCTCATTCTGCTCGTAGCTGCCCTTTATTCTGTCTCTTTCTTCTTGCTTCTGACCTTTATTTTGTCACTTTCTGCTTTTTTTCCCCAGGACTGCCGGGGAGAGCCTCAATGCCCCTGCAGTCCTAGACAGCTCCCCCGCCTCATTCTCCCCATCCTGGGAATGCAGCTCTCTGTGTAGGAGAGCAATCATTTAATTTATTTTCCTGCTAATATGTCTGCGGGCAGAGAAAAAGATGAAACCTCCACTCCAGCAAGCAGGAGTACTTTGACAGCTCCCGCCTGCTGAAACAGGATTGTTTTCTTTTGCTTGGCGGGAGCTGTCACAGCTCTCTGTAATCGACAGCAAACTGCTATGAACTTGGGGTGGGTACCCCAGGACATTGCAGTAGCCAGTGTTGCGGGGTGGCAGTCCCCAGGGCCATTATTGGCTCCCCGTAGGGGCGGTCGCACTCTTTGATCGGCATGGTCCAGCCTCCGGACGTGATGGTCCTCAGGGCCGTATATGACCTTGGGGGGGGGGGGGGGGGGGGGCGTGTGCCCCACTCCCATTTCGTATGTCCCAGGGAGGTGATGGTGCCCGGGGCCTGTGGGGTTCTGCACAGCCCACCTCTAATTATTTTCACTTTACCCCGGGGAGGTGCGGGTTCCCGGGACATCAAACAGCCCCAGGAAGAGGAGGGGGGGGATGGTCCATGCGGCCCACCTCCTCTTTGGGGAAATAAACCCCTCGGGAGGTGATGGTCCCTGAGCCTCACTTGAGTCCGTTGAGATTCTGCATGGCCCTCTCCATTTTAATAATGAATCCCTGTGGAGGTGATGGTCCCCGGGGCTAATAAGACCCTAGAAGGGGGGCCCTGCACATCCCCTCCTTTTCTATTTTCTAATGCCCGAATGCCCCCAGGACATGGATGACCTGGGGGCTATAGTGTAAACAAGTGCTGGAGAATGCACCTGTTTTTTTTCAGTTTTGCTAACATTTTCAAATCGATCTGCAAATGTGTGGCCTAATTAAAAAAAAAAAAAAAATCTTAATCCGCAGTGGTGTCCCTGTGGACCTCACCACCACACCTAGGGGGTCAGGGTATTTCTACCCTGCCGCCTTTTATTTATTTGAAACATTTCTTGTGGGACTCTGCTGAAGCCAAGTCCCAAGATGGCTGGCAACACTTCTTGGTTGAAATATTGACATCTAATCAGATTTCAGCACGGGAACTGTTGGATCAGCGTCTCTATATATACAAACTTGGATTTCGGTTAATATCCCAAACTATTGCGCAGATCTACACTAAACTACCCAAAGGCACTACTCTGGACCAAGATCTAGCTTGCTGTCAAATTTGCTTTAATTCCTTTCAGTGGTACGGGCTGTAGTCCTCTTCAAGAACTCAATAGGAATTATCAAGGGGAAAATGTGTTTTGGTAACACCCGTTTTTCTCAGCCCCCACTACACAGATCACCCCAAAACTTTCCAGATGGCAGCTGGAGTGAGCGTTGAACATGTTTGGAAGATTTCGTGAATATTCGTCAACAGGCGCCAAAGATATAGGCCATTCAAAAGCACTTTTCCTATAGAAACAAGGTCCTAACTAGAACTACCTACTGGTGAACGCCAGTAGGTAATATATATGTATTTTGTGTATGCCTGCCCTCCTGCTGGGTCAGAACTATAAGAGAACACCTATCAGATTCAAGAACAAAGAGGTAATAATTGTTAATATAGTCGGGTAGACCCCAAGTGGGAGATTCACACAGAGCTTGATAAAATGCAAGAAAGCTGGTTACATGATCTGATGTCCAGAACAGTAGCTCAGGCGTTTCCTTGCAGGTAAGAGTCAACAATACTTTTGTCAGTAGGAGAAACATTTGGGACCCCGATACATTGTTTTCTTGTGCTCTAAATCCAATTATATCTGCCCTTTCAATAAGGTCATCACCCACAATTATTGATTAGTTGCATTCAAAACATCACTGTATGCATTCATACAACTGCTTTTTCATGCCTTTCCTTTTAGTGATGTTCATGTTTCTCATGGGCCCATGTGATATATGCCATGTAACCGTTGTGTGGCGGGAATTATTTCTGTATTATTTACTTAAGTTTCATAATTTCCTACATGTCCCTGTGTTAAAAGCATCTTAATTATGTATGAAAGGCAACATACAATCAGAAAGTTTAACCATCTCAGTACTGTTGCAATCAATAACTTTCCCTGCAATGTCCTTTTTAACTATTTCTTAGTTCCAAGTCGGGGCAGTATAGGGGTAGATGGATCAATTAACAAATATTTACTCTTCCTCACCATTACTAATCCGGTGGCCCCCTCTAGAGGATACCTCACCATTGGTTGGACAACAGCAAAAGGCTTTGTAGAATTTACAGCAAACTTCGTGTGGTTCTCCTTTCATTTGGTCATTCATGAGTTTATAGAGTGGTAGAACAAGCTTCTTTACATTCCTTCAAGACTTAGCCTGAAGGCTGCTCTCCACAGCTACCACTAGGATAGCTTTCTATATAGATTGTATTTAAACCTACCATCAATAAGGATTGTTTGGACTGGTACAAGGTGCCCACTAGAATAGTGGACAGCATATGCCAGGCCAACTTCTCACATTGGTGTGCAACGTGTGGGATTCCAGCTTGCCATTGTTTTACCAGATAATCTCAAGTGTTTGATCATTTGAAAACCACTAAAGGTACCAGAGGTACATGTAATACAATCTTAAATCCAGTAAGTTCTACTGAACTTAGTTGTGTGTCAAGGACTTAAGCACACCCTTTCTACCACTCACGAGAGTTTAGTAAACAACTAGAGTAGGTAGTGTATACACCACACCTCACTAGTTATGTCTTCATGTGCCAGGACCTAGTGTGTCCTTGCCAGATGTTAGTCAATTACAGACATCTAAGTATGACACATTCCCGTTCTCTGAGTTAAGGACTCTGTGTACTATGTGAAACTGAAGACTGGCAAAGTTGCCCCCACCCAACGCCTCAGAGAGGTATTACTGTTAGATGACCTTAGCAAGGCTTTAGGGCCTTACGGGGTAGGCGGGGGCGGGGGGGGGGGGGGGGGGGCAGCAGATGGGGAAGATCCCAGTGGTCCAATCCCACAGGATTCAGACTCTGATGCTGACTAGGCAGGTGACAATGACCTAGACCTGGACAATCCAGCTCCTACTGGAGATGGAAGCCCAGTGGGTTCCTTGTTTGTCCCCCCAGGAAGAGTTGGGTGTGTGCCTAGAAGGCCAATATCACCTTCAGTGGAATCTAGCCATTCTGACACATCTGTAGGGACCTCTGTCTCTTCTCATATGAGGGACACCTCCCAGGAGAAGAGAGAGCATCAGATGAGACTTGAAGAAGCTCAACTGAGAATAAGAAGACAGAAAGTAGCCTTCGAAAGGGAGTCCTTAGAGCTTGAAAGAGCAAGAAAAAAAGATGGGACTAGAGCCCCATGGTGGCAGCAACTTCCCTTCCGGTAGTGAAAGGTCTTATGATCATAGAAACTCAAAGAAGATTGTCCCTCCCTACCAGAGTGGGGATGACATCCACAAATGGACAACTGCACTGGGAAGGGCCTGCAAAGTACAGAAGGTCCCCAGGTGCAGTGGGCAGCAATCATGTGGCTCTCCTTTGCAGATAAAGGTAGAGACAAGCTCCTCACTGTCAGAGAAGAGGATACTGATGATTACAAAGTCCTGAAGAGTGCTCTAATAGATGGGTTTGGCCTAACCTCTGAGCAGTATA
Source organism: Lissotriton helveticus (assembly GCF_964261635.1). Classification (NCBI taxonomy): domain Eukaryota; kingdom Metazoa; phylum Chordata; class Amphibia; order Caudata; family Salamandridae; genus Lissotriton; species Lissotriton helveticus. Next base: position 1,040,928,132 of record NC_136059.1, read on the forward strand.
GAATACAGTTCAGAGATAACCAAAAGAGACAGACTCAGGACTGGGTTGACTTTGTAGATTGTGCTAATAAGGTTCTGCAGGTCTGGTTACTGGACAGTAAAGTGTGTGATTATACAGGATTGTATAACGTTGTCAAGAGGGAGCAGGTCCTTAATAACTGTCAGAATCAGCTGGTGCCTCAGCACCTGGTAGACTCTGATCTGACCTCTCCCCAAGAATTGGGGAAGAAGGCAGACAAATGGGTCAGAACCAGGGTGAAGCCGAAGGTACAGAACCAAGGTGGTGACTAGAAGAAGCAAGATCCTAATAAGGGTGGGGTGAAGGGTAAAGACCAGAAGTCTTCACAAGGCCCCCAAAAATCTTCTAACAGTGGGGATTCCCAATCTTCTAAAAAGAAAGGCCAAAAGAAACCATGGTGTAAAATCTGTTAACAGAATAGCCATTGGACTAGTGATTGCACTAAGAAAGATGCAACTCCAGCCACCATTGCCCCTAAGGCAACTGTTCCCCCCCTAGTTCAGCTTCAAGTGGTGGTACTCAGCAGAAGGGCGTAGTAGGGTTAACCCTGGGTACTGAGATGGGCTCTGGACTAGTCAGAGTACCAACTCAGGCTGTCCTGATCTGTGATGGAGGCATGGATATGTCCTCCTCTGTTAGATCCAGTAACTTGGGCAAGTACAGACAGCAGCCTTTGATCAATGGAAAAGAGGTGTTGGCCTACAGGGATACATGGGCAAGTGTCACTATTGTGACACAAGACCTTGGGGACCCTGAACAGATCATACTTGGTGAACTTTACCAAATGACCAATGCTAGCAATGTCAGGACCAACCATGCCCTGGCAGTTGTTAATTTCTCCTGGGGAGGGGTAACGAGCCGTAAGAAAGTTGTGGTGAGTGCAGACCTACCTGTTGAATGCTTGCTTGACAATGATCTAGAGACTTCAGCCTGGTCTGAAGTGGAGTTAAGGACCCATGCAGAAATGTTAGGAATCTCTGCACATGTGTTTGCTGTGACTAGGTCACAGGCCAAAATGTCTAAAACTGAACAGGCCCTGGATTCTGGAATAATGGACCAGGTGCCTTCCAAGAAAAGGAGCAATAGGCTTAAGTCAGTGCCTTCCCCCCCTGACTCAGAGTAATGATCAGTCTCTTGAGGGAGATGTTGTGCTCCTGAAGAAGGAACTGTCCCAGAGGAGCTTGAGCCTGATCAGGTTGAGTTGTTGGGGACAGGGGGGCCTTCCAGGGCAGATCTGAGTCAGGAGCAGCTGAGCTGCCCTTCTCTTGAACCCCCCAGACAGCAAGCGACTGCTGGGAATTCTAGTGGCACCCATAAGATTTATTGGGATGATGGACTCCTGTATTCAGAGAGTAGAGACCCCAAGCCTGGTGCAGCCAGGAGCTTGGTTATACCTTTGAAGTTTAGGAGCTTCCTATTGACACTAGCTCATGATATTCCTTTAGCAGGACACTTGGGCTAAAACAAGACGTGGGGCAGAATTGTCCCTCACTTTCATTAGCCCCACATGTCTGAAGACACAAAGGAGTTTTGTTGCTCCTGTTTCACCTGTCAAGCCAGTGGTAAGGCAGGTGGCACCACAAAGGCCCCCCTGATACCACTACCTGTGGCGGGGGTTCCCTTTGAGAGAGTTGTGATTGACATTGTTGAACCAATGGATTCTCAGACTGCATCTAGGCACAGGTTTATCCTAGTGGTGGTGGACCATCCCACTAGGTACACAGAGGCAATTCCCCTTAGGACCACTACAGCACCTGTTGTGGCAAGAGCCCTCTTGGGAGTGTTCTCAAGAGTGGGTTTCCCTAAGGAGGTAGTATCTGACAGAGGTGCAAACTTTATGTCTAGCTACTTGACTGCAATGTGGAAGGAGTGTGGAGTGAATTACAAATTCACCACACCCTATCACCCACAGTGCAACGGTTTTGTTTAAAGATTCAACAAAACCTTGAAGGGTATGATCAAGGGTCTACCAGAAAAGCTTAGGCAGAGATGGGACATCCTGCTACCCTGCCTTTTATTTGCATACAGGGAGGTTCCTCAGAAGGGGGTTGGCTACAGCCCATTTGAACTTCTCTTTGTGCATCCATTGTGTCTGGTGAAGGAGGGATGGGAGTTACCTCGCAAACCCCCTAAACAGGACATAGTGGACTATGTACTTGGTCTCCGCTCCAGTATATGAAAAATATATACTTGTCATAAGGACCTTGAAGTTTTCTGTGTGTCATTTGTTTTCTTGGGGTGTACACTCGTGGGTGTCGCGGTACCATGGTATTTTGCTTACACCTTTGAGAACCTGGGGAGGTACATTTCTGTGGTTGTAACTCTAGGACACCTGCCTTTTAGCCTGTTCTATTACTGATGTTTACCAGCCTCTTTTTCCACTGTGTACTTTAAGTTGCTTTCTTTCTTTTCTGAATTCTGGTGACAGAAGTTGGGATGTTGGTGACACAGAGAGTACGACAGGTTGTTGTAAGGGTGCACAAGTCATTTGTGATTATATGTATTTCTGTAGGTCCTTGAATCACCCTGTCCTGAGGCCAAGATTGGTCAGAAGGCTGAAACGCGACCGCGTCAACACGTTATATAAAAGAGGAGTCGAACCAAATTATTTAAAACATTTTGGAATTCTATTCATTGACACAATCTTCACATTTAGGTTCTACATTTAACCTAACCGATTGTGCATGACTTCCTCGAAGTGCACTTCCTATAACTAATAGGAGGGCACTCAGTTTTTGCTTTAATGACTTTTTCTGGGTGAAAAGAAACTTTGTGTTTACGTTTCATTGTATGTATTCTGTTTATTTGTTGCTTCTTGTATATATTTGTGTACATATGTATGTATATATGTGTATAATGTAAATCTGAAACTTTTGAAAACTGAGAAAAAGGAAAAACATTCCCTTTGATTACGATAAATAAAATACGTAATCACGTCTTCAAGGATACGTGTTGGTATTTACATTTATACAATAGAGAAAGTGGACAGTGTCCCCAGTGTAGGAGAATTTATAGTCCCCTATTAGAGAAATTTTTAGATATTTATTCCTCCTGTTCCATCTTTTTGTTTTACCTGAGTATATGAAAAAGGCAACTAAAAACCTTGAGGCTAGACAGGAATTACAGAGAGCCTGGCATGACCAAAATGCTGTACTGACTGTTTACCAGCCAGGACAGAAAGTGTGTGTATTGGAGCCTGTGGCCCCAGCAGCTCTCCAAGACAAGTAGAGTGGACCCCACACTATTGTTGAAAAGAAGGGAGAGGTTACCTATTTGGTGGACCTAGGAACTCCCAGGAGCCCCCATGTGGTGCTTCATGTCAACCGACTGAACCCATTTGTTGACAGGGCAGACATGGGCTTGTTCATGGCTACTGATGAGGGACAGGAGGAGGAGAGCGAGCCTCTCCATGACCTGCTCTCATAGAACCCTGATGATGGGTCAGTGGATGGTGTAACCTTGGCAGGGAACCTCACTGCTCAGCAGCAAACTGATTGCAGACAAGTGCTCAGTCAGTTCAGACATATGTTCTCTCTGACTTCAAGGCAGACCACCTGGTGCACTCATGAAGTGGACACTGAGGATAGTATGCCTGTTAAAAATAAGATTTACAGGCAACCTGATCATGTCAGGGACTGTATCAGTTCAGAAGTCCAGAAAAGGTTGGATTTGGGAGTTATTGAACCCTCAGATAGCCCTTGGGCTAGTCCAGTGGAATAATCCAAGTCTGTATCTCCCTCATTGTAGGGGATACAAACTTCGGCACTTGCCAAGCATTTGTGGATCAAAGGACCCTTCTCTTGGCCATGCACTCATCTATGGGGCTAGGCCTTCAGTCCACCATGTTAAATTATCGGTATAGGACACAAGAGTGTACCAATTGTTTTCTCTGTGAGCAACTATCTAACTGGGGATGAGATCATTGCCATATGAAGCCAATTGAACATCAGCTATAGTATCAGTAATGTTCCACTTTTTCTGAGATATGGCTGACCATGCGTTCCCTAAAACATCACTGCTCAAGCTCTGTTACCCGGGGTTTCCAAGTGTTAGAGAATGTGCCCTGCTCTCCTTCTCTAGTTTTCTTTCTAAACATATTAGTGTGTCTGGTTGATCTATCCCTATGATCTGAATCAATGAGAAGCTTTTCTTGTGTGCTGGTGTTATAAGTGTGAAAAACAAAAAACACAGTTGATGGACAGAATGTAGAACAATGTCATACATTCACCCCAGTACAAGGATCTGGGCCTAAATCCATCGTTCTTTTACACTCCACACCACCCTGGGTTAGACACTGGCTATATGCAAATCAGCTCTGACCCTGTGCCTCATGGGAACAGTCCAGTCCGAACTACCAAGCCATGTCTTTCCCAGACCGGAATCAAGCATCCAAGGACCGGTTTCTGGCTATCAGCCTTCATCAGCCTGGATAGCATGACTCCAGTGGTGTGGAGAGCCTGGGACTCACGTCTGAGCATCCCCAGCCCACTCGGGGTGAAATTGCAAAAAACACAGTTGATGGACAGAATGTAGAACAATGTCATACATTCACCCCAGTACAAGGATCTGGGCCTAAATCCATCGGTTTTTTACACTCCACACCACCCTGGGTTAGACACTGGCTATATGCAAATCAGCTCTGACCCTGTGCCTCATGGGAACAGTCCAGTCCGAACTACCAAGCCATGTCTTTCCCAGACCGGAATCAAGCATCCAAGGACCGGTTTCTGGCTATCAGCCTTCATCAGCCTGGATAGCATGACTCCAGTGGTGTGGAGAGCCTGGGACTCACGTCTGAGCATCCCCAGCCCACTCGGGGTGAAATTGCAAAAAACACAGTTGATGGACAGAATGTAGAACAATGTCATACATTCACCCCAGTACAAGGATCTGGGCCTAAATCCATCGTTTTTTTACACTCCACCCCACCCTGGGTTAGACACAGGCTATATGCAAATCAGCTCTGACCCTGTGCCTGATGGGAACAGTCCAGTCCGAACTACCAAGCCATGTCTTTCCCAGACCGGAATCAAGCATCCAAGGACCGGTTTCTGGCTATCAGCCTTCATCAGCCTGGATAGCATGACTCCAGTGGTGTGGAGAGCCTGGGACTCACGTCTGAGCATCCCCAGCCCACTCGGGGTGAAATTGCAAAAAATGGAGAGCTGTGGTGTGATCGAAGAAGATGTATTTGCAGGAGGTGAAGATGGCGTCGAGCGTATGTCCGGCTACATGGGTGGGGGTGTCGACGAGTTGTTTGAGTCCGAGATTGGCTAGGTTGTCCAGAAGGGTGGTGGTGTTGCAGTCGTTTTTCTTTTCCAGGTGGAAGTTGAGGTCACCTAGTAGAATGTAGTTCTCGGAGGGGAGGGCATGTGGACTGATGAACTCAGTGATGTCTTCGCTGAATTGTTTACGGGTTCCTGGTGGTCTGTAGATGAGGGTGCCTCTAAGTGTGGTCCTGGGGTCGGTCTGGATCTGGAAGTGGAGGTGTACGGCGGTTGCAAGATTATCGTCGGTGCTGGTCGTGATTCTGATGGTATTCTTATGGACTATGGCGATGCCTCCTCCTGTTTGGTTGGTGCTGTCTTTTCGGATGATCTTTTAAGCGTCCGGGATGGCTATGGCGATGTGGGGTGCTGATGACGCGTTCATCCAGGTTTCTGTAAGGAAGGCAATGTCCGGTGACGCAGTGTCGAGTAGGTCCCAGAGTTCAGTGGCGTGTCTGTGAACCGAGCGAGTGTTCAGCAGGATGCACTTCAGGTGGTTAGAGTCGGAGCTGTGTTTGGAGTTAGTGGATTTGGTGTGGGTCTTGATGCTGGAAAATTTGCAGGAGTGGCAGGCGAAGGGACCATGGGTACGTCCTGGGGCAGCCTCGTAGCATAGTGGTGTGCGTCCGGGGTTAAGGTCTAAGAGGGTGGTGGCGTTGTACGTTATGCGGGAGAAATGCAGTATGCGGGGACCAGGGGGTCGGGCGCGGTCCAGGTGCGGACGGGCGTAGACGGGCTTACCTTTGGCGCACCTTCGGCGCGCATGAGGCACGACCGCTGCGCGTGAACGCTGCGCTTGCGTGCATCTGTCAAATATGGATAGTGGGAGGGGAGGGGCGAGGGAGGGTCAGCTGGGAGGCGGGGTGGAGATCAGGGGAAGGAGGCAGGACAACAACAAACAAGATGGCAGCAAGCAGGCAATATCGAAACAACACTGGGGCACAATGTAACTAGCGCGATGTAAATGGCGGAGGCGAGGGCAATCAGGCACAAATACAACTTCAGGCAGCACAGCACAACAACTGATGTCGCACAAGCGCACCTTGGCAGTCGAGTGTTACGATTTAATTAGTCTCGGCAGATTAAGTCAATAATGCAAAGCAGGCGGGGCAATCTAGCGCTACGAGCTAGCAAGATGATAAGATAATGCAGGCTAAGGCGGAATGCGAGATAGGCGCTCAGTAGACAACGATACCACTTGAGGAGGCTGGGAGCAGCGTGTGGAGCAGCCACTTCTGCTGAAGGCAGGACGGTCACAGCGCAAGCACGGTGGAGCGGTGAGGTCAGTATCAGTGGGAGGGAGGGTCAGCTGGGAGGCGGGGTGGAGATCAGGGGAAGGAGGCAGGACAACAACAAACAAGATGGCAGCAAGCAGGCAATATCGAAACAACACTGGGGCACAATGTAACTAGCACGATGTAAATGGCGGAGGCGCGGGCAATCAGGCACAAATACAACTTCAGGCAGGACAGAAAAACAACTGATGTCGCACAAGCGCACCTTGGCAGTCGAGCGTTACGATTTAATTAGTCTCGGCAGATTAAGTCAATAATGCAAAGCAGGCGGGGCAATCTAGCGCTACGAGCTAGCAAGATGATAATAAGATAATGCAGGCTAAGGCGGAATGCGAGATAGGCGCTCAGTAGACAACGATACCACTTGAGGAGGCTGGGAGCAGCGTGTGGAGCGGCCGCTTCTGCTGAAGGCAGGACGGTCACAGCGCAAGCACGGTGGAGCGGTGAGGTCAGTATCAGTGGGAGGGAGGGTCAGCTGGGAGGCGGGGTGGAGATCAGGGGAAGGAGGCAGGACAACAACAAACAAGATGGCAGCAAGCAGGCAATATCGAAACAACACTTGGGCACAATGTAACTAGCGCGATGTAAATGGCGGAGGCGCCGGCAATCAGGCACAAATACAACTTCAGGCAGCACAGCACAACAACTGATGTCGCACAAGCGCACCTTGGCAGTCGAGCGTTACGATTTAATTAGTCTCGGCAGAATAAGTCAATAATGCGAAGCAGGCGGGGCAATCTAGCGCTACGAGCTAGCAAGATGATAATTAGATAATGCAGGCTAAGGCGGAATGCGAGATAGGCGCTCAGTAGACAACGATACCACTTGAGGAGGCTGGGAGCAGCGTGTGGAGCGGCCGCTTCTGCTGAAGGCAGGACGGTCAATTTTCACCCCGAGTGGGCTGGGTATGCTCAGACGTGAGTCCCAGGCTCTCCACACCACTGGAGTCAAGCTATCCAGGCTGATGAAGGCTGATAGCCAGAAACCGGTCCTTGGATGCTTGATTCCGGTCTAGGAAAGACATGGCTTGGTAGTTCGGACTGGACTGTTCCCATGAGGCACAGGGTCAGAGCTGATTTGCATATAGCCAGTGTCTAACCCAGGGTGGTGTGGAGTGCAAAAAAACGATGGATTTAGGCCCAGATCCTTGTACTGGGGTGAATGTATGACATTGTTCTACATTCTGTCCATTAACTGTGTTTTTTGCAATTTTCACCCCGTCGGGGCTGGGTATGCTCAGACGTGAGTCCCACACCACTGGAGTCAAGCTATCCAGGCTGATGAAGGCTGCTAGCCAGAAACCGGTCCTTGGATGCTTGATTCCGGTCTGGGAAAGACATGGCTTGGTAGTTCGGACTGGACTGTTCCCATGAGGCACAGGGTCAGAGCTGATTTGCATATAGCCAGTGTCTAACCCAGGGTGGTGTGGAGTGCAAAAAAAATGATGGATTTAGGCCCAGATCCTTGTACTGGGGTGGATGTATGACATTGTTCTATATTCTGTCCATCAACTGTGTTTTTTGCAATTTTCACCCCGAGTGGGCTGGGTATGCTCAGACGTGAGTCCCAGGCTCTCCACACCACTGGAGTCAAGCTATCCAGGCTGATGAAGGCTGATAGCCAGAAACCGGTCCTTGGATGCTTGATTCCGGTCTGGGAAAGACATGGCTTGGTAGTTCGGACTGGACTGTTCCCATGAGGCACAGGGTCAGAGCTGATTTGCATATAGCCAGTGTCTAACCCAGGGTGGTGTGGAGTGCAAAAAAACGATGGATTTAGGCCCAGATCCTTGTACTGGGGTGAATGTATGACATTGTTCTACATTCTGTCCATCAACTGTGTTTTTTGCAATTTTCACCCCGAGTGGGCTGGGTATGCTCAGACATGAGTCCCAGGCTCTCCACACCACTGGAGTCAAGCTATCCAGGCTGATGAAGGCTGATAGCCAGAAACCGGTCCTTGGATGCTTGATTCCGGTCTGGGAAAGACATGGCTTGGTAGTTCGGACTGGACTGTTCCCATGAGGCACAGGGTCAGAGCTGATTTGCATATATCCAGTGTCTAACCCAGGGTCGTGTGGAGTGCAAAAAAACGATGGATTTAGGCCCAGATCCTTGTACTGGGGTGAATGTATGACATTGTTCTACATTCTGTCCATCAACTGTGTTTTTTGGTGTTATAAGTCCGCACACTTGGATCGGGCTAAACTTCTGGAGGAGGAGCAATTCGGCTTCAGACCAGCCCATGGAACGGAGACAGCTCTGGTGACCGTCATGGATGAGCTTCGGAGGCGGGCAGACAGGGGTCAGACAGTAGTGCTGATTCTGCTTGACCTGTCTGCCGCCTTCGACACGGTCAACCATAACATCTTGTTGAGGAGGCTGAGTGAGGTGGGAGTCACGGGGGTGGCCCTGAGATGGTTTCACTCCTTTCTCTCAGGGAGACAGCAAGCAATATCCCTTCCTCCTTACCAATCTGCCTTAACTCCTGTTCCTCATGGGGTACCTCAGGGCTCGGCCATCAGTCCCATTCTCTTTAATGTTTCTTTGAGACCCCTGCTGAAGATCATCAAGCATTATAATATCAAAGTCATCAATTACGCTGATGACACTCAACTCATTCTCTCCCTGGAGGGAGAGCAGTCCATCTCAGCAGAAGAGTTTCATAGATTTTTAGGAGATATGACACAATGGCTGAAGGAGAATTCCCTACAATTTAACATTGCTAAGACTGAACTGATGCATGTTAAAATGCATAAGAACAAGGAAGGGCCGCCCATGAATCTGTGGCCACCAGAGCTCCCCAATTCCGGCTTGCCGGTAAAAACAGTTCGCAACCTAGGGGTCACATTTGACTGTGACCTCTCTCTGGAGGTGCATGTGGGGAAAGTGGTGAGCTGCTGTCTGGGGATTATGCGCTCTTTGAGGAAGATCTTTCCCCTCCTACCATCTCAAGTCCGTGCCCTAATTGCATGCAGTACCATACTTAGTCGGGTAGACTATTGTAATGCTCTACTCCTTGGATCCCCCAAATTTCTGCTAGACAGGCTCCAGCGGGTTCAATCTGCTGCGGCTAAGCTGGTACTGGGCTGGTCAAGGTGGACCTCTGCCTCTGGAGCACTTTCGGAGCTGCATTGGTTGCCAGTGCCACAGAGAGTTACATTTAAATCACTGTGCCTAGTTTTTAAAGCCCTGCACGGAAAAGGTCCAATCTCTTTTCAGCAAATGTTTGAGTGGTACGTTCCGGGCAGAGAGCTTCGCTCTTCGAAAGAAATGTTAGTAAAAGTACCACGCTTCAACAAAGTCTGGGCAGGGGGCAGAAGATTCGGGGTGGCCGCAGCTAGGCTGTGGAACACTCTACCTCTTGTACTGCGGCAACATGGGGAGCTGCTTGCGTTCAGAAAGAACCTTAAAACCTGGCTATTCCCTATGAACTAGCCCTGCGCTTCGACTCCCTCCTGTGCTGACACGGTCTCAGAGTTACCAGCGCCAAGATGCCTGTTAGGTGGTAGTGCGCTTAAGAAATTGGGTAAATAAATAAATAAGTGTGGGTGTCTAGTCTCCTGAGATTGAAGTATTTCAACCATATCATCTGTCTACCTATGTACTGATTATATTCTATCTGCCATCCTCTCAAAATTTCCCTGAAATCATTCTGATACCTTATCACAATGCTCTTCTCTCCCAACATCTCTCTCATCTTTTCTATCTTCACTTCATGACAACCATTTCTGAATGTTCTTTCGTGTAATTTTAACACTTCCTTTCTCCTTTTGACAAGGTGCCACACCATCCTCTTTTTTTTTTTTAAACTTCCTCTTTTTCTCGAGGTTCTAGCCATCAGGCTATACCAACAGCCCTATTTACATAATCATTCCACCTTATATCATCTGCATCTCTTTGTTATGAGGAAGACACCTACTCCTTTTCTACCCTTCCTCTTTTGTCTCTTTTTTTTTGGTAACAAGTGCTGATGAGATCTGTGACCGATCTTCCGCACCTTCTGGACTCTGCCATTGTTTTCTAAACTTCTGGGGAGAGGCTCAATCTAAATGTAATTTAAACTGTGCTTCCAATTGTCATGAGAACTGTGGGACTCATACCCTTTGTTTATTGTTTAGGAGAACTATGGCATTCCTTTGGAGATAGTGGAGGAGTCACAGCCTTGGGATTCTGAAATCCCACTGCAGCTTCCTGGAACTGTGCTAATGGAAGATAACAGGTATCTTGTGAGAGTTACTTGTGTGGTCATATGGGGGTTGGGGAGGGACAAGGTACAAGATGTATCAGTAATTAAGGAGTTTTAAGGCTTCACACTAAAGACTTGCCACAAGGCTAAAGTGGTTTCTCGCTTCTATAACATAACTCCTGTATACCTACTATTATAGTCCATAACAATGTGTTCTAATATCTTAACCTTCAAATGTCCCTTCCTTTGACCAGGGATACATGTATTTCTGAGTACCCTTAAATTATTCTTTACAATATTTCTGTAACCTTTTCTGATCCACAGGGAAGGACTTTTCCATATGTTCTAGGGGAGTCTACATGGTCCTCGTATTTTTTAGCAACTTCGTATAATTTAACTTTTTTATCTTTCAGCACAGTATTTCTTTTCTTAAAATGTTTTTTACACCAGCCCTTACAAATAAGAAAATCCATCAATTTGTCTTTTTGAGCCATATGATATACATCACAACATCATACAACAACATCACTCTGTGGCCACATTTCTATTTAAATACACACACACATGCATATTTTCCAACATATTTAAAATATAAATACTTCAAATACTTCTAAATGTTAATCTCATGTGTTTATTCTAAACTGTAAACTGAGTTGGAAGCCACTGGTCACTTCCCCCCATGCTCAAGAGAGTATATCCATCAAGCAATGTCAAGTATTCAGTTCTTACTGAAGGTTAAGTTTAGTGACATCGGCCTTTCAGCCGGTCCACTGTCAAAATATTGGAACACATTTTTGGCTCCCAACTTCAAATCACCCACATTGACCACTTTCAATTTTATATTGGGAGAAACACTCTACCAACTGAGTAGTGCCTTATCTTAATATTTGTGTAATGCTTAAATATGATGTTGCATGCAATAACCTTATTTGCATTACATCCACGTTTACCATTGCCAAAGAGACAAGTCATCCAATATACAAAACATGGAACGAAGTCCGTATTATCCTCACCTTAAAGATGGCAATCTCCTTGTCTTACCTGCCCCCGTGAATAGGCAGAACTTTAGATAATACAGTGTCTTCTTATCTTATCAAAAAATGTGCAGTGGTCTACAGCAGGAGTAGGTGGGATTGGATGGCAGCAGTAGGTAGAGAGCAAATGGGACTCCTGGCTGGCTTACCAACTGTTGCGGGGGAAAAAAATTAAGACTGAAACATGCACTTTGAATACCAGCAGCAGACTTCCCTGGTGAGCAGTAGCTTTACTACAGTGATCTAATGAGCAACTAGAGTGCTAATATTCAGAATTTATGGCAAATGTGTGACACATCTGAATGCCTTCTTGATGGAACCAAAGTAAACAAGCATTGAAAATGCAATAGATCTCGCCCTCGTTTAAGTTAAAGCCATTCTGTTTGTAATGAGGTGGCTTTTTAGCTTTGCTTTTATTAGTGTTTTTAAAACTTTCATGTAAATAACATGCATATGTATGCGTATATGTATGCATGCATTTATATTTGTATTTATATAGATATGCAGATTATATATGTTTATATATGTATGTATATATATATATATATATATATATATATATATATATATATATATATGTATTCACTGAAAAAACATGGGTTATAGACCATATATAGTTAGGAATTAGCATTTACAAAACCTTATTTTACTCACACAAAACCATTGAAATTCCATATATAGTTAGTTGCACTAACTATATATCGCGCACCCGCAATCTACTGCTGATCATGTCACATATTACATCATTCATGACATGGTCAGTGACATCACTGATGACATCACTGATGACATCTCAAATGACATCACTGATGAAGGGAGAGGCGGCACGAACGAGCCTCCCCCACCTCCCCAGGTGGAGGTTTCTCAGCTGCTCCCCAGCGTTTCACTCGGCCAGCTGAGTTGCGCCTTCTCTTGCTATTACATCGTCTCACCCGCCATCTGGCTGAATTGCACCCACTCTTGCGGTACAGCGACAGGCGGCTGCCACGGAGCTCACGAAATGGCGGTCGGCTCCACAGACTTGGGCCTGGCCTGCAAGGATGGCTCTGGGCAACCCTGGAACTCGGACGCTTGACTGCTAGGGCATGGGCCCCATTCCCAAAAGCGTCCCCTCAGCCTTGAAGATTCTACAAGAGTCAGCGGGGCCCCCGACTCCCGCAGACTTCCGGTGGGGAGCGACTGCCATGATTGCTCGCGGAATGGCCACGACGTAGCCACGGGGTGCTCTCATGCTGACGCCAGCTTCAGTCTGAAACATCCAGAAACACTGTAGTATCGCGTAGTCGCGTAATGCGTCATATGACGCGCCGCGTTAGCGCACCCGGTGCGCGAAGCGAGGCGCGAAGCGCAGCTTTCCGGAAGCGATCCGGGGCGCGGCGCGGAGCGCGTAACGTAAGCATAACAGGTCATGTGACTTGTTAATAAAAGTTTTCATTGGTTTAGAACTATTTTTTGTCCCAAATGATGAAAACCCCTCCTTGTTTCCTCACTCTGACTTTCATCTTTGTGAGAGGAAGACCTTTTTTCATCACTTAGCAATGGCAAGTGTTGTAGGTTCAGCTGGTGCATCCCCACCACCACCACCACCTCCTAGGAAGAGAGTACCACCTCCTCAGGTGGTGGTTGAGCAAGAGGTGCCCCCCCCCACCTTCTTGTTGCCTGATTCGGCCAGCTCAATCGATCGAGCATGAGACTCTGTTGTGATCTGAAGAACCGCTGCCTGCGGTGCCTCACAGAACCGCTTGACGGAAGCCCCCGAGGGGCGGTGTGGTGGCGCGGACTGGGAGGAGGCGCTTGGCTCCTGCCCCCTCCCCAAGTCTCGCTCGGCCAGCTGAGTTGCGCCCACTCTTGCGGCCTACGACATGGAGAGGTCGGGGCATTGACTAGGCGGGGCCTCCGGCCGCAACCACAGCGCCAACGATCGCTGCTGACGGAGGGGAGCCTTGCCGGTGAGAGCCACTGATCTGAAGAACCGCTGCCTGCGGTGCCTCCCTGAGCCGCTTGACGGAGGCCCCCGAGGGGCGGTGTGGTGGCGCGGACTCGGAGGGGGCGCTTGGCTCCTGCCCCCTCCCCAAGTCTTGTTGCCCTGGTGTGGCCTGAGATCGCCCCCGACATAGGCGGCCGGCTCCCGGGGTCCGGCGGGACTTTTAGCCTTTTGGTGACTCTTCTTTTCTCCCCGACTACTCTGCGGCCTACGAGATGGAGAGGCCGGGGCGTTGACTAGGCGGGGCCTCCGGCCGCAACCACAGCGCCAACGATCGCTGCTGACGGAGAGGAGCCTTGCCGGTGAGAGCCACTGATCTGAAGAACCGCTGCCTGCGGTGCCTCACAGAACCGCTTGACGGAGGCCCCCGAGGGGCGGTGTGGTGGCGCGGACTGGGAGGAGGCGCTTGGCTCCTGCCCCCTCCCCAAGTCTCGCTCGGCCAGCTGAGTTGCGCCCACTCTTGCGGCCTACGACATGGAGAGGTCGGGCATTGACTAGGCGGGGCCTCCGGCCGCAACCACAGCGCCAACGATCGCTGCTGACGGAGGGGAGCCTTGCCGGTGAGAGCCACTGATCTGAAGAACCGCTGCCTGCGGTGCCTCCCTGAGCCGCTTGACGGAGGCCCCCGAGGGGCGGTGTGGTGGCGCGGACTCGGAGGGGGCGCTTGGCTCCTGCCCCCTCCCCAAGTCTTGTTGCCCTGGTGTGGCCTGAGATCGCCCCCGACATAGGCGGCCGGCTCCCGGGGTCCGGCGGGACTTTTAGCCTTTTGGTGACTCTTCTTTTCTCCCCGACTACTCTGCGGCCTACGAGATGGAGAGGCCGGGGCGTTGACTAGGCGGGGCCACCGGCCGCAACCACAGCGCCAACGATCGCTGCTGACGGAGCGGAGCCTTGCCGGTGAGAGCCACTGATCTGAAGAACCGCTGCCTGCGGTGCCTCCATGAGCCGCTTGACGGAGGCCCCCGAGGGGCGGTGTGGTGGCGCGGACTGGGAGAGGGCGCTTGGCTCCTGCCCCCTCCCCAAGTCTTGTTGCCCTGGTGTGGCCTGAGATGACCCCCGACATAGGCGGCCGGCTCCCGGGGTCCGGCGGGACTTTTAGCCTTTTGGTGACTCTCTTTTCTTCTGGACCTTGTCCCACAATCCGTTTGACCTGAAGACACGTCCTGCGGTGCCCTCACAATGCGGCCTGGTCCCTGAATGTGTGCAGGGGGACGGTATTGATTGGATCAAGATGGCGGCTTCACACAAAGCTGACTCAAGTGTTGCAGCTGATGCTATGCAGACAAAAACTGGTTTTCAGTTTCTACATTCTTCAGGGCCCCCGAGGGGCGGTGTGGTGGCGCGGACTCGGAGGGGGCGCTTGGCTCCTGCCCCCTCCCCAAGTCTTGTAGCCCTGGTGTGGCCTGAGATCGCCCCCGACATAGGCGGGCGGCTCCCGGGGTCCGGCGGGACTTTTAGCCTTTTGGTGACTCTTCCATTCTGGACCTTGTCCCACAATCCGTTTGAGCTGAAAACACGTCCTGCGGTGCCCTCGCAATGCGGCCTGGTCCCTGAATGTGTGCAGGGGGACGGTATTGATTGGATCAAGATGGCGGCTTCACACAAAGCTGACTCAAGTGTTGCTGCTGATGCTATGCAGACAAAAACTGGTTTTCAGTTTGTACATTCTTCAGGATTTTTCCATCCAAGGCTGGTTGAGAGTTTGTAGAACAATGGCTTCAGATTTTCAACATACTACTCTTCAACATTCTTCATAAATGTAACAATGTGAGACTCACTAGGAGAACAGCCGTTTATCTTTCCTTTCAAAATGCTGCCAACAATATTTTCTGAATGGAAGACACCATCTTGTAGCATAAAGGACTTCGTCAAGGGTGGTATTGCCCAGAATGTCTTGTTTTCTAGTGCTCGTAATGACGAAGCCAGAACTGCCGAAAGGGATTCTGGTCCTGCCGCTACGTATTAGAGACATTGAACTATACTCTGGACCTGCCTGACCTTGACCAAAATGGCGCCAGTATGGGAGCGACTTGCAACTCCTTATGACGTTCTAGTTACTTAGCCTTGACGTTATGGGGGATGTATGCGGTCTTTGTGCACATGGCGGGCGGGGAAGGGTACTGACTGGGCATATGGACAACCCTATTGATGTCGGTTTTTCATGATTGATTATTGTATTATTATAGCTTGGAAGTAATGTTACCCATGATACTCGCCCATGGTGTGCGTATGGACGATTTTATTGTAACTAATCCTGTTATACTTTCAATTATAAAATCAACCTTCACTGATCCTGCAACCGTTTGTCACGTTTAGTTTTTTCAATTAAATGGCTCGCTTGTTACATACTCCTATACCCCGGGCTTTTGAAAGACACCATCTTGTAGAATAAAGGGCTGCGTCAAGGGTGGTATTGCCCAGAATGTCTTGTTTTCTAGTGCTCGTAATGACGAAGCCAGAACTGCCGAAAGGGATTCCGGTCCTGCAACTACTTATTGGACACATTGAACTATACTCTGGACCTGCCTGGCCTCGACCAAAATGGCGCCAGTATGGGAGCGAATTGCAACTCCTTATGACGTTCTAGTTACTTATCCTTGACGTTATGGGGGATGTATGCGGTCTTTGTGCACATTGCGGGCGGGGAAGGGTACTAACTGGGAATACGGACAACCCTATTGATGTCGATTTTTCATTATTGATTATTGTATTAATAAAGCTTCGAAGTAATGTTACCCATGATACTCGCCCATGGTATGCGTATGGACGATTTTATTGTAACTGATCCTGTTATACTTTCAATTAAAAAATCAACCTTCACTGATCCTGCAACCGTTTGTCACGTTTATTTTTTTCAATTAAATGGCTCGCTTGTTACATACTCCTATACCCCTGGCTTTTGAAAGACACCATCTTGTAGAATAAAGGGCTGCGTCAAGGGTGGTATTGCCCAGAATGTCTTGTTTTCTAGTGCTCGTAATGACGAAGCCAGAACTGCCGAAAGGGATTCTGGTCCTGCCGCTACTTATTGGAGACATTGAACTATACTCTGGACCTGCCTTGCCTAGACCAAAATGGCGCCAGTATGGGAGCGACTTGCAACTCCTTATGACGTTCTAGTTACTTAGCCTTGACGTTATGGGGGATGTATGCGGTCTTTGTGCACATGGCGGGCGGGGAAGGGTACTGACTAGGAATACGGACAACCCTATATACTTTCAATTATAAAATCAACCTTCACTGATCCTGCAACTGTTTGTCACATTTAGTTTTTTCAATTAAATGGCTCGCTTGTTATATACTCCTATAATCCCTGGCTTTTGACCCTTTCCTACGCGCGGTCTGTACTACCGCCCTCGGGCGATCTATGTAATGAACAGACTACCATTGCCGAAACACAAGGGAATGCATCTCAGAGAGATAAGTCAAGTTTCGTGTTTATGCACGCTGATGTGCTTTGAACGCTGCCCCCCCCCCCCTCATCATTTAGATTACCACCTCCCATTGCACAAAAGCGTACCGGGCGCTCCCCACGCAAAAAAAAACGTTTTTTGTTGTTGTTTTTTTTGCCCCGCTGGGCCCTTTTAAAGCCTCCACATCAAACCTAGGGGGTCTGGGAGGATCTACTATGCCCCCTTATGGTCATTTCCCCCTTTGTTTTGGCCTCCTCTTGTCTCTCGATCCTACCGAGAGTCAAGATGGCGGCCGCTCCGGACTGTTTAGAATGTTGACAGACACCGGAGAGCCAATCAGCTTCGCTTCGCGAAGTTCCGGTACGCGTCAAGTACGCGAACCGGAGCGCTACCCGGAGCGCTGTTACAGATATATATATTTTTTTGAACGTTAATTTCTCAAAATCCACTGGAGCACATATATTGAGACCTAGCAAAGGCACATCGGGCTACCAGTCCCTACAATTTTGCCAAGTTTCGTGCAAATCCATTCAGCCGTTCGAGCTAAAAGTGAGGCCAACCGCCCTATGGAAATTAACATGGGAAAAACGCGTTTTGGGACCCCCCTTTTTTCTCGGCCCCCCCTTGACGAACCCCCCCCAAATTTTCAGGGGCTGCTCAGATACAAAATGTTCAATTTTCCTGAATATTTCAGCCAATTCCGTCCACAAACGCCAAAGTTATTGGACATAGAATTTTCAAAAATCCCATAGAGAAAAAATCCTAACTATATATACCTACTGGCGACCGCCAGTAGGTAATATATATATACACATACATATATATAAATGCATATATGCATATATATGTGTATATGTGTGCATGTAGAGAGAGGTAGAGGTGTAGAGGTAGAGAGGAAGAGGTAGAGAGGTAGAGGTAGAGACTAGTAGAGAGAGAAGTAGAGAGAGGTAGAGAGTAGAGAGTGAGTAATAGAGAGTAGAGAGTGAGTAGTAGAGAGTAGTAGAGAGCAGTAGAGAAAGAAGCAGAGAGTGAGTAGTAGAGAGTAATAGAGTGAATAGTAGAGTGAGTAGTAGAGAGTGAGTAGTAGAGTGAGTAGTAGAGATTAGTAGAGAGTAAGTAGTAGAGTGAGTAGTAGAGAGCAGTAGAGAGTGAGTAGTAGAGAGTAGTAAAGAGTGAGTAGTAGAGAGTAGTAGAGAGTGAGTAGTAGAGATTGAGTAGTAGAGAGTGAGTAGTAGAGAGTAGTAGAGTGAGTGGTAGAGAGTGAGTAGCAGAGAGAGAGAATAGTAGAGAGTAGTAGAGTGAGTAGTAGAGAGTAGTAGAGAGTGAGTAGTAGAGAGTAGTAGAGAGTGAGTAGTAAAGTGAGTAGTAGAGAGTAGTAGAGAGTGAGTAGTAGAGAGAGAGTGAGTAGTATAGAGTGAGTAGTAGAGAGTAGTAGAGAGTGAGTAGTAAGAGGGAGTAGTAGAGAGAGAGTAGTAGAGAGTGAGTAGTAGAGAGTAGTAGAGAGTAGTAGAGAGTGAGTAGAAGAGGGTAGTAGATAGTGAGTAGTAGTGAGTGAGTAGTAGAGAGAGAGTAGTAGAGAGTAGTAGAGTAGTAGAGAATGAGTAGTAGAGAGTGAGTATTAGAGAGTAGTGGAGTAGTAGAGAGTAAGTAGTAGAGAGTAATGGAGAATATTCCAAAGTTTGGCACAGCACCACTTGCACAATAAGTCCAATCAAATCATATCACTTAGAGTCCTTATTGAAGCGCTGAATCTTGGTGTATAACCAAATGCTTTTATTTTCCTTAAGTTTATGTACCACAGCCAGCCGACGCGTTTCTTTCTGTACAACAGAACTTCTTCAGGGCGTTCCTATTTCCTTCAAGTTATGTCGGTATCCTGTTGTCATATAACTAGATATTTCTTCCAAATGTTAGACGAGATGTAAGTACATTCTTATTCAAAGTGACTAGGTATCAATTTTAACCACACAATTCGGGCAGACTTGAGTAATTTATAGCATCCTAAAAGTCAGTCTTTCAAAAATTCCAAAGTATAGGACATGATAATCCAAATCCAAATGTTTCTCAAGAAAAGTCATTTTCAAACGTTCGGAATATCGGCGTTTGGGCAGATATGACCAAGGGATCCCCAGTATGCAAGGGGAATTAGTCCCCCCTCTGCAAATGCGCCAGTGGGCTGCGTTGCAGAGAGGTGTAAAAGGGGGCATAGCCTCATTACACCTCTGTGCAATGCAGCCCCCTGGCGCATACTGGAGATTCCAGGTGGGCTAGTTGGCCCCCAGGGACCCCAGTATGCAAGGGGAATTAGTTCCCCCTCTTCAAACATGCACGGGGGCTGCGTTGCAGAGAGGTGTAAAAAAGGGTGTGGCCTCATTACACCTCTCTGAAATGCAGCCCCCTGGCGTATACTGGAGGTTCCAGGTGGGTTAGGTGGCCCCCAGGGACACCCAGTATGCAAGGGGAATTAGTTCCCCCTCTTCAAACATGCACGGGGCTGCATTGCAGCGAGGTGTAAAAAAGGGTGTGGCCTCATTACACCTCTCTGCAATGCAGCTCCCAGGCGTATACTATAGGTTCAAGGTGGGCTAGTTGGTCCCCTGGGACCCCCAGTAGGCAAGGGGAATTAGTTCCCCCTCTGCAAACAGGCCCGGGGACTGCGTTGCAGAGAGCTGTAAAAAGGGGCGTGCTTCATTACACCTCTCTACAATGCAGTCCCCTGGCGCGTACTGGAGATTCCTGGTGGGCTTTCAGGTCTTATATAGTTAGGAATTAGCATTAAAAAAACCTTGCAAATTCACTGAAAAAAACCATAGGTTTCAGGCCTTATATAGTTAGGAATTAGCATTTAAAAAACCTTTGAAATTCACTGAAAAAACCATAGGTTTCAGACCTTATATAGTTAGGAATTAGCTTTTAAAAAACCTTTGAAATTCACTCAAAAAACTATAAGTTTTAGGGGTGTTATAGTTAGCTGGACATTTTACTCATAAAAAACCATTGAAATTGCTCCTATATAGTTAGTTGTACTAACTATATTTCGCGCACCCGCAATCCACTGCTGATGATATCACATATTACATCATTCATGACATGGTCAGTGACATCACTGATGACATCTCAAATGACATCACTGATGACATCATCCAGTGAATGTGGTTTGCTTCGTTATTTAAATATGCATTATATATATAGCAATTTGCATTGAAGAATGAGTGGATATATATAAATAAATATTTGGATGGAGGATTTAGTAGCAGTGTAATTGACTGTTTACTTGACCAATTTATAGTGTCTCACTAAATATAGTGGATAGTGACTAAACTGTGTGAATATCTGTATCACTTTGTCAGTTGTTGTGTAAACTGATTCTACAGTTGGTTACTAGCTATGTGAAAGTCTATATTAGTTATTGATTAGTTATCTTAGTATTTGTATGGGAGTGTGAAAGTGTGTGTGGTTCGGTGGGGGTTGTGTGACTGTCCACACAACCCCCACCGAACCACATTCGGTGGGGGTTGTGTGATTCAGTGTGATTCAGTAGATATATAAAGTTAAAACTACATGTTCTAGCAGTTTGGGTGAGTGAATCTCTTTATGGGTGTGTTGATGAGCAAATATATTTCTCAATGGTACATGTCCAACAAACTAGAAAAATAAAAGGCAGTGTATGTGTCAGTTGTTGTATATAAATAAGTATACATAAGACTCAATGATTGTGTGAGTGACTGTATGGATAACTGTATACTTGTAATAATGATTTTATAATTCACTAAGTATGGCTTACTATCTAAATGAATAGATGAAGTGGTGTTTGTATAAGTGTTTTGCTAAGTAAATATGTAAGTATGATCCATTGTTTGCATAAGTGAGTAGGATGACTTCATATGTGAATAGGATGGGTGCTGTTGTTTAATGTCGACATAGGTGTATAAGTATTTTTGATAGTGTTCTATTGTTCATTGACAGCATGTATGAGTGAATCTACATGTAAGTGATTAGATGTGTGTATACATCTATGAATCACTGAGTGGATTTTTAGATACTTGTATTGCTGTGACAATGGATTCAAATATGATACTAGTAGTTGTCAGAGTCACTCTGCTGCACTTGCTAAATCACCCATGATTAAGAGGCAGGAACCTCGAAACGCGTTGGGACATTTTAATTAACTTGTGCAAGCTGATGCCTGTTCTTCTGTGAAAATAAACTGGATGGTTTTCCTCTAAAGTCGTGTGCGCTCTCAATGCTCTGGGCATCTTTTGGATCATATATATATATATGTATATATATATATATATATATATATATATATATAACCTACTGGCGGTCGCCAGTAGGTATATATAGTTAGGATTTTTTCTCAATGGGATTTTTGAAAATTCTATGTCTAATAACTTTGGCGTTTGTGGACGGAATTGGCTGAAATTTTCTGGAAAATGGAACATTTTGTTTCTGAGCAGCCCCTGGAAATTTGGGGGGGGTTCGTCCAGGGGGGGTCGAGAAAAAAGGGGGGTCCCAAAACGTGTTTTTAACATTGAGTTTTCCATAGGGCGGTTGGCCTCACTTTTAGCCCGAACGGCTGAATGGATTTGCATGAAACTTGGCAAAATTGTAGGGACTGGTAGCCCGATGTGCCTTTTGTAGGTCTCAATATATGTGCTCCAGTGGATTTTGAGAAATTAACGTTTAAAAAAAGATATATATCTGTAAGCGCGCTCTGGGCAGCGCTCCGGTCCGCGGACCTTAAGCGTACCGGAACTTCGCGTAGCGAAGCTGATTGGCTCTCCGGTGTCTGTCAACATTCTAAACAGTCCGGAGCGGCCGCCATCTTGTCTCTCGGTAGGATTGAGAGACAAGAGGAGGCCAAAACAAAGGGGGAAATAACCATAAGGGGGCATACTAGATCCTCCCTGACCCCCTAGGTTTAATGTGGAGGTTTTAAAAGGGCCCCGCGGGGCAAAAAAACCAAAATTTTATTTTGTTTTTTTTGCGTGGGTAGCGCCCGGTCCGCGAACCGGGAAGCGTTCTGGGCAGCGTACTGCAATGAAAAATGAATGATAGACTTTTCAAATACTGTATGTTAATTGATTGTTGGTTTTGTTGATTATTTTTTATTTTTTTTTATTTTTTAAGCAATTATTTATTATTGTGATTGTGTTTCAAAATTTAATAACATTTCTAACATTTCACTGTCTGAAATGTCGTCATTTTCATTGAACATAGCTTGTAATCTATGAGGGTGTAAAATGTCCTCATTTTGAAGGAGGTCATCCACTGCTTGCACACATTGCAGTAGTTCTTGGTCCCAAGTTTCATCCATAAATTCTATATAATTTGGATCAATTAATTCTTGGCTGCTCTCTTGCAGGACAATTTGAAATGAAACTTTCTGTTCGCCTTCCATGTTGCCTGAAATTTGGATAAAAAAAAAATATATTAGTAGAGATAGGGCACTGTTGGGATTAATTTTAGATAGGCATTTTTTAACAGAGAATTTATCTTTGGGCAGTGTATAGTATCAGAGTGGAAGTAGGAATATAAAAAAGTGTATGTGATTTAACGTAAGTAAATTCATAATTATAAAAGAGAAGCCTAACTCCATCCATAACTATAACAGAGAAGTCTATCTAAATCTATAACTACTACAGAGGGATAGTATATAACTATCAGAAAAAGTTTACCATATTAACTTATAGTGCACAATATAGTTCAGTTTTTAAAATAACAACTTACCTTTAGAAAGAAGTTGAAGTGATTAGTGAAAATCCAATTGAAATGTACACCAGGAAGTAGTAGTCAAAATGGCTGTGTTTCATTCTCTTCTTTTATATATATTCAGGTACATAACCAATCAAATGTCAGGTAAAAAAAGTAGAAAATGAAAGTAACATTTTAATTGGTTGTCAATTCCAACACTTCAGATGTGTTTTGAGAAGTAATTTACCTCAGGGTATTTAGAGAGGTCTACAGGCTAAATGGCTAAATGGAATTCCAATCAAATTTGTGAAAATGGTAGGGATTGGTATGTAGTATGAGCTAATCTATATTTGGTGAAATTGTCTCCAGTGGCTTTTCTGTAAACTACTTTCCCACCTTTTTTGATGGTGCGCTTCCCAGGGAGCGACCCGGTACGCGAACCGTTGAGCGCCCCGGTTCGCGAACCTTAAGCGTTACGGGAGTCCACCATTTTGTGTTTCGGTCGAATTAAGATACAAAATGGAGGGCAAATAATGTTCAGAATGGGTAGAAGGGGGCACGGTAGACTTATCTTGACCCCCTAGATTTTGTGAGGGTGGCCGAGGAGGCTTATATGTGCGAAAAAAAACAATTTTTTAAAAAAATTTCGCGAGGTTAGCTCCCGGTTCGCGTACCGGGTAGCGCCCCAGGGAGCGTACTTTGTTGAAAATTAGTGAAAAATGTTACAGTAAAATAATAATTGTGAGTGATCAGATGTAGGGTAGCTCTGAGAAGAGCTTTTGGGTTTATGGTACATTTAGGTACTTATAAGTAGGTACCAATGCACAGTCTTAAATTCAGAGTGAAAATTCTGTTGCCCTCATCTGAGAAGTGAACTCCATCTCCTCTGTAGATATCTTGCATGTAGTAACGCAAGTTATTGTTGTACATGGAGCCCATTCCATGGTCTCTCATGTAAGCTGAAACAGATTTGTTTACATGCTTCCTCGACTTCTCAATTTGTGGACAAAATTGGTTTGACCACCTCCATTTCTGTCTTTGGCATATATTTGAATATACCAAGGCAGTCTGAGGAAAAAGTGCCATTAATTGCTCAAAGGTGTCCTTTAAAAGCATTTCCAGACCTACCCCAGTCAAAGTGCCCAAATCATTACCTCCACAGTGCACAATTAACAGGTCAGGTTTGGGCAAATGCATAAAGGTTTTCACCAATGGTATCAATTGGTGACATTTTAATCCTCTGTGGCCAAACCACTTAATTTCCACATCTTGTAAATTGAGGTTAGGTAATTTTCTGTTCTCAGCATACCTGTGAGCCCAGTGGATATAACTATGTCCAACAATCCAGACAGAAAACATGGTGAGAGAAGGTTCTCCTGCAGTCAGATGAAGTGTGGCAATGAAATGGCAGTTGAAAAAATGAGAGTTTAAAATGAAAAAAACTGTGGAGTTTCTGTGTTCATGAAGCAGTAACAGTGATTGGTGGATTTTGATTGCTGAAAACAGAAAGTTAGGGTGCATGGATGAGTTATTTGAAAGATGTATTTTGAATGGTCAATAAAAAATCATTAAATGAAAGAATGCACTGGATATGCAGGTGCACTGAGAGTTCAGAGTTCAATTGCAACATTGTTGTGTGAACTTGCAAACACCAGAAGTCTTCCAAGAGGTGGTTGCCATGCAGAAAAGGCATGAAATGGCAGAGGGGGGAAGGGTTTTCATTTGAAAAAAAGTGAGGGAAGAGTTTTGATTGGGTGACATGAGAGATATGTGTGAAGAATTACAGCATTTCTGTGCTTTTGATAGCTGCAGACTCTGGAGTGCATACCTTTTGCTCTGCTGAAGACAAATTGGTGTGTTTCTGAGACTGTTTTCAAACTCAAAGTATTTGCTAAGGTGAGAAAATATTTCTTTAATTTAGATAGAGAATAGTGTGCTTTAAGGAGAAAATTATGAATTATGTGGCGCAAATTGCTTGTAAATATGCTCCCACCTGTGCATGGAAAATTTAGATTTTGAATGTTTGTGTTACATAGCCATGTTAAAAGTGATACAAACATGCTGCAAAGGCAATCAAAAAACGCTTTTATGTGTCTTAAGGACATTTTAAGTAATTTTCCCATGTGCAGTGTTTTGAAATTATGATTTGAAAATCGTTTTTGGGGAAAAGGAATTGTTTTTAAATTTATGACAAGGACATCATGGTGTATGCTTCTTTATAAGGCAATTGACTGTCCCTGATGTTATTTTTCCCATTTTAATGTAAGACCTTTCTCTGTGGCGCAAATTGCTTGTAAATATGCTCCCACCTGTGCATGGCAAATTTAGAT
Organism: Lissotriton helveticus; assembly: GCF_964261635.1. Lineage (NCBI taxonomy): Eukaryota > Metazoa > Chordata > Amphibia > Caudata > Salamandridae > Lissotriton > Lissotriton helveticus. Next base: position 1,040,953,358 of record NC_136059.1, read on the forward strand.
TTTAAATGTTTGTGTTACATAGCCATGTTAAAAGTGACCCAACCATGCTGTAAAGGCAATCAAAAAACACTTTCATGTGTCTTAAGGACATTTTAAGTAATTTCCCTGTGGGCAGTGTTTTCAAATTATGAATTGAAAATCGTTTTTGAGGTAAAGGAATGTTGTTAAAATTTATGTGCGCCATATGCCCACAAATTTCTTTTTCAGGGGTGCAGCAGGGTGTTCTTGAGACAACCCTGCACCTTTGGAAAAATTCCTAATTTGCGATGAGCTAATTGCTAATCGCAAATTGCACCTTCATTCATATGGGCATCCTGGCCCATGGAAATGAATGGGTAATTTGCAATTAGCAATTTGCTCATTGCAAATTTGGAATGGTAAAGAATCGCTATTTATTCCTTAAAATTCGCTATTTAGGAAATGCAAAATAGTTTGATGGTACATATGGCGGTTGATGTCTAACAAGATAATAAGCTTAGGGATACATTTATGATGACTGGCGCAATGAAGTGGACATTACTTACTTCATTGGTAGAGCTTTACATGTATTATGTCCTCTGTATTCTTCATCAAGCGTAACTTTAATCTGCAATCCTGAGTAGGCCTCACCTTAAACAAACCTCTGGATAGGCCACACCTTATCGTCATCCTGAATTAATCATTTAAAATGCTAGGGACACATTTATGATAGGTGTATGCCTCTTTTGCGCCACTTACAAAACACTGTCCACGGGGAAATGACTTAAAATGTCCTTAAGACACATGAATGTGTTTTTTTAAAGCGTATGCAATTTTTTTGGGTCACTTTTAACATGGCTATGTGACTCAAACAGTCAAAATCTAAATTCACCATGCACAGGTGGGAGCATATTTACAAGGAATGTGCTCCATGGGGAAAGGTCTTATAATGTAATATGGGAAAAATGACATCAGAGACAGTGAAATGCCTTATAGAGAAGCATACACCATTATGTCCTTGTCATAAATTTGCAAACCATTCCTTTTCCCCAAAAACGATTTTCAAATCATAATTTGAAAACACTGCACATGTGGAAATGACTTAAAATGTCCTTAAATCAAAATTTGCTATTCCTTATTTTGCGATTGCACTGAAGGATTTGCAAATTTTGCGATTCCTTAAAAGCAATGTATCAAACAAAAAATATGTAAAAAATGACATTAAGGATTTGGAAACCACCACCAACTTCTAGTTTGTGGTAATTTGCGAATTCTTTTCAAAAGGCATTTTTTTCCAAAAAACAAAAGGTGCCATATGACGCCAATACATGTCCTTAGGGCATGTATGTATGCCATATGCCCCCAAATTTCTTTTTCAGGGGTGCAGCTGGGTGTTCTTGAGATACCCCTGCACCCTTGGAAAAATTCCTAATTTGCGATGAGCTAATTGCTAATCGCAAATTGCACCTTCATTCCTATGGGCCTCCTAGCCCATGGAAATGAATGGGTAATTTGCAATTAGCAATTTGCTCATTGCAAATTAGGAATGGTAAAGAATCGCTATTTATTCCTTAAAATTTGCAATTTAGGAAATGCAAAATAGTTTGATGGTACATATGGCGGTTGATGTCTAACAAGATAAGAAGCTTAGGGATACATTTATGATGACTGGCGCAATGAAGTGGACATTACTTACTTCATTGGTAGAGCTTTACATGTATTATGTCCTCTGTATTCTTCATCAAGCGTAACTTTAATCTGCAATCCTGAGTAGGCCTCACCTTAAACAAACCTCTGGATAGGCCACACCTTATCGTCATCCTGAATTAATCATTTAAAATGCTAGGGACACATTTATGATAGGTGTATGCCTCTTTTGCGCCACTTACAAAACACTGTCCACGGGGAAATGACTTAAAATGTCCTTAAGACACATGAATGTGTTTTTTTAAAGCGTTTGCAATTTTTTGGGGTCACTTTTAACATGGCTATGTGACTCAAACAGTCAAAATCTAAATTCACCATGCACAGGTGGGAGCATATTTACAAGGAATGTGCTCCATGGGGAAAGGTCTTATAATGTAATATGGGAAAAATGACATCAGAGACAGTGAAATGCCTTATAGAGAAGCATACACCATTATGTCCTTGTCATAAATTTGCAAACCATTCCTTTTCCCCAAAAACGATTTTCAAATCATAATTTGAAAACACTGCACATGTGGAAATGACTTAAAATGTCCTTAATTCAAAATTTGCTATTCTTTATTTTGCGATTGCACTGAAGGATTTGCAAATTTTGCGATTCCTTAAATGCAATGTATCAAACAAAAAATATGTAAAAAATAACATTAAGGATTTGGAAACTACCACCAACTTCTAGTTTGTGGTAATTTGCGAATTCTTTTCAAAAAGCATTTTTTTCCAAAAAACAAAAGGTGCCATATGACGCCAATACATGTCCTTAGGGCATGTATGTGCGCCATATGCCCCCAAATTTCTTTTTCAGGGGTGCAGCAGGGTGTTCTTGAGATACCCCTGCACCCTTGAAAAAATTCCTAATTTGCGATGAGCTAATTGCTAATCGCAAATTGCACCTTCATTCCTATGAGCCTCCTAGCCCATGGAAATGAATGGGTAATTTGCAATTAGCAATTTGCTCATTGCAAATTAGGAATGGTAAAGAATTGCTATTTATTCCTTAAAATTCGCTATTTAGGAAATGCAAAATAGTTTGATGGTACATATGGTGGTTCATCTGTAACAAGATAAGAAGCTTAGGGATACATTTATGATGACTGGCGCAATAAAGTGGACATTACTTACTTCATTGGTAGGCCTTTACATGTATTATCTCCTCTGTATTCTTCATCAAGCAAAACTTTAATCTGCAATCCTGAGTAGGCCTCACCTTAAACAAACCTCTGGATAGGCCACACCTTATCGTCATCCTGGATTAATCATTTAAAATGCTAGGGACAGATTTATGATAGGTGTATGCCTCTTTTGCGCCACTGTGCGTCACTTTTATGATGCAGCGGCGGTGCAAAAGATTTGCTATGAGGCGACAAAATTACAAATTGATGCATTTAGGCAGATGTGTCATGGTGTAAAAAAAACGTGCCACATGAAACCGATGCAGCAGTGATGCAAAAGATGCACCATGTTGCAAGACAGGCCTCACTTGGGGCCATATGTATCAAGCTAATTAGCATTCGCAAAGATCAAAATTCTGCGAATTTCGGCCTTTGCGAATGCTAATTAGACAAATGGTATGTATCAAACAAGTTTGATGCAAAATAAGGAATAGCAAAATTTGCTATTCCTTATTTTGCGATTGCACTGAAGGATTTGCAAATTTTGCGATTACTTAAATGCAATGTATCAAACAAAAAATATGTAAAAAATGACATTAAGGATTTGGAAACTACCACCAACTTCTAGTTGGTGGTAATTTGTGAATTCTTTTCAAAAAGCTTTTTTTCCAAAAAACAAAAGGGGCCATATGACGCCAATACATGCCCTTAGGGCATGTATGTGTGCCATATGCCCCCAAATTTCTTTTTCAGGGGTGCAGCAGGGTGTTCTTGAGACACCCCTGCACCCTTGGAAAAATTCCTAATTTGTGATGAGCTAATTGCTAATCGCAAATTAAACCTTCATTCCTATGAGCCTCCTAGCCCATGGAAATGAATGGGTAATTTGCAATTAGCAATTTGCTCATTGCAAATTAGGAATGGTAAAGAATTGCTATTTATTCCTTAAAATTCGCTATTTAGGAAATGTAAAATAGTTTGATGGTACATATGGCGGTTCATCTGTAACAAGATAAGAAGCCACTCGTGGAAGACCCACCGTCCTGAGACTTTTGTTTCCTGTTCCTGCCACTGGTTTTTAGCTACAGGAGTAGCACAGCCTTTCCTGACAGAGCCCTGCTGAGCGAGTGAACGCGAGGCCGCAGAGGAGGTCGAGGCGCCGGCCCCAGGACTGCGAGGACCAGCATTCACCATCTCCAGCTGGTCCTCTTCCTGCGAGAGCCGCGCCCCCTTCCAGTGCCCCGCCCCCAGCAGACCGCTACAACATCTCGCGGCACCCGCTGCGCGGGTGCCACTCGTGGAAGACCCACCGTCCTGAGACTTTTGTTTCCTGTTCCTGCCACTGGTTTTTAGCTACAGGAGTAGCACAGCCTTTCCTGACAGAGCCCTGCTGAGCGAGTGAACGCGAGGCCGCAGAGGAGGTCGAGGCGCCGGCCCCAGGACTGCGAGGACCAGCATTCACCATCTCCAGCTGGTCCTCTTCCTGCGAGAGCCGCGCCCCCTTCCAGTGTCCCGCCCCCAGCAGACCGCTACAACATCTCGCGGCACCCGCTGCGCGGGTGCCACTCGTGGAAGACCCACCGTCCTGAGACTTTTGTTTCCTGTTCCTGCCACTGGTTTTTAGCTACAGGAGTAGCACAGCCTTTCCTGACAGAGCCCTGCTGAGCGAGTGAACGCGAGGCCGCAGAGGAGGTCGAGGCGCCGGCCCCAGGACTGCGAGGACCAGCATTCACCATCTCCAGCTGGTCCTCTTCCTGCGAGAGCCGCGCCCCCTTCCAGTGCCCCGCCCCCAGCAGACCGCTACAACATCTCGCGGCACCCGCTGCGCGGGTGCCACTCGTGGAAGACCCACCGTCCTGAGACTTTTGTTTCCTGTTCCTGCCACTGGTTTTTAGCTACAGGAGTAGCACAGCCTTTCCTGACAGAGCCCTGCTGAGCGAGTGAACGCGAGGCCGCAGAGGAGGTCGAGGCGCCGGCCCCAGGACTGCGAGGACCAGCATTCACCATCTCCAGCTGGTCCTCTTCCTGCGAGAGCCGCGCCCCCTTCCAGTGCCCCGCCCCCAGCAGACCGCTACAACATCTCGCGGCACCCGCTGCGCGGGACGCGCGCGGGACGCAGCCCGGGGCGAAGCCCGGGCCAAGGGCGGGCCCGTTGTTGCCCGTTAGTGCCCGATAGAGTCCGGTCCGGGCCACCCCTCCTTTATCCACGACACAGGAGTTAAGCAAATATGCCAGCAAAAACAAGAAGTACTTCAAAACCAAAATCCAAACACGCTCAGGAGGTAGCACAGGTGACAGGCCCCATTGACCTTTTCATAACGCGGGTAAACGAGACTATAAATCAAAGCATAGCTCTCATGGAGAAGAGAGTATCCTTGGACCTCATGAGTGCAAACGCTAAGCGATCCTCACTATGTGCCATAGCTAATGCAGCCTCCCCAATCAATCCTAACACCCAGAACATATCCCTTCCAGCGACTCTAATAGCTCCTGACTTAAATACCGTACCATCAGTAGTTGACCTATCGGTTACGCACTCTGAGACGGATCTTTCCATAACAATGGACGACCTAGAAGCAACTCCCAATTTAGTTGGCTGTCAAACTCAGGGAGAGCCCGAAACCACCGACAACCTGCCCCAGCTAGGTGAGAGAGAAGGAGCTGTACCGAAAACCCGATTTACAAACAGTGGAGATACACACAGCTTAGTCTGCCAAGACCATCCAATGTCCCACTCAAACTCTTCAACACTTAATAGCATTTTATATATCCCTGAAACAACTCTCCCACACAAGGCAATTTCAAGTGATAACTTTCCTAATCAATGTAAGACGTGCAGTATTACCTCACAAGTACTTACCACAACTAAAGACTTACTGTATCAATATCTAAAACCAATTCAGTTAAGTATCAGAAACCTTGAAGCCCAGCTAACAGTAATTTCGGCCACTCTTTTAGATTCAAATACCCGGATAGACATAAAAGGGCAGCGTAACATCCCACACCCACCAAAAAAGCAAAATCAATCACAGATGCAGACAAAAGTTCACCACTCAAACCAAGCACCATTAGCGCAAAAGAACTCAAAGCAATCTGTCACAATATCTGAATCCAATGTGAATACGTCCCACCCTCAGAAGGAGATACTACCTAAGAAAACAGTACAGCAAACAGTGTCAACAGACACAACCACAGCGAGCACTCCATGCCCAGCAGCAAATATAGACTCTAGTAGAACTTGTCCAGAGAAATCTGAACCCCACACATCAAAGCCCCTGCCTCTCCAAAATATACCCAAAAACACACCAAAAAAAACCCTTACAGTTAGACGTCCTGCCCACCTGCCCCCGGAAGCCACTCCACATACAATAGTACTAACAGGAGTACCCGAGTTAACAGACGATATATCAGAAACTGCATGGTCACTTAAAAATAAAACCATGCAGTGGCTTAGCATTAACAGACCCCTTGAATCGCATCTCTCGGGAGGGATCACCGCAGCCCGAAGGGTAGTCTGGGTAGGCAAAACGAAAAAAACCATACGCGGTGACTGCATCATCGTGACCTGTAGAGATCCCGCCACTGTAGATTACATTTGTGCTTGGCCTCAACTTGATAAGAAAGGGGGAATAGATGCCCGCCATCTTTCCTACTTCTACCCCCCAGTGAAGCAACATCGCAACCCCCCTCCGTGGGTATGGCACCACCAACCCAAAGATCCTCGAAATCAGGATCCATGGTATCAAGAACCGTGGAACCAGATGGAATATCCGTATGATTATCCAGTTAGGGGTGGACCGAGAGAAAGGTATGTAGAACGCCAAATTTCTTACCATCAAGATAGATCATACCAACCATATGAGGGATGGCAGGGCTTCCCTACTCAAAACCGTTTCGATTGCCTCGAAACGGTCGACTGACCATTCCTGAACAGATCTAGCCACCATAAAGCTGATCCATACAATATTCCCTGCCAGACAAACAACACGTAGTACAAACAGAGATGACCCCTATAACTGAGACTCCATTCTTTCATCTAACTGACCCTCGGATTGGTACTCCCTCAGCAGAAGCTGATATCAGTCAAAGATCAAACACTGAGTTAGTTATAGCCAGGGAAGTCAATACTAACAACTCAACAACAGTTAACAATGTGAACGACAAAGAACTCATGAGCGTAGATATAGCCTACTGGAATATTGCGGGTCTAACCGCAAAAATAACATGCCCCATATGGCTGAACACCGCAAGGTCTTATCAAATCTTATGCCTCCAAGAGACCTGGCGTATAACCCCTCTCCATCTAGTAGGCTATAAGACTTTCTTTACCAAAGCAACGCCTAGCGCCATGGGAAGACCAAAAGGCGGTCTTATAATTTACGTCTCTAACACTGTCCCACTTACAGTGAAATTATTAAAGGAAACACTATTTTTCCAAATCATTCAAATTACCCAACTGGTGACAGAAACGAAAGAAACTGAAAATTCATTTATACTTATAAACTATTATAACAATGCAGGCACCTTAGAACGCTGCTCTCACTTAGACGGAATGATGGAATTTATACTATCATTTCAAAGCGCAAATCCCAACATAACGTTTAACCTCATATGGGGAGGTGACTTTAATCAAACACTATGTTCAAACTACGAAAGTGGGATCTGTGGACTACAGAACGAATTTGAAACACCCGTTCCCCACTTTGCTCACACTCCTGGCGGAAGTAAGCTCAACGAAATTCTCTTCACGTTGGACCTAGATTTTGTCAATAAACTAGTCGACCCGGAACAAGAATTTCTCCCTACCTTCCACGGGCGAGGCTGTACGACAACCATTGATTTTATCCTAACATCAAACACCTGTAAAGGCTCGCTAAAAAACTACAAAGTAGGATCCAGTCCAATTAGTGACCACTATCCCCTGAGTGTGGAACTCCTCATGGGAAAAGTGGGTTCATATTCAGCAAAAGCCTCTTCTCTTGACCAACAATCGTTAGTCATAAAGAAGAAGAATGGTTATACCATTAAATGGTCAAAGATCGATCCTGAAGAGACTACTCAAAAGATATTCGCAAAAACGCAGAAATGGCTAACGGACTGTCTGTCCGCAGAAGCATCTCCTGAATCAATTATTACTTCTTTTAATAACATCCAAGGAGTAATAAGGGAAGAGCTACACAAAAACACATCAAATAAATTAAAACCCCCAACGACGAGATGGTTTGATTCCAATTGTCGAAAGGCCCTTACATCTCTCAAAGCAGCTCTTCGCCAAAAACCCAAAGATGCCCAACTCATCTCACACCGGCGGAAACAGTACAACAACGCTCGGAAAAAACGTAGGCGACAGATAAAGCAAGACCTATGGCGCCAATTACACGAGAGTGCATTAAAAAAAGATAGCATTTCTTTCTGGCAGACAGTAAGATCACCTTTTCTGGACAACTGCACCGACCCCCACCACTTAGATGTGGCAATAACTGAGAACGACTGGGTCAGTCACTTTAAAAAAAATCTTTGGCTCAACAACGGACTCGCCACAATCAGAATGCCAGAAACAAGTAACAAATAACGTCTATCCCATCAACCTACGTTTTACAGTTACTGAGATAAGCAAAGCCATAAAAGCCTCAAAAACCGGTAAGGCCCCGGGCCCAGACGGGGTACCCATGGATTTGTTTCTACACAAAAGTGACTATTGGTCATTAATAATAACCCAGGTAATGTCCGCAGTCACCGAAATTGGACTCCTCCCATCATGGTCAACTTCTACCCTTTTGCCAATATTTAAGAAAGGGGACCGCAACGACCCCGCGTGTTACCGACCAATTTCCCTTCTGGATTCTACGGGCAAGATTGCAGGTCGACTACTCCTGGACCGACTACAATCTTGGGCCCAGGAAAACAGTATCATCACAGACCTGCAATACGGCTTCCAGAAGGGGTTGGGGACGGTGGAACAGGCCCTAAACTTAATCCTCTTGGCCGGGAAATATACACGCGCGAAGGGAGGTAACATCTACTTGGTCTATGTAGACCTGAGCGCGGCTTTCGACTGCGTTCAGCATGCAAAGTTGTGGCAGACCATGGCAGACCTTGGAGTGGATCCATCGATACTAGCCTTCCTTAGGGAATTATACACCAACGCGGAGGGCCGAGTTCGTTATGGCACTGGTGGCGAACTATCACGCCCTTTCAAAATATCACAAGGAGTACGGCAAGGGTGTGTGCTGGCTCCCTTCCTGTTCAATCTATACACCAACGGGATTGAACAGGCTATGTTGGAAGGGAGCCAGGACCTTCCACAGATCGCACACCGCCCGATACCCATTCTTTTATATGCCGATGACTCGGTCATCCTGGCTCGGACACCCAACCAACTCCAACGACAGCTGAGCAAATACGTGGCATATATGGACTCTTTAGGCCTAAAAGTGAATATCAAAAAAACCTTCACAATGACCATTGGTCCAAAACGGGGAGCATTAAAATCTATATTTATCAACAATAACAGACTGGATAAAACCTCGGTATACCCATATCTGGGTATACTTGTGGATGAGAAAATGGCCTGGCACAAAGCAATCGAAGCCAGGAACCTCAATTTCCGTCGAGCAGTATCAGCACTAAGTGCTTTTTTCAGGAAACTTGGTAAACCCGCACCAGCGGAATTGCTGACGATCTATTATGCAAAATGCCATAGTGTGGCCACGTACGGAGCAGGCATTTGGGGCCATAGCCACATTGATCAACTTCAGGTAACGGAGAACGCTTTTATCAAATATATTCTAGCCCTTCCTCAAAGCTCCCCGACTCTATCTACACATCGGGAGCTGGGCATGGAATATATAAAAGACACCATACGATGCCAGCCACTCATACTATGGCACCGGATATGGTGTAACCCTGCAAGCCACATAACACGTTCCCTTATCACCGAATGCCTTGGCCTAGCACACTGGGAAAAAATACCATGGCTCAACTATATCCATAAATTTTTCCAAGATCTAGATCGAGAGCAATATTTCCTCGAACCACCCTCAATAGAAGACATCTCAAAGAAACAACTTAAAGAACTCTGCATGGGACATTTAAGAGAGCTTCGCAATCAAGCCGAGATCGTTAAAATACAAAATGAAAAAATCTGCATATTGCAGCCAGAGAAACTGATGCAGCCCTATTTGAGGTTTTTTCTTTCAAACTATGAAAAATTCCTATTGACAAGATTACGGTTCGACCTTTTCTTTCGCATAGTTTCATTCCCCGAATTGAACAACTGGTCACGGAACATGACATGTTGTCCCTGCGACGGACTCTCTAAACAATCAACGGTCCATGTCGTTCTGTTCTGCAAATACTATAGCCCAGCAAGGAAAAGATGGATTTTGCCCCTTCTCCGACTAAGTGGACTCAGATATACATATCCAGCACTCGCTTATCTCCAGACACCGAAAACCCCTCACGAGGCAAAAATGATGGCGAACTTTTTAAAATCAGTAATAATAACTCGTCGTGAAATCGTTTCTTAAACATATAAATGTCTATGTAAATGACCCTTTCTTTTTTAATTGTGCAAACTTGTGTTTTTTATATATAAATGTACTTTTTATGATTATACAAATTTATAATCGAATAAAAGTTTATGAAACTGAGATAGATAAGAAGCTTAGGGATACATTTATGATGACTGGCGCAATAAAGTGGACATTACTTACTTCATTGGTAGGCCTTTACATGTATTATCTCCTCTGTATTCTTTATCAAGCGTAACTTTAATCTGCAATTGTGAGTAGGCCTCACCATAAACAAACCTCTGGATAGGCCACACCTTATCGTCATCCTGGATTAATCATTTAAAATGCTAGGGACAGATTTATGATAGGTGTATGCCTCTTTTGCGCCACTGTGCGTCATTTTTATGATGCAGCGGCGGTGCAAAAGATTTGCTATGAGGCGACAAAATTACAAATTGATGCATTTAGGCAGATGTGTCATGGTGTAAAAAAACGTGCCACATGAAACCGATGCAGCAGTGATGCAAAAGATGCACCATGTTGCAAGACAGGCCTCACTTGGGGCCATATGTATGAAGCTAATTAGCATTCGCAAAGATCAAAATTCTGCGAATTTCGGCCTTTGCGAATGCTAATTAGACAAATGGTATGTATCAAACAAGTTTGATGCAAAATAAGGAATAGCAAAATTTGCTATTCCTTATTTTGCGATTGCACTGAAGGATTTGCAAATTTTGCGATTACTTAAATGCAATGTATCAAACAAAAAATATGTAAAAAATGACATTAAGGATTTGGAAACTACCACCAACTTCTAGTTTGTGGTAATTTGCGAATTCTTTTCAAAAAGCTTTTTTTCCGAAAAACAAAAGGTGCCATATGACGCCAATACATGCCCTTAGGGCATGTATGTGCGCCATATGCCCCCAAATTTCTTTTTCAGGGGTGCAGCAGGGTGTTCTTGAGACACCCCTGCACCCTTGGAAAAATTCCTAATTTGCGATGAGCTAATTGCTAATCGCAAATTGAACCTTCATTCCTATGAGCCTCCTAGCCCATGGAAATGAATGGGTAATTTGCAATTAGCAATTTGCTCATTGCAAATTAGGAATGGTAAAGAATTGCTATTTATTCCTTAAAATTCGCTATTTAGGAAATGCAAAATAGTTTGATGGTACATATGGCGGTTCATCTGTAACAAGATAAGAAGCTTAGGGATAGATTTATGATGACTGGCGCATCACCAGGGATGTGCCAGTCATCCTGCTCCGCTGTTCCGCCACCCATGGTGTGCTGCATTTACAATGCGGGGCATCATGGGGCAAAAATGGCACAGATGCGTGACGTATCTGTGCTGTAAAGGTAGTGATTGCTGGAGTTGTATCGCAAGTGCGATGCAGCTCAAGCAAGGCTCAGGGGTGCCCCATCTCCACAATGTTGCGTCAAGACCTATGCCTGCTTAAAGCAGGCGCAGGGTTTTGACGCAGCTTTCTCCTATCTGATTGTAAATACGGCACACCATGGGTGGCAGAGCAGCGGTGCACGTTAACTAGTGCATGCCTGGGGATGTGCCATTTAACATAAATCTGCCCCTTTACATTTAAGTATGTGGAGGGGACACAGAGTTGGTGAGGCTTATCCAAGGTTAAGAAGAGATGAGTCATGTTCACTGAAAAATTAGACATAGGCTTCACCTGCTCAGCATCGCTGGACATGGCTAAATAATAGCTGCAAAATGTTACTCTTGTTAAACAATTTTACTATTATAATCTCTGAGATTTGTCTCTTACTCTGCAACATCTCATTGTTGTTATCTTTCTTTAAAGATAAAGACAACATCAACATGAGCGACAATCTGCAATCAGTTGATTTTGACCTCATCATTGAACTTGTAATTGAAACATCAGTGGATGTTGATCCCTTGGATGATTTAAATCCTGAGGATGAAGAAGAGCGTGATGAGGATGCAGATTTGTCCGAACTATATGACATAGGGTGGGAAGCTGACCTGCTTGAGCCTATGGAACTATAAACATTTATTTTTAAAATTTATAATAAATAAAAAGTAAAAGTGTAAACCGTTTAATTTAAAAATAAAGACACCTTCAAAAACAGGTTATGTGTAGTGTCTTCAATAAAATATTAAAATATGCTCATAAAATTAGATCAGATTCACATATAAAATAGCACAGGTAACATGAACATAAATTCCATTTCTTTTCTGCTATTTCTGTATTGTAAATTTGCCAAGGACTAAAAAATCTTCTATTTAAAATGTCAAGTAGTGTGTTAAGTTTTTGATCACTGTTATTGATTTACTGTTTGGTAATAGTGGTTAATAAAATTTTTTAATATATTTTACCACAGATTCAACTGCAGATCATTTCAACATTTCACCATGCCAACGAAAGAAAGAGAGAGAAAGGCTGCAAAACGTCAAAGACAGCAGGTGAATCAAAAGAAGCAGCAGTCCTCTAACAAAAAGATTTGTCAAGTCACGAAGAAAGCACCGGGTAAGAGTACAAAAACATTGATAAGAAATATGTGTAGTAAAAAAAATATTACTACAGAAAATGTTTCAGTCCATAAAAAGAGAACCAATTCAAATGGAAAGGAAAGGCCAATCAACAATGTTACTGCTAGAGCAAGAGATAACTCTGTGCATGATAGTAGAAGGAAACAACAGTTTAGGGACATTCGTAAACGAATGTTCCGCAACAGGATAATTGGCAATTTGTTAAAAAATATTAAGAAAGGTCAACAGAAAGTGGTTTTTTATAAGAGAAAAAAAAAAGTTGAGAAAGTTATTGATCAGGCATTTGAAATTAAACGTAAGTTATTTATTTTGATAATCAATAGAATTAGGAAGCTAAACAAGGCAATTTATGATTTCAAAAGAAATAGTAGATGGAAGAGAATAGTTAATCGTAGTAATTTTTGTGAAGTTTTTTCTGGAGAATGGATTCATAGTTCAAGCTGTGAGGCATTTTTTAATGAGGAGAGTTATTTCCAGGATAATGATTTGGTGCATGCAGTTGACACCAGTGGTCGTGCTTATGAAGTGAAAGATGGTTGTCCAGTTGAAAAAGAAAAACTTGTGACAACAGAGGCAGAAGAGGTGTTAGGTAATGAGGTTTTAGGAAGACGTGCTAAGGGTCCTGTGTACACCTGGAAGTGTAGTAGTATTTGTAGTGTGCGACAGGATTCCATCAATTTGCTTTGTGATTTTGTACGGTCATTTAATAAGAAAAGTTTGAAGCAGAAAATAAGGTTGTTGCAAGAATTAGATCCTTGCAGAGTGAGAGAAGTGACAGGTTTGCATGGTCATTCACTGGCTTGTCTTTCCAGGAGAGTATGCCAGAGTGTTTTTCATCATTTCAGAATGCTAGCAGTGCATCATAATAAAGTGAGGAAATTAGTTAGAATGTTGTATTATGCTAAGAGTCCAGCAATTATGCTTAAACAATTATGCGCTGCTCTTTTGCATGGTTCTGAAATAGATGTGAAGAATATATGTGAAGAAATTGAGTTTTGTTACTTTGGAAGTAAAGAGGAGAATGTTGAAATTGACCAAGAAGAAGCGGGTAATGTGGAAGATAGTGTACAGGTTTCCAGTACAGATAATTTCCAGAGGGAAATTGTCACATTTCAGGTCAAATCAAGTGAGAGGCCAAATTTCACTTGTGTGTGTTGTCGACGCACTTATTATAAGAATCAGACTAAGTTAGTGGATTTATATGCAAAAAGTGAAAGGGAAAATAATAGTGAATGGAAGGATTTTGCAACATACTTGATGGTAGAAAATTGTTTTGATTTGGGATTGGATCAACGTGTGTGTACTTATTGTTGTTGCAAATTAAATCAAAACCAGATGCCTGCTAGAGCAGTTCATAATAATCTGGAATTGGTTGAGATTCCTTCTGAATTGAAGGATTTAAATACTTATGAATCTATTTTGATTCAAAGTATCCATCCCTTTCAGGCTATTGTAAGAATGGAGCCAAAGACAGGGAAATTGCCTCCATCAGATTTACAGAGAGGATTAAAGGGAAGAGTTGTTTATTTGCCTCTAGATTTGAAGAAAAACATTAACACAATTGGAGTAGAAAAAGTGGAAGAGGAATCTCTGGTTATCTTAGTTAATGGGGTTCCGACAAAGAATAAGAAAATATGGCAAGATTTAGTAGATGTTAGGAAAGTTAAAAAGGCAACATTGTATTTGAAAAAAAATAATAAATACTATAAGAATGTATATGTTGCAGAAGAGGAAGTAAGTGAGGAAGAGGATAGCGATTTGTGTGCTGGTCAAATTGAGAAAGTAGAACCCTCTGCTAGTGAAGAAATATATGAACATTATAGTGTTCATCCTTTGCATTCCAAGGAAGTCATGGGGAATGCTATTGAGTTGTTTCAAATGAAACAAGCCAAAGGGAGTCCATTAGTGTTTGGGAGGAAAGTTTGGAAGCTCGGTGTTTCCCACAGCTTTTTCCAACAGGTCAGGGAGGAAGATATGATGAGCGACCTCATCAAATTCCTGCTTCTGAATACCAGACTTTGCGATTGTATGCAGGAGATGCTAGGTTTCGACAATGCATTCCTTATTTGTTTCATCTCCTGTTTGAAAGCGATCTGTCTGGACTGTCATATGCAGTGAACCACATCTTGAAAAGTGGTATACACATGCAAAACATCTCGGCAAGTGACTTTATGGATAAAGTCAATGTCCAAGACAGTATTTTGGATTCTCACCTGATTAATCTCATGGCGTGTCAGCGTGGTACTAATGAGTACTGGTACCGTCGTCATGGTGATTTAAAATGTATGCTGAGGAACTTAGGTACTCCCACATGGTTCCTCACTCTGAGCTGTGCCGAGTATGGCTGGGAAGACTTACTTGAATTTCTACGAGAGGCAAATGCTAACGTAGATAACATCGAATTCAAGACACCCGGAGAACTGTGCTCTTTGGATCCAGTCAATGTATGTAGGTACTTCAATCATAGATTTGAAGCTATGATGTCTTTCATCATGAATAAGAAGAATCCACCTCTTGGAGAGGTGTTGGATTTCTTCTGGAGAAAGGAGAACCAAGCAAGAGGTGCTCCTCATATACATATGTTGCTGTGGATCAAGGATGCACCTAAATTTGGAACGGATCCAGAAGACTCAGTGATGAGTTTCATCCAACAGTATTCTACGTGTGCTGTTCCAAACGCAAAGGAGAAGAAAAGCCTAAGAGAAAAAGTTCTGCGTTTCCAAAGCCATCGCTGTGGAAAGTACTGCCGTCGTAAATTCCGAAACAAGGACAAGTTCTACACCAAATGTCGTTTCGGCTTTCCACGACCGGTGATTTCTAAAGGAAGAGTAAACAGTTTGATGTCTTCGCTGCGACATAATGTCATGAAGAAATCACCTAAAAACACATACAATTTGAAGAGGAACGAAGAGTCCAAGTACATCAACGACTACAACCCGGTGATTTTGTCCATGTGGAATGCTAACATGGATATACAGTTTGTGGCTGATAACTGTATGGCTGTGGCTCGGTATGTGACGTCTTACATCACCAAAAAAGAGAAGACAGAATTGAAGGATATGTGGGAGGACATTTCCCATGAAAAGAGCCTCAGCAAGAAGTTGTACAGTTTCAGTCTGAAGATGTTGTCGCATCGAGAAATTGGAGCTTACGAATGCTCTGACCGGTTGTCTTCAGCAAGTCTCTATGCCAAGTCCAGGAGTATCATTTGGGCGAGTCTTGGTCTTGCTGCAACGCGTAATCGAGTTCTGAAACCTGTGCGGGAAATTGAGTATTTGGCGGAAAAGGAGCCAAACAGTACCGACATTTTGAAGACCAACATGTTGGATACATATTATCCAAATAGAAGCAGTCACCTCGACAATGTTTGTCTGTATGAGGTTCTTCAAAATTACATATTCAAGAGGAACATCAAAGAAGATACTGAGAAAGGAGTGTATGCTGTAATAGGAAGTGAGGGATGTCTGGTCAAGCAAAGAAAATGCCACTTGGTAAACCATCGAAAATTGAGTGGCGAATCTCCTGAAAAAAAGGAGTTTTTCTATTTAGCACTTTTGCAACTTTTCAAGCCTTGGCGTGCAGAAGAGGAACTGCTTGGAGATTTCCTCTGTTACGAAGACTCTTTCAATGCCGCCAAGGAGACCATAGAATGTCCTGCTTTTCCCAAATATGTAGAAATGTTGAATGCGGAAATTGAGCAGGAAGCAACGATTGCAGCCGAGATTGCCAGAGACAGTTCTCAGGACAGTCAGAGTTCTGCTTCATTGAGTCAGGATCCACTAGGAGGACCTGTTATCGAAAATGAAGCTGCCACTGCCATGAATGAAGTGGAAAGAGCCATGGCACATGCTCAGGAGGATGCGGTTAACTTAGAAGAGTTGGAAAGACAACTCAACGTTGAGCAGAGGAAAATATATGACGAAGTTACCATGCAAATTGATCATGGATTAAGTCATGACAAGAAAGAGTGCTCATGTACGTCGTTGAAGCCTGTCCGACTGTACGTGAGTGGAGAAGCGGGAACTGGAAAAAGTTTCCTCATTAAAGCAATTTCATGCTATTTGCAGGAAAGGACAGAGTCATCGCTGTCTTGTGTTGTCACCGCTCCAACTGGACTGGCAGCACATAACATTAAAGGGATTACTTTACATCGTTTACTGATGCTGCCAGTGGAGCATGACAACAAATTACAATATCACAAGCTATCTGGAGATGCTTGTTTTGAAGTTTCAAGAATCTTGAGGAAAATGAAACTTCTTATCATTGACGAAGTAAGCATGGTTTCCAATGTCATGCTTGCCTTTGTGCATTTGAGAATGCAAGAAGTTCTCAAAACAGAGTATGATGTGTTATTTGGTGGCAAACACATCATTGTTTTCGGAGATCTTTTGCAGCTGACACCAGTGAAAGGGCAACCTGTGTTCAAAATGCTCACGCATGAAGATACCAGGAAGTGCCTAGGCAGCATTGGCAACGTCAATATATGGTTAAACTTCAATTATGCTGAACTGCATGAAAATATGCGTCAGGCGAAGGATGAAGTTTACAAGACTATTCTACAAGATGTTAGAATTGGAAAAGTGACCGAGCATGGGAAAGAAGCTTTACATGCACGATTACTGTCAAATTTATATCCAGAACAAGATGTTGTGCCTGAGAATATTTTTCAGAAAATTACTGATAAGAAATCTGGAATATGTTTGATGCCAACTCTTGCAGAATGTGCCATCTTCAACAACAAAATGTTGCATTTAGAAAAGCAAGAGATTGTGAAACTGGAAGCTATTGACAGAGTAGAGCATATGGGATCAACAATTATTTTGTCTGAGAATCTGAAAACAAAATTGGATTCATTAGAGAAGAGTATATCTAAAACTGCAGGTTTTGAAAAGACTCTGAATGTGTGCTTGAACTGCCGTATAATTTTAAGAAGGAATTTACATGTTGAAAGAGGTCTGGTAAATGGATCAATGGGTAGTGTTGTTGATTTTGAAAAATACAGAAATAGAGATGGAATTGAATTTTTAAAAATTAAATTTGATGGCATTGAGGAAGTACAGCTAATTGGTCGTTGCTCTGCTAGATTTTTGCTTGTAAAAGACTTATATGTTCGCCGTAAGCAGTTTCCTGTTTGCTTGGCATATGCGGTGACAATCCATAAATCGCAAGGTTTAAGTGTAGACTGTGCATTGGTGAATATTGGCAGTTCTGTGTTCAAGGAGGGTATGGCATATGTGGCATTGTCACGAGTTAGAACTTTATCGGGATTGTACTTGATTGAGTGTGATGTCACAAACATTTGTGCGGATCTAGATTGTGTTAAGGAATACAATAGGTTAAGAAGAGAGTATGCGCCACATTTGCCTCAGTATCCTTTGTTTGAGAAACGTGTGGTAGGCCGGAAACGAAGAAATGTGACCAATACTGGGGAGGTTGTAGCAAAAAGACGAAAAGTGGATGAACCTAAAATTACAAGCAGAAACAAAAAGGATTCTGTTGAAGATGTTGTTGGTTTTCAATTTGAAAACAGTTCTGGTGTCAACTGCTATGCTAATGTAGTGGTTAATGTTTTGTTTTCTCTAGAAAATGTAAAAGAAGAGATTGTGGTCAATTCTGATCAAAGATTTTGCAGTTTGTTAAATTCTGTGTTAGAGAAATGTAGCACTGATAGAACAAACATAGAAAGTGTGTCTGAAATTGGAAATCTGTTAGACAGATGTTCAGGCCAAACACAATTCTCTCAAAATATTCAGCAAGATTGTCAGGAGTTTTTAATGTATATGCTTGATGTATTGCCTGCTGAAGGTGTAGATGTAGATCAGCTGTTTGGGCTTTCTTATCAATGGCAGCATGACTGCGAGAACTGTATGGTATCAAGTACTACTAGTGTAGACTCAGAAAGATTTATATATTTAACTTTGCCAGACAGTAAATCAGTCTCCTTTAATAAGCTAGTAAAAGCAGCTGATCACAACATGGAGTGTAGCCAATTTAAATCTGAAATGATGTCCACATTATTTATACGAACATATGGCCAGTATGTCATTTTAATGTTCCAACGATGTAGGCCTGATGGAACAAAATTGACAACTTTAATTAAAAATTTTGTAGCTTCGCAGTTGTCAATATCAGGAAGGACTTTTGTAACTGCAGCAATTATATATCATGACGGCCCTTCAATAACATCAGGACATTACACAGCTTATTTAAAGTCTAGAAATGGCTGGTCATTCTGCAACGATTCTGTTTTAATTTTCAAAAAAAAATTGCCGTATGACCTTAAAAACTCTTACCTGGTGTTTTTAAAACCAAAATTTTAGGGAAATAATCTCGGGATGTGCTCTGTGGAATTTCAAGAAGTTCTAATGGCTCCTACACAATTTGGCCTTGAGGATAAGTGTAGTTCAGAGACATAACTTCTAACCATAAGACTGGACGTCATGGAGAAATAAGTGCACTTTGAATGAGTTCAGAAAAACTATTTCTTTTTATAAGCTAATTGAAGCAGCCAATCAAAACATAGAGTAGAGGGAATGTAAGTCTGCAATGCTGTCTACTGTTTTACATTGCTTTGTGATTGAAAGTGATGTAGAGAATTAAATAATTGTACTAGTCATAGAGTTAGTGTAAGTCTGCTTCATAGTAAGCAGTATCAGTGTCATAGGAAATGTAGAACATGACTGAGCAAGAAGAGGAAGATATTACTATTCCTGGATTGTGAAAATGATCTTCAACATTTTAATTCTGAAAGTTGCAGAAATGCCAAATGACGGGATTGGCTTACAAGAAATCCAAGAGTTATAAATGGCTCTGACAAGATTTGGCCTTGTGGAAACTTGTGGTAGAGAGCAAGAAGTCATTTATTGCATGTAACATGTTTTTAAAAACGATGGAGATTTTCTTTCAGAAAGTGGCGGGCTGAAAGTAATAACAGCACAACAGAGTGTAAGCTGTTCATAGGACATCCTTTGACGTCATGGAAAGTAAGTTAACTTTAAGGAGTTCTGAATTCTGATTTGTTATGTTGTATGGGTTTTTTAAACACAATCATTTTGATTGTGTTTTTTTTCCCCGCTGTTATATGATGAATACCTTCAAGTCACTGTTTTTAGTGAATTTTGATACATTCTGAGAACAGCAAAAATAAACCATTTAACATGTATAATTAATTCTGTACTGTTTGCATTTATGATGTATATGTAGAACTGTGTAGGAGGCATGGAGAAGGTGAGGCTTCTGTAAGTGTCAAAGTTGTTGCATGCAGTGCTGCGCTTCTGCGTATTCTTTCATATGCTAGACTACATCTGCACAATGAGATACCTAAGCAAAGGAAACACAAGTGATGTGATTGTGAAATGAGCAAAATAAATTGCACGTATTTCATTTACATCACCTGTGTTTCCTATCATTACGAAGCACATTGTGTAGATCAAGTTTAGGTCTGTCCAGGGAAACATAGGAGGTTTGGACTTTGTTCAAGAGTGCAGTGGACATGACTCACTTCATTGGTAGACCTTCACATATATTATGTCCTCTATTCTCTTCAACAACTCGAAATTTCATCTGCAACCCTGAGTAGGCCTCACCTCAAACAAACCTCTGGATAGGAGACATCTTATTGGCATCCTGAAGCAATTATTTAAAATTTTAGTGTCTTGCGACACTTTTCTGAGACAACAGCAATGCAAAAGATGCACCATGTTTTAAGATAGGCCTCACTTCATCTGCATCAAGATACTGTTAGTTTAAAATGTATATCTTTAGGACTGTGTAGGGGGCCTGGAGAAGCAGAAGCTTCTGTAAGTGTCAAAGTTGTTGAAAAACTGTTTGTCCTTCAATCTTTTCCCTTGTCTTTTGTAATTTTTAAATACATGTTTTAATATTTTTCAAATGTTTGTTCTCTCTTTCACAGATTGAAAGTATAAAAACAAAAAATGAGTAATTTAACGACAATTATAAGGTAAATGTTTTGTACTCTTTTCGTTACATTTCTATCACATTTAACTTCTATTAGTTCCACTGCTTCATTTCTTTAACCCTCAGTTTCCTGCCTTTGCTACTTCCCTCATTCCTTTCTCTATTACCTACTTACTGAACTCCTTCCACTCTTT
This sequence comes from Lissotriton helveticus, assembly GCF_964261635.1. NCBI lineage: Eukaryota > Metazoa > Chordata > Amphibia > Caudata > Salamandridae > Lissotriton > Lissotriton helveticus. The sequence continues at coordinate 1,040,974,293 of NC_136059.1, forward strand.
TTCTCAGTCCCTCTCTTCTCATAGTTCCTCACTCTTGTTCACTCACTCCGTCTCTATTACTCTTAGTGTCTTTGACTGATCACTCTATCACTATTTGTTCATAATGCTTTCTCTGTGTAGTTGAAGCACACTAAGGGGCATATTATGAACACAGCCAATAAAATTATTGCTCTTTTTATTGGCAGAAAACTGGTGCAAAAGTGGTTTTAGCGGCAGTTTTCTGCCGCAAAAGCAGCTTTAGCGACACATTTCTGCCAATAAAAGCTGCAAAACTTTTATTGCCTATGTTGATGATATGGCTCTATGTTACTTACATTTCTTTGCTATTTCAATTAATCTTTTTCTGTTATTTTTTGTTTTCTGTTTTCTATTTTTTCTCTCTGTTATTCCTCATGTTTTAATCTTATTTTGAACATTCACTCACATTCTCCAAGAAACTCTTCTTTGTTAATGTTATACTCTCTTTTTTTTTCTTTCACTTCGTTATCTATTTTGTTTTTCACAATTATACCCTCTTCCGTCTTTTCTTCGGTAAATAGATCTATTAAACAGTATCTCTTCTTTACTCCCTATAGCTGTCTTTCTTTTAACATCACTCTCTGTTTACTTTCCTTATACTTACTCTTTTTTTTTAAAAACATTTTTTTCGGTTAGCTCCCGGTCCGCGTACCGGGAAGCTAACCGGGAAGCGAACCAAAAGAAATAGAGCTTGCCAGAGTGCTAAACATTCTAGCAATTTTTTTTGAAAGGGAAGGTAGTTCTGAAAAGAACTTTATTTTTTTATTTTTGTTGTTTTATATTTTTTTTTTATTTTTTGAACATTTTTTGTTTTTTTTGTATTTTTTGAACGATTTTATATTTTTTTTGTTTTTTTTGGGGGGGGAAACAACAAAAAACAGGCATTGAAAAGGGCTCAACAGGAGCAAAAAAAAAATTACTGTGGGCGGTTAGGGCAATTATGGTGTTCATACGCCAGGTTGATAGCATTTATGCTCATATTGCCACATGCTAACAACGCATGACAGTGCATACAAGTGTGGATCATGTGGCCAAAATTTTCTTGTATGTTTGGCACAGTTTCCCGTGCCTCTGCTGGTGTCAATGAAATGGATATTCTTGATCTGGCCACAGGAGTTGATCTTGGATTTTCCTGCAAATCCCGTATTTCCGCCCGGCTATAATTGAGTGGATGCTTCCTTGTCATGTGCCTGTGCATAGTATGGTTGCCATAACTATATTTCTTATCCGTCCCTCTGGATAATTTTTCTTTACAGATGAGGCAGGTGACATACCTCGCATTCACTTTTTTTTGGCCAGGAGGGATCGAATAAAACTGCCAGATGAAACTGGCTTTCTTATGGGAAACCCGGGGCACTTCTTCTAAGAACTGTGGTTCTTCTCCCTCCTCTTCATCCATTTCTTCCTCTTCCTCCTCAGTGTTGGTCATCACCTGGGGAGGTGGTCCTCTCTTCCCATGAGGAGGTGGAGGTGGTGATGGGGGTCCACCAGCTGAAGCAACTACTGAAGCCATTTCTGATATAGTAATAAAGGTCTTCCTCTCACAATGATGAAAGTCAGAGTGAGGAAAGAAGGAGGGGTTTTCATCATTTGGGAAAAACAATACTTCTCAACCAATGAAAAGTGTTATTTTTAGGTCACCTGACCTAGCCTTACATCATTATGAAACCAAAAGTGAAATGAACCAATGAAAAGTTTTATTAACAAGTCACATGACCTCTCACGCTCATGTTACGTGCTGCGGAACGCGCCCCGGTTAGCTTCCGGGTCGCTGAGCTTCGCGCCTCGGTCCGCGCCCCGGGACACTTCCGGGTGCGCTAACGTGGTACGTCACAAGACGCATTACGCGGCAACGCGATACATCGCGCTTTCGCGACGCGCCGCGGATCGCTTCCGGAGAGCTGCGTTTCGCGCCTCGGTCCGCGCCCCGGGGCACTTCCGGGTGCGCTAATGCAGTACGTCATAAGACGCATTACGCGGCAACGCGATACCGTCACTATGTTGATTTCTTACCAGTTCGCGGACCGGGTCGCGGCATCAATTTGAGCTAACGGAAAGCTTCCCGGTTCGCGGACCGGGAGCGAAACAAAAAAAATATTTAAAAAAATTTATTAATAAACATATAAAATATATTTTTGGATTTAAAGAAGAATACATTTTACAGCTATAGATATTAGCTTTTAAAAAACCAATGAAATTCACTGAAAAAACCATAGGTTATAGACCATATATAGTTAGGAATTAGCATTTACAAAACCTTGAAAATTCACTGAAAAAACCATAGGTTATACACCATATATAGTTAGGAATTAGCATTTAAAAAACCTTATTTTACTCACACAAAACCAATGAAATTCCATATATAGTTAGTTGTACTAACTATATATCGCGCACCCGCAATCCACTGCTGATCATGTCACATATTACATCATTCATGACATGGTCAGTGACATCACTGATGACATCACTGATGACATCTCAAATGACATCACTGATGACATCACTGATGACATCTCAAATGACATCACTGATGACATCACTGATGACAACATCCAGTGACTGTATTTTTCTGTAAAGTTAAAATATGTCTTACATATTTAAGAATGAGTGGATGTATAAGTGTCTGGATGAAGGATTTAGTAGGTGCATGACTGACTGTATGAGTGAGTGGTTAAATGTGTCTCACTGAGTGCATGGGTTAGTGACTAAACTGTCTTAATTTGTGCATCATTATGTCTGTTGTTCTGTAAACTGCTGCATGTGTTGATCAGTAGCTATATGAGTAACTATATGGGTTATTGATTGGTTGCCCAAGCATTTGTATGGGAGACTGAGTGGGTGTGTGGGTGGCTGGGAGGTGTATGACTCTGTGCATAGATGTATGGGTTCAAAAGTGCATGTGGAAACAGCTGTATGGGCGGTTGACTGTGTGCATGACTGTATTGGTGAGTGAATAGATATCTCAGTGCTACATGTCAAAGTAAGTACATATGTAAAATACAGTACATGTGAGAGTTGACATATATAAATAACTGTGCATAAGAGCCAGTGAATGTGTGAGTGGCTGTATGGATCATTGTGCACTTGTATCCAGGATTGTATAAGTGAGTAAATATGTTTTAGTATATGTTTGAATAAGTAAGGTGTGTATAACTGTATAGTTGTGAAAATGGAGGTGTGATTGATTCTTTGCATGACTGACTAGGTGTGTAAGTAACTCCATGGATGAGTGACAGTCTGTGAGTGTCTGTTTACACTGAGTGTATCTAAGGTTATATTAGAGTCTGAAGAGGTTCATCGTATTATCACATGAATGATGTCATCAGTGATGTGATCAGTAATGTCAAATGAGATGTCATCAGTGATGTCATCAGTGATGTCATTTGAGATGTCATCAGTGATGTCATCAGTGATGTCACTGACCATGTCATGAATGATGTAATATGTGACATGATCAGCAGTGGATTGCGGGTGCGCGATATATAGTTAGTACAACTAACTATATATGGAATTTCATTGGTTTTGTGTGAGTAAAATAAGGTTTTTTAAATGCTAATTCCTAACTATATATGGTGTATAACCTATGGTTTTTTCAGTGAATATATATATATATTGGTGGACTGGTCTCTTAGGTGCCTCTTTTGAACATGGATCAGGCAGAGCTTCTATAGCGCCTTGTGATGTGCTGGCTGCAGGGTCAGCCTTACCAATTTTTGCCGCTTGATTCTTGCCCTTGCACTTCATCAAAGCTCTTTACTTGATGGCTGTCTGGGGCATTGATCTAGTGCCATGTGTGGCAGCTTTGGTGGTGGAACGCTTCTTCTGGGGGACATCGCCTCACACCAATCCCTGACCCTCCTTCTGGAGCTACTTTGCAGCACATTGTGGCACGACGATTTGTTAATGGTTTGGTAAATAGATAAACCTTGTGTTACACTAGTTCATAAAAGCAGATAATGTTATGATAATGGGTTGGCTTTGTGCTTAATGTTTCTTCACAAGCACCTAGTTAATCTCTGATTCGTAGCACATGAATTTCAATTTGATACGTACTGCAGTATTGCTGTGTGCTGCTTTTGTAACCTTGTTGCATCTGTCTTTAGCGTTCTTACTCTGTATAGAAAATGGCATTAATTTGTTTAATAGTGCAGCACCTCTTAGTTGCAGCCATTTCATTCAGTTCCTGGCCACCTACATGTAAACTTTCAACATTGCTTTCTTTGACTTCCAATGTTTTGTACAGGCTGGCGTTGCGCTGAGACTACACCTGTGCCAAAGCCATTCTACACATCGACTGCGCCACATGTGGCATACACAAGCAGTTTGCTGGACCAAGGCAAGTTCTCTGGAAGAGTGCTTTCAGTGTACCAGCTTCAGACCCCTTATCTTGTCACCAGTTGTAGCATTGTGCCAGACTAGGCTCTCAGTAATAAGTACGCCACACACATAGAGTAATTTTACATGTCTTTATTTTGCTGCTGGTATGTCAGAACTCAACATTCTAAGACTGCCTTCAACTCATCTCTCCAGTGCTTATGTCACAGGCCAGGCCTATCGTGCCCAGTGGGAACCAAAAGAGTTCCAGTGTTTCTTTTTATAACAAGTCACTACAATCACTTTCTTCCAAATCTCCACCAATTATGGATTTTACACTTCCCTAAAGTGCTAACCTTTTCCATGGTGGAAAGGGCTTGGAGAAAAATGTGTGAATACCCTCAAAAGTGTGTGTGGGTCTTTGCAAATGTATTGTGCATTCATGCTCTGTAATGAATAATCTCTCCCTTCCATACATCTGCTCATAGACCTATTCTCCTGAATATTAAAAAAAAAATGTCAAGTCTTTAACGACATGGTAGTCGCCTCATGTCGAATCTTGTTTGCTTTCTAAACCTCCTGTTTCTATTTAATGCAAGGCATTTAAGTGTGCACCCCTGTCACTGAGTCATGTCAAGAGCATATTATGCACTTTGGCGATTTTGAAACTTAAGTGGCAATGTGTCAGTTATTTGCGTGGTGTGCAAACCTAGTATCATTATCTATAACCTGAGGGATAAAACCTACAAGATCTGTAACACAAGGGTAATATTTTGTTATCGATAGTCATGCCACCTTTAGCAACCACAAGGCCAGTAAGAAGGCCAGCAGCCTCAATGGTTTATTGAACATTCCTTTATTAATTGAAAGGCACTCCTGAAAGGTTTAGTACATCAGAGTATTAAATTAATACTGGCACCCAAGAGTATTTGAGCACCCTGTTCTCAAGCGTATGGTTACAGCACCTTGCATATAATTCTGGCAGAAAATAACATATTTAGTGCTATTATAATACAATCTCAGAAATTGTATGTGCCATTTTATATTTTTGAATGTACTTTTTGATTGGCTACTAGCTGTCAAAGGGTTAATAAATCATACAGTATCAGGCACTGTTTATCTTGCCGCACAATTAGTACTTTGTGCATCTCTGTTTCTCTCTAATGCACACATACGTATGGTTTGCTGATGTAGAGAAATAATGCCTCTAGATGCTGTGGCCCGAAAGTACGTTAATATTCCAGGATTCCCCTTCAATCTGTAAAAACATAGGCATTACTATTTAATGTTGTTGTTAAATTATATAGCTCTACCACCAGATTGCAGTGTGATGGTGGTCAGTTCCTTCAGCAGTACATTATTTGAAGTGTCTAAACCAAAAGTACTGTGCGTCCTCCATGAAAAGCAGCACCATTTGCAAAGAAAGAGGTTTTGGGAGCCTGAGCATTTGGAGGTGGGGTGCAGGGGCTGTGGTAGGATGTGTTAAAACATTCATCTTATGCAGTTGGGAAAGTCTTCAGTTTGTGTTATCAATTTCAGTAGGGTTGCTAACTGGATTTGTCCATGTGTTCCAGAACACCAACCTTGCAGTGAAAACAGCACCTGTGCAGGTCTTCTGTCTGCTCATGATTGACAAGCACAGAGATGCTAAATCAGGAAATCTGGTGGGCAAATTTGAAAAGCCTATATTGCTGATTTTTAGGTGCATGACATGCGTGGTCTGGATTTAGAATTATTATGATTGTCTGCCCATCAGACCCTTTAGTGGTACTGAACTGATGGAAACATTAGTGCCCAAAAGGTCTATTCTGCCTTTGGATGCTGCTTTGTTCATAATGGGGCATAACGAGACAGCAGAATATTGGTTTAAGTAGGGATTTGGAAGGCAAGGATAGTGCTAGGATCCAGATGGGCCAGTTGACGGATTTGAGAAGGAGCCCGTTCACCTACTCCACAGTCTGAGAGGCGTTGGTAGGTGTGGGGGTTCTGAGATATAATATTTATTTTTAAAAAAAAGTTAATTTGACTTGTTCCCTTCAATTTGGCAAATTCTTTATTCGATCTTTGAAAAAGATCATAAAACAACAGAGTAAAAAGATACAATAAAATTCATACAAAGCTCATTTCAACAGCGCTCAAGCTCAGTGTAATACAAATATTTGAAAACATTAAAATCATAGCAATTGAACAAATACTAAAAAGAAAAAGCCCGTGCGAGCAGCTAGAAAAAGCCCGAATACCCCCGTCCTTTGATTTTCTGCTACAAATGGCCATCTTAAAAAACAACAGACACTATAACACATTTCTGGGCTGTTTAACATTTGAAGATAAGTTCGTGCCACTCTACATTTCCGGAAGACTACTTTTCTCAATAAAGATTTGAAACATAACTGAAAGAAACAACGATAAAAACTACAGAAAAACACTAAATGGAACAAAGATTGTTCCTCCTTGCCATTACAGGGGCAAGGGAGAAGCTCTTTACTCCACATACCTGCCGGTTTATGAAAACAAACCAAGCACCAGACCGACCCTGATCTAAATTGAAGTGATCCCTCCCACAGGATTAGCTCAAGCGTAAGGTACAGAGGGTTGTCCCCCATGGCGAGCTAGTTTGATAGTGATAGAGAGTATACTTGGTCACAATCTCCTGAAACCGCTTGGTAAAAGCATGATCAGTAAATCTCTGTTTCACTATATTATTGCAATCTTTATTAATCAAACGAGGAGTGCTAAACAATTCTGAAAGGCCGAAACTGCCCAAAGAATTTTGAACGTATCGCAACCAGGGAATGGATAAACACTCATCCAAGCTCAGGCAGTCATTAATTACTGCCCTATTAAAACTAGCCTCCCTTTTGCTACAAATATTTACCCAGAGCAACAGGGGGCCAATTTAGCAGTTTCAAGTATGTACTCTAGGTTTAATTCAGAGTGTAAGATTATAGTGGCACTAGAGGGAGGGAGAGTTAACATTCTTCTGCTGATTCTATTTTCTTCCACCTGTACTGGGGTAGCATTACAAAACTCCTAAACCCAGCTCCATAAGTGGCCATAGGAACACACTGCATTTTGTATAATTTAAGAAAACGAGAAATAGTGGACCTACCATCCCTCTTAGCCAAATTAAAAAGAGAACCCGCTGCCCTCCCAAAATTCTGACGTGCAGTGATTACTTGCCTTTGCTATGAATTACTTACGTCAAATGCCAGGCCTTGATAAGAAAAACTTGTCACTCCACTTAGCGGTTTATCTCCCAAGTTTAGTACTGATAAAGCTTTCTTTACAGGACCACATGCTATAATATGAGATTTTTCATAGTTAGTTTTCATATCTAATGTGTTCATGGAGATCAAAAATGAATGAGCCAAATTTCGAAGGGTATGTGGTGTTCTAGCCATCAATACCGCATCATCGCGATATAACAGAGCCGGAATGGCTAAGTTATCAATTTTCAGCACATTATTAGTTGAATCTGATAAGCAAGCCCCCAAATTGTTTATGTACATGATGAAAAGCAATCGTGCCAACACACACCCTTGGAGTCCACCCCTAGCTAAAGGAAACGAATCGAAGAGTTCTCCTGATTGGCCATATATAACACTAGCACTCAAGTTTTTGTGGAGTTCATGCAAAATGTTAACTAGAGCAATTTCCACTCCCAGATTGCTCAGCATCTGCCATAATTTAGTTCTGTTTAACCAATCAAATGCAGTAGAAAAGTCCATAAAGGCCAGGTACAGTGGACAGTGCCTGGCGACAGTATACTTGCTTACTATCAGATGTAAATTCAGGCACTAATCCACTGTGCCCAGCCCAGGATAAAAGCCGTATTGGTGCACAGATAAACTTTTACTGTCCAAGGCCCATGTTTGCAAACGGTTAAAAATTTCTTTCTCCAGTATCTTTACTGTGCTATCCACCTGTGAAATTGGTCTGTGGCATTTTGGGGACCGCCTATTCCTTTTCTTAAAAAATGGCACTATTATAGCCTTGACCCAAGACTCTTGGATGTTATAACACAAAGAGTTGTTAAAAATATTCACCAAAAGAGGACCCCAGAGATCCATACTGCTAATAAACAGGTCCATGGGGATCCCATCACGACCCGGAGCCTTTCCTCTGGTGCTTGCTCAGATGGCTGCGTCTACTTCCTGAATGGTGAACTGCAGAGGATAGGGGATAAAAGGCTGCCTCCATGTAACCTCATACTCACTGACTCTGTCCAAAGAGTAAATGTCAGTGAAGCATGTCACCCAATCCTGCCCAGAAATATTATATATTAAAAGAGGGTTCTCTGGGTTGTCAAGCAAGGAATGCCCATGCACAGTTTCCCAGAACACCCTGCTACAGTTGTGCTTAGCAGCCTTCTCCAAGGCCTCCCAGTCCGTGCGGAATAGAGAATGCTTCCTTTGCTTAATAGTTGTCCTATAGAGCTTCCTCGCCTCACCGATCACCCTTCTATCTCTAGGGGAATCTACTGGCACCCCTAAAAGATGATGGTTAGCTGAAGAACATTGCTTATTAAACCACCATGGATAGGTTATCGCAGGTTTAATGAGTTTCATTTGGGAGTTCCTAATAATACTATACAATTGCTGCTGATGATGGGACTGCTCATTCATGGTTCCATCAGGCAAACAGCCCAACAAACTGGGAGATACTTCTTTACTAAATCATTTAATGCTGCTGAGGGTTTTTTAAGGTGCCAAACCAGTCTTTGTCTGTCTTTGGAGTGAATATTTATACCATCGAATGATAAGGGATCTCTTTCCATATCTAATGGGAAAACTCCTTTGACAAGTAAGGCATTGTGGTCACTCCACTGGGTTTCAATTACTAATCTGCGTTGACACCACTGCAGGAAGCATTTTGAGGCTAACACATAATCGATGACTGATGCTTTCCCACCGCCTCTATATATTGGCTTGGCAGGGTAGTCCTCTTCATGGTACAGCAATCTGTTCACATCGATAAAGTCACCCTTAGTACATAATAACGAAAAACCGGTGAGCACTCCTTCAGTTCGTGTATGTCGGATTCTTTTGTTATTATGGACTAAGGGTGACTGTATCGATATGAATAGATTGCTGTAACACGAGGAGGACTAATGGAATTATTTAATGGAAACTAAATATTGGAAGCTTTTTGAGTGGGACTATACTTGTGGTCTTTAACCTTGAAGAGAAGCTCTGATGTAGTCAAACTGGTTTAACAACGAATGACGAAACACGTGTTGGCTACCGAATTGGCTACAGTATTAATTGAGATGTACACTGTATCCTAAGATTGACGTAATTTTTTTCTGTCGAGAGGAAGAATTAACAAAACAAAGAAAGATTACATGCATTTCCACTGGCCTGTAATCGTCCTTCTACATGTAAAGCAATATTGCCTTTGAGTGGACGCAATAGTCCTGTTTCTATCTTGCTGCTGTTTCTACCTTGATGTTTCCTCATTGCAGTGCTTAGCTATAATCTGGAATTCTCCCTTCTTTTACCCATATCAACTTGGACAACTTGGTATTTTCACTTCTTTTGTCTATTATCAGATAGCAGTTCACATTCAACAATGTCTACCCTGTCAAATAATGCCTTATAAGTAAGGTACCGATTTTCAATTTCTCTGTTTTCCTTTAAAGAATCAGGAAATTATGGGAGTTGTAGTTTTGACTTTCTTCAATTAAAACAATTCAACTAGAACTCCTGATAGCATTGATTTTAGGAAAGAAAAACCTGCTCTGGTAGAGTGATGTTAAACCAGACGTTGATGCCACATTTCTCATATTTGTTGTACACTGGGTGTGTTGCACTGTCATTTGAAACTAAACCTGTCCAAGGGTGTAGTGGGCATTAGAATCCATAGTTGCCCAAGAGGAGATTTCACTAGGCTTTAGAAGTTATACCTGGTCATGGGAATACTGCACTCAGCATTTCAGGCTACATCTATACTTGGGGGTGGGACTGCACTAACCAGTTGATGCCAAACATGCACATGAGAAGGCTACACTTTGTTCAAGTCTACATCTGCAGCTGGGATGCTGCACTAGTTATTCAGGGGATCTTCATTCTTGGAGAGGATGCACTGGATATATAATACCACGCCTAACCATAATGATGCTGCAGTGGTCCAGTGTGGCTGTGCCTAAGAAGCACTGGAGGCCTAATGTGTCTACATATCTTCATGTTTTGGTTGTGCCTGGGTATGTTTTTCCATGAGCATTTGATATCTTTCTAGGCATTTAAAGAATGTACATTTTAGGTTCTTAATTGTCTTTGACTATGTTAAGCATTTGATGGCTGTACATATGTAGATCCGTAACGTTCCTGTAGCGATAGGGGCTTCCCCTTTTTTACAAGGCAGCGTTAAACCACTTAACGTAGCTTAACGCCGCCTTCAAAATAAGGCACCTTTTCACGCCATACTTAGCGTGAAAGTGGTGGGCGAAGGATATTGCAGTGGGCATTCCGCCGCAACACTGAATCCTGCCCCCTATTTTACCAGTAAATAGGAGGCAGTGCTAAAATTAAGACCAGGGAAAACCTGGTCTTAAGTACATGGCGAAACGAGGAGAAATGCTTTATTTCTCCTCATTTTTGCTGTTTCTATGTGTGCTGTATTGTGCAGCACACATAGAAACAGCAAAACGCCGTTAATGATTGTTTATGTGCAGGAAGGTGTCCCTTCCGGCACATAAACAATCATTACAAAAATTACGATTTGCAACTTCCAAGTGTGCTGCACAGTGCAGGACACATAGAAGTTACAAATCGCCGTTTGTGATTGTTCATGTGCAGAAAGGTACACCTTCCTGGACATCACTCCCTCAACACAGTCACCCTTGCACTACAGTGCAAGGCTGCCTGCGTTGGCGCTAGGCAGTTTACTTTAGAGCTAGCACTAGGGAAAACACAGGGATGTATCGTATCTTTGTAAATATGGCGCATTCCTGCATATTTCGGAATGGCAGAGCGTGGCATTAGCATTTTGTGCTTAATGCCACCCTCCGCCATTCCCTTGTAAATATGCCCCATAGTATGCACATATGGGAATGCAAAGTAAAACAAGCATTGACAAAAGCTAAAGGTCTGCCTTACATTTTCAGTTGTAAGACAGACCTATTTCCTATGCCAATGCCGTAGTGTGCGCTGAATCTAATCACAGCCCCAGTAGCTCAATGGAGTTTATGGACACATCAAGCGTTCTTTCCTCTAATGGAAATCATTAACGGAATGACCATTTAGCATACCTAGCAATTCATGTGTTTGAGGTAAAGTGTACCAATGTGCCTTTCAGTGACAAAAATGACAAACACGGATTACTTATTGTATGCCATGCATGTAACAAGTTAAATATCTGGGTACATTCAGATGTAAAATTGTCCCTAATGCACTCTAAGTAAAGCACTTTCTTCTAGGCAGATACACTCAAACAGGTAGCAGCTTGATGGTGTGACGTAAATACTCTTCAGGTCTGATGTGAATGCCAATGTCTTTAGCTGATAGATAAATGAGGCTATCAGAAGCAACCCGGTGGTTTGAAGTGGTTTGACAAAATATATAGAACACGAGATTGGCGGCGTCAGACCTAACATGGGCTAAGTAAATCAATTGATAGCTTTGATTGATTGTACTTCAAACCAATGAAAATTAAGTTAAGGGTGATATTTTAGTCTCTCAGTTCCAATATTTTGATTGACTAATGTGGTTATTACTACATACTACATTTTATAGAATTTAAGTCTGATTGGGTGTGACTGAGGCTATTTTCACAATTAGAGCACTTGCCTAAATTTTACATAGTATTTATAATTTGAACATGTTATAAGAATAATTAAAAAGTCTGCAACTTTCATCCTACATGTCAAAACAAGGATACTGCTCTGTGATCTATAGTAATCACCTATTATCACCTATTATTCATTTGGTACTTTTAGGAAAAGAACATAACATTTTAAAGAAACTGACTATCAGTACATAATTGGAACTCCGTTTTTAAGCTTGGAAAGATGAACGGTTTAATTGATCTACTACTACCTGGACTACAATATAAGAGATACAGATCATATTGTATACAAGCATAAACAGGTTTAACTTACTGAGCTAATTTACCAAATCTGGAATATGTTACCATGGATTTTTAGGATCTATTTCCATAATGCGTGAATAAATGTACTCTGTATAGAACGAGACATGGACGTAACAAGATTAGGCTTACTGGGGACAAGCCGAGCGATGGCTGATCAGGGTCTGACCTTGGGAGGAAAAGGGAGCACAGCCCTCTGCAACTGCCCCAACCACATCATGAATGAGCCCCAGGGCGATTGACTTTCAAGCAGCTCTCAGTCAGGTGTAGCCCCGGGAGGAAACCATTGCTGCAAGGTGCATTCAAAGTGTCTATGATCAATGTGTCCTGTAATTCACACTAACTCACACAGCTTGCTGTATTCTTCATTGACAGACAGTTGAGTAATCCACCACCAAGCGCCATAGGCAACTTTCGCAACATAGCCCTGCCTGCGAGTTTTAAATTGCGATCCTCCTCTAGTGCAGCGAGGCAGCCCAGCACTCCGTCACACTTTCCCTGCGGAAGTCAGCCTCCACGATTTAAGAAAGTGTTTAAAGATACTGGGCCTGGGAGCCCCATTCCACTGCCACAGTAGGCAGGAAAGCGAGATGCTTCCATAGCAGCAGAGGCAGGAAGCTCCCCCATGGCTCACCCAGACAAGCCCCATGAGCATTTAATTCCCAGCCTGGCTGCACAGGACCAGTTTATCAGGTAACTGGCAATGAGGGAGGGTTGCCCCATCTGCACATCAGCTATACACCACCCACCAAAACTGGTGGATGCCAGGGCTTGTCTCCTGCACATCGAATGTTCCCAACTTAGAAGGCAGCCCCTAGCCAGTGCTACTCTTTGTCCTGGTGGGCGACACAAAGGGGAGAAGAGCCAGGTTCCCCCACACCACCAAAGTGTCTCACCTGCTTCTGGTACATGCTTGGAAGTTGATGAGGCCAGGGGCAGCATCGTCTGCCCCTTGAGGCAGTACACACTGACTTCATAGGCAAGTTCTCCAATGAGATGGCCCAGGAATTCCTCAGGCTCGATGTCTTCTCATCCAGGCTCCTCTTCCACCCAAAACAGCTATTTGTTCAGTCACTTGAAACCTGGGCAGGATAGGATCGGGCATGGGAGCGCTCAGGTCTTCATGGGGGTCCCAGCCCATGGAGACACTGCAATTTTGTTATCCCCAGATGCTTGCTGGGTGAGCATGGGTTTCCTCTCAGGAGGGATATCTCACACCTTCCCAGAGGGCCTGGGGCATTGCTGTCCCATTCCCTCACATGGTGTTTAGGTCCTCCAAGGTGGAGGATTCCACCCCATGCCCAGTCCTCACCCAAGCACCCAGCCACGGACCGCTCTGTCAGCCAGGACGCCCAAGGGGAGTGCTAGGCCCTATGTTTTGAGTTTCAACTGGGAGACGCCCAAGGGTTCAAGCTGTTGCGTAAGGAAACCCTGTGATGACTTTAACTTCCTCTAAATAGTCAAGTTTGAATGTACTATAGGCTTTTCACCTGAACAGTGGCTGACCCCGGTGGGGCCGATCCAAGGACCTCACTAAACCATCCAATCTGTAGTACCTACCAACAGTGTGTACAAAGGACAGGGGCTTAACACAAGCTTATCACTCCAACTAACAGGGAATTCCTCATGCATAGGAAATTATTGCAAGCCCCAGTCACTATTACAAACTGGGTTCAGCAGGTTACCAGCATCTGTCAGCAAAGGATAGACACTAGCTGGTCTGTTCATTACAACGCGCTTGCAGCCTAGGACATCTAAGGGCATTACAGGTCTGTTATTGCTCAATCTCGTGTGGGTGAACACCACTTGTCCCTTTAAGAAGTTGAACGGCAACTGCTGGCCAGGCATCACGTAACTAGTTAGCATGGAGGACTCTCATTTGTTATCAGAATGAATCAGACAAATTACTCCACCAACTAAGAATGGCCATGTACCACAACCCACAGAATCACAAAAGAGCTATCGATCTGTCAATCATTTCCATGCGGGCCGAATGAGGCTTCTCGCTTTGAGTTAAATAAGACTGCAGGCTCCACTCCTGATTGTACCCATCCATCAATTCCTTTGAGTTTCAAATTTGCAACCACACTCCCCCGCAACCCAAAGACTTTTCCTAAAAGTGGCACAGCAGGTTGTGGGAATAACGTAACTGGATCACTAGTTTGCATTGTTTATGCTTGCAACTACGATAGTGCCTGATCACCTTCGAACCTCTGAATTTCATTCTGAATTAATTAAAACATTCTTAACAAATGCTTTCACTTTGGTTCAACTTGCACCAGTCCAACAATTTCACCACTAACAGCACTGTTTGAATGCATTCAGCCATCCCTCTTAATCATAGCCCCAGTTTTGAAAAACAAAAAAATAGAACCAGAGTCCTATTCCATTATTGCTAGCTAAAATAGTCAGGCTAGCAACATGTTTTGAGCACCTTAAGTTTTTCAAAGTAAACAATCCAGATCCCAGGGCACTCAGTTTAGAGCATCAAGGGGGGCACCGAGAGTCAGAGGCTGGGACAGGCAGTAGCTCGCCTTGCGGTGGAACGCCAGCTCGATCCTAAGATCCAAATACAAACATTTTAACTGCAGCAACTTTAATTAACGCTATTGGAGCTGGAATGTCCGTGGCACCAAGCTTGTCCTTCAATGGATTCCTTGTTACAGGATTTAAAATGTACTCATATCAATTACAGGGCCTTGAAAGTGTCATGTATTGTTATTTTTTGTCGCTGCCTCCCTTAGTTGGGATTTGGTATCATTATCATCACAGGGATGTGCGATCAGCCCGAGGTTATGTAAAATCTCCAAAATGGACAGGCGAGTCTGGATTGGTCTGAGTTTGTAAAGTACATGCATCCTGGGAAGTCAGCACTTGTCGGCATGTATTAGCTCTAGAATTACCAGAGTTATCTAAGTAACAGATGGAGTGATCAAAGGAACCCATCCCAGACTGACCATAGCACCCCTCGGGAGCCTGTTTTGGGAGCCCCTGCTTGCCTGCAGGTGATATGGGGAACAGGGCACTCATACGGGCACTGGCAGGCCTAGCCTACTCCATGACAACTGAAGGGAGAGGTGGGCCAAGGATCAGCCAAAGCAAAAAACAGTGATACATTGTCCCAACCTGGGCATCCGGGCAACCCCACAGAACTGTCTTTCTAAGCTGCTGCAGAACTGCACTGGGTGGAGATGGGGAACAGACAGGCGTGTGGGACCCACGCATCTAGGACGAGCTCCACCCAACCCCATCAACTCTGCTCGGACCACTACACAAGTTGCCAGGCTGCTTGGTCTTGCTTCTGCTTAGTGGCCTCCACAAAAGACAGACTCTCGAGTTGGACAGTCAGGGCAGGATCGAAGAACTTTGCTTGAAGAAACAGCCAAACTGTCCTAGCAATCTCTCCCTAAGTGGACCGGGCGGGGCAGGATGGGCTTGCCCAGGCCCTTGCAGCACCGGTGATTAAAAACCCGAGGACTAGGGGGTCACTCATATCTTATCCCTAATAATCCTGGTTAAGGCTACCTGCCTTTTTTGTAATCCACACACACAGAGTCGAAGGGGGCCATAAAAGTGAACAAATCCAATGTCCTGGAGCCCTGGGTGGGCCTGGACAGTCAAATGAGCCATCAACAGGAATTAAAGGTCAGCCTAGCCATCGTAATCACAGTACAGTGCTGGTTAAATCTCCGTCCCCCTTCACACCCCCTGAGCAGGCCACTCTGAATGGGGATCTCAGCTTTGTTTCCCTGCCTGCTCTTTGGGGACCAAGGCTTGGAGAGAAGACTCATCGGAAGGGCTGGAAGGCAGCCACAGTACCTGGGTGAGAACAATTAGACGACAAGGGGGCCCCAAAGTACCCTATCCCTGTTGATCTTGAGCAAGGCTACCCCCTTTCTTGTAATCCAGCCACACCAAGTGGCAGAGGGGCCATCATAGAAAACACACATGACCTCCTGGAGCACTGACTCAGACCAAATAATCAAATGAGCCCTCACCAAGACCACCATGCCAGCCCTGTCATCCAGGAGTGCCATAGGAATATATGGTGTGTGACTAGATGCCTGGACTTGAAGGATGACCATCTAGTTGCATAGTGTCTTATAAAAGTGTCCCTTGGAGAGGACAGGCACTCTGAGGCCTGGGTTTTTGGAGTCCTAGGTGGGTATCAGGCAAGGGGTTGTGGGGGCCCTCAACCTCTGACACAGGGCCCAGTTAGAGCTTCTGAGCCCAGAGAAGCAGGGGATCTGCCAAACCCCATCCAGAGCACTTTGAGCCATGGCCAGCCAGACAATAGAGCTCAAGGCTAGGTTCTTCAGCTCCAGCGCCCGCATTGCTCTGACCCAGGGCCTGCTGAGAACTTTCTTATCCCGCAGGGGAGGCCACCCGGGGCCTGCGGGTCCACGTCTGGGGCACTTTCAGACACTGTGGGCCAGGGAATGGAGCCCAGGGCTGGGGTCTTCCACTTCAGGGCCTGTTGAGGATCTGACTCAGTGCAAAGCCATAGCTTACAAACCCATAGAAGTAGGGGAGGCCTCCTAAGGCCTGTGGGACCCTGTCCAGGGCACTTTGCAGCACAGTGGGCTGAAGAAGGGAACCCAGGGCCTTTCATCCCAGAGTATGGCGGGACTGAACCAGGGCTGGGTCAGAGCTTCTAAACATGAACAAGCAGGGGACACCTCCCCAGGCCTGGGGGACCCTGAGCTGGGCACTTAGCAACTCAACGGGCTTGAGGAGGGAGCCCAGAGCCTCTACCTGTGGGCCCGCCTGGGCTATGTCCTGGGGTCAGGTTAGAGCCTCTGAATCTGAGCAAGCTCGGGAGCCAGCCCCAGCCTCATTGCCCCCGTCCACTGCACTTTGGGACACAGCAGGCCAGGAAAAAGAGTCCAGGGCTGGGGTCTTCCATCCACGGGCACAATGGGACTCTAACCTGGGACCCAGCGTCAGAAGTTCTGAACCTGGAAAAGCAGATGTGGCCACCCCATTCCTGTGAATCCCTTTTCAGGGTACTTTGAAACTCTGGGGACCAGGAAACTGACTTCTGGGCCTGCTGGGGTGGAAGATCTAGGTCCCTATCAGAGCTTCTGAACCTGAACAAGCAGAGGAGACCTCCGCAGGTGTGCAGGTCATGGTCCTGGGCTCCAAGTGACACGGCGGGCCATGGAACTCATCCCAGGGCTGAAGGCTTCATGGGGTTCTGACCTCGGGCCCGGTCAGAGCTACTTATCACAGGCAGGCAGGGGAGGGCTCCCTGGGCCTGCTGGTCCTAGTCCAGGGCACTTTGAGACATGGCAGGCCAGTACAAAGCCTAGGGCCAGGGTCTTCCACCCCAGGGCCTGCCGGGTCTTCGACGCATGGCACATTCAGAGCTTTTGGACCTGAAGAAGTCAGAGAGACTTCTCGGGCCTGTCGGGCCCCATCCCAGAGAAGGGAGTTCTGGGCTTGGATTTCCACTCCAAGTCCTGCCAGGTTTCTGTCCCAGTCAGAGCCCTGGGCTGGTGTTTTCCACTCAGGGCCCATCAGGTGTGTGACCCATGTCCGGTCAGAGCTTCTGAATCCAGACAAGCAGGAAAAACGTTCCCAGGCCTGTGAGAACGCTTTTGCAAGCAGTTTGCAACACAGCAGGCCAGAGAAGGGAGCCACAGGTTGTGATTTTCACCCCCAGGCCAGCTGGAACTCTGACAATGAGCCCTGTCAGAGCTTCTTATCTCACACAAGCAGAGTGGGCATCCCCAGGCCTGTAGTTCCCCATATTGGGTTCCAGGTGACATTGCGAGCCATGGAATAGAGCGCAGGGCTGGGGCCTTTCCCCCTGGCCCTCTGGGGTTCTGCCACGGGGCCCAGCCAGAGCTTCTTATTCCAGGCAAGCAGGGGAGGACATCCTACCCCCCTGCAGGTTCCCATCCAGGTATTTTGCAGCATGGGACACAGAGATCAGGTCCCTGCGATTCTCACCCCGAGGCTGCCAAAGCACTCCCCATTCTAGTACACACTGTGTAACAGAGAGGAATATTGGAGAGAATTCATCCGGCCTCCAGGAACCCTGACTGGGCTTCAAGCTTCAATGAACACTCATCCAGGGCAGCTTGGAATTTTGAACACTGAGTCACGTGAAGGAAATAACATGTTTTGTTTATGTTTTTTAAGTACAAAAGGTCCCCCGTGATGTTGGTATGGCACATTTTACATGTAGGCATGGTAAAGGATCCCTAATTTGACTTACACAGAGGCCAATTCAATTGTCTCTGCTTGTTATGATTGGCTTGAAGTCTTAACACTCTTTGGAGCATTCATAATGAATAAAAGTAAAATAACGTTGCAGGGTTCATTGCACCAAATTCATACACAATACCAGAAAATACTAAAATACTTTTTTGATGGTGAATGTGAGTGCTCTGGGGAGCAACACAGTATTTTGCCTACTGTGCTGAAAATCTTTTCATTGTTCTAATGTAAATACCTGATTCTCATGCCTCAATGTAATCATTTATTTTCCAGCATGCTAAACTGACAGGGCGAAACAGACTCCACAGATGTCTTGCAATGTATTTGTTACATGTCTGCCATAAACCTTTAACTTGGGACCGATGAGGAAAATCTTTTCAGGGAAAATTACATCACGAGATGTTACAATGCTTTAATAGGAGCAATGACTGCTTTTGTAGCCATTACAGTAAGTACAAGCATCAGTTCGCTTGCCCTTTGAAACCGTTTTTTTTCAGAGTAAGGTTTATTTTTGAAGATTTGCCCTGTGTGTTTTCTTTTCTGTTGTCAGATGTTCCACGAAGTGACCCATATCCGCGCCCTTAAGAAAAGAAAATTCATTAGGAACACGATGCTCTTGTTCTGGGACTGAGAGATTCCTTGGCTGACTGCACAGCTTTTTCCACTCAGGGCCAGATCTCTACTTTATTGCACTAGAGGGACATGTTTTGCTTCCCACTGGGTGAACACCAAACTCCGAGCAAATACCAAATCTATTGTAGCCTTTATTTGTGAAATATGAATTATGCTTTTTCAGGTTTCTTTCCAGTAGAGAGTTCAAGGGCAAACCATTCTCGACAACAGCCTTTGCGGTCCTGTTCTCAACTTTTGTTAGCACACTTAAGACAATATTACCGATGCACCAACTCCACTAAATTGCACATCGTAGATGCTGAATAAGAGAACAAGGACCTACGGATAATTACATCCGCTGATGAAAGTTTGTCTCATCCACCACAGCGGATATTCTGTTTGTCGAAGTTTAGGGTTAGGGGTGATGAAATGGGTATCCCGAGAGGTTGGAAGGGAGGGACAGTTGGCTTTACACCGGACCCAGAATGTCTGCAACGTGGAATCTTTGTCAGTATTTACATACCTTCTCTATTGTTTTTTACACCCAGTTCTCAACCCTATAGTTACTGCCTGAAAAAGGCAGTATTTGGCCAGCCATATTAGCTCTTCCACAGTTGGTATGCCTGCAAGATGTGTTTTCCGGTAAACAGCCATTAGTACGCAACTTGTACTTCGCGTACCATTACAACGCAGTCATATTCGTTTTCCCCCTCTTTTTCCTGTTTTTAGTACTTGTGCCACTTGAAGGCTTATGCTAATCTGTTTTTTTCTTTGCCAGAGGATTCTTTCGACTGGATTTGGAACATCTCCCAAAGCTTAATCTTGGATTTTATGTCCTCTAAGGTATGGTTTGATTCTGTATTTTACTTATGTCATACTCACTTTTGCTGTTCCCTGAATTCAACCCCGCTACATATTTCAGTTTTTCCTTATTTTAGTTGTTGTGCATATACAATGTAGAGGTTGTTAACCCCTGAAGGCTTGAAGCGGATACCTAGCTCGAAGTCCACTTGAACCCTCGAGCCCAAAGCAAGCTAAGCTTTCAGATGGCGTCTGCCTACTGCTCACCCTCTAACCTTGTGCGCCAAGAATTGAAGACCGAGCATTAAACTTTGAGGTAAAACATTGAGAGAAAAAGAGATACTATTTAGTTTCTGACTTGCACAATGTGAAATTAGAAAACATGGAATCAATCTCCACTTATCCGCTTGACCAAAGTGTGTGATCCTGGACAAATATTTTATTTTAACAAGCCTTCTTTTTCTCCATTATCACATATGTGAGCACCTACAATTTGTAAATTCAGGATATGCACTATACAAAAGCCTCTCTTGTATTTCATGTCATAGATTATAGTGTGGCTTAATGTATAAGAACAAGGCTACATATATGACAATTGCCTTGCTTCACTAATGCCATTGTCGTTAAAGTTAAGGGAGGGGACATGAATGTTTCTGCGTTCATGTGTAAAAACTGTCTCTTTCAACGTCTTTCAATATAGCGATATAATCTGATGTACTAAGGTGAAACTCTTTTGCATTTCTAGGAATGCAGTTTTTTTAATCAAAGTATTTTTACATAATGTTTGTTGCACGATTTACATGTAAATCATTTTCTTGACTCGGTTCGTGCACAGGATCATAGACCCTAGCTAGACACTTGGCTCAGCTCTCCCTGTTAATTTGTAGGCTTGCCCATCTCTAGTACAAAGTACACTTGTGTATGTTCCCATCCTGACCAGAGGAGACTTTGCTAAGGATTTTGTTACTGACTTTCAATTCCCCTGCAAGCTCTGAATACCCCTCTCTTTGTACTTCATTTACCAAACAGAAAATAAGATCTCATAATATTTGGCACCTCATTTCCTGTGGCCTTCTGTTGTGATGCACGTGTTAAAATTTGAAAATTACTGAACTTTGGCTCAATTTGCTTCAGAGGGTGTACTACCTTTATGGCATAAGCAGTGCATCAGTAGTCATTACATTGTAGATATGTTTTGCTACCTTTATACTGAGTCACTACTTCAAAGGGGAGTACTAGTAACTATTTAAAAAAATATATATACTTAGCCTTTTGAAAGTCATAAATATGTATACATAAGTGTGTGGGTGTGAGATATATATGTATTACCATATGGTCGGTTGCCAGTAATAAGTTATTGTTAAGACCTTGTTTCCATAAGAAAACCGTTTTTTGACTTGCTTATAGCTTTAGTTCTCTTTGACGAATGCTCATGAAATTTTCCTAAAAATGTGTGCTGGTGATTCTTGTTGTGCATGTTCAGTTTCCGGGTGTTTCATAAAGCGGTGTCCAAGAAAAAGGGGGGTCAAATAGGCGTCTTTCCTATGTTAATCCCCATAAGAGCTTTAGACATGTCTACAGCCCAAACCTCTGGACGGAATTACACACAATTTTGCAGAAAGTTAGCTTTTGATCTGCAGGTTAGAAATTTTGTTATTTGGTGTGAATTCGTTCATTAGTTGTTGAGAAATTTAAGGGAAAGCAAATAAGGATATCTGGGGCTGCGGCTTCTTCGCAAATAATAACAAGTTTGTGCAGGGAAACTCAGAGCCCTGATTGGCTGCCAACACTTCAACCAGGAAGTGTTGACAGCCATCTTGGGACTCAGCTACAGCAGAGTCCCACAAAACAAAATGGGAAAAAAGTGGGCAGGTTAGGAATACCCTGAACCCTAAGCCTTGGTCTTGGAATTCCCCTGGAACCACAACCACAGCATAAAAGCATTTCTAAAAAAATGTACTACAATTTTCACAAAGTCTTCACGAATATCACTGTGAATTTTTTTAAAAACAAGCGCAAACTCCTGCGTATGTTTTAATTGTAGGCCCTCGGTGGGTCAGGTCCCGGGGCAAATGGGTATTGTTAGAAAAAATGGAGGGGGACACACAGGGCCCCCTCCAAGGGATTAAAAATGCCCCGGAGACCACCAGCTCTCCGAGGCTAATTGTATTAAGAAGCAGTAGGCTGTGCAGACCCCCTCGGGGATCACCACTTCCCCAGGGCTACAAATGAAATGCTTGGGGGCTGCCTTGCAGTCCTCCAGAGCCCTGAGGACCACCACCTCCTCAGGGCTTAAAATAAATGCTTAGGGGGGGCGTGCAGACCCCCCGAGCGCCCTGGGACCACCACCTCCCCAGGGCTAACTTAAAAATGGAGCGGGCCTTGTGGACGCTCGCACCCAGGGGACTATCAAACCCCCAGTGGTTTCTTTTCTTTAAAGAAGGATGAGGCCCACCTCCAGGGTCAGCAACGAGAAGAAAGAAGCAGACTAAAGGACAGAGTAGTAAAAAAGATGCAGAATCAAGGTCAGCAAAGAGCAGAAAAAGGCAAAATAAAGGTGAGAAACGAGCAGAAAGAGGCAACATAAAGGTTGAAAGTGAGCAGAAAAGAGGCAGAAAATTAGCACAATCAATTCAGTCACTCATCTGCCCACTCAAAGAACAACTCACACCCTCTTACAGCCACTTACAGATCAGTTCATTCATGTGCCCACCCACAGATGAACTCAGAAATGTACACCAACTCACATACACAGTTAGACACTCATGCACCCACTTATAGAATCACTCATATGCTCTCTCACCCATTCACAGATCTATTCAGAGACTCATGCACCAACTCACAGACCTTCTCGGAGACTCACACACCCACTCAGAAACTCATATACCTACTTACAGTCCCACTCATACTATCTCACACTCACTTATACACCAACTGAGACACTCATACACCCACTGAGATATTCATGTACTCACTCACACACTCAGGGTCGAAGGTTAGTGTTTACAGTTAGAAAAATTAAAAAAGCCTTACTAATTCACTTAATAAAATAAAAGGATACAGGAATGTTATAGTTAGGAAATAGAATTAAAAGAAAAAAGAAAGGTTACAGGGAAGTTATAGTTAGGCTCAGACTTCACTAGTACAAAACCAGTGAAATTTAGCAGTTATAGTTACCTGAGCTAACTATAACTTACACTGCTTACGACTTCACATATTACAACACTCATGACATGGTCAGTGACATCACTGATGATATCACTGATAAGATTTGGCATGTGAGTGGGTGTGTCAGTGGCTGTATGGGTGAATGAGTGGTGGTATGTTAATGTGAATGGGTACGTAAGTGGTTGTGTGGGTGTGTGAGTGAGTATGTGAGTGCTTGTATGGGTGAGTAAGTGGCTATGATGAGAGGCTGTATAAGTGAGTGAGTAGGTGTGTCAGTGACTGTGTAAGTAAATGAGTGGGTGTGTGAGTGGCTATATGGGTGAGTGTGTGGCTATCTGACTGGCTCTAGGGGTGAGTGACTAGTTGTATGAGCATCTGTATGGGTGAGTGAATAGTTGTGTGAGTTGCTGTACAAGTGAGTGAGTAGGTGTGTGAGTGAGTGCCTTTATTGAGGAGTGAGTAGGTGTGTGAGTACCGATATTGGTCTGTGAATAGGTATGTAGGTGGTTGTGAAGGTGTGTGAGTGGGTATAAGAGAGGTTGCATTGGGTGTGAGTAGTTCTGTGGATGATGCCATTTGAGATGCCATCATTGATGTCATCAGTGATATCACTGACCATGTTGTGAGGGATGTAATATGTGAGGACTTATGCATTGCATTGCATGGGCGTGAGTTAGCTCACCAACTATAACAGCTGAATTTCAGTTGCTTTGTACAAGTGAAACCTGAATCTATATATAATGTACCTGTAACCTTTAGTTTTTTCAGGGAAATAAATATATATATATATATGAATCACGTCACCACCAGCGCTCTCCTTCCCGATATTTAGGAAAAGAATTACACAGGAGCCGTGGCCTCGGTTAAAGTGCAGGTTTATTTCCAGACACAACGTCCTACGCGTTTCGGAGTGAACACTACTCCTTCATCACGGGCAAAAATTGTGCATCTTAACAACACTAATAAAGTAAAGTAAAGTGTCACGTGGTATAACAACATAGACAAAATATTTAATGCTTGTACTTTTGTTACCGATTATGTAGCAGATACATTGTTTATTGTGTATTATTCTAGATGAGTGACCGCTTGCTGATGGTACGACCAGAACTTATTTTAAACATTTAAAATGTCTCCAACCTCAAAAGTTACCGTCCGTAATTTTACAAGGTTTAATTCCATGTGTTCATAGAATATAACTATTATGCTGGCCCTGTGCCTGTTATAAAGTAAACTAAAGTAAAATGAAGCCACAATGAGTAATTGATATTTCTTACTCGGCAAACATGAGACTCGAACCCTCCGTCTCAAAAGACAAAAAACACAATGACAGCCTGATAACCGCTTGCGCTACACAGTTAAGCTCTGCTTAATCTAGAACTGTTGTGGTACATCCGTGAAGATACTTAATAAAGAATCATTTGACAATTCAAAATATAGCCCAAGTGGGCTAACGTAACTCATATGTCTATTACAAATTCAGTTTATATTGTCGGCAAACTACAGGGCACACAATGTCCGCTATCTCATTGTGACAAGTGAAAAGGAAATAAATAGTAAAGTATTGCCCAAGTGGGCCAGTACTGTTCCCAGTAGATGTTGTGACAAATCATGCCCAAGTGGGCTAATGGTCTTGGTCAGCAAAGTAGCTTCTCATCACTCATTCTTGTACATACATCGGTAATATCAAGAAAAATAAAATAAAGTCCTGTTAAAATCTTCATACCCAAAAAAGGGGGTTCCTGAAGAAAATACACAAAATTCTAAAAACAACAAAACAGAATAGCAACAGCTACAACAACAATTATTCTACAACTGTATGAAATGAAATTAATGCAAGTGTACTTCCATTTCTTCGTCCATATTCAACCCATGGGGCACCATGGTGTTGAATCTGATAATAAATTTGGACTCTAATTTCCTTAGTTCAAGTAATCTATTGCCCCCTCTCATATTGGGAGAAACACAATCAATAGCTGCAAATCTAACAAGATTAGCATTGCTTTTGTGATACTCATAGAAATGTCGGGCTATCGGATAGGTTCTATCATTGTTACTGATTGCCCTTAAGTGCTCTAACACTCTCTTCTTGCCTTTATGGATGGTACTGCCAATGTAGTACTTTGAGCAAGGACATTTGAGGGTGTAGACAACATATTCAGTGTTGCAATTGAGATGTTTATGGATGACCCATGGAGCCTCATTGTCATGAAATTTCAGAGATTTAACACTACTGCTATATTTGCAGGCCTTACATTGGTTGCAAGTAAAAAAGCCTTGCACTGCATTCTTTTTTATAGGGGTCGGGATCATATTACTGCACAACTGATCCCCTAGTGACTTGGGTTTACGAAAGGTTATGGATGGATAGTCACCTATATAGTCTTTCAGGTCATTGTCTGTTTTTAAGACCTCCCAAAATTTCTTGAGGCTTTTTCTAACCTCCCACGCATGAGTATTATAGGTCGTGATGAATCTTATTTTCTCTTTGGGCTTATCTGAAGACTCATCAGGTTTTGGAAAAATAAGTTCATGGCGATTGAGAGCATCCACTTTGTTAATGGCTTTTTGACTGTTTTGGAACTATAGCCTCGGGTCAAAAATCTCTCACTCATGATTTCTTTCTCTTGTTCAAATTTCTCGGTTGTACTGCAATTCCTTCGGGCTCTTAACAATTCACCGTAAGGTATGCTCTTTATAAGATTGTGAGGATGGCAGCTGTCCGCATGCAGTAGACTATTGCCTGCCGTTGTTTTTCTAAATAAAGAGCTTACAATAGTGTTATTGCTAATCTCTAGTTTGAGATCTAGAAATTCCATTGAGTCTTTGCTTATATTATAGGTGAATTGGAGATTCATTTGGTTGTTATTTAGTATTTTCACAAATTCAATTGCTTGTAAGTCAGTGCCACTCCACACACAAAAAATTTCGTCAATGTACCGCAACCAGAGGACGGCGTGGTCTTGGAATAGCCTGATCTTATGGACAACCTGCTCCTCCCACCAGCCCAGGTAAAGACCCGCAAAGCTGGGGGCGAAGCAGGTCCCCATCGCCGTCCCCTGGATTTGTCTGTAGATGTTTTTATCGAATAAGAAAAAATTGTTTGTTAAACAAATCTCAATATATATATATATATATTCCACCAACTTTCTGCTTCTCCAGTGCGGCATGCAGAAATCACGGACCACCAGGCAGTTTTCCGGTACACAAGGTCAGTTTATTATAACCTCTCTGTTTCTTTAGGCATGACGCATTTCGGGTAAACACCACCCTTGATCACATAACAGTCATGACGTCCGAGATGTCTTTAAATACTCATTTTTGTCATCATTTGCACACCACGTGACAATAAAAAGTGAAGAAATACTGGTGTTTAGAAATAAGAACGGCACTTCTTCAATGTTAACAGCCTTCAGTTACATCTCTGATTTTTAAGCGTGGCAAATTTATAACCACACACACTAGCAGCATAAATGCACTGTTGCAGTTATAAGCCTACATGTACATATATACAAAAGAATCTATAAATAATTACACTTAGTGCGATTGTTGCACTTTGCATTATTATACATACTAACATTATTTACAATTATATACATAATAACATCTCCTGTACAATGAAAAAATATATATATTTATATCTATCTATATATTAAAAAAAATATATCTCTCTATCATTATGTACATATGCATTTAATATACCGCATTAAATTGTGCAAAAAATTCCAGCCTGAATGCTTGGAAAAAGTGTGCATAATGCGCCCGTGTGTTGAATAATTCATGTTTTAATCATTTGTATCCTTTTAGACAAACACGGTCCTAGTGCAAAATTACTGCCTCAATGCAGTTGCCTATGTGCAAATTCGCTGTAAATGCCTGTTTTACTTTTAGTACAGAAATGTATAAAGTTGCTGGGCTCTAAAATATAACAGATTGACACCTGGTCCCAGGTGTCCCTCAAATGCTCGTTCAGTTAAATTCTAAGTTTACTAAAGTGCTAAGTGCTGTCCCCTAGAAATATAATGAGTGAATTATAAAATTATAACGTCTAATAATAATGAAGCTCTGTACATATTCAAGAATCAAATAATGTCCTACAAATTAGTTTCAGCAATGTTCCGGAAGCGGTGTAACCGATGTTAAAGTTCACACCTGTGTGTAACCACCAACTATCATAACTGGGTTCATCACCGTTGAAATCCCTGCAAGCCTGCAGATATATTCAACCGGTTGGTGGATACATTTCTCCTAATGTTTCTTCCTCTAGTTATCTTCTCAGAGTTCTACAAATTAATTAAGAAAATATAAATGGATCAGTAGCAGTAGCAAATTAAAGGAGAAATCTCAAAGAAACGTATGCAAATCTTCCGTATTGTTTAAGCCGTTAGGAAATTTTCTGTTTAGGTTCAAGATATAGTTTGTCTCAAGCTGTCTTAGGAGTATCTCCCTATTACCTCCTTTTCTGGGTATGGGAACGTGATCAAGAACAAAATACTTTAGGCAGTTAATATCCTTGTTATGCACAGATTTAAAATGCCTAGCGACCGGATAGGCTGGGGCGCAGTTAATGATGGCTCTGATGTTTTGCAGTATTCTCACGTGCACCTGGTGCTTATGCTGCCCACATACCTAAGCCCACAGGTGCACGTGAGAATGTAAACTGCAAAATCTGTGCGACAGTCAAAATTGCCCCTGATATTTTGTTCCTGTTCTCTAAAGGGTGATCTGTATTTTGTGGTACTAACACCAAACTTGCATGCTCGGCATGTCGCACACTTAAAGAACCCCTGTTTAATTGGTAGCCATGTTTTAACTGAAGCCCCCTCTGCCATAGGTTTAGATAAGTATGCCTCCATAGTTTTGCATTTCCTGAAGGTGACAGTTGGTCTTTCTGGTAATCTATCCTTCAGGATATTGTTAGGCAAAACTATGGGCCAATTTCTACTCACAATGGTTTTAATCTTGCGTTCCTGCAGGCTATAGGTAGTAATTAGTCTGGGTACATCCTTGTCCTCCCCTTTGTCTGTTTTCTTATCTTCATGGCTTGCTGTAAGTAGTGTTTCCCTAGGTCTGTTGTTAGGTTTTAGGACTGCTTTAGTTAGAACATCTTCTGTGTAACCCCTTCTTCTAAACCGTTCCACCGTCTCTGCCTTACATGTTTCATATTTCTCTGGTGTACTGCATATACGTTTTAGTCGCAAGAGTTCTCCGAAGGTAATACTTGCGATTAAATGTCTAGGGTGTGCATTAGTGGCGTGCAATAATGCATTCCCTGCCGTAGGTTTCCTGAAAGCACTTGTTATTAAGTTTTCATTTACTACCTGTATGCGTACATCTAGGAATTCAATGGTGGTTGAACTGATGTGTGAAGTGAAGTGTAGGTTATACTCATTTTCATTGATCTGATCAATGAAGTCCTGTGCATTATTGCTGTCCCCCTTCCAGATTATAAAAACGTCGTTAATAAAACGTAGCCAATAAATGATATTTTGCTCAAAGATGTCTCCATATTTGGCCCAGAGCCCTACGTGTAAACACGCATAGCTCAGGGAAAAGCAAGCCCCCATGGCCACCCCCTGCTTCTGCCTGAACAGGTCCTTACCAAATGAGAAAAAATTATTGTCAAGGCACCAGGTGATAAGTGACAATAACATTTTATTGTGCAATGCATATTCTGCTGGTCTGGTGTTCAAAAAGTATTCCACCCCTCTTAGACCACATTCATGTTGGATACTCGTATATAACGACCCGATGTCCAGAGTCACTAATGTTAAATCATCACTCCATGTAAAATCCTCTATTCTCTTAAGAAAGTCCCCTGTATCTTTGATATATGATGGCATTGTCCTTACCAGCTCTTGGAGATAAAAGTCAATGTATTGGCCCACTCGTTCAGTCATGCTGTTTCTGGCCGATATGATGGGACGTCCAGGAATCGGCGACCTCCCTTTGTGAATTTTTGGTAATAAATACAAGAAGGGTACTTCTGGGTCAGGGTTGTACATGAAGTTATATTCTTCGGAGGTTATGAGCCCTTCTCGTTTCCACTTTTGGGGCTCCTTTTTTAAGTTCTCCTTTGCTTTGTCATAGGTCTTCATTGAACTTTTTTCATAACATTCCAAGTTATTTAACTGGCGCATAGCTTCCTAATCATACTGGACTTTAGGCCATAAGACGATGTTCCCGCCTTTGTCGGATTTGTTGACTATTATTCCTGGATTAGTCTGAATTTTAGACTTAAAACAGGGACCCCCTGAATCGGATAAGTTTCCTGGGTCAGGGTAAAACAGTCTGAATTTTATCCATAAGCTTGATGAATTCCAACTGTCTCTGGTTCATATGTCGTTTCTTGAAGTTTACTTGCTGATTGAGTTTTTATATTTCCTCAATTACCCGATCATGGAACACATCAATGGCATCTTTTTGCATAAGGGGAATGAAAGTTGGTTTAGGCTTGAACGGACTCTCTCCTGCTCCTTTTTGTAGCAGTTCCAATTCTTTCAACTTGGTTTGTGTAGCAACTTGAGATGTATTTGGTTCCTCGTTGTTAAGGTCATGAAGAGGCCATAGAGTAGGCATGTCTGAGGCTTGTATATTAGTACCTGTTTCACTAGTTTCTCTCTTCTTTTTATCATCCCATCCGCTTTTTAACGCAAAGAATTTCTTCAATTTGAGCTTCCTGATTAAGCAAAATAAGTCGATGCGTGTAGAGGCATAGTTAAAGTTCGTATTGGGACAATAATTCAACCCTAACGCCAAAAGTTGTTCCTCTGCTTTGGTAAGTGTTAGGGTAGTCAGATTTATTATGGTCTGTTCTTCTGCCATTATTTCCTGCGCCATTGATTTTGTATCTTTTTTGGCTTGACGCTTGCATTTCCGGCGCCTTGCTCGCCTGATCGTGTCCCGTCTTTTCCGACTTGGTTTTTGTTGTTCTGCGGTCGTAGCGTTTTCATCCGGTCCTCTACTAAAAAAATCAACTTCCTCTCCTAGGCTCAAAATGATCATATTAGATTCACTGCTGTTGCTATTGCTATGGGTGTCCACACTGGACCCGCTTGTGAGTGATTCAGTGTCCGTTCCGTCCTCCTTGTCGTTTACTGGACCCACATTAACCCTATTATGTTTGTTTGTGTTCTTGCTTTTCAATTTGCGAATGTTGTCGTACTTTCTCGCAAACGTATAAATTTGTTCTAAACGATAGTCTTCCAAATCACGTGCAAACTTTTGTACTTTCCTGGTTTGTATTTTTTCCTCATGTGAGTGACTAGTTGTATGAGCATCTGTATGGGTGAGTGAATAGTTGTGTGAGTTGCCGTACAAGTGAGTGAGTAGGTGTGTGAGTGAGTGCCTTTTTTGAGGAGTGAGTAGGTGTGTGAGTACCGGTATTGGTCTGTGAATAGGTATGTAAGTGGTTGTGAAGGTGTGTGAGTGGCTATAAGAGAGGTTGCATGGGGTGTGAGTGGTTCTGTGGATAATGCCATTTGAGATGCCATCAGTGATGTCATCAGTGATATCACTGACCATGTTGTGAGGGATGTAATATGTGAGGCCTTACGCAGTGCATTGTATGGGCGTGAGTTAGCTCACCAACTATAACAGCTGAATTTCAGTTGCTTTGTACAAGTGAAACCTGAGTCTATCTATAATGTACCTGTAACCTTTAGTTTTTTCAGGGGAAATAAATATATATATATATATATATATATATATATATATATATATATATATATATATATATGTCTGAAAGAAATCCTCAGACCTCCACACCGCACGGCGTGGCGAAAGAAGGAGACGGACCCCACGGCTTCAGGCAAGATGTTTTATTGTTGACCTTTCTGGCGGCGCGTTTCGAGTACCGTGTACTCTTGATCACACCACATATATATTCACACATATATACACAAACAGGATCCCAAGGTAAAACCACGCCGGGTCAAACACAGACACCGTTGAAGATGCTGAAAATGACATTTATGGCATTAGCATGTCAGATGTCAGAATGACGCGTTTCAACCGCAAGCCTGTGGCATTGATCACTATGCGCTGCTGTAGAAAGTGACAGGGTATATATAGAGAAGACAGGTAGTGACTCTTCTGTTTCTACAAATGGTTGACATTTTCACGTTGTACTCATGACATGCTGAAAATCAGATGAGTCATATGCAAATGACTTTGTAAAAATCCGTAAAGCAGCCTTATAGCGGACATAGACAATAGACTGATATAAGATTTCTGACAACCCCCTTAGAAGTACAGTGTGGTATACAAATCGTAAATTGTTACGTATGGATCTGTAATCAACCCTGTGGAACCTGTTTACATTAACTTAAATTGAATTGAATTAAACCCATCTGTCCTCATAATGGCGGACCTTTCTGCATTGCTGGATATAGTAAAGAGAGGCATATGTATGGTGCTAGGATTTCGTAATCTCTGTGAGTCCTATGGTAAAAATACTCGGAAGACCAGGGAATGCCATCCGGAGACGAGTGTTAACTAGAGGATGGGAGTAGAGCCCATAAGGATGCACGAGGGTAATATAGACTGGTGTTCAGCACACAGGGGAATAAAGAGCCTAGTTCAGCGGTGAGTCAAGGTCATTGTTAACTACTATCTGCACAAATGTGCGATGTCTAGTCAGTGTCGGCAACACCAAAGTGGCTGCTGTTCAGCATAAAAAGTGTAAGCTCCAATGAACAAGACACACTACCCAAAGAGATATCTATAGGTGATGAGGGATGGGTTCGGGAAATCAGGGAAAGTGCTCAAGTGCCAAATGTGTGTATGGGAACGTGCTAAACATATGTTAGTAGGAATAAATCCTTATTGCATGTTTGAGTGTATGTCATGCGTTAAGGTGAGATAAAATGAGATAAAAAGAGATAAAAACAACAGAGAATAGTGCATTCCACTCAAAGCTGCTAAGATTCAACACGTATGTGTCAGTAAAACACAGCAATGAGATTATGGCAGGGCTCAGGCTGGAACCCAGAAGTCACAATTGTGAACTGTGCAGGTAAAGAAATCAATAATGCCACAATAATGTTGGGTTATGCAATTAACACTGCTACACAGAAATATGTAACAATTGTGAATACAAGCAAGTAGCGGGCAAAATGTGGGCAACATATCACATGTCCAAATGCCAGAACAAAGACAATTATGTTATAGAGCGCTGGATAATTGTTAAACGTATAGCTAAGAGGTCACAGAGATGATTAGAGGAGTGACTGATGGATGCAACAGTGAAGTGGGACTACAGGAAATTATGAAGGTCCTCACTAATGTTGAGCCCTGCGGGAGCCTTGGTATTTATTTCTAGAATATACCTAGATTCTGTTTCTCAATATTGCCGCCTCATCTAAGTGAGGGTACACAGTCTACCACATAGTATTTGAAGTGATCTAAGTTGTTATTGTGGACTTCCTTGAACTATTGTGCAACTGGGTATGTGGGGTCACCATTGACTATAGCCCTATGGTTTTGTAGTAAGCGGAGATGTACCTGTAGTTTGGTGCTGCCCACGTACCTAAGACAACATTTACATTCAAGTACATAGACTGTGTACTCTGTCCTACATGTAAGTCTGTGTTTGATTGTCAAGGGCTCTCCACGGAACGTGGCTGTGATCTGGCTGACGTTGGCTCCAAATCTGCAGTCCCTGTAACTGTTGCATTTAAAGAACCCTTTGATGCCTGATAGCCAGTTTGTCTTAATGATGACTTACGGGCCGCTCCTGACTAAAGCATCATGCATGGAGAACGCCCTTCTGAATGTAATATCTGGGCGTTCAGCTAACATAGGTCCAAGGGTAAGATCAGAATTGATAATACCCAAGTGCTTGTTAATAATGGACCTGATGGCGCGGTCCTCCGTGTTGTGTGTAATAATCAGGCGGGTGTTGACAGTGTCTGGGCTAGAGGGCTCAATCTGTGTGCCAGTGTTATTAGGAATGGTGGTGGGCCTTACTTGCAAGAGTGCCTCCCTGGGTGTTGAGTTGGCTTTGTTAGTGGCAATGATGATATATTTTTCAGTGTACCACGTGCCTTAAATCTTATGTGTGCATCACTCTGACAGGAAATTAAATCACTGGTTGAGCTGCAAATCCTGCGCAAGCGCAACATTTCGCCATAAGGGATGCTTACAATCTGGGGTCTGGGAAAGAAACTGGTGGTGTGTAGAGTGGAATTGCCAGACGTGGACTTTCTATGAAGTGTAGAGTTCAATGTACCGTTAGAGACATACAATTTAACATCAAGAAATTCAACTGAGACTGCGCTGATGTTAGCATTAAATTCTAGATTTGACTCATTGGAATTAATCTCTGATATGAAGGCTTTGGCACTTTCCATGTTACCCCTCCAGATCACAAAGACATCATTGATGTAGCGGAGCCAGCACTGGATGTTGTTGTTCAATGCATCTGAGTGTTTTGACATGAGAACCTGCTCCTCCCACCGCCCACATGTAAAAATGCTTAGCTTGGGGAAAAGCAGGTCCCCCATGGCAACACCCCTGAGCTGACTTTATTATCAACCATAAAGAAATTATGCTGTAGACAAGACTCAATGAGAAACATGATCAGTTCATTGTGTTTGCAATAAGTGATGGGTCTTTTGGTGAGAAAATGTTGGCAGGCAGCCATACCATCATGGTTAAGGATACTTGTGTACAAAGATGTGATGTCAAGGGACATCAAGACATAATCATCAGACCAAGGAATATACTTGATTTTGAGAAGGAAGTCACTGGTATCCCTGAGATTTGTGGGCAGGCTGATGACAAGTTCCTAAAGAAAATAGTCCAAGCATTTAGAGTTGTTCTCGCACAACCTTTTGCGGGCCGAGATGATGGGACATCCTGGCACTGGTGATCTACATTTATGCACCTAGGGAAGGAAATAGAGCACTAGGAGTACCGGGAATTCATTGTTAAGGAAGTTGAATTCGTCCTTGCTGAGAATGCCTTGAGTCCTGTAATTGTTTAAGCTTTTTTTCAACTCTTTACCACTGGTAGTTACTTCTTTCAGATTGGAAATCTTGTAACAGGTGGTATCATCAAGGTGCCTGAGGGCTTCTTCCATGTACAGATTCCTGGGCCAGAGGACGGTATTGTCTCCCTTATCTGATTTGTTGATGATGATCTCAGTTTTGCTTTGGAGTTTCTTCATCAGGTCTGTGTATTGTTTGTGATGAAAGTTAAGTCTGTGTTTAGAAGGTATTTTGCGATGGTACAGACTTTTATGTTCTTCGATGATAACATTGTTAAAAATGTCTATGTCATCTCTGGGCATAATGGGGGTGAAAGTGGATGGTGGCTTGAATGGGCTCTCCATATAGGCTGGGATGTCTATGCCCTTATTATGTAATAATTGTTGTGTGGAGATACTTTTGTTTGTGGATTCCAATTCAGCCAATGTACGTATAATTGGAATGTCAGACACAAACAACTTACTGCTGTTGGGCCCCATGGTGTTAGAAGATGCTAGAACGGGGTTGTTGGCATGTTTTTGTTTAAAAAATGTAATGAGTTTGAGCTTGCGAATGAATTTGAAAATATCAATATCAGGGTGAGGAGTTGAGTTTCAGCAGCCAAGAGATTACAATCTGAGACATTGATTACAGTTCTGGCATGGCAACTGAGGAATAAAGTTTTTTGCACAAGCATAATATCGTTTTGAGGGTGCGCTTCACTGAACTTTTCTTGGATACTATGGTTCGGCTGTGGTCCTGCTGGCTTTGCGCACTACCTGACCACTGGCTCGAACCCACAAGGAACCCTCTCTCTGGTATAAATAAAGTCAGTAGTTATAGTTAGGACCAAAGTATATATGAGATTTTTTTTTTTTGATTTGCCAATAACTTTGGCGCCACTTGACGAATCTTCACAAAAGTTAAGAAAAATCTCCTCTTTCTGGTCAGCTGCTGTGTTGAAAGTTTCGGGGTGGTCCGTCAAGCGGGGGACCCTAAACGCGTTTTCCCGATGTTATGTCTATGGGGATTTTTCATTTCTTGAACATGACTACAGCCTGAATCTCTGAACAGAAAATACACTGAATTTAGCAGAAAGCTAGATGTTGGTCCAGAAAGTGTGCTTTTTTGATTTGGTGTAAATCCATTCAATACTTTCAGAGCTATATTAATGTTTAAAAAACACAAATGTCTGGGACCCTTACATCCTACTGAAAGCCTACTGAAATTTGATTGACTGCCAACACTTCGACCTGGAAGTGTTGACAGCCATATTGGGACTCAGCTTGAAACTGAGTCCCACAAAAAATATTTAAAAAAAAGAAAAGGGGGAAGAGTAGAAATACCCTGACCCCCTAGGCCTATGTGGGGGATCCCACAGGGATACTGCAGGACCAAAAAAAGCAGACCCCATTGAATTCTTTTTTTAAATGAGGCGCTTTATACATTATTGGCCCTTGGGTGGGCCAGGTCCCAGGCCATTATGCAAATAAAGGAGGGGGCACATGAGCCCCCCCCTCCTGGGGCTCACTAATGTTTGGGGACCACCACATCCCTGGAGCATCTTTCAAACAAAAATGCAGGGGAGGCCATATGGCCTCCAGCGCTGCCCCGAGGACAGCTATCTCCCCAGGGCAATTAAGTTATAGAAATGCAGGGGGGTCCACATGGCCCCCCTGCAGCCCAGGGACCTCCACCTCCCTTGGGCAATTCATTATAGAAGTGCGGAGGAGCCTGCACAGCCCCCCTGCAGCCCGGGGACCGCCACTTCACCAGAGGCTCAAATAAAATAATGGAGGGGGTCTGTTTTAGACCCCTGATCCTGGGGACCACCACCTCCTTGTGGCTAAGTTAATGATTAGAGGGGGCCACTCATACCCCTCTTGGAGCCATAGACGGACCTGGGGAACCATATCTCCCCAGGACGAGCTCCTGCTTTGTCTCGGGGTGCCCACCCCTTGGACATATCTGTTTGCTATGGCTTCCTGGAAGCATTACCGCTCCCGCCAATCCATAGCTAATGCTGCTCTGCTTTTAGAAAGTGAAAGTATTAAAAATGCTCTTACTTGCTAAAAGCGGAGCAAAATTGCTTTTGGACAGAGGGGGCTGCATGTCCAGAAGCTTCCTCTGCCCAAAAGAAATGCAGGCTCTCGCAGGACATGGGGAGCTGGCAGGGACTGCGGGGGACTTCAGGCTGCCCTGTAGTCCACAACAAAGTGTCTGGGTGCCCTGGGTGTGACCAGGGCACCCAGACTAGAGCCCAGGCTCCAGAATGAGCTCCCCGTGTTTGTACATTTAATTGCCCCGGAGAGGTGGTGGTCCTGGGGCTGTGGGTGACATCTGCACAGCCCCTCCACATAATTTAAGTTTCAAGCCCAAAGAAGTGGTGGCCCCCCGGGGCTGCAGATGGGGTCACGGTAGCCTCCCGCTTCCATTATTGATAAAGCCCTAGGGAAGTGGCGGTCCCCGGGGCTGTGGGAGAGGCCATAAAGGCCTCCCCCTCTTCATTTTACTTGGTTGCCCTGGGGAGGTGGCTGTCCCTGGGGTGTGGAGGTACCACAGGGCACCCCACACATCATTATAAAGCATGCCCCCGGGATTTGGCCCACCCGGGGCTTAATAAAAAAGATGCGCTGGAGTGTCCTTTTAAAAAAACATTGCTGCAGATTTGCGGGTCCACCCGTGAACTTGCAGTAAAATAAATAAAAAAAATAAATGCTTGTTAACCCCAGCGGGGTCTCTGTCCGACCCCTTTCACCATATGCGGGGGGTCAGGCTATTCCTAACCTGTCCCATTTTCATTCTTTTTTACTTTTTATGTGGGACTTAGCTTCAAGCCGAGTCCCAAGATGGCTGCAAACAATTCCTGGTTGCAGTGTTTGCAGCCAATCAAATTTTAGTAGGCTCTGCAAGGACTTGTGTCCCCAGAAAGCTATATTTTTTAAACTTTAATATCTCTGAAATTACGGAACAGATTTACACTGTACTTACAATACCAGTACTAACTGGTATTGGTGTGTCTATGGTTTTGAGAATGTTAGTCTGTATTTTTGAGTAGGCGTATGAAAGGTAGGGTGTCAGGAGGTGCATCAGATATTAAGTGGATGATGTCATCAGTGATGTTATCCTTGATGTCATTTGAGATGTCATCCATGATGTCATCAGTGATGTCACTGACCATGTCATGAGTGATGTAATACGTGACATCATCAGCTGTGCATTTGCAGGGGCGCAAGTTATAGTTCAACTAACTATAACGGTCAAGTTTCTCTGGTTTTGTATGAGTGAAATGCTCAACTAACTACAACATCCCTGAAACCTCTGGTTTTTTTCAGTGAATTTCTTCATTTTTTTAAATACTCATTTCTAACTATAATGTCCCTTAACCCTATGGTTTTTTCAGTGAATTTCTAAGGTTTTTTAAATGCTAATTCCTGACCATAAGGTCCCCAAAAACCTCTGTTTTTTTCAATGAATTTCAAACGTTTTTTAAATGCTAATCACCAACTATAATGTCCCTGAAACCTATGTTTTTTTTCAGTGAATGTCAAAGGTTTTTTTTAAATGCTAATTACTAACTGTAATGTCCCTGAAACCTGTTTGTTTCAAAGAAAAAAAAAAAATATATATATATATATATGTACACACACACACACACACACACGTAGATAGACTGTTAGAGAGAATAAAATAGCAAATTGGAGACCGGAATAAAGAGCGAGTCTCTGGCGAGGAGAGGTGAGAGGGAAGTAAGATTTTGGAGACTGGGAAAAGGAGCAATTGGGGGAAAGAGAGGGGCTTAAAGAGAATGAAAAAAATGAAGAACTGAGAGAGAAACTTCCTGATAATGAAAGAAAAAGTTCACTACTGAGAATCAATCAGACAGAAACTGAGGGAAACTAAGATAAAGTAATAGATGTAGATAAATAGAAAAAGGCTGAGAATGCTAGAGGCTTAGGGAGAATAAAAAGAGTAAGGCAAACCAAGATGGTGACAGAGAAAGAGAGCAAAAATTGAGAGAGAGAATCAAGACAGACATTAAGTGAGATGAATAGAGAGAAGATTTGGGCAGTAAGAAGAGAAGAGACACTGAGGTTTCGACTGGGGTAGATAAAGAGTCAAGATGGGCGACAAAACACAGAGGGGACTGTAAGCTGGCAGAGGAGGCTGAGGAATGGAGTGGCAGCCTGAGAGAGGACGACATTGAGGAGGAGAGACTGAAGGTTACACTGACTGGGAAAGAGCGGTCCAAAGAGGAGCATGGAATACTGAGGGCAGAGAGTAAGACTGTGAGAGACTGGGGTGAGAGGTAGAGGGCAGAAGAGACAGTCATAGATGAGAGGCAGAGAATACGGGCTAGGGTCTGTCCAGGAGCCTGGCCTCTGCTCAGCCCATGCACAGTGAACCTGGGTCAAGCTCCTGCTGCGTGTGCCAGTCAGGGGAGACCTCAAAGAAGGCCTGGGGCATAAGCTGCCCTGACACAGTTGCAAATAAGCCACTGATGAGAAAAACAGGGTGGAACTAACTCACATTAATACCGCGGTAAACCTGACCTGGGGTGAATGCCCTCCCCTTCTTCACGTGGTAACAATGAGGTGGCAATGCAAACCTACACTTCACCACTATTAACGGGGTAAAGCATGTATGGCGACGGGACCAGAGAGTCAGGGCTTAGCCCAGCTGCGGGGCACCTCATAGAGTTACCTTCTCATCTGACAGTCACTGTCTGACCTTTAGGGTTTGATGTCTCTCAACCTTTCAATTTCCAAAGGAGGGTGAGATTGTGGCCCGTCTTACTGAAATCAAGAAGTGGAAAACATTTTTGTAGTCTGAGGAAAGTAATAGAGCAGTGCCCGAAGGTCAGGTCTCACAGGTTTGTGTATGAGCTCGTTTTTTGGGGTTCTTTGTGGGCATGTTCTACTGTCTGCTGTGACGGATTTTACTTTTAATTTTCCTCACAATAAAATAAACATTGTCTGCAGGAAGCTCAAATCAATGCAATCTTCCATAGCTTTTTAAACACATATACAGCAGGTTTTTACAGGTTCAAAACTGGCCCAGTTTGCGAACATGGGTCACTGTTTCACCTATTTAATTCACTAATGTCACTAATGGGGGACATTTATTGTGGTGCTCATGTCTACTCTCTGTCCCAGTCCAACCCCGGAGGCTCTCACAGCAGGGGACCCCTTTGAAATCGAATGGATTATTTTATCTTGTTTGGAGGTCGGAGATGATGTCATGGCATGTAAAACGCTTTAAAGGAGGCTGCGTTGAGACGTTTTCTCTTTGTACATGCTTTATTTACAGTGTTTTGCCTGTAGGTAAGCGGGACAAGATGAATTGAGCCATCACTTGCCCATCCCCAAGTGATTGGCACAGCTGGTATCAAAGCCCCACTCACTGGTTGGACCCCGCTGCCCGGACTAGGCAGTGTGGGACCTACTGGGTACATGAAGGAGCGGTTCCACACTGGGGTGGGGGAGTAGGGGGTCATTGCGGCTAAGAGTGTCTGGTCTGCTCAAGAATGTTTGAAATGTCATTCTTTTTACTTACCAAAATGTCAAGTTAAAAAATACACAGTTAAAACAGCACTGCAACCTTCCCTTGCCAGGAGGAACGAAAGGACATCTCAGCTGGCTAGCCATACAATATACAGCCTCTCTGCTCATAGGTGTGCATGGAGTTAAAAAAAAGTCAAATCTCTTTATTAATCACATCCTGTAACTAAGGTGGTTAGTTCAAACAGGACTGCTTGTCACATGAAAGCACAGCTAAGAACACATACAAGAAGCACACAGTTAAACACTGTTGGGTTGAATTCAACACCTGTTTCCGTCTGATTTATTCCACATCGCATCTGCCTTTGAGGAGTCCTGTCACTCTTTGCTACTATTGCTACCCATCCCCGCCGTTGTACTCTGCTTCTCCCAAATGAGCTGCTTCTTTGCTAATAAAACGTGCCACTGCCATTAACAGGGTAAGAGAGAGACCACGGGCTGAGGCATCATTCAGACAAGGCACACAGCCGAGTCCGTGGCCACCGCAGCGTGGGTTTAACTGTGGGAATGACATAACCAGGAGCCTGGCGTGAACTGGGCTGCCCCGTTCTCCCCCTGCAGGTTTCCTGCACTTGGGATGCAACAGAAGCTTCAAAGTGCTGTGTGTGTTGGGGGGCTCCCGCCAAGGCCTACCTGTGATTCTGTCCGCATGGGTCCAGGGCACCGGGGACGTGACTGCAGGAGCCCGCGTGAATTAGCAGTGTAGTGGCACTGGTGCTCGCCATGTGCCGTCCCTCGGTCCGCCTCCTCACTGTTGCAATTCAATCACATTCACGGGAGTCGCAGCATCACTCCATCTTCTGGGGAGCAGGACCCTTCTAGAAGGGATGCACAGGGACTGGTAGGGGCCTCAATCTGCCACAAACTCGGACTGGGAGCTGTCAATGTAAACAAACTGGAGGGGAGGGAGGCAGGGACGCAGCTGCTTCTTGGTCCTTGCTCTGTAAGGGGTTGTGAGTGGAAGGTTAGTGAAGGAGAGAAGAGGTCCAGGTCTGCCTACAGAAGGTGGCGCCGTACCCTCTGTATGTCGCGGGGTCTAGTGGACACTGTCTGGAGAAGCCCCCTCAAGCAATCTTCATGGCACGTATCTGCAGACATATCCATCTATGGAAATCAACTCCACGCTAAAGCTGAGTGCACGCGTATTCATTCATAGTAGTGACAGTCCGAATATCACATGCACTGTGAGA
Organism: Lissotriton helveticus; assembly: GCF_964261635.1. NCBI lineage: Eukaryota > Metazoa > Chordata > Amphibia > Caudata > Salamandridae > Lissotriton > Lissotriton helveticus. The sequence goes on from NC_136059.1 coordinate 1,041,015,234, forward strand.
TGAGGGATGATTGACGAGGCGGGGGGAGGAGCGAAGGGAACATTAAAATCTGCTCGATGAGTCCTGCGCCCCGGGTGGGTGGTGTTCCCCGGGGTTGCGGGGGCCCCACAGGGCCCCTGCATCAACATATTCCAATGCCCCCGGTGCCTGGCCCACCCGGGGGCTTCAAGAAAACAAAGTTAGACAAAGTTAGACAAAGCTAGAATGATTTTGACATTTAGCTCAGATGCCAATAACATCAAGTGAATCATTACTACGAACTGTGACACTCTCAAATGTGATAACGTAATTGGGGGGGCTGAACCCTGATAGACCAAGCATAACATATAGAAGAGGTAGAAACATCAGGGACATGCTGATACATAGTGACATTACAACGTATCCACAAAGGGACATACATGGACTTAAGGGTTTTTACCTTTGCGGCCATTGTAAAGCCTGCAATAACAGCAAGTTCCACAAACAGGTCAATTACAACGGTGTTAGTAAAGAAATCACACAATTCCTTACTTGTAGCTCTACTTTTGTAATCTATGCTATTGAATGCACTACTAAATTGTGGTACCGTAGTGTAGTTCCTATATTCCCAATAGGCTCTGCGTATTGGAATAATATATCCTATAGATTAGACGTAGGACTGAAGTCGACTAGGTCTCTATCGAATATATTAAACTTAATAGTGAATGCCAGCTAGCTCAGAGGTCACTAGAAACGTTCTCGAATTCACAAGAAGGGATACGTTTCTGACAACTGCATAAACATGACAACTTTGTTTCCCAAGAATAAGAAAAGTATCTCTAGAGTCGCGGACACAATAGATAAGTATTTCACTCAGTCACTCGTGCATGCTTCGTTTCTACAGAGGTGCAGAGAAATAGAGAGACGGGCGTTTTCAATAAAAGGTTTTATTGAACTGTCTTCTTTCTCATGCAAGTAAAGTGAAAAGCTACAATCGTAATGCAGACTGCAAAGTATATTGCGTACAGCGAGAACAATATTATAAAATAATACTGTAAGAGCATTGTATGGTTTCTTAACCATATATAAATACATACATAAATAACAAGGGATAAAAGTACTCAACTGATGCTTCTAAAATACGCCTACCCCAATGTACCTAAACTAAGCCTAGTACGCGGGAAGGAATACGTGTGGTGTAGCATAGGTTTAGTTTTTCTTTGCCAAGAATCTATCCAAGGTTTCTCTAGGTTCTAATCAGCTCCATACCTTTAGTTTAGAATGAAGGAGGTCTGGTATCTCAGTCTCGGGACTCGATTTCCCAACACCCCGCAAGGGGAGCTTGGAAACACTGGAGCTGGATTCTCGCCAAGAGAAATGCAGCCTCTCAATCAGTGCGTCAGTTGGAGGGTCGACTTCCTTCGGCATTTGCTGTATCGAGCTGCGTCGGGCAAGTAGATAGTCGAAGGGAAGGCATATTTATACCTTGAAGGTGTCTAGTTTGATGTAAAGTCGAGCATAATAACGTCAGGAAAGAACCCCAAGGGAATAGTAGTTTTTTGCAAAGTACATGAGTTCTTGGATAAATCAATATTCAAGCAAGGAAAGGTCCCTGACTGCTTAAGCTGATTTTCCAAGAAATCGTTGTGACGTTTTCATACGGGTGGAAGTAGCCATGCCTGTATTTGGTCTGGATGGTCCATGTCTAAATAGGGGAATGAATTCTATGGCTATATTAGGGAAGTGTGAATTGTACCTATATAAGGGCATGGATCTGGAAAATTCACTCGGATCCTAAAACGCCGTACAACACCCACTCCACTTTATTATGTACGACATTACTAAGTTCTAAAACACATAAAACATATCTAAACATGATGTGTTAAAAACCCCACCCAAAATACATAAAAATGAATTCAAAATGGTTGTACACGAAAAGAGTATTTGTGCTGTACGCATTTAAAAGCAATGTTTCATTCAAAGCATATAGATTACATTTAAAAAATGCTATCCGGATGAATCATGAAAATACATTTATGAAATGGCTCTTAAATACAGAAGAAAAGGTCGAGCCCATTCCATGACAGAATATATACATTGTTTGGTTGTGCACAAGGTCAAATATTGTCTCTCGGAAGTATTCAAAGAATTCTTGTTCTCTAGGAATAGTTCTACTTTAAGCAGATTACTTTGTGCCAAAAAAAGAACACTGTGTGCTGACTTCAAAAGTCAGTGTCATTGTTTGGAGAAAACATCAAATCCTCTAAGCTGGTAAAGAATGTATCTACTACTGTAGGTGAAAGTTGGACTACCTCGTTAAGCAGATCAATTGCACATAGATGAGAAGCATCGCCGTCACCGTCAGCCGCATTAGCAATGTTCGAAGTAGATGGTACCTGTGTGCATGTTTTTCCACGTATCTCACCGTCTGAAGTTTGCGTCTGTGAGATCACAATGAATGCCGTCATCAGGATTGGTAGCGGCTGGGGACAACACAGTGCATGAGCCGTTACTGTTTCAAGCAAAGTATCAACTTCCGTTGGCAGGACTGATGAGAGTGTCAGACAGATGTCTAGCACGCATTCTTCTCCACATAGCAGGCATCGTAGAACAGGTAAGATGCAATCTTGCCAGATTGGTCGGAATGATAGTAACCACGTGGTATTTAGATCTCTTAAACGAGGCAAGCCCAGAATTTGTATCATGCGCTCACGACACTTCATTGCCAGGAGGGTGTTTTCCAAGGTGATCTGCGTGTCAATGGTAACTTGATTTGCCATACCGGAGCAGAATGAATAAAAATTGTATTCCTGCTACGAGACCCAAAACGAGAGGCAGGCCACCAAACACAGAGTTCACGAAATTTGGAAGTATGCCTAGGACTGCTTCAAAGGGTGCTAACAATCCCGAAAAAATCATCTTAAATACATGTACAATACCACTCGTATCAGACATGTTTAAGATACAACCTAACATTTCTGAGAAATGTATAGGGCAGTTTGTCGATAAAAGGGCATGTATCTCTGCAGAAGTCCTTGCAACCAGCAGATCATACGTCTCTTTGGCTGAGGTCAGTAGCACAGTTTTTTGTAAAAGAATGGCTTTCAGTCTGCTTAAAGTCTCAATTCTAATAGAAGAGATGTTCAGTGAAGGCCATAATGGCGACTCCCCGTCTGACTAAGTTTTAGGAAACAATACTTGCATACAGCAAGTGACCCTGGCCGACATAGTAACGATATAGGGGGTTCCTGGCAACATGCCACAACAGCTGTGATCATTCAACATAATGTAACTTCCATTAGAAAGCTGCCTAAAAATTGGATCTATCACTGCAGTTGGAGAACCTTGCATGTGGCAGGATAAGTTGTTCGAGGAACCATCGCAGGCCCGTGTAAATTAATACCCTGACATAAGAGTGAACCACTTAGTGTGTTTTCGCAATTCGTACCACTAAGAAACTCTTCTTTTCCCCCACTCCAATATTTGTGTGTATAAGGTAAATCCCAGGATGTCTTGAAGTATTCTTTACCCAACATTTCATATACGCCCGCTGGTATATGTTTTAAACAATACTGAAAATGGAAAATCGTCACAGGCAGAGTGATTGTACCATGTATTATCCATTCTGTCGCTGGCTTCTCAGAAACAGTTAATGGTAATCTTTCCAGTTTTTCAATACTCAGCTCCGTATAGTCTGCCCCTCTCTGTGCCAAAGTGATTTGTTCATCTGTAAGGTTAAACTCAGAAAACAATGACGTGGTGTTGATTAGATGCCATGGCACATATCCAGAACGAAGGTTTTGCAATGTCCAGCCCAAAAGCATTATAGAGCGCAATTGTGACTGACCATGCTGTAGCATGAGCAAGTCCTGTTCCATTATGTCAATGGCAGAGGATACTATGCTGTCCAAAGAATAAATTCTGGATGACAGGGTTGTTAACCCATTGTCAACTACAGAGAGTGCTTTCTCTAAATTAATACAATCAATTTCTCATATTCTTTCTGCAGTCTCTGCCTGTGTCTCTTTCCAAGCTTCATTATAAATGGCATATATACCTGCATATATAAAATGTTTATGACGCGGTTTCGCAGGTCCTTGTAAGAAGTCCCTTAAATCAACACCATCTTTAAGTAAAGATAAGTGTTGTTTTACTTCTTTCAGTGTAGATTTTTGTAGCCACTCAAGGCACAGTTTTCTAACACTGTATGATGTTACTATCCCTGGATGTTGTCTCTGGACATATATTGGATCTAGTCTAGTGAATGTGAACCCTTGTGTTTTATTCAGGAATCTATCTTGACAGTTGTTTGTGTCTGTGGGCCAGATCAACCATTTTTTCCAATCAGGATCTGCTCTGTTGTTAAGTAACATTGTTTTTACGTCAACCACCCCTTCTGAAGTGTTACTTCTTTCTTTTAGGTGTAGGTGTAGGTACTGACGGTTTGTTTAAATCTTTTATTTTAGCTAATCCAAGACAAGATGTCTGTTGAACAGTGTCATTCAAAAACATTATTTGTTCTGGGATAATGCAGGCTCTAAATAAAGCTTCTAAGCCCTGCACCTGCCAGTCTTTTGTGCCTCAGACAGTTTTTGTCTCAATGGTGTCCTTCCAAAAGTCAAAATCTAATGTAGACAGCTGAGCATAAAAGGCCGCAGAACAAATTTGCTTTGTATTCGTCAACATACTTTTCATTCCTGTCCTATTAACATTTTTAAAGTAAAATGATTCTGGATTGGAAATATTAAAGCCTGAAAAGTACGGAAATTTGTCATAAAATATTTTTGAGCTACGTTTTCGTGGCATTGGGCAATGTTCCAATTGATTATAAGTAAAAACATTTTTAGGGTTTGCAGATCTATGTAAGAAATGATGACCATAGTGATTATAACAGTACATTTGTTCATATTCTGATGAACTCTCTAAGTATTCATGATTTGTAAATTTTGCAGACATTTCTAAGTCTGACATCATATTATTAACAGTCTCAAAGTCCCAATCATCAAAAAAGGTGCTGGGTGAATCAAAGTAACTCAAGGAAACCTTGAGTTGGTGTGGAATCTGCAACAGCTCCGCCAGACCAAGAATGTCATATTCAGTTCTGTCCCAAGCTATACCACCTGGTATAGGAATAGTTGTAATGTTTACTGCTGACAAGTCTCTTTGTTCACGATGGGATGATTTGTGTGGTTTGAGGAGTAAGTCGATGTTCTTTCTTACTGTGTCCTTTGTACTATATTTTCCATTGATCAGCATTCCCAAGGTAAATACCAGAGTCAACCAAAGTAGAAGAAAAGGTACTGTTGTGTAGCGTTTTAGGATCCTAGCTCAATTTTCCCGATTCATGCCCTTATATAGGTATAATTCGCCTTGCCCTTATATAGGCATAGAAATCATAATCATATTTAGACATAACCCATCCAGTCCAAATACAGGCATGGCTACTTCCGCTAGTTACAAAAAGCCACCACGATTTCTTTGAAAACTCGGCTTCAGCAGTCAGGGACATCCCCTTACTTGAATATTGATTTGTCCTAGAAATCATGGCGTTTTCAAAGAACTACCATTTCCTTGGGGTTCTTTGGTGACATTATTATGTCCGACTTTACGTCAAACTAGACACCTTCAAAGGTATAAATATGCCTACACTTGCCCTAGCAGAGGCACGGTGGTTCAGGAGCAGCTCGACTATCTACTTGCCTGACGCAGCTCGCTACAGCAAGTGCCAAAGGAAACCGACCCTCCAGCTGACGCACTGACAGAGAGGCTGCCTTTCTCTCGCTGAGAATCCAGCTCCAGTGTTTCCAAGCTCCCCTCACGGGGTGTTGGGAAATCGAGTCCCGAGACAGAGATACCAGAGCTCCTTCATTCTAAAACCAAGGTACGGAGCTGATTAGACCCTAAGAGAAATCTTGGCTAGATTCTTGGCAAAGACAAACTAAAATTATGCTACGACTCACTTACTTCTTCCCTCTTACTAGACTTAAGTTAGGTACATCGGGGTAGGCGTATTTTAGAAGCACCAGTTGAGTACTTTTAGCTTTTGTTATTTATGTATGTATTAATCTATGGTTTAGAAACCATAGAATGCTTTTACATACTGTACGCATTATACTTTACAACCAGTATTACGATTATAGCAGTTCACTTTACTTGCATGAGAAAGAAGCCTGTTCAATTTTATTGAAAACACCCATCTCTATTTCTCTGCACCTCTGATGAAACGAAGCATGCACGATTGACTGAGTAAAATATCTATCTATTGTTTCCACGACTCTGTAGATCAGTTTTATTCTTGGGGAAACAAAGTTGTTATGTTTATGCAGTTGTCAGAAACTAATCTCTTCTTGTGTATTCAAGAATGTTTCTAGTGACCTCTGAGCTAGCTGGCACTCACAATTAAGTCTAATATATTCGATAGAGACCTAGTCAACCTAAGTCCTATGTCAAATCTATAGGATATGTTATTCCAATGCGCAGAGCCTATTGGGAATATAGGAACTACACTACAGTACACCTAAGATAATCCATACTTTAACCCATGGTGGAACCAGATATGTCTTTTCTAGTTCTCGAAAGAGATCTGTTATTTGTTTTTTGAAAGTTTTTTCAACTGGCCTGCGTTTCAGGTTCACTTGGATCCTCGGAAAAGGTATCAAAGTTAATGGAGTAGCCAGAGGCAGTTCTGTCAATTGTAGGGATTGCTTCCGGATTTGATGAAATCTCTGGAATCACTTGTCATATTAGTATACTCGGATGCTCTTTCATTGTAGACAGGTGTTTCTTGACGAACAGTTATTAGCGTCTCAAGAGGCACAAGTTCCATGGCTTTGTTACATAGTCCTTTGTTCTGTGCTGCAGAGTCTTCACATGTTATCAGTCTCTCACTCTGAACCTCTTGGATTGTAGCCAGATTCGGGCATCTACTATATCTTTGGAGTCCACTTGGCATACTACTTATGATCAGCTACATGATGTCTTTTTACCAGGTCGATGGATACGAACCTGTTCTCCTTTCTTCCAGCAAGGGGCGGCAGCCGTACTGTTCTTGATCCGTGAATTGCTAAAACAGGTACTGGTTGTCTGTATGAAGGCCCAAATTTCTTCTTGTCCATGATCTTTTCTCTGACTAGATCCCAATCTTTGGAATCCAGACAGGCCATACTGGGACAGGTGGTTTCTCTTCAGTGGCCGTTGGCTTTCAGGAATACGTTGCTTTGACTTTTTCTTGTTTCATTTAAGCCCTGCAAATCAGCCAAACAGTCTTTGATATCAAAAGGTTTTGTTCTACCACTGAAGTGTGACGATCAAGGTCCTGGACAATCATTCTAGTTCCAAAAAGGATTTTATATGGAGTGATTCCCCCTAGAGAGCTTCTTGGCAGATTGTTAAGACTACGTTGGATACTTATTAGATGTTTGACCCACCCGTCACCCGAGTCTAGTACCCTAGCTGTTATAGATTGCTTTATGTCCCAGTTTTTATTCTCCACAACCGAATTTCCCTCAGGATGGAATGGGCTTAAATACCGCAATGCAACACCCAGATTGGCCATGGCCTCCTTGTAAGCTTTTGAGCTAAACGCAGGACCCTGGTCAGAATGTAGCGTGCCGACTGCGTATGTGTCGATAAAGACTTGCAAATCTTTTATAACAGTTCTTGCATCAGCCGAGCGCTGGGGCCACATCCAAATGAATCTCGAGCATGAATCCACTGCTACCATGATATATTTATAGTTACATCCCTCTGTAAGGGACAGCAGTGTTCCAGGTAAAAGCAAGCTAATGGTTTATCTGAAATTAACAGGGGAGTCTGCGCCGGGCGTTTCACTGTAGAGACTTTCATTTTATGGCAGATTTCACATTCCAAAATATAGTTTCTGGTCTGTTTTCTCATGCGTGGCCACCAGTATCTCTGCTTTAATAATGATACTGTAGCAGAAACACCTGCGTGTGCAGAGGCGAGCCCTTCATGTGCAGCTAAGATTAGTCCAAATCTATGTTCCATGTTTGGAATTACCCTATCCCCCACCCCAGGGATTCGAGCAACCGGAACATTATTTGCATCAGTTATATACGAGTATTTGAGTGGAAAGCCTTTTGGTAATGTTTTACCACTGTCTTTGCTTGAAGCATTGACAGCTTGCATCATTTTGCTGTCTATTTTCGTTTTTGAACGAGTGATTGCAGCTACGGAAGCCGTTTGCACAGCTGCCTTCGCGGCTTCATCAGCCAATGAATTCCCTGCAACGTGAACGCCATCACGTTGGTGACTCAGTGTATGGATCACATGAGCTTTTTGTAGTTCTTTTTGTAACTGAACTACTTGTTCCCAAAGCAATTTATGCTTGATTGTGCCACCTTTTGCATCTTTGAAACCGTTTTCAATCCAGTTCTGCAAGTATTCATTATAAGATTGAACGCAATAATAGGAATCGCACACTATGAGTGTGGGGAATTCGCGATGTATATTTTCGAGTGCCATCTTGAAAGCCTGTAGTTCAGCTAGCTGAGCTGTACAATCTCCGAGAGATTGTGTTTTTGTGACCATAGGTCGGAATTTACCATCGCGCCAGCGACCTTTAACGATCGCACTCGCAGCACTATAAGCTTGTTTACCCCCAAATGTGGGTTGTGCTGATCCATCTGTATAAATTATACATCCATACTGTTCTAGAGGCAGAATCTCAGTAGGTAGAGGACATTCTTGTTCGTATTGCAGAAATTCTTGTGTTTTCAAATAGGGGTCAAAAACGTATTCAATGTCTTTTGCAGCAAGAGAATGAACCCATTGTATCCATCTTGGATGTAAAGCCTTTGCATTTGGAATGCTCGCTTTTGTCACTGCTTCTAAAGCAGGTACAGGAGTAACGACAATTATGTGATTTCCCTATGTGAGGGCTCTCTCTTTTGCTACTGCAATTTAAACCGCTGTCAGAATTGTTTCTGTAGAAGTGAATTTCATTTCTTCTTGTGTGTGCAAGTGTGATTTATAAGCAATTGGTAATTTTTCCCCTTCATTAAAGGTTAAGTACATGAATCCGCATTTTCCTGGAATGATTCGGATTACTAAGTTGCATATATTTACGCGTGTTTGTAAATATGTGGTTGCTAACATGTCTGTTTGTAATGAACGCAAAATTTCTGTGTGTTTTTGAGCCCAATTAATTTGTTTGAAATCCGGTTTGATTAATTCGTAGAGAGGTTTAACCCTTTCTGCATAATTTAGAATTTAAGTTCTTCCGAAATTTAGGAAACCTAGAATTGACTAAGTATTTCAGCGTTTCTGGAGGTTGGAGCAGCGCACATTTCTCTAGAAAGTTTGCTGCCAGGTTTTTTCCTTCACTTGATAATTCATATCCTAGAAACAGGATGTTGAGGTGGGCAATCCGGGATTTTTTTAAATTGAATTTGTACCCTTCAGAGGCAAAGCCCAATATTATGGTGTTCACCCTGTTCAAGTGCCTATCCAAGTCATCGTCTGTTAAGAAGATGTAATTGACATATGATAATGCTTCATCATCGTACGTTTGTAGTAACCCTGTTACTCTGGCTGAAAATAACCCTGGCCTATTCTTGAATCCCTGGGGGAGACGACAGTACTGACGCTTTGTCCCCATGATTGAGAAAGCAGTCAAATACCTGCTTTCTGGTGCAATATTTTGACAGAAGAAACCGTTAGAAATATCTAATGTTGTTTTATTTTTTTTTCGCACAATGTTATTCATTAGTGCTGTACTGTGTGCATTTTGTACTGCAAATGTTTTGCAACAAGAGTTTAGATGTCTGTAATCCAAAACTAGACGATATGTTTTGTCTGGTTTGGATACAGGAAACAAAGGATCGTTCATTGATGAGGTGCATGTTTCAATCACCCCTATGGTATTCAAGTTGATCTAAGATCTCCCTGACTTGCTTTTTAGCTTCTTTCTTAACCGCGTACTGCCTTTGTGCAGTGTTTGTGTTTTTAACTGTATTTTATGTTGAGGAGAATCCTCATCCCATCCCACATGATTTTTATATAGTGCAGGTGCCTGGGCGACTTCCCATTTTCTGGCATATGTGTATTTTTTATAAATTGGAATATGGTTGGAGAAGGCTGGCATACGGATTTCTTCGCCATGTGGGCACTCCTTGACGAATTCAGGTGGCCAGTCTTGTTCGGCTAGAAGAATGTTATAACCCTTAGAGAGCTTCTCCCAAAAGAGCGCTCTTATTTTTCTAGTAATGTCCCCCTCCATCCGGAGTGTTACTTCATATAACTTGTGCAGGACACTAACTCTGGTATCAGCAGTTTCAACGTGGATGTACTCATTCAAGTCCACTGTCTCCAGATGATCCTTCAAGATCTTGCGAGCCACAGTTACTTCTGCTGCGCTGTCTAACATTGTCTGAGCCCACTCCCCGTTCTTGAGTTGTGTCCTGAAGATCCTCGGCATCTGATTTTTAGACCTGCTACCTTCTTTTTGGTGAATTGAGTTTTCTTATTTTTTGGAACGTGTTGATCGTCTTTGGACTTCACGTGTTCTTCCTTTTGTGCTGATCGTTCTCTTCTTTCCGATTTCTTTGATGAAGTCTGAAAGGTACGAGAGGAACGTGTATCACTATCTTGATATCTATCAGGTTTTCTCAAATTATCCCCATTCCTGAGGTTATACCTCCATTCAGAGGACTCCTTTTGAGGAGACCTACCTCGGGATTGAGAACGCTTCTCTTTAGAAGTTTGTTTAGTGTTCTCCCACTTCTTTTTAGGAACAGTGAGAGTGTTTTTAATAAAGACCTTTTCAGGACTTTCAGTCAGCTGGGGTTTTACTGGTTTACCACCCAAACCGTCTCTACCTAGTTCTTCATAGGATTTTTCAATTATTCTGGCTAGTTCTTGAGGTTGCTTGGTTACATCAAATTCTCTTAACTTTTGGCACATCACCACGGATGCTGCTTCACCTTTAATATTAGCTAATATTATTGTTGCGACCTGTTTGAAATCTTTCAGTAAGTTCATACCTAAATTTAAAGCAGGCTCTGCCCCGTATTTATTTTGAATCTGTTTCAGGACATCTGGTATTACCGCCATAGACGGAACACCATCTGTTTTTGTGTAGATTGCAGCAAAGACTGTACCCCAAGTGTCGCAGTCTTCCAGGTGTGGTGTGATCCCCATTGGTAAACAGATTGTTAAAATCCTGTGTTTCTCATGAGGGGTAGTATCAGGAAATACTGCCTTGATTTGAGTAAATTTATTAGCTCTCCAGAATGGAATTTGTTCCCTTTTTGCAGGTAATTTACCAATGACTGATTGTATAGTCTGTGGTGTGATTTTATTTGTGTTCCCCTGGTAAGGGGTGTGTTGTGGAATCCTTACAGGAGGTTGGACTGTTAGAGTCCGCATGACATATTGAACCAATTGTCTATGTATTTTTATTAGTTGTTTTAGTTGAACTAATAGTTCATCACCTGACATTTCTTCAATGTCAGGATGTGGTGTATAGCTGGCTAGTACCGGCCATGTTGCTCCTGGTCTACCTAGTGGACCGAGCCTGGTAATGTGATTTTGATGGTGTAGGGTGCCTTTACACCAGAGTGCATGCTCTTGGTAAGTTAGTGGAATTGCAATATCCTCGAAAGGAACGTATTCCGTTGATGTTCTTCTACTTTGTAGAAGTGAAACACATGTGTTTCTGAATTTGCTTCAGGGAAGATAATCCATGAATAGAATACCTCTGTCTGCCGATATTCGCCTCTATCACAAAAATTACCCTACCACTGCTTGATGATAGGCCATTTGTTATAAGTTTTTATAGTGATGGCTTCCCTTAAATTTTCTGGGATGATTATAGCATCCAGTTCATCTTGTTGAAAACCTGTAACGTCTAAGCCGGGTAGGGCTGCTGCAGCTCCACCGGCTGCGTTGTTGTCGCCGTCCGGCATTGTTTAATGAAAGTTGCAGAGCAAGTTTCAAGAAAACAAAGATAAGGTGCACAATATTTTGGAACACTGTATCCTTCACCGTTGAATAAACCAAAAACTAATACCTAAGATTTTCGCCCTACTCAGTTATGGCGGATATGTTATCCTTCTACCCACTCCAGACGTCTATTGAAGTATTTTACGGGAAAAAGGGGTCTCTGAGAAAAGCACGACTGAGTTACTTTAGTATTTATTAGCATTAAATTAGTGACTTACCAAACGTTGGGCGCCATGTAGTGTAGTTCCTATATTCCCAATAGGCTCTGCGCATTGGAATAATATATCCTATAGATTAGACCTAGGACTGAGGTCGACTAGGTCTCTATCGAATATATTAAACTTAATAGTGAATGCTAGCTAGCTCAGAGGTCACTAAACACTTTCTCGAATTCACAAGAAGGGATTAGTTTCTGACAACCGCATAAACATGACAACTTTGTTTCCCAAGAATAAGAAAAGTATCTCTAGAGTCGCAGAAACAATAGATAAGTATTTCACTTGTGCCTGCTTTGCTTCTACAGAGGTGCAGAGAAAGAGACACGGGCGTTGTCAATAAAAGGTTTTATTGAACAGTCTTCTTTCTCATGCAAATAAAGTGAACTGCTACAATCGTAATGCAGACTGCAAATATAGTATAATGCGTACAGCGAGAACAATATTATAAAATAATACTGTAAGAGCATTGTATGGTTTCTAAACCATATATAACTACATACATAAATAACAACGGCTAAAAGTACTCAACTGGTGCTTCTAAAATACACCTACCCCAATGTACCTAACCTAAGCCTGGTACGCGGGAATTGGTAAGTGTGGTGTAGCATAGGTTTAGTTTTTCTTTGCCAAGAATCTATCCAAGAATCTATCCAAGGTTTCTCTAGGTTCTAATCAGCTCTATACCTTTAGTTTAGAATGAAGGATGTCTGGTATCTCAGTCTCGCGACTCGATTTCTCAACACCCCGCAAGGGGAGCTTGGAAACACTGGAGCTGGATTCTCGCCGAGAGAAATGCAGCCTCTCAATCAGTGCTTCAGCTGGAGGGTCGACTTCCTTCGGCACTTGCAGTAGCGAGCTGCGTCGTGCAAGTAGATAGTCGAACTGCTCCGAACCATCGTGTCTGCTTAAGCCGATTTTCCAAGAAATCGTTGTGACGTTTTGATACGGATGGAAGTAGCCATGCCTGTATTTAGTCTGCACGGGCTATGTCTAAATAAGGGAATGATTTCTATGCCTATATTAAGGCAGTGTGAATTGTACCTATATGAGGGCATGAATCGGGAAAATTCACTCGGATCCTAAAACGCCATACAACAGTACATAGGAAGTACCACATGCATGGCCAAGAAGCATATTTTAGAACATGGCAGGGTCATCACCAACTTTGACCCTAAGTATCACGTAGGACGCCATTTCAGAGAGAAACACTTCTCCAATACCAAAGATATGAGTTTCCTCATCCTGGAACAGATAGCGAGTCATCCCAGGGGCGGCATCAGTGTATTAAATTCGAGAGAGAAGGAGTCTAGATATATCATAAACTTCCATACCAAGAATCCAGGAGGACTCAACCAGGAGGAGAAACTCTCAATACATTTAAAAGAACAGTAATCTCTCTATTGGGGGTATTGAAAACAGAGGTACCTTCCCTATCTGTTCCACATAGCAGCTTAGTGAATGGAGGGCCCCTTTGTTTTGTCTTTTGTCTTTTTCTTCCTCTCTCCAGTCTCCCTACGTTTCCTCTCATACTTCCATGAGCGACGAGAACAGAAGTTGTATACGGTATTCTCAGGATAACTAATATATTACTTGTGTTGCACATGGGTATATGTTAAGGATCCAGAGATCCGAATTGTAACTTTTGATCAGTGGTTTTCTTTCTTTTTCTGTTCTTTTTTTTTAAAGGAGGAAAGGAAGGGGCCCATCCACCAGTAATCACCAGCACGGGCCACCTACCCTTTTTTTCCCTTCGCAAGAGCACATTGTCACTTGGGTGTTTGACAGCAGATCCCCCTCCCCCTTCTCGGCCCTGTCTGGGCCTTGGTAACTATAACGTACTTGGTGGACTTTCAGATGCACTTATGGACCATTAGGCAGTTGCCTTTTCAATATATACATACTGTTCAACTCTTATCAATGTTGATCTTTATTGATACTTTCTCATGAACACAACATATTCAGCCACTCCATATGTCCCCAGTGTGATAGCTGGCTGTATTATTATACACAACCAGCAAATCACATAGCCAACATACTGCTTACATGCAGTTTGGCTGGGCACTGGCCCTAGATCACAGACGTGGTTTCCGCATTAGACGCATACTCATGGACACTGGCCCCTAATCACAGCATTTGATCCCAGCAGGAGATGTAGATTCATAAGTTAGCACAGAACAGTGAACTGCCCTCGTATACTATAATTTTGTGGCACACACTGGCTATAGTACAGACATACCTTTGGGTTGGATCCTCACATGGGTATCCAAGATGTTATGTTTGTTGTGTCCATGGGGGCAGTACCTTACATTACATTATGCATCAATGTAAACATATATAACTTTATTGACAAACTGCGATGACACATGCAGCGAGTCGGTTAGCAAGGTTACACGCTTGCGGGCTATTCCTTCTAGGACGCATGGCGATCAGCATGTCCGGCATATCCCGTGACGGCTATAGCATTTATATATGCGCACAATCAGCTGCATTGCTCAGCGCTATCCTTTTAGGAACGAGGGAGCGCAACATGTGATAGTAATTATAAATCTACACAGTTTGGACATGTTATATTTGTTTTAACAATATGGTCTGTCGTATTTTACAATTTTGACATTGAACATCTTGATTGTGTTGGATGATTGTACTGCACTATGTTTATGTGCCATTTTGACATCTGCAACTCATGTTTTATACCTTTCCAATAGGTCTGCTATAGTCACTGTATAAGACGCTGGCTAAGGTTGATTACTATGACAACTACAAATAAGGCCGTCATTGGTTGCAATAGTTCACGTGATCAAGCTTCTTTGGAAGTGAAACGCGTTGTGAATAAACAGCGGTGAACCTTACCTACGTGGAGTCTTCTGTTACTGAGAGCGCGCTTATAGGCAAATTGTGTTTATGGATTGATTTGCCGACATACTCCGCCGGCGCACGCGCCACTCTTCAAGGGTCCCAAGTCATCCAGAAGGATTGTATTCGAATTTGAATATATATAAAAAAAATATAAAAAGTATAGAAACTCATACTTATTTATACAGGAAGTCTTAGAATCTCTCGCTCTGACATATACTCACTTATATACATCAATACTCACATATACTAGTTTAAAACATATGTAGTTACTCATAAAGATATTATTGAGACAGTCATTCCCTCACTAACACACCCATACACACACTCATCCACCCATACAGTCCTGCACACATGCTGTCTTCAAAACACATACAAACAGTGAGTCAGTCATTCATGTCATTTAAGATGTCATCAGTGATGTCATGAGTGATGACACTGACCATGTCATGAGTGATGTAATATGTGACATCATCAGCAGTGCATTGCTGGCGCGCAAGTTATAGTTAGCTGAGCTAACTATTACGGAGGAATTTCAAAGGTTTTGTATGAGAGAAATGTTTAGCTAACTATAACATGTGAAACCTATGGTTTTTAAAATGAATTTCTAAGCTTTTTTAAATGCTAATTCCTAACTATAACATGTGTGAAACCTATGGTTTTTTCAATGAATTTGCAAGGTTTTTTTAAATGCTAATTCCTAACTATAACGTGTGTGAAACCTATGTTTTTTTCAGTGAATTTCAAAGGTTTTGTAAATGATAATTTATAAATGTATTAATCATTATGTCTTTCTTTTTATACTAATTTCTTATATTTTTAATAAAAAATATTTATATTTATTTTATTTTTTAGATTATATTTCATATTCTTATTATAAAATAATAACAAAACTAAATTGCAAAGGAATTTTTGGATTAATAATTGCTTGACATCGGTTGCAAGTATTACACAGCTCCACCAATGCTCTTGGGGCCCTATGCTCACAATGCTGTATCAATCCTTACACCTGCTTCAAGCATGTGCAAGGTTTTGACGCAGCATAAGCTCAAAAGTGGCTGAATTAAATGTTTTACATTTCACTCAGTCACTTTTAGGAGGCGTTGCTGCACCCCCTTCTGCACAAGAAAGCCTCTTCCGGCGCAGTGCTTTACAATGTAATACACCCTCCAGATGCGTCACATTGTTAGTAGCACACACCATGGCACATCTTTTGCACCACCGCTGTGTCACATAAGTGACGCAACGGCTGTGTTAAAGAGCCACAAGGGGGATTGTAAATCCGCCCCTAACACATACAAATTCACCCAGGCAGTTTCACCAGCAGCACAAATTAAAGCATAGACTTGTTACATATTTATGTACATATGTTACATTCAAGTGCTTCGGACATACTACAGTATACTATAGATAAATACCTTATAGATTTATGCTGTAGCATTTCCTTATAGTTCTGCACTTTCACATTCTCCATACACTAGTAAGATATTCATTCATTCATTTATGAACTACACATTCATTTTGTCAAGCTTTTACACACTAACATAGAAATATAGTTCTTTCTTTGAGCAGTGAAGGTAGTTCTAAAAAGAACTGTTTTTTTTAGTTTTTTTAGTTTTGTAGTTTTTTTTTGGTGTTTTCTCAACAAATTCCAAGCGGAACAAAAGAATGAAAAAAAAAAAACTAATGTCGAGGACAGCAATGATCCTGCATCCTGTGTTTCATATTCCCCATAACACAAAAGTTTATCGCAATAAATGCATAGAATTTTAACTTTAGCAAAGTCAGAATCAATATGTGGGTGTGGACTGCTTGATGAAAATGCTGTTGCCGCAGTTGATGTGCTTGGTGTAGCAGCAGGTGGATTCTCGTGCAACCTCTGTCTTGCAGTATTTTTTAGATGGATCACCCCTTGAAAGAGTTGTTTGGCAAATTTTACAGGTTACTTTTGGAGCATTAACCTTTTTTTGTCCTTCTGGAAAAGTAAAAAACTTCCAAATTAGGGCTTCTTTCCTCTTCTTTGGACGTTCTTCGGGAATGAAATCTCCCTCTGAAGAACTGCTGGAAGATGACTCCATTGCTCTTATTATTGTGATCTTCCTTCTATTTGAGAATATTCTCAGAAGAAATGCTTCTTAGAAACTCAAAGTCGAATAATTATAATGGGACGGAACTTTCAACAGTCGCAATAGGAAAAGTTATTAACCAATCAAATCTCTACTTTTAAAGTCACATGCCTTTGCGTACGCTTATGATGCGCTTATGCAGCTATTTCGATACCAGAACGCATGATGTTCTACCACGATTTGTGTAATTGTTTTTAAAAGTAATATATGATTATTACAAGTATTAAAAAAAATCATAGTTATCCCGAATGTCTGCCCTTAGTATGTATATTAAATACATAAATAAATGTTTTAAACCAAGTAGAAACATTGCCCCCTTTCGCGTACAGAACGCCGTACATGACGTCACACGGAATCTTTAATGCGACGCATAACGTCAAAGCATATTCGTATCATATGCGTGGGTACACGCTGAGTATGATAAGCAGTACAAACTATGGTGCGATCACCCTCTCAGTGACAAATCAGAGCTCAGGGCGCGCTATGGAGAATGATTAGAAGTGTTCACTCATTGCAGATCCGATTCTGGGCCTGCCTCTGCGTACATTATAACACCGCCCCCATCTCTCTCTGTTGTTAATTGTTAGTGCACACACTCATACTTGCACATGCGCGGTGCATGCCCGCCCACACTACCCACATGCCACCACCTAGAATGCTTGCTATCACTAAGCCTGGAAACCAATACATTACCCAATGGGATGTCCCCCAGTGCCGTCATTCTTGCAGACCGCGAAAACGCTACCGATGACGGCCCTGGGCTTGGTTTGATCAGCCCCTGTGGTTCCCATATAATGTGGGCACTGACGTGAGCACGCTTTCTTTTGCCTGCTTGTGCTGCGGTGACAGACAGACTGTCGAAAACACCCCAGACTCAGCGAAACCGTAGCCTTTGAAGACATGACAAAAGACGACAGAAGCAAAGGTAAGAGAAGACGTCACAACATCAGCCTCCACTGTAAATTGTATATGCATAATGCTATTTTTTTCTCCTTCATATGGCTTTCCTACCTGTCGATGGTTTTAAATTGTGCTTACATAATTGAAATATTTCTTTATAAGTCACAAGGTCCTATACACCTCTAATTTTAAAAATTGTGCGTGCATAAATTTCTGTGTCGTATTTCTGTTCTACGCCACGTGCTTAGGCCTCTATTATCATTAATTGTTCGTCCATGATAGTATTTTTTTTCTGCGTCATTAGGCCGTCCCAGGCCTGTATTAAGTTATTGATCTTTGTTTGTTTGCTGAAGCTGCAACAGTCTAACTACGGAATATTAAGAACCCACATTAAAATTCACTTTTGATAGTAGTTACGCAACTCAGTTTACGATGACTAATCAAAATATCCTTTTGATTCCTTCAACAAACATCGTTCAGAAGCAACCACTGCCTAGCAAGCAACAGCAATGGAATTGTCTCCAACGTATTGAATATACTTTGACGTATAGAAGCAGAGTTCAAGTCGAGTGGTGAACTCCGGTGGCTGCACTGTTTATACAAGGTAAGCACAGCAGCCTAGATCTGCAAAGCCTTCATAGCAATGCATTAGAAATAAGTGGTCATAACGGGCGTCAGTAACGCAGTAGGCACTTCCATATAGACACCACTTGAATGCGGCACTATAACAACTGAAATGTACCAGGTATACTACACTCGTAAAACTGTAGTGTTAGCTTTATTTGTGAAATGAGAGAGGGCCATATTATCAAGCCTTGGCGGCAAAATTATCGCCACTTTATCGGCTGCAAAGTACCGCTAAAGTGGCGATAATGGGTTTGATAATATGCTCTATGCAATTCCAATCGAAGTTCATGTTAGATGTGAAGGAAATCTAACATGAGCTTCGATTGGAATTCCATAGAGCAAATTATCAAACCCATTATTGCCACTTTAGCGACACTTTCCTGCCGATCAAGTGGCGATAATTTTGTCACCTAGGCTTGATATTATGGCCCGGAGTGCATAGTGTACAGCAGCTTCTCTGTAAAATCTATAATTGCCTCCAAGCAGTGACAACAGATAGGTTACAACAGTCTGACAAACAGATCCACAACCTTATTACGCCTCTTTTGATTCACTTTTAACATGGGTAAAGTGATGCAAGGAGCTAGTAAATCTACGTCTGACATTTCAAGAAAAAATCTCAACTCCAGACTCTGCGACACAGTTTTAATGTTGTTTTCTCTCTCTTTCTCTCTCTCTCACTCTCTGTGACATAATTTCTCTTTCTCTCTTAAACTTATAGACCCTGCTGTCTGCTTGGACGTGTAGAGGATTTGTTCAAATCAAATTGTGAACTCCACTTTCTTATGTATTTGGCCGCAAGGTTTATACAACGGTAAGCACAGAGGCCTAGATCTACAAATCCTTCATAGCAATGCATTAGAAATAAGTCGGCATAACGGGCATCAGTAACGCAGTAGGCACTTCCATATAGACACCACTTGAACGCGGCACTATAACAAGTGAAATGTACCAGGTACACTGCACTCGCAAAACTGTAGTGTAACCTTTATTTATGAAAAGAGAGAGAGCCATATTATCAAGCCTTGGCAACAAAACTATCGCCACTTTATCGGCAGCAAAGTGCCGCTAAAGTGGCGATAATGGGTTTGATAATATGCTCTATGGAATTCCAATCGAAGCTCATGTTAGAGTTGAAAGACATCTAACATGAGCTTCGATTGGAATTCTATAGAGCATATTATCAAATCCATTATCGCCACTTTAGCGTCACTTTCCTACGATAAAGTGGCGATAATTTTGTCGCCCACGTTTGATATTATGGCCCAGAGTGCGTAGTGTACAGCAGCTTCTCTGTAAAATCTATAATTACCTCCGAGCAGTGACAACAGATAGGTTACAACAGTCTGACAAACAGATCCACAACCTTATTACGCCACTTTTGAGTCACTTTTAACATGGGTAAAGTGATGCAAGGAGCTAGTAAATCTATGTCTGACTTTTCAAGAAAAAATCTCAACTCCAGACTCTGCGACACAGTTTTATTGTTGTTTTCTCTCTTTTTCTCTCTCTCACTCTCTGTGACATCATTTCTCTTTCTCTCTTAAACTTAGACACTGCTGTCTGCTTGGACATGTATAAGAATTGTTGAAAACAAGTTGTGACACCAACTGCCTGAAATGTTTAGCCGCAAGGTTTATACAACAGTAAGCACAGAGGCCTAGATCTACAAAGCCTTCATAGCAAGGCATTAGAAATAAGTCGGCATAACGTGCGTCAGTAACGCAATAGGCACTTCCATATAGACACCACTTGAACGCGGCACTATAACAGAACTGGAATGTACAAGTCACACTGCACACGTAAAACCATAGAGTTACCAAAACTTGTAGGGGCATATTATCAAGAACGGCGATAAAATTACCGCCATTTCCGCGGCAGGAAACTGCCGCTAAAGCGGCGATAATTGGCTTGATAATATGCCCTTGTGAATTCTCATACTAGCCCAGGTTAACACCAGAACGTGGGCTGCTATGGGAATTCACAAGAGCATATTATCAAGCCCATTATCGCCGCTTTAGCTGCAGTTTCCTACCGCTAAAACGGCGATAATTTTATCGCCGTTCTTGATAATATGCCCCGAGATGCTTCAGCTCATTTACTCACATCTACATAATTCTAGACTCTAATTTTCTTTTTCCTTTCGCAGATTACCAATCGGACACCTTTTGGAATCCATTTCACAATTTATTTATAACATTGTTTGTTAAAGTTATTTTTCTAGTTCTAATATAGTTATAATTGAGTTTCGTTTATATTTATTGTTTAATAAAAGTTCATAAAAAAACTACATATTTCTTTTATTTTGTGGGGAAGGGGTATGACGGTCCACAATAAAAATAATGTTGAAATACTATAGTAAGATATTCAAGACTAGGATTGAAAACTACTGAGTTCTAACTAACAGATATAATAAAAACAACGGTGAAAAACTACTAAAATGGCGGTGGACGGAGTACATAATCAACGTTTGGCGCCTCAGCACTACCTTTCAAATAAATATAGAAAAAATATGATTATTAATACTGTACAAAAGTACAGCAGCGGATGACACACACGAACCGGGAAAAGAAAGCGACAGATTTACTACCTGAAATAAAGAAAGGTTTGCTTGTTGAACTTGAAGAAAAAGAAAACGTGGGCTTCGAAACCTCGCTGCGCATGCGTAGAGAGTACAACTGCTACACAAAAAAAGGAAAGCTTTACATACTATCATAAAAATGAAGGAGCATATTATCAACAAAAGGCGATACATTATCGCCGCTTTTATCGTCAGGAAACAGCGGATAAAGCGGCGATAATGTGCTTCATAATAGGCCCTTGTAACTTCCCATAGCAGCCCAGGTTCTGGTGTTAACCTGGGCTGCTATGGTTATTCACAAGGGCATATTATCAAGCCCATTATCGTCGCTTTATCGGCAGTTTCCTGCCGATAAAAGCGTCGATAATGTATCGCCTTTTGTTGATAATAGGGCGGTCGCCAGTAGGTAGTTATAGTTAGGACCTAGTTTCCATAGGAAATCTGCAACATTCTATTGGGAATAACTTTAGCGCCGGTTGTTGAATCTTCGCGAATTTCTCAAAGAAGATGGCCCGCTCCGCTCCTTCCCTGAAAGTCTTGGGAAGATTCGTCAAGCGGGGGTCGAGAAAAAAGGGGGGTCCCAAAACGTGTTTTCCCCATGTTAGTTTCCATAGGACGATTAGACACGGCTACAGCCCGAACCGCTGAACGAAATTGCACCAAATTTGGGAAAATGGTAGGGTCTGGTATGCAGATCACCCTTTTGGTTAAATGATGTAAATCCCTCCAGTAGTTCCTGAGAAAATCAAAAGAAAAAAAAAATATATATATATCTGGGCGGAGCCTAACCACACATCTCATCGTGAGATCTGATTGGCTGTCAGCACTTCATTCAAGAAGTGTTGGCAGCCATCTTGGGACCAATATACATGATAGCACCTCATTAAAAAGCATTGCAGTTAATAGAAGGTTTTAGGACTTTAGTTACATTATAAATCATTTGTTGATGGTACCATACTCATTTTAGGAATTGTGGTGTGTTCTAAGGTGATTTTACCATGTGAAAAAGCCTTCTGCTGGGATATCATGAATCATGTTTGAAAGAAAACTATTATCTCATGCTTTTCCCACAGTGGTTTGGAAGGGGATCTATAAGCTAAACTGAAAGCATATTTTCTGTAAATTCACATTATGTTTCTCAGTCATGTGAGATTGAAGTCTGACATTCTCAGTAAAACATGTACATCCAACAAGGACAGAGATTGTCAGTTGATTCCTTTGTGTTCTACTGCAGCTTCCCAGAGTGTCCTAAAGAACAACTAGAGCGCTAACAGTCCTACTTATTACAAAGGTATGGCACACCTGAAGCCATCTTGATTGGAATAAAGTGGTAACTCTTAAAACATTTAATTTAAAAAGGAACAAAATGAGGGGGTATATTTTGCCATAGAAAGTATGATTAGTGCTGCAGAGAGAAAAATTAGGGCACATTTTGAGTGACTTCTCAAATCCTCTTCTATTTCATTAAAAAATTCTGACATGCAGACTGAAACATGCACTTTCAATACCAGCAGCAGACTTCCCTGGTAAGCAGTAGCTTTACTACAGTGATCTAATAAGCAACTAGTGTGCTAACATTCTGAATTTATGGCAAATGTGTGTCACATCTGAATGCCTTCTTGATGGAATCAAAGTAGAAAACTGAAAGTATTTCCTACTGAGGAGAATGTAGTAAATTAGGAAATTAGGAAACTTCATAACAAATAAGTCTCCCAAGATGGCCACCAGAGACAGAAGAGCCCAAATGTAGCACAAATATCCCCCAGATGTAGCCCAAGTATAGCCCAATGACAGAATGTCCCAGAGTGTTCTAAAGAACAACTAGAGCGCTAACAGTCTTACTTATGACAAAAGTATGGCACACCTGAAGTCATCTTGATTGGAATAAAGTGGTAACACTTAAAACATTTGTTTTGCAAAGGAACAAAATGAGGGGGTTCATTTTGCCATAGAAATTATGATTAGTGCTGAGGAAAGAAAAATTAGGGCACATTTTGACTTCTCAAATCCTCTTCTATTTCATAAAAAAATTCTGACATGCAGACTGAAACATGCACTTTGAATACCGGCAGCAGACTTCTCTGGTGAGCAGTAGCTTTACTACAGTGATCTAATGAGCAACTAGAGTGCTAACATTCAGAATTTATGGCAAATGTGTGACACATCTTAATGCCTTCTTGATGGAACCAAAGTAAACAAGCATTGAAAATGCAATAGATCTCGCCCTCGTTTAAGTTAAAGCCATTCTGTTTGTAATGAGGTGGCTTTTTAGCTTTGCTTTTATTAGTCATTTTCAAACTTTCATGTAAATAACATGCATATGTATGCATATATGTATATGTATGCATGCATTTATATTTGTATTTATATAGATATGCAGATTATATATGTTTATATATGTATGTATATTACCTACTGGCGGTCGCCAGTAGGTATATATAGTTAGGATTTTTTCCCTATGGGATTTTTGAAAATTCTATGTCTAATAACTTTGGCGTTTGTGGACGGAATTGGCTGAAATTTTCTGGAAAATGGAACATTTTGTTTCTGAGCAGCCCCTGGAAATTTGGGGGGGGTTCGTCAAGGGGGGGCCGAGAAAAAAGGGGGGTCCCAAAACGTGTTTTTAACATTGAGTTTTCCATAGGGCGGTTGGCCTCACTTTTAGCCCGAACGGCTGAATGGATTTGCACGAAACTTGGCAAAATTGTAGGGACTGGTAGCCCGATGTGCCTTTTGTAGGTCTCAATATATGTGCTTCAGTGGATTTTGAGAAATTAACGTTCAAAAAAAGATATATATCTGTAACAGCGGACCGGGCAGCGCTCCGGTTCGCGGACTTTACGCGTAACGGAACTTCGCGTAGCGAAGCTGATTGGCTCTCCGGTGTCTGTCAACATTCTAAACAGTCCGGAGCGGCCGCCATCTTGTCTCTCGGTAGGATTGAGAGACAAGAGGAGGCCAAAACAAAGGGGGAAATGACCATAAGGGGGCATAGTAGATCGTCCCTGACCCCCTAGGTTTAATGTGGAGGCTTTAAAAGGGCCCCGCGGGGCAAAAAAAATAATTTTTTTTTTGTTTTTTTGCGTGGGTAGCGCCCGGTTCGCGTACCGGAGCACTTCCGGGTGCGCTAACGCAGCGCGTCATAAGACGCATTACGCGACAACGTGATACGTCGCGCTTCCGCGACGCGTCACGATGTTGATTTCTAACGCGGCAGTTGCGCTAACGGAACGTTTACCGGTTCGCGGACCGGGTCGCGGCATCAAATTGAGCTAATGGAAAGCTTCCCGGTTCGCGAACCGGGAGCGAAACAAAAAAAATATTTAAAAAAAAAATTATTAATAAACATATAAAATATATTTTTGGATTTAAAGAAGAATACATTTTACAGCTATAGATATTAGCTTTTAAAAAACCAATGAAATTCACTGAAAAAACCATAGGTTATAGACCATATATAGTTAGGAATTAGCATTTACAAAACCTTGAAAATTCACTGAAAAAACCATAGGTTATAGACCATATATAGTTAGGAATTAGCATTTAAAAAACCTTATTTTACTCACACAAAACCATTGAAATTCCATATATAGTTAGTTGTACTAACTATATATCGCGCACCCGCAATCCACTGCTGATCATGTCACATATTACATCATTCATGACAATGAGGTACTGGGTTTTTAGGAACCGGTACCGAACCGGTAACCCAGCGGTGCCAGGGGATCAACACACCAAGGACCTCGGGTTCTCCTGAGTCAGACCCACAGAAACTTCAGAGTCTTCTAGGTGAAGTCAAAGATTAGTTTATTGGCTGCAACCAAGGTGACAGGGTCCTAGAAGTACAATGCCAGTATATTCAGGAGACTGCACCCTTTCACAAAGTTAGGCTTCTCTTCTTATACATAACATTTGCCCTTTGGCGAAACATTCCTTGGGTGCGCGGTATTTCATTTATGGTTACTGATTACAAAAGAAAGCAGAGTCATGATGACATGTACATATTTCACGTTGTGATGCCCATAACAAATCATCCGGCAAGGCCCAACATTTCATCAGATATCGCTGGACCCCTAATAAAAGATGGTCACCTCCCCACCATAAAATAAGTGAGGAAAAGGAAAGAAGAAAGATGTGAGCGAGATATGGCAGGTGTGTGTGCTGAAATGGCTTTATGGCCGGTTGGGCCTAGATACTATCTTGCTTGGTCACTGGGAGGGAACTGACCTAACGAGCTCGGCCTGGGGCAATGGTTCTAACTTGTACTGGGGTCAGGAAGAAGTCGATTAAGGAGTACGTGTCCTTGTGGAATCAAATTCGACTGGATTAAGGCCTATGAAAAGGGCAACATGCAATTAAGGGTTCAGAAGGTAAATGACGATTTCGAGGTGAAATTGTCACTCGAATATACTGAAAATACATGTGCTTGATGTACTCGTCATTTCCGGTCTTTTGATACCAAATTCGTCCTATTTCGACGAAGTTTTTATTCTCGAGTCCGGTACTGTTACGGATCCATATTTTTCAGAACCACAGACCCTCCTTTTGCCCTTACATAGGCAATTAATCTATCCTCATGTTAATCTGAGTCCAGATCTATATTCCTAAAGTCATTGAGGTGTTGCTGCAACATCATTCTAGTGCTGAGTTCGTGTCTTGACACAGGCTTCCTTACACATGATGTAGCACAGAGGCCACATATTGCAGGAGCACACTGTATGCATAGACAGAACAGGAAAAGAATGGCTAAGACCATCCCAATGACCATCAGAATTTTCCATCCCCAGGCAGATATCAGTCCCCAGAACCATCCCATTAATGACCAATCTCCTTTATCCACATGAATAGATTCGGAAATCTTATGCAGTTTGGAGATGGCCCCGTACACTGTTGGAGCATTATCTGGAATAAAAATGCAACAACTGGACTGGATCAATTTGCATACTCCACCCCGGTCCGCAAGTATTACATCCAAAGCGACCCGGTTCTGAAGGGTCATTAGTCGATCCGACTGGAGTTCAGCAGTCAGGTTACTAAGGGCACCGGCAGTCTCAATCACAGTGGATTCAACTACCCTTGTCAATTGCCTTGTGTTTCTGCTGTTAACCATGGCTCCCCAGAACGGCAGAATACCCATTGCAAAGTCACCAAATTCTTGACCCGCAGTGTCTTCTTTACTCAAAACACCTCGGACTGTCCTTGTCCGATGGTAATCCGCCGCTGCTGTGTAGGTGGGAGGTAACAGGAATGAAACAAAACATGAGCCCGAGAAGTCAGGGGGCAACCATGTATAGGCTCTATCGTGGCAGATGAAATAAGTACCCTTTGCGGCTAAAAAGGCGGGGGAAGTCTGAGATCCAAAAACATACGTTTCTGTGCAGACACTCTTCCCTAGCTGAGCTCTGGAATTCCTACCAATACCTTGCAGACACAGGTGCCCTTGATGGGGCACGATCCAGATAGGGGACGATCTCTTAGCTTGCTGTTTCTCACTTAGTGTAGTGCCATATCCGGTCACATTCCAACCTACATATGCAAGTATCTCATCGTCGGGGGTATCTTCGTAAGAAGTCACTTCCTTGATCATGTCAACTATACCCTTCACTAGGGCGCTAGTCTTGAGGTTGTCTTTTACAGAACGTAGGGGTTGGATTTCTCGTGCATATATGAACATTGTTCTATATGCCCATACTGACCCATTGAGACTAAATGGCAGGACCGAATAGGGGATACCTCTATCCGTGGTGTGGGGCATGAGACCACACACCCAACAGTTGGTTGTGTTCATTACAAGTTGGTGTTGGTGTAATAGCTGAACGAAGGAGTTATTAATGAACTCTAATCTCCTATTCGATTCGTGGTCAGGCAAAGAGTGGAAAGAATGAGAGGAAACAGTAGGGGGAGGTATGGGTGATGTAGTAGGCGTGAATGTCATATGAGAAGAGAATAAAAAATAGCTTATCAAAAACACCATTACGCTAAATATCATAAAAATACACATCATTATAAAAATTTTCTTTCTCATTGTTTTCAAAAGTCTCTGCTTAAAGCTCATTTGTCTGGCAGTTCTCTCCACATCAGGAAACTCCATCCTCTCTAAGGTGCTGCCCGCGGCGGTAGGTTGTTTCTGCTAAAGGATGCTTCCGTCAGTCTAGGGTGGCTCCCTTCGACCAACTGGAACCAGCAACCTATTGTTGTCAGCTGCACCCAAAAGTCTTTAGTCAACCGCGACCCTAGCAGCGGAACCCGGATGGCGGTTCAAAAAAACAAAAATAAGCAAGTTACCTAGATGGGAGAATCTGCATATTAAAAATAGCATTTTGGAAGGAAAAAATTCATTATTTTATTAGTCCACAGGTTTTTCTCTCGGATCAAAAATAAATCACTTTTCCTTTAGTCTGTTTTTCTCGGTCAGAAATTATAGCGTCTTTTCCCGGGTGCTGTCTGGTCCGGAAATAGTAGCTCAGGTTCCACAGAGTTCAATTGTTCTGATGGCGGCGTAGTTTCTTGAAAAATGTTCTTACTGTCACAATCACGTTTAGCTTCTTTTACGCGTTCATCAATTGTGCGCTTTGAGTCAGTGCCTCCTGTCCGGACCCATGGGTCATGTGGCAGAGGGAAAGGTATTTTCTTACAATGGATCCCGTGGACCCAATTGGCCTTCCCCTCCACCTTAATAGTTGACCTTGTAGACAGGAGGACGAGGTGAGGTCCGGTCCATCTGGGCTGGTCGTTTCTTGTTCTCTGGAAATTCTTGACCAACACCCAGGTGCCGGGGTCAATGGAGTGACCCGGTGTCTCGGAAACCGGAGGCAAGGTGTTGTGGACCTGTTGATATAAAACACGCAATTTAGCCGTCAATTCATACAGATAGTCGAGCAAAATTGGGTGTTGCAGCTCGCTAAACTTCGTGGGCCTAGGCACTCCCCATATGTTGGCTGGCCGACCAAAGACTATTTCATAGGGGCTGAGTTTCATTCGCGAATGCACAGTCATTCTGGTGGATAGGAGTGCTAAGGGTAGAGCGTCAGGCCATTTAAGACCCGTGCTCGCTTGGATTTTGGCCAATTTAAGTTTAAGCGTGCCATTGTAACATTCCACTAATCCAGCTGATTGGGGGTGATTTGCAGCGTGGAACTTCTGACTAATGCCTAGCCCTTCACACACTCGTTTCATCACACAACCCACAAATTCACTTCCGTTGTCCGACCAGACCATTCTAGGCATTCCGAACCTGGGGAAGAACTCTTTCACAAGGGCTTTCGCTGTGGACAAGGCAGTATTGTCCCTTAGGGGATAGGCTTCTACCCATCTTGAGAAGGCGCAAACAACCACGAGCACATATTTTAAGTTGTTGCACCTCTCCATGTGTATGAAATCTAGCTGCAAAACCTCGAACGGATACGTAGGAGGTGCGAAATGACCAGCTGGAGTTGGGGTTCCCCTACCAGGATTGTGTTTCAGACATACCATGCAATTCTTGACAACATTCTCTGCACACTTGGGGATCCCTGAATTCTTCCACACTGGGGCCAATAACTCGCAAATCCCTTTCGCGCTGATATGGGCCATCCCATGAGCCATTGTAACCACTGCAGGCACATACGCATCGGGTAACAACCATCTTTGTTGCTCTGTCGATTCAATCCAACAACCATTTACATCCATTCTCCCTGTACTTTCTTTCCACATGCTTAACTCTTTCTCCGTGGCCTCAGCTTGGATGGACTTCACACTCTCTATTGTGTCTTCACATATTCCAACATCGCCAGTCCATCTTTCTGGGCTCGCAACATACATTCGGCTCATCACATTCTTTGCCGTTTCTTTAGCAGTTTCATCAGCAAATGCATTTCCACGACCAACATCATCGATCACTTTCTTGTGTGCACTACATTTCACAACTGCTACTTTCAGGGGCAACGTCAGTGATTCAAGAAGCTCATTCACCAACTGACCGTGCTGAATCTTAGCTCCATGCGAAGTCAGGAACCCACGTTCTCTCCACAATCGTCCAAAACTGTGAGCCACTCCAAAAGCATACTGACTGTCGGTATAGACAGTCACTTTCATTCCTTTTGATAACACACATGCTCTCGTAAGTGCCACGAGTTCGGCGGCTTGAGCCGAACCATGTGGTATTCGCGCAGTTTCAACGATTGTGTGCAAAGTTGTGACAGCATACGCTGTAGTCACGTTACCGTTTGGGAGTTTAAAGCATGAACCATCCACCCATAATGTACCATCACATTCGGCGAGAGGAGTATCGGATAGATCAACTCTCCCTTTGGTCTCCTCCTCCGTCCTGAGGAAACAATCGTGCTTTTCTGAAGCATCTGATTCCTCAGCAATTGGTAACAATGTGGCTATGTTCAGGGTACTGCATCTTTTGATGTGCACATGGCTTGCTAGTAGCGTCAATTCGTAACTGGACAGTCGAGCACTAGTTAAGTGCGGTGTCTTGGTCCTATTTAACAATGTGTCTACTGCATGCGGGACCATCACGATTAGTGTATTATTCATTACTAGGCCTGCAGACTGTCGAATAGAAACAGCTGCTGCTGCTGTGGCCCTTAGACAACTTGGCAATGCTCGTGCTACCGGATCCAAAGTTGACGAAAAATAGGCGCATGGCCGTTGTCTAT
This sequence comes from Lissotriton helveticus, assembly GCF_964261635.1. NCBI lineage: Eukaryota > Metazoa > Chordata > Amphibia > Caudata > Salamandridae > Lissotriton > Lissotriton helveticus. Next base: position 1,041,045,106 of record NC_136059.1, read on the forward strand.
CTCCGTGTAACTGAGTCAGCACAGACAATGCACAGCCCTCCTTCTCATGGACATATAATGTGAAGGGCTTACTGTAGTTGGGGTTACCTAACACAGGGGCCGAACATAATGCTGTGCGTAATTCGAGAAAACTTTTCTGACACTCATCGGACCAAGGAATGGGATTGGGTGTATTTGTACACGTTAGTGCCAATAAGGGTTTGGCTAATAACGAAAAATTTGGAATCCACTGTCTACAGTACGATGTAATGCCCAAGAAAGCGCGTACTTCTCTCTGCGTTCTTGGCACATTTAATTTAGCTATTGCCTGAATTCTTTCTGGGGTCAGTTTCCTTCCCTCCTTCGATAAGAGATGACCTAAGTAGGTCACTTCTTGTCGGCAATATTGGAGCTTGGAAAGTGACACCTTGTGATGTAGATCACATAGATGACGCAGTAGTGCCAATGTGGCCAGTTTACATATTTTCTCAGTATCCGCGGCTATGAGCAAATCGTCCAGATACTGTACGAGAGTGGAACCTTTGGGCAAAATCATTGCGTCGAGCTGACTTTTCAGAGCTTGACTGTATATTGAGGGGCTCTCACAGTAGCCTTGAGGAGCGCGTTTAAAGCGGAAACTGCGACCACCTAAACTAAAGGAAAAAATATCCCTGCTCTCCTCCGCGATCGGGATACTGAAGAAAGCATTCTTCAGGTCAATCACCGAAAACCATGATGCGGATGCTGGAATCATAGTCAATAATGTTGTAATGTCGGGGACAACTGGGAATTGTGGCACCACTATCTTATTTACTTCCCTAAGATCAATCACAAATCTATACACAGGTGGCTGAGAAGGGTCAGTTCGTTTTAAAACAGGCAGAACAGGACTATTGCAAACATTCCCTCGTGTTTCCTCTATTACGTCTTTCTCAATCAACTCGTAAACAATCGCTAGCAAAGCTTTTTCGCCCTCATTCGATATTCGGTATTGGGGAATTCGTGGCATTTTGACATTCGACTTCAATGTTACAACGTATGGTGGAATTTCTAAAAGACCTACATCATTCGGACCAGTAGCCCAAAGAATATCTGGTAGAAGTGTCAATTCTGTTGGAAGCGTATTTCTCGACAAATACATGGGAGAAACCACTTTCTTACCTAAAGTCAGTTGTACTCCTGAGGGAGAACAGTACAAAGTCGCATACAATCTTTTTAGCAAATCTAATCCTAGCAAATTTTCACCACAACCTGTTGTCAAAATAAGGGGTGCTTCGAATTCACAAGGACCAACAGAAAGAGATAAAGGGTCAGAAATCGGATTTCTAACCGGGGCGCCAGAAAAACCTACGGAAACGTTCATTTCGCCAGACAAAGGTGCGCCAGGGAGTTTGGAGTGCATAATAGAACTCTTTGTAGCACCAGTATCCAACAGAAAAGGTTCTGACACACCCGATGTAATCACCTCAACGTAAGGTCCACTCTGATCTACTGGAACTGAAACAACTCCCTCTCTTCGACTAAGGCTGTCCTAGCAATCGTTATTCTCCCACTGCTCATTTTCTGTGTAATACTCATCGACGTAGTATTGAGCTGTCCTGTCAGATACGTTATTTTGCTGGTCAAACCTGTTCATAGAGTTTTGTGGTGGAGGGGGACGTGCGTCCTGAGGGGTGTTTCCACGCCCTCTACCTCTAGGCGCTTGCTGACTACCACGGCCTCGTATACCAGAAAACTCGTTCGTACGTTGCGGCAGGGCAGGACAGTCATATTTGTAATGACCTTCTTGTTTGCAGTATAAACACTGATTGGGACCTACGCGGTTTTCATTGTAATCGAATCTCTGCAAGTTTCTCTGCGGTTGCTGAAAAGTGGTCCGGTAGTGATTCGGACCATTATTATTTTTATTACCACCACCACGTGGAGGATATGCTTGCTGTAGCAAAACCTTCGTTTTGAGTTCTCTAGTTTTCTTCTCTACTTTATCTTTCTCATCCTTGTCTCTATTCTCATAGTATTGTGCGGTAGCTAATATCTGGGCTGAAGATGAGACTGCCCAAGAGCTTTCTGAATCTTTCAATTTTCTACACAAGTCTGGAAGCAGATTGTGCACAAATTTATCGACGAACAATCTCTGACCACCTTCTGTGGTCATATCTTGACCGCTGTGGTCAATGAATGTTTCTTCAAATCTGGTGAAGAAATCTGACACAGTTTCTTCTTTCTTTTGCTTGCATGCAGATAACTTATCCCAATTTACACGTATCGCAGGCATTATTGTCTTCATGTAATCTACTATCCTACCAGGTAATTCCGCTATCAGGGGCTCAGGCTTGGCACCACCAACTTGTCGTGCATCTGCAACAGTAATATTAGCCCACGTGTCACCTAATTCCTGGTCATGATCTTCATGACGAATTTTTCCCCATAAAGGCTGTGGAACGACGTTCCCGAATAACATATCGATATCGGCTAAATTCATAATACATGATCCAGCAGTTTGCGACAATTCTTTATAGTACCCTGCAGGATTTTTACGCGGATCTGGTAGTGTTTGTTTGAGTGCTAAAACTTCAGCTCGCTTCCATGGAACATGTACCCATACTCGGTGAAAGTGGGGCAGGACAGGTGGGACAGCTGTCGCGTCACCCTCTCTCCATTGTGGGGGAACTTCTCTCATAGGGTATTGTCGTGCCTTTTTCCTACTAGATGCACTAGATTCTGGTGGTGACCCAGAACTACTCCCCTTACTTCGATGTGATAATAGCATTTCAACTGCTTCTTCCACATCGGGACCTACAATCATACCCAGACTAAAATGAAACCTTATACGACACATCTCTTGTGGGAGGCAATCCTGATCATTGTCTTCTAAATCTTCGCAAAGAAAAACACACATCTGTTCGAACACATATCTCTGTGTCGCTGTTTCCCATTGATGGAAAACTTCCATGACAGACTGTAAATCATATTTTGCAGTGTCCATGACCCATTTCCGAGCTAAATTATTCAGGGAATCTCTCTCTTGATAATCGGGCAGTTGACTTCGCAACTGTCTTTTTCCTATGTTAGGGGTCGTAGCAGGCGACCCAAAAAGTGGTAAAAGAAGATTAGTAACAGTACTGGCCATTTTCTGCCGAAGGGAAGGTGAAACGGAAGAACAAACAGATGAAAGAACGGGGTGAGGTAAAGCGGATGCAGAGATGACAGAAGAGGTATGAGGAATAATCATAGAAGGGGCATTTGTAGGAAGTACAGTAGGCAAGATCGTAGAAAACACAGGAGCAACAGAATTGGCCGGTGGGCCTAGAGGAGGCTGCACCGAAGAAGTAGGAGCCAGTTGAAGAACAGCTGGTGGGTGCTGTGGAAAAGCCAGAGGCGCAGCTTGTGCAACTAAAGGTTGCGGGGGTGCGGTAGCATTCTGCGCATAGGGCGGTGGCGAGGTTAACAATTGCGACATTAATTGGTCTTTTTCACGCTCTTTTGCTTTCCCTTGCTGAAGAGACGGCAAAACTGGATAACATTTATCTATTGCCATTTTACGTTGCCTGTGCAATTGTTCATTTATCTGCTCTTCCTCATTATCTTTAAACTGCACGGCAGCTTGTATTACTGAAAGTCCCTCTTCTCTCTTATTTTTCTTAGCTAATTTAATCTCTTTTTGTTTGGCTTCTTTGCGCCATATGCGGAAAGAGTCAAACATCGCCGGCCGGGCTTTCTTTTTGAAGAGTTTAACTTCAAGGTTGTCTAAGATTTCAGAATCAAAGCTACCATATTGGGGCCATTTTAAAACACCGTCTTTCCTAGTGTATTTAATCCATACCTCGTTGTAAACGATGGGGCCTACCCCATGTTTAGCGTATAGCTCGTAAGTCGGAGTTCCAACTGGAGGAACCGGACATGAGTCCTCCAATCGGGAGTCCCTATTATTATTACCAAGACAAAACAAATTCCCGAGTCTAAGACTAGGCATCCTTTCTCTCTAGTCTAGTTCCAAAACTTCAAAGGAGTTATCGATTACGATATTATTATTATTATTATTATTAAAACTTATATAGCGCGCAGCTACCCTGGGGCATCCCGGCGCTCTGAACAATGCATCAACCGTGGGATCAAGGAATAATAATAGCGACTCACAAGGGGAACAGATGTGTTTTCACCCCTCTGCGAAAGCGCAGGGTACAAGTCTCAGCACGGAGTTTTAGGGGGAGGGAGTTCCAGAGCATTGCTGTCTGCACAGAGAATCGTCTCCCGCCCGTGCGTGATCTTTTTACTCTCGGGACCTGAAGGAGACACCTCTGGTCCGACCTCAGTGCTCTATTCGCTTTATAAGGCACTACCAAGCTCCTTAAAAGAGGAGGCCCATCGCCCTGGAGTGTTTTATGGGCGATGGACAGTGCCTTAAACTGTACTCTCTCCCGCACTGGTAACCAGTGCAGTGCTTTGAGAGCGGGTCTAGCGGATTCTGTTCGGGGGATACCCATAAGGAGTCTAGCTGCCGCGTTTTGCACCTGCTGCAGCTTATTAAAAGTCGATTCAGGGGCGCCTAAGAACAGACTGTTGCTGTAATCAAGGCGAGATGTTATCAAACCCTGAATCAGCAACTTCCTTGATGGAAGAGGAAGAAGCGGGAAAATTTTCCACGCAGCCCGCAGCAGGGCAAAACAAACTCCCGCAGTTCTTTTGGCGTGGGTTCTGAGGGAAAGATCTTGCTCCAGCCAGACTCCCAGGCTCTTAATCTCCTCTTTCATGGTTGGAAAGTCACCCATACAGCTTGGCCAACATGCCGGTGACAATAGCGGCCCTTTGTTTCCAAGCAGCATGATCTCTGTTTTAGAGCCATTCAGCTTCAAAGCCGTGAAATTGCTTGTGAAAACACGAGTCCTTCGGTTATGGTACTTGCAAGAACCAATAAAAACCTTTATGTATCTCTAAGATATCACAAAGTAAGTCCAACTAAGGACTAGTAGACGCTCCACTTATACTTAACTGAAAATTATCGATGGCTTCACCAGAAGACTCGTCTCAGCGTTTCGCTCTACCGAAAATGTCAAGGGTCCAACATCAGTGCGATAGCCAGGGCAGCAGTCCTTGTAGCCGTCGGGAAGCGGGGAACCTCGCAGTAAAGACCTTCGGACCACGTCGACATGCAGGGGTCGATGAGGTGGTGGGCCCTCCTCCGGAATTTTCACACGAAGCTCCTCACGATCTTCAGGCTGATTGGTACCACTGGAATCGCTCCAACGCTGGGCGCCAAATGAGGTACTGGGTTTTTAGGAACCGGTACCGAACCGGTAACCCAGCGGTGCCAGGGGATCAACACACCAAGGACCTCGGGTTCTCCTGAGTCAGACCCACAGAAACTTCAGAGTCTTCTAGGTGAAGTCAAAGATTAGTTTATTGGCTGCAACCAAGGTGACAGGGTCCTAGAAGTACAATGCCAGTATATTCAGGAGACTGCACCCTTTCACAAAGTTAGGCTTCTCTTCTTATACATAACATTTGCCCTTTGGCGAAACATTCCTTGGGTGCGCGGTATTTCATTTATGGTTACTGATTACAAAAGAAAGCAGAGTCATGATGACATGTACATATTTCACGTTGTGATGCCCATAACAAATCATCCGGCAAGGCCCAACATTTCATCAGATATCGCTGGACCCCTAATAAAAGATGGTCACCTCCCCACCATAAAATAAGTGAGGAAAAGGAAAGAAGAAAGATGTGAGCGAGATATGGCAGGTGTGCGTGCTGAAATGGCTTTATGGCCGGTTGGGCCTAGATACTATCTTGCTTGGTCACTGGGAGGGAACTGACCTAACGAGCTCGGCCTGGGGCAATGGTTCTAACTTGTACTGGGGTCAGGAAGAAGTCGATTAAGGAGTACGTGTCCTTGTGGAATCAAATTCGACTGGATTAAGGCCTATGAAAAGGGCAAAATGCAATTAAGGGTTCAGAAGGTAAATGACGATTTCGAGGTGAAATTGTCACTCGAATATACTGAAAATACATGTGCTTGATGTACTCGTCATTTCCGGTCTTTTGATACCAAATTCGTCCTATTTCGACGAAGTTTTTATTCTCGAGTCCGGTACTGTTACGGATCCATATTTTTCAGAACCACAACATGGTCAGTGACATCACTGATGACATCACTGATGACATCTCAAATGACATCACTGATGACATCACTGATGACATCTCAAATGACATCACTGATGACATCACTGATGACATCTCATTTGACATTACTGATCACATCACTGATGACATCATTCATGTGATAATACAATGAACCTCTTCAGACTCTAATATAACCTTAGATACACTCAGTGTAAACATACACTCACAGACTGTCACTCATCCATGGAGTTACTCAGACACCTAGTCAGTCATGCAAAGAATCAATCACACCTCCATTTTCTCAACTATACAGTTATACACACCTTACTTATTCAAACATATACTAAAACATATGTACTCTCTTATACAATCCTGGATACAAGTTCACAATGATGCATACAGCCACTCACACATTCACTGGCTCCTATGCACAGTTATTTATATATGTCAACTCTCACATGTACTGTATTTTACATATGTACTTACTTTGACATGTAGCACTGAGATATCCATTCACTCACCAATACACTCATGCACACAGTCAACCGCCCATACAGCTGTTTCCACATGCACTTTTGAACCCATACATGTAGTGAATCAACTGCTCACACATCTATGCACAGAGTCATACACCTCCCAGCCACCCACACACACACTCAGTCTCCCATACAAATGCTTGGGCAACCAATCAATAACCCATATAGTTACTCATTTAGCTACTGATCAACACATGCATCAGATTACAGAACAACAGACACAATAATGCACAATTTAAAACAGTTTAGTCACTAACCCATGCACTCAGTGAGACACATTTAATCACTCACTTATACAGTCAGTCATGCACCTACTAAATCCTTCATCCAGACACTTATACATCCACTCATTCTTCAATATGTAAGACATATTTTAACTTTACAGAAACATACAGTCACTGGATGTTGTCATCAGTGATGTCATCAGTGATGTCATTTGAGATGTCATCAGTGATGTCATCAGTGATGTCACTGACCATGTCATGAATGATGTAATATGTGACATAATCAGCAGTGGATTGCGGGTGGGCGATATATAGTTAGTACAACTAACTATATATGGAATTTCAATGGTTTTGTGTGAGTAAAATAAGGTTTTTTAAATGCTAATTCCTAACTATATATGGTCTATAACCTATGGTTTTTTCAGTGAATTTTCAAGGTTTTGTAAATGCTAATTCCTAACTATATATGGTCTATAACCTATGGTTTTTTCAGTGAATATATATATATATACACATACATTTATATAAATGCATATGTATATATATGCATATATATATGTGTATATGTGTGCGTGTAGAGAGAGGTAGAGTGGTAGAGGGGTAGAGGTGTAGAGGTAGAGGTAGAGAGGTAGAGACTAGTAGAGCGAGATGTAGAGAGAAGTAGAGAGAGGTAGAGAGTGGAGAGTGCGTAATAGAGAGTAGAGAGTGAGTAGTAGAGAGTAGTAGAGAGCAGTAGAGAGAGTGGCAGAGAGTGAGTAGTAGAGAGTAGTAAAGTGAATAGTAGAGTGAGTAGTACAGAGTAGTAGAGAGTGAGTAGTAGAGAGTGAGTAGTAGAGAGTAAGTAGTAGAGTGAGTAGTAGAGAGCAGTAGAGAGTGAGTAGTAGAGAGTAGTAGAGAGTGAGTAGTAGAGAGTGAGTAGTAGAGAGTGAGTAGAGAGTGAGTAGTAGAGAGTGAGTAGCAGAGAGAGAGAATAGTAGAGAGTAGTAGAGAGTGAGTAGTAGAGATTAGTAGAGAGAGAGTAGTAAAGAGTGAGTAGTAGAGATTGAGTAGTAGAGAGTGAGTAGTAGAGTGAGTAGTAGAGAGTGAGTAGTAGAGAGTAATAGAGAGAGTAGTAGAGAGTGAGAAGTAGAGAGTGAGTAGTAGATAGTAGTAGAGAGTGAGTAGTAAAGAGTGAGTAGTAGAGAGAGAGTAGTAGAGAGTGAGTAGTAGAGAGTAGTAGAGAGTGAGTAGTAGATAGTGAGTAGTAGGGAGTGAATAGTAGAGAGAGAGTAGTATAGAGTAGTAGAGAATGAGTAGTAGAGAGTGAGTATTAGAGAGTAGTGGAGTAGTAGAGAGTGAGTAGTAGAGAGTAGTGGAGAATATTCCAAAGTTTAGCACAGCACCACTTGCACAACAAGTCCAATCAAATCATATCACTTAGAGTCCTTATTGAAGCGCTGAATCTTGGTGTATATTCAAATGCTTTTATTTTCCTTAAGTTTATGTACCACAGCCAGCTGACGCGTTTCGCTCTGTACAACAGAACTTCTTCAGGGCGTTCTTATGTCCTTCAAGTTATGTCGGTATCCTGTTGTCATATAACTAGATATTTCTTCCAAATGTTAGATGAGTCGTAAGTACATTCTTATTCAAAGTGACTAGGTATCAATTTTACCCACACAATTCGGGCAGACTTGAGTAATTTATAGCATCCTCAAAGTCAGTCTTTCAAAAATTCCAAAGTATAGGACATGATAATCCAAATCCAAATGTTTCTCAAGAAAAGTCATTTTCAATCGTTCGGAATATCAGCGTTTGGGCAGATATGACCCACGGACACGGTTTATGACTTTTCTTGAGAAACATTTGGATTTGGATTATCATGTCCTATTCTTTGGAATTTTTGAAAGACTGACTTTGAGGATGCTATAAATTACTCAAGTCCATGGATGCTGCTGGGAACGCCCCCAGCAACACCCATTGCACTCCCCTTTAACGCAGGACACTGCGTTAAAGGGACTGATATTTATCAGGCAGGATTACGCCACAAAAAGTGGCTTAGTCCTGCCTGATAAATATCACTCAGTCTTCTGCGCCCCCGGAACTCACAAAAAGTGATGTTCCGGAGGCGCAAGGGGCTCGTAAATGAGGCCCCATAGGTTTCACACTCGTTATAGTTAGGAATTAGCATTTAAAAAACCTTTGAAATTCACCGAAAAAACCATAGGTTTCACACCAGTTATAGTTAGCTGGACATTTTACTCATACAAAACCATTGAAATTCCCCCATTATAGTTAGTTGTACTCACTATAACTCGCGCGCCCACATCCACTGCTGATGATGTCACATATTACATCATTCATGACAGGGTCAGTGACATCACTGATGACATCACTGAAGACATCTCAAATATATATATAGATTGCTGCTCGCTTTGCACCATGTAACAAGTCACTCTCCAGGCGGGTGCTGTGACGTGTTAGTGCCCCACGTAAATATCTTAGCTTCTCGATCCTCCCAGTTTCGCACGAAGGAAGACAGCACTCACGGGGGAATTATATACGTCAGATAAGAACTATACTCAATAAACACTGGCCAGTGGTCCTTACTGACAATGTTCTGCGCAACAGAATAGCAGACAAGCCTGTTGTCACGTTTAGAAGAAGCAGCACTATGGGCACTTCTTTGGACCGAGTGTCGCCTGAGGTCAAACAAGTCACTACGTGGTTGGCCCCTAAGAAGGGTTTCAAAAAATGCACGTCATGTCGTGCTTGCAATTTTGGCTGTAACATGTCCAAGTACTCTACACCCTTTAGTACTGTCCCCATATCGATTTTGGGTAACTATGATTGCAAGACCGAATATGCTGTATATGTCCTGACGTGCACCTGTGGGCTTCGCTACGTGGGTAGCACTAAGCTGCAGGTGCACGTCAGGATCTTGCAGCATATAAGAGCCATTCTCCACAGCGACGCAACATATCCTGTTGCGAGGCATTTTAAGAAGGTACATGGTAACAACATTAATTGCCTATCCTATTATGTAATAGATGCTGTGGTCAAGAAAAGAAGGGGTGGCAACAGAGAGCGCCAACTCCGACAGCTCGAAACAAAATACATTCTTGAGCTTGATTGCAAATGGCCTAACGGTTTGAACACAACAGAAGACATGCGCAGCTTTCTGTAGAAATATACTCTTGCTGCTATATTGTGGTTGGTATTAGCAATCAAATGGTTACTCTTACTAGTAGCATAAAAACTGTCTCAAATATACTAATATATTAATTTTCTGTATCATTGTATTATATATATTTAATCTATTTCTCTTCTTTCCATCATTGATTTCCCTAAAGTATTTAGTATATAAATGTGGTTCTGCCCTAAATTATGACACCATTTCATAGAAAATAGATTATTTATATTCTAGAAATGAATGGTGAGGACCTGCTTTTACTGTAAAATAATTGAGAAGTCAATACAAATCACACCAGCACTTTATATTTATTTATTTATGCACTGTTGCACAGATTCCATCCCACTTGTATTTGTACTGGTATAAAAGAAAAAAATCACAAAGAAAATGTGAATATTACAAAATTATGGCAACATATAAAAAATATGTGTTACTAAACACCTAAGACTAATAGGCCACACTGATTGAATTGAAAATAATCGGATTTATCCGGGAATAATTTCGTATGGGCGCTGCAGCTATATAGGCAGTCTTGGATTTATCCAAAGAGAATCTTAAAATGAATTATATTTATTGTTTTATAAAAACTATGACACTTAAGCACTTTACATGTTTTTAAAGATTATTTTAAACATGTGTATATATATATCTAATGTGTCATGAAATATTATTCTGTCTATGGGGTTTAAACTACGAAATGATTGTCTTGTGGTTACCTCAGTCTGTTGTTTATGCCCATCTACATGTGACCTATGATGTCAGAAAGTGGGAGTGGGGTCATTTCACTTTAAATAACAGATGGTGTTTTTTCCACTTTGACACGTGAACAAGGGCTTACGAGCTTGAAACGCGTTGTGTTGGGTCACTGAAATAAAACCACACTTTTTGCCTATTAAACCTCGGAGGTCTGTGTCTCTTTCCTCGCCTAACCCGCCGTCGGCGGAATCAGGAAGTGATATATATATATATATATATATATATATGTATATATATATATATATATATATATATATATATATTCACCGCATAATTTAATGATTGTGACAACGTAGTATAGGCTTTGTGGAATGCAAGCAATTCAACAAGCTATGCCCAATTACCTATCCTCCATCAAGTAATAATGGATATAACCTTTTGCAACATGCAGGACACTTAGACTATCTACCAATTTTACCCACATCTGATAGATGCTACCCTCTTTTTACTGATATTCATACACCTAATAAACAAATGCCTCCCTAAACTTTAATGGGGCACTTACTTTTTAAACTGTGAACACCCTTTAAAAAAGTGTTCTCTCTCTTTTTACAATAAGGGGTGATCACCCTCTTAAAGACTTCACGAGACCTTCCATTCTGAGTCAAGAAGTAGACATGCATGCACTAATAACTAAGACTAAGACACTTGCAGCCATGCGGTATGGACAACCCTAAGTACTTTGATAAAATACACTGCACACATTCCTGAGATAAGCAAAATGGTGAACAACCTTAGAGCCACACTTTGGGTTAAACCCTCTCCAAGTGTATCAGCCCTACATTCTACCTTAATCAGCGATGTGTAATGCCTCAACATCTTCCGTGAATTTCTGCAAATAAACTTCCAGAGCGCATCTGTGTTGATATGCACCAAGCCAACAAAGCAATTGAGAGAGAGAGAGAGACATCCTGGCTTACATATAGCAGGCAAGATAATGCAACTGAACAGAGCCAAAGTGTTCTCTCATCTTGACCTGAACAAGGGATACAATCAACTCAAACTGAAAGAAAACTGTAGGTACATTACTACTTTTTTGACACATGTTGCTTTGTTCAGATATAAACAACTGAGGTTTGGAGTGTCTTTGGCGGAAGAAAAAACTTTCCAGGATGATATACATCAAATAATTCAACCTGTTACGCAAGTTTTTAATTACTGTGATGACATACTGGTAACTGGGGCAACTCAAAAGGAGCATGGCAAGGATCTCTCCCTGAATGCAGCAAAGTGTGAGTTTTACAAAATCCAACCTAAATTCTTTGGACACATATTCTCTGATAGGGGAATAGCTCCTGACCCTGACAAGGTGCAGGCACTGTAATCCACCTTCCCCCCCACAAGATGTATCTATTCTGTGAACTTTATTAGGCATTGCTAGCTATTGCTCAAGATACATTTGTGGTTTTGCCACAAGTGTTCCATTGAGAGAGTTGACAAAGCGAAATTTCCCATTCCAGTGATCTCCCTAGTGCGTCCAAAGTTTCAAAATAACAAACAATGCGATTGAGAATGCAACTGACATGGCCTAGTTTGACCACTACTTACATATTGAGATCATAATTGATTGGAGCCCTTTGGGGCTAAGGGCAATTGTTGCTCAACACAATGGCCATCTGAATACTCTTAGACACATTAGGGCATATTTACAACAAAATGTCAGAGCACGGAGCTGCACTAAATTTGGCAGCGCCACACTCCGACATTTCCAAAACACAAGGATGGGCCCTATTTACAACAATACGGTGCACTCCTGTGTTTTCTCTAGCACTGGTGCTAAAATTAGCTGCCTAGGACTGGTGCTAAAATTAGCAGCCTAGCGCCAAGTCAGGCCTCCTTGCGCTGGGGGCCAATGATTGTTTATATGCACATAAACAATAGATAATGGCAATTTGTTACTTCTATGTGTGCTGCATTCTGCAGCACACATAGAAGTAGCAAATCGTCACTATTTATTGATTGTTTAAGTGCATGAAGGGATATCTTCCTGCCCATAAACAATCATTCATAGCATTCTGCAGCACACATAGAAAAAGCAAAAACAAGGAAAAGTATTTCTCCCCGTTTTGCCATTCTGACGCCTGCTCTTGCATGGCATTAGTTTTTGACACTGCCTCAGATTTACATATCCTTGTAAATCTGGGCAGCGTAAAAATCAATGGGTGTTGTGGTGGAACTGTGGAAATCGAAAATAATTTCTGTTAGCATAAGTTGAAGCTGTCTTGTATGTGGCATCCATTTTGTTAGCTATGTAATTCTCCCATCCTCTGCAGCTCGTCTTTTTCCCTGCCTGTGCTGTCTATTTTAGTTGACTTCCTGACTCAGCTAAAAGCAATATACATGCTAAAGAGTTTGTAGCTGCCAGAACACCTGGTCTCCTGGACTCAACTGTCAATCCCTTAGTGCTGCCATAAGCACTCCTGCTCCCCCTCCGACTTTGCTGACTAAGTGATTTCCCATCTGCCCTTGTTTGCCAGTAACTATTCCAGTGTATGCTTATACCTTCTATTTGTAACCACATGCTTACCAGTGCAAAATACTCTGTAAATAAGCACCATGGTCTGTGTATTCAAGCCACTACCTCCTGGAACACTTGAGGGTGTTGTATGAATGTGGTCTCACTCATGAGTGAATAAACTTGTTATTTTGAATTCCAGCTTCAGTGTCAATCTCCATTTTGTTGGTCTATGGACCCGTGGACAAGATAAGGGTGAACCCTGCCTCAGTGTGCCCCTAAAAAGGCACATTTCCACAGAACGTCCACAGCAACACCCATTGCATGCCCTTTCACACTAAGTGGTGCATATAAAAGGACCCAAAAGTCCATCACAAGAGACTCGTCACACTATAGACATCTGCCTCATTGTTTGTCAGATTCTGAGTTCATGAGAGAGACGACTCGGCCTGAAGGTCCTGCTCCAGTGTCTGAGCCCTAGTCCAGGTGCGGGCTCAACTACCTCACAAAACACGACCTTGATGATTTATTGAGGAAATGTGATGCTAATTGTTCTTTGAACATTTTGTTTAACTAAGGGGGGGGATTTAGTGTCTTTGATGTCAGCAGTGCTAGGATCCTCATGGTTCTGAACGGACTCTGAAAATGAAGTTACGTGATCTGTTAGGAGGTGTTCAACTGTGGCTATTAAAAGCTTGCTATAAGTGTGCAGTGTGTGATTGTACATGAAAGAATAAAGAGGTCTCTTATGGATCTCTGTGTGTGGCATGTTGATTTTCATGCTCCGGTCCTGGGGAGGAAGCTGCAGTCAGCACATCATCTTCGTCAACATTACACATCCACATTTGTCAGAGGTGATTCATCCGTTATAATTAATTGCAATGAATTCGTTTTTCAAGACTCTTATAATGGTCTTGAACATTTTAAATAAATATAAGTTCCGATATAGCACAAACAAGGACATACATCAGCGAAATAATGCAATCCATGCGATATGAAACTCTGGTTTTCAGAATAGATGGTGCAGACACCTTACTGTCCATCCTGAGATAAGTTTAAATGGACACCACACAACTACTGACAAAGTCCTGTATAGAGGATTCTTCTTGTAAGGTCTAATTTAAACAGCACAGTTTTCAAGCAGACCTATTGCATATAATATAAATTGAGTTGACTTTAGGTCCATCCTTTTCAACAATTGGCTTTCTGTGGCTAGCTTCTTTCAGCCACTGACTTTAAAGTTTGTCAGTCACATCTTGGCTCACACTTGTGGCAAATTTCTCTCTTACCTAATATTATTGACTGTTTGGGTGCATCCTTCTGTCTTCAATGACTGCATTAAAGTGCATGAGATACTACTTAAAAAATATTGCCCTGTCTGTCTGTTCCTGCTGGCTCCCTCCCATGTGCCTCACTCAAATTTGTAACGCTGAATATTAAACCCAAACCTAATGGTTTTACCAATGCTTATTTCATACCCTACTGCTCTCAGATGTGTTGACGGTCACTTTCTGATGTAATCTGGCTCTTCTCCTCTTTATATGTAATTGATGAAGGGATAGTCTGAGAGACTTGGATTCTGTTCCCACACACAGTCACTCTTTCCATTCTCTGCTCTACCTGCTCTCACATTAAGCAGCTTATATTCCACATGCTGCAATCCTAGCTAATTTGTTTAACCAGCTGTGTGCAGACAGGTCCAGCTCTAAGTGGTTTGCCACAGATGTATTTTCCACAGGTTTCCCAGTATTTGATTGCTAAATGCCGACCCCTTTTTTTGGGGGCAAGGGGTTTCATCCAAACAGTAGCCTGGAATCGTCTAGTGTTCTCACAGTACGTTCTACCACAGTTTGACGCTTTTTGAATGAAGGCTGTCTTTACATCCTGGAGAGCTTCTGGCTGCCCTACTCAGAGTGTAGTGATCAAAATAGCACAGCAGTGCCAAACTAGGGAAGGGTATTGGGAGGGATGAAAGGGGAGTCACAGGACCAGTCAGCTGCCACAGAATGAGGAGTGCGGTGGGTGGTGCTAAATAAAGGGGACATAGATAAGGGAGAGTTTGGAAATATGGAAGAGAGTCTTGAAATTGCACAGATGCACATGAAAAAACATGCTGAGCAGAGATGAGGCTATTGAAGGTAGAAAGACTGGAGGTTCATAGACCACCACTGAGACCATCTAAAGTGCAACACTAAACTAGATTCAAAGGGCACTTCTTTATTACTAAAATGTGCTGTAAATAAACATCGACTCTTGAGTTTGTGTCTCCTGGGTCTTATTGCATGTTGCTTTGGTAAAGTTACTTTCTTTGTCTGTTTTTAACTCACATGAGCCTCTTCAATCAGCATTATTATCAATCCAGAGGAGAGTTGCATTTGGCTCTAGAAATCAGGTCTGGACCCAGGTTTACGTGAACACCTGCTGTCCACCCACCCATACCACTCTCTTCACGTACTAGCAATGAACTCCTTGCCAGCCATATTTCAGTATTGTCCAGCTCTATGGAAAGACAATCTTTCTCCCTGCGCATAGCCTGGAAAGAGGTATTCCCACCTCCCAGGAGGCTTTGGTTGTGAAAGCTATTTTGTATTTACTTGTTTAAACTAACTAGAAGTCACTAGGTGGTTTAGAAAAATGGAAAGTTTACTTACTGTTGCCATATTCCATTTGTATATTTGTACTGGTAGCTGTTTCCAAGTGGATGTGAACCAGTAACCTCCAGTGCAACACAGGAAAAATTGACATTTTGATGTTTGGATCCCTTTTGCCAAATTGGGGTCTGGATTGTTGGCCGGAGAGGGAGGACACTCCTCCCCCTCCAACTACTTTGGCTCGGAATCTGGGGGTTATGCTTGATCTTCCCCTGTCTATGCGCTCTCAGATCACTTCAGTATTTGGTTCCTTCTCTGCTTTACAAAGATCATTAAAAAAGTTTCGTGATTGCTTCATTTTCAGGTGCAGAGAACGGTGATCTATGCTTTGATCAGTTCTCGCATTGATTAAGCCAATACTCTGTTCCTGGGTCTGCCCACTTACCTGCTTAAGAGATTGCATGTTGTACAAAATGCAGCAGCCAGGCTACTCATAAAGATCCCCAGACAATCATCAGTCTCTCCCCCTTGAAGGGGCTCAATTGGTTGTTGGTCTGGTCTATCAGAGGATATTGTTCAAGATCTTAGTTTGAGTTTTAATTATAGTACTGGCACCTACTACCTTTCTGGCATATTACGACAGCCAAACAGACATCTTTGCTTATCTGATGCCAGTCTACTACAGTTCCCGAGGATCAGACATAAGAAGTGGGAAGGGGCGTCATTCTCTTACCTCGCGGTCCAAGCCTGGAATCAGCTCCTGCAACATTGTTCCAAGATTTGGTCTAAGAACCTATTCAGAACATTTGTGGGACCTGCCTTTTTGAGCATGGCTTCTCTCTGTACTTAAGGTGAAGTGTTTGTAGGGTTTCAGCACCAGGACACTCTTCAGAGTTGCTGTTGCACTATATTAAATGTTTGATTGATTGATTGGTAGTTTACCACTTTCAAAAGTCTCCAGCCACCCCTGCCTCGCCCCAACTGTAGATATCTCAGCACATGTATGCCTACATTCTAGTAGTAAATATGGGAGGGAAAGGTTGATTTGGCTGGAAAATGGGATATACTTGCTACAACATGGGAGCAGATTAGAGAGAAGGAGGGAGGAGCTTAAGGAGCCCAAATAGGTGTTTAGGTAGGGACATGCACTTATATATAAAAAATATATATATTATTATGAATAATTATAACAACCTTCTTGAATTTTAAAATACATGTAACTAATTTCTTATAGACATAAATTAATGTAAATGAATTCTATGGATAATTTTTTGTATTTGTTATACACTATAAAAAGATTTGAACATTTTGCTATAGGTAGGATTTATTCAAATATATCTCTAAAAATAATTTCAATCTATCATTAATAAGTTAATGAATAATTAAACTAAAAATGTAATTATTAGTTGTGAGAAATTGGGTTGTTGATTAAGAGGGGTGTTAACCCTGCTCAAGCAACAGCCACAATCTCTATTAGGGTGAACCATAAAATTAACTAAATTACCCTGGCGTAACCCTTTTTTGGGGGGCTGGGGAGTTTTATATGGTGCGAACTAGACCCAAAGGTATCAGAGTGCTTTACATGAGGAGAGGGTTTTCTTCGAAGCCATGGGCGTTGTTCATAGGATCCTCCATGGAAAAGGCCCTGGCTATCTCCTCCCACTAATTAAATCGTATCTTCCCAGCTGATGCCTGAGATCATCTGATACAGGCCTGTCCAGAGTTCCCAAATTTTGCAGAACGCGTCTTGGTGCAGCCCTTTTAAGTTCCTGGCAGCTAAACAATGGAACCAACTTCTGTTCCATCTTAGATTAGAACCTTCTGAAGTTCTTTTTCGGAAGCCCTTAGACCCTTGACTTTTTAGAAATGGCCTTGCCCATTAACAAAGCAGGGACGCCCGTTATCAGTTCTGTCGGTTGGAATTTCAGCATGGGGACACTTCGAATTGGAGTAACCAGGCACTTTATAAAATGCTAACATAGCATAACACCAGTTGCGTTGCAGACGGACACATTCATTTTTGTTTGGCACGGGGAGATTAAGTGATTTGCCCAGAATCACAGGATATTGAGCATCCATGCAGAAACTCGAACCCGGTTCCCCCAAACCGAGGTCGACCGCTCTAGCCATTAGGCCACATCCTCCCCCCCTTTAGTAGCTTGGAACAAAAGCAGTCATGGTTTACTTAGAGGCAATGTGTAAAGTATTTATGTAGCACATAAACAGCAATATAGTGAAAACACTACACAATAAAAATCCCACATCAATTTAGAAAAATAGAATATATTTTAATAAATTAACTTGACTCCAAAATTACAAAAATCCAGACAGTAGAACCGGAGCTATGAATTTCTAAATTGTAAGTAAAAATCTAGCGCCTAAAAGATCAAAGCACCAACTGCGGATAGCTTGTCGTGTGATACCGAGTCAAAGTAAAAAAGTACGACCTACTGTGATAGACCACAAATCAGATACAAAAAGTGGATTGGGCCGGTCAGTGCTTACCTTTGGACTTAAAAGAATATCCACAAAAAGTTGTCTGAGAAGGTAATGTTCAGACAGATAGGCTGCAGGTGTGTCTGAGGCGGAGGTGTAGTTGAGGAGCCGCTGGATAAAGTCGCAGTGATGATTTCTATGTTCTGTCTTAGTCTCTATTTTGGAATTTGAAAATCTCCAGTTGAATGAGGCTGGAGGCTATAACCAACAAAGGTTCCATGAAGCTGGATGCCACTTTGACGAAGGACTGCAGTACAGGATTTGCTACTGCCGACAAGAATGTAGTGGGAGCTGCCGCAAAGTAAGGTCAACCGGTCATGCACTTTGAGTAGATAGATGAGCACATTGGTCCCGATCTCCTCTCGGTTCTCAGAGCAGATTAATTTAGCAAAAAATGTTCCAAAGTTTGAAATTTGGCTATCTGGACACCTTTAACACCACCACCAAGTGTCTGGGACTGGAGGGGCACCACTTGGATATATAGGACTCACTCAGGCTGGGTCCAGGTGCGGGTTCAATATGTTTAGAGCTTTTCTGTTACTGAGGCTCTGCGCAGGAGGCCAGCCAACTAGCCTTTGGAATCACTCTAGTAGTCCTGGGGTCAAGTAGTGGAACATGGTTCAAACAGCAGGGCAGGCCTCTGAGGGTTCAAAACAGGCTTCGGGCAGTATAGCAGTCCTTCCAGGTGCAGCAAAGCAGTCTGCAGAAGTACACAGCTGGCCACAGCAGCAGGTGGTCATCTGAGATTCCTTGCACAGGTCCAGAAAGTGAACTGAAGAGTGAGTCTAATGGTCCTCTTTTATGCCTTGTGCCTTCTTTGAAGAAGCAGAAGTTTCTAGAGAATTCCATTTGAAATGCTTGGATATTCCTGCTTCCTCTGCCCTGGCTGTCTGCATGAACAATGCAGGGGCGTCAAGTCCTTTGTGTGAAGGCAGGGCACAGCCTAGTCAGATTTGTGCCAACCCCACCACCTTATCCTGACAGTGATGGCCTATCCAGGCACACCTAATCCCTCTATTGTGTGCCTGTCTGGTAGGAATAAACAAAGTCCAACTGCCAACTACATTCAGTCACGTGACCCAGCAACAGGCTACAGGCACTAAATAGTTAGGGCAGGAAAATGCTAACCTTCTAAAAGTGGCATTTTCAACATTGTAACTTAAAATCCAACTTCACCATCAAAGAGGATGTGTAATCACAATTCTCAGACACCAAACATGAAATGTTTACCTGTTCCCAATCGAAACGTATCACTTATTACAGTTTTTCCACTGCCTGGACAAATAAAATAAAAAACACATGTACAACTTTATAATTAAAGAGCACCCTTCCCTATAGGTCACTTGGGCCTACCTCAGGGGTGACTTAAAAGTTAAAAACACATTTCAGACCTTTTAATTACAATGCGCCCTGCCCTATGGGCTACCTAGGGCCTACCCTATGGATGACATACATGCAATAAAAGGGTAGTTCAAGGCCTGGCAGGAGGGTTATATTGCCAAGTCAAATTGGCAGTTTAAAACTGCATTCAGGCTGCAATGGCAGGTCTGGGACATATTTTAAGGGGATTCTTAAGTGGTTGGCACTTAAGAATCCCCTAGTGCCCACTAGTAGCATTTCAATTACCAGCCCTGGATACATGAATTACTACTTTACTAGGGATTTATAAGCAAATTAAATTTGCCAATTAGGTATAAGCCAATTTTAAGATGTTTTAGGGAGGGAGCACAAGCACTTTTGCCCTTGTTAGCATTGGTAAAGTGAACAGAGTCCTAAATCCAACAAAAATAATTCAGCAAAATAGAAGGGGTGGAGGCGAAACGTTTGGGGGTGACTGTGTAGCGTGGACTAAGTCCAATAATAGTGCTATAGCATTTTCTATTCTTTATTTAAAATAAGTATATCCAACTAATTTACATTAATTTTTAACATAACAATATTTGTACTTATTTTAAAAAAAGTTGAATAAACTTTTAAAAATGTCTGTATTACTATGCCATAGGGTGATCTCGGCCCCTGGTGGTGGAGACCCATGCCTACATGTGAAAAGTTATTAGTTGTAAATATACTCTGTTGAATTTGGCTCCACTTCCTGTCTCAGAGGGGTTGGAAACATGCACACTTTTTTGTAAGCTTACCGTCAGAAGTGGAGAATAGCCAAAAATAGTAGAATTACTCCAAAGTGTAACAGTAAATGTACACCTGCTGATTTACTCATGTTGAAATGTATCTTTGGCGATAGGGCCAAATGTGCTTACGACTTGTATATTAAGGCCATTTAGGGTCCCTATCTTCCAGCAGATAGAGGTGTTCTTTTAAAACCCACAGAACACAATATAACAACATAACAAAGATTTTCTAACAGATGTTAAGGTGACCTAATTGTTAGAGTGTCCCAAACTGTTGGGCAATGTTATAAGATTTGCTGCTGTCAGGGATGGTGGCTAGTTGTTCTGTTCTTACTCTGAGTCTTACCATTCTTGACACACATTTTCTCTGTATCATTATCAGGTTTATTTTCAAATTCAGATCTGTGCTTTTGGAGATACAATAAATCGCATTTGTCCTTTGATTTGTAAGAAGCAGAAGGGTCTCTCACGGAAAAACATCCCTCAGTGAACTGGTGATAGTGATAACTGCTTCATTCTGCTCTTTTTTTATATTACAAAATCAAATGAATAACTGTAAAACACAAGCACAACATTGAGTATTTGTGTAGGGAGTGGTGGGGTGTAGGTGGTTTGTATCGCCCACTTACCAATGAAAGCACCAAAATTCCATGGTGAATGTTTGACCCACCTGATAGACATGTGGCATACTCTGCATGCCACAAATGGAGTTTCTGCAAATGAAAGAAACGATCACATTTAAACTAGTATAATGCAAAGGAATGTATTCCTCTCTTCAGGAATATGTGATAAGTTCACAAGGCAACCAGTGGCTGCCCTTGGGGAAAATAATTTGGAAACTTTCTAAAAATGTACTGGTATAAGGACAAGAACAAAAGGACTACTGGGGAAGTGAACATAGTTCACATCAGGATTTAAGGACTCAATTAAATATATGTGTATAAAGACCAGAGGTTTTCAGTGGCACCAACATAAAAATGTAAATGACTGTACTAAAAGAAATTCAAATCGTGTGTCATCATTTAATATCAAGCTGGACACGGTTGCTCTACATCTGACATAATAATATCTATTGTAGGCAGAATCACCTTGAGGGGAAGGCTTTGGGGCAGATTTGGCAACACTTTATGCAGGTCCAAAGTTAACAATAGTGACGCAAACCAATTGAAAGTTTTGATTTGTTATTTACCTTCTACCACAAAACCTGTTTTGCGCTGCTTGGATTGTACAGCACACATACAAAGTGTAAAATGTTTTAAAGAAACTCGAAACTCTAAGCATGGTATTTTGTACTGGAGAGGTACCACTCCAGCTCAATACCTATGCTACACATCACACACACACCTTTATGTCCATGATTGTGCTCAGCCACCAGCTTTCAGTATTAATGCCATTACAGGAACATAACCCATTAAGAGACTCATTGATGTTAGAACTATGGCCTCTGAGTAAAATGCAGGTCAAGGACATGGAACACACTTGGGCTTTTAGTACTCCCTTTGAGCAGTTTACTTCATCCTGTCTCAGCTATTGCTACACTTCAAATGTCTAATCACTGGGGTACTGGTGCTTTACAAAGCAACGTTCTTGGCACACACTATATATGTGCTCAAATAACCACCGTGGGATCCAAACATAAATTTGGTGAAAAACAAGTGTGATGCTATGCTTTTAAAATTTGCCTGCACTGCAATTAAGTTAAAGACCTCTAGACAGTTAAAAACATGAAAAGGCTTCAGAATTGATCCCATTCTTTTAGTGCTGCACCAAAGTAATCTTCAGCTTACTATCTCCCTTTCGCTCTCAACTTGCCACTCTGCTCGATGGAGTAAAATATCAATCTGATATATGTAAAATGAACATGTGTTCTGCCTGCTTTCGTGTCTTGGCATTTACACTTGCCCAACTGGTCAAATATGCTTGGCTGAAGCAATCTGTCAATGTCTGCCTCTGCTCATCTTTCCATTGCCCACTTTAGACCTCAAGAATAGTGACAGCAAAAAGATCAAATGATGAATGGAATGCTGAACAATGCAAACATTTACCCCCTGTCACAAAGATTTGGGTTTAATCCGTCGTTTTTTTGCTTTTACCACCCCTCCTCAGTTTGGAAACAGCAATATGCAAATCAGGCTTGACCCTGCTCCTCATGAGAAAAGTCCAGTCGAACTGCCAAGCCGCGTCCTCTCTGGACCAGAAACAAGCATCCTAGGACTGGTTTCCGTGTATCACCCCTCATCAGCCAGGCTAGCTTGAATCCAATGGCGCAGTGAGCACGGGACCTACATCTGGGCATACTTTTCCCACTTGGGGAGAAAAAAGCAAAAAGAACAAATGATGGACTGAATGCTGAACAATGCAAACTTTCACCCCCAGTCACAAAGATCTGGGTTTAATCCATTGTTTTTTTGCTCATAAAGCCACCCCAGTTTGGAACCAGCCGTATGTATATCAGTCTTGGCCCTGCTCATGGGAACAGTCCAGCCTAAAATGACATGTCAGATCCTCTATTGACCAGAAACAAGCATCCTAGGACTGGTTTTGGGGTATCTCCCCATATCAACCAGGCTACCTTGAATCCAGTGGCTCAGTGAGCAGGGGACCTATGCCCGGGCATACCCTTCCCACTTAGGTCGACAAAAGCAAAAAGAACAAATGATGCACAGAATGCTGAAAAATGCAAGCATTAGCCCCCAGTCACAAAGATCTGGGTTTAATCCATTGTTTTAATTCACAAAGCAGAGTCTGCCTAAAAACATATTGAAAACAATTGCACTTATGAACATGCTGTGATACACCCTCAATCTCTACACAATTTGGCCCTTCCCTGTCGCAAGCACTTGGCCCATCCACAGAAGTGAGGTATCATTTTACTCAAGAGACCAAAGGGAAAACTGGATGGTAAGAAATTGGTGCTGGTGCGCTGATCCCACACAGAAATGTGAGGAAAATGTGATCTTTTTAGCTAAATTTGTTGTTTGCAGGGGATTCTGGGTAAGACAACATTAAGGGATCCATGCAAGGTATATCTCCCAGGACTCCCAGGGTCTCTGATTTTCAGAAATGTCTTGGTTTGGTAGGTTTCCCTAGATGGCTACCGAGCCCAGGACCAAAAACACAGGTGACCCCCTTGCATAACCAGGCCATTTTGTGATAGATAATTTTGATGTCTCCACAATATGTTTTGGGTTCTTGCCTGCTGTGAAAAGCTCACCCACATAATTGAGATATTATTGCTATCAGGAGACCTGGGGGAACACTGGGTGGTAGTACATTTGTGGTTTCTCTCTGTTTCTGGAAGAATATGGCACACTAATGGAAGAAAAATGTGTGATTTTCGTCGCATTTTGAGGTTTGCATGGCATTCAGGGTAAGAAAACTTGCTGGGATTCATGAGTGGCATGCTCCCTGTACTCCCCTGGGTGTCTAGTTTATGAAAATATCTAGAGTTTGTAGATGTTCCCTAGATACAATGTGCAACCTAGCAGAGAATGACAGAAAAGACAAAAATGACTGCACAACCTATTCCTCAAGTACACACACATAGGAGTTGGATTTGGCACGTGGTTCTCCACAGGATCTTGAAATAGGTATCGAAGGCGGGTGGACATCCATGACGGATGTGTGACTACAGGAGTCCGCCCCCTCCGGGATCATTTCAGCTACTTTATCTTTGTAGCTCTTACAAATTCGCTGTCAGTGGAAACCGTAAGTAGGGTAGCTTCACTGCATAACAGCACACCTTAGCGTGTGTGCTCACTTTTTTCACTTAATTTGGTCGTGAAGAAAGCCTCTACACCTTTGTCGACCATGTAAAGTGGGATAAGGAAGATGACTTTTATCTTCATAGATATCCCTGCTCTGTTTTTAAGCGTCCCTTAGAGAATCAAGATTTTTTTTTTACTATTGGATACTCTAGAGGTACGTTTAAACTGCACTCCAAGCCCTTTTTCCTTTTCACCCACTCAACCCAAAAAAATCCGCTTTGCTGTCAGTCAGGCATAGCAGCACAGCTGGGTCACACTCAGCAGCCCAGCTGCGAACCCAGTTATGAAGCATGCCACCAACTAAATTGGTGGGTGAGGTTCTTCTAAAAAACCATATGGTTTTTTAGCATTCTTGTGAATGACAGTGTGTCATCCCTCTATTTGGATCCCTCACTGGGTTCGTCCACGTTGTTGTATATTGATTTTTCAATTTAGCCACGTTCTCCCCGCTGCAACTCTTGGAACTCTTGCCTGTTCCACTACAACAAGGCTGCCTGTCTCAGACTGAAACTTAGCAAATGTCATCTTTGACTCTGGAGAACAATCATTGAAAACAAAAAAAGCATTGATGATTGCCAAATGCAATAAATGGAGCACCAACTTCTTATAGAAAACATAAGCATTATGAACAGCAGTGTTAGGTTCCACCCCCTGATCTACTCTATCTTCACCACCCTTGTGCATATTGTAGTCTAAAATGCACTCAGGTTTGTGGACTTCAGCAACCTGACCTTAGTCAAAGATGAAGTACTTTCATCATGGATAGTAGTCAGTATGTAGACATCTCTCCTGGCAGAAGATTTCACAACAAGAAGTTCATCACTACTCGAGGCACTGCCCTGTCCCTTCTCAAGTTTTTTTTACAAACAAGCTCTTTTGGGTAACCTTTACAGCTAGATCAGATTGCGCAACAGTGTCCACTTTGAACAATTTCTTGAACAATTGCATACGAGGGTAAAAGTTATCTACGTATAAATGGTGACCTTTGTTAAAACGTCCTCTAACAAGTTCCCACCTAATTTTCTCGCTAACTTCAAAAGTGGACGGACAACCAGGGTGGTCAATACTGGAATCCTTACCAGTTTAAATCCTGAAATTATAGACATATCCAATACTATTCTCAGACAGCAAATGCATCTTAATTCCATATGGTGCCCTCTTGCTAGGAATGTACTACCTAAAAACAAAACAGCCCTTAAACAGGACCAAAGACTCATCCACATCTGTTTCTCTCAGTGAAACATAGATCTCTGAAAATCAGTCTACAAAGTGATCGTGGACATGCCGAATCTTAAAAAGACGGTCACAATCAGGGTGATCTCCCGGCACCTCTAAAGCATTATCAACAACATGCAGTATCCGAAGAAGAAACAAATACCGATCACGATAAATGGTTGTAGGAAATATAGCCAATGCCATCAAGGGATTAGTAGACCAATATGAAGACAGCAATGGCTTCCTTATCAAGCCCATCAAACAAGTTAAACCTAAGAACTTTTTCAACTCATCCAGAATTGTGGGAGTCCACCTGGTGGCTCTAGAGTGGGGCTTAAGTCTGGCACTGTTGTCCCTCAAATAGTGTTTAGCATACAAATTAGCTGGTCAACAATCTCATCCAAAAATACATCACCCATGAACACCTGAAAGAAATGTATAGGCAAAAGCTTTTCACTTTTTTAATAGATAATATTCCTCTAACAGTTTTTTATTTTTGTGCCCCAACTCAACCCAATCATACCTTCTCGCCTATAATATCACAAAAATGCACACAATATCTCAATTCATTTTAGAAGAAGACTGTAATCAGATTATCGATCCATTCTTAGATAGGCAATCCCGGGTTCAATTCATATCTCATAAGATGCATAAACAATGTAATTGTACCATTTCTCAAGGTGTGCTAATTGATTCTTGGAGATTTATTCAGTATCACATGTTACCCTTTCTAGACTTGACCATATTTTTGTTTCTAAGTCCCTTTCACAATGTATCGTACACTCTCATATAAGTCTCATAATAATTTCCGATCACGCCATGGTTATTACGGTTTGGACTCTCATTTAACAATTCTCTAGTACAAGATGCTCTAATTCTTTTCTATCTTTCACATCTGAATTCTTTACATTTAATGACTTTTCTCTTATTACTACTGTTCTGTTATGGGACAGATTTAAAGCAATAGCAGAGGGCTATGTAATTGATTACGTCTCTAAAAGAAAGAAGGAATGCATTAATGAACATACTTCACAGATTTCCTATTTTTCTTCTAAATCATCATATTACAGCCAAAATGTATGTAATTATAGCCAAGCTACATTTTAATACATTGTCCACAAATGAAGGTAATTCTATCTTACTGAAAAATAGTGCACAATACTATGGTGAAAAAAGCAAAACTGGGAAGATACTAGCTAACTACTTGAAAGTAAATAAACAAAGAAGTATAACAGACTCTCTAATAACTTCACAGGGTACTTCATTTACAAACCATACGACCCTTGACCTTCTTACTAAGATTTAGATTTAGATTTACTGGAAGTGAATTTGGATCTTAATAAAATCTCTGTGTGCTTAAAACACTAAAATTGGGCAGTTTTACGGTAGACTTAAATCTTCATTTTTCTAAAATCCTTCTTCCTCATTTGGATCATTTAGTTAAGCATTTTATTACTTCTAATTCAATTTTTGTACCTTTCAGGAAGCTACAATATGACTTATCCATAAGGATGTCAAGGATCATGCTCATTGTAAAAATTATAGGCCCATTTCATTGGTAAATGTAGATTATAAAATGTATGCAAAACTTTTAGCACTTCATTTAGAATCTTTTCTTCCATATCTCATCGGAAAAGAGCAGTCAGGATTCATTAAAGGTCGACTCGCATCACAAAACACTGTTATTTCTTAACATACTTAGCAAATCTCCCTCTCTCAAAACGACTCTTGCAGCCATTATAATAGATGCAGTGAAAGCATTTTGATTTGGTAAATAGGGACTTCAAGTTAAAATCTTTATCCTGGCATGGATCTGGTCCTAAAATTATAGCTTTTGTCTCGCTTTTTTTATCAATTCCCATGTGCATCCGTTCTTGTTAATATTAAAGTTTCGTATTTTCTTCTTCAATGTGGTGTTAGACAAAGATGTCCTCTTGCGCCCATATTATTTGTTCTAGCCCTTGAACCCTTTCTATGCCGTATTCAAACTTATTCTTCTGGTATTGGTTTTCGTTATGGTGATCAACATTTAAAGTTGGCAGTTTATGCAGAAGATATACTCCTTTTTATTAGATCTCCAGAAACGTATTTACCTGCCTTATTTCACTAACTTTTCTCGAATATTTTTGGATACAAAATAAATAAAGATAAAAACTAAAATTTTACCTCTTAATAAATTTGCCATGAAACAACCCTGTATGAGCACAGGATTTCAATGAGCTACTGGCGCTAAAATTAAATACATAGGTATTTGGTTCAGTGCTTCAATCTCAGACTACATCACCATTCATTTTAAGAAACTTCTTACTAAATTTAAATCTTATATTTCTTCTTGGATTCACTTATTTCTTTCTTAATGGGGTTGCGTAGATTCCATTAAGATGATGATATCGCCTCTTGTTCTTTATCTTCTATCTATGCTTCCAGTTCATATTCCTAAAATAATTCTTTAAAAAGAAATTCCCTGCTTATTGAATTCCTTTGGAACAATAAGAAATCAAGAGTACCTCTATTTTTTTTGCAAAATTCTAAGTTGGAGGAAGTGAATTTTCCAGATTTCTATGTTATATTAATTTAATGTGTATCACGCACAGATACTCAAGAGTGTCCCGGCGCAGAGCAGAGAGGGGTAACCATCAGAGATTTATGCAAAAATATACGTTTTCAGGTTCTTCTTGAAAATCAGCGGGTCCTGAATATTCCGAAGGGCGAGAGGGAGAGCGTTCCAGGCAACAGCAGCTTTCCGCGCTAGAGAGCTGCCTCCAACCCTTTGACATTTAAAGCGGGGGACCTGAGCGAAGCACTGGGACAAGGAACGCAGGAGTGTAAAAGGCAAATCGTTTTTACAAGTAGATGGGGCCATACCCATGAAGAGCGCGATGGGCCATGACCAAAGATTTAAATTGGACCCGGTCGGCTACCGGAAGCCAGTGCAGAGTACGCAGGTGGGGTCTCATGCTAGTCTTAATGGGAATTTCAAGAAGGAGTCTGGCTGTTGCATTTTGTACCATCTGCAGTTTTTTTTAACAGATAGCTTGGGATGCCCATATAAAGGTATAAAGGGCATTGGCATGGTCCAGCCGAGACAGAATAAAAGCGCAAATGAAAGACTCTTTGCCACCCTAGGAAGAAGAGGGAGAAATGTCCTCAAAGATTTCAAAAGGCCAAAGCAAGTCCCAGCAAGTTTCTTAATATGTTTGGCGAAGGAAAGATTTTCCTCAAACCACACCCCCAGGTTCTTAGCGGGCTTCCCTGTAGAGGTGGGGCTGGGGAACTCGGGGGACCAAAGAGTTTCTCTAAAATTCAAGGGAAACTTTCCATATAGGAGAATCTCCGATATATCTTCATTGCACTCAAGTTGTGCGGCAGCTAGCCAATGAAAAATGAAGGACAGACAATGTTGAGCAGAGGAGACAGAGTCCACATTCTTAGCTGGGTGTCATCTACATAGCCCATGACCTTGACCCCAAGTTCCTCTGCCAGGTACACCAAATATGTGACATAAATATTAAAAAGTAGGGGGCTCAGGTAAGACCTCTGTGGAACTCCTGCAGTCACTGCTTGGGAAGAAGAAGAGGACGGGGGAAGCCATATATGCTGAGCCCGTCCTTCCAAAAAGGATCTGAGCCATCTCCAAACAGCACCCAACACCCCGATCTTGGTTAAATGCAAGAGGAGGAGGGAGTGGGGGACAGTGTTGAATGCCGCCGACAGGTCAAGCAAAATTAATGCTGCCTTCCCACCGGTGTCCAGGCACTCCCTAATTGCCTCCGAAACCTCCACTAGGGCAGACTCAGTACTATGGGAGGCTCTGAACCCTGACTGGTCTGGATGCAGCAGACCTTCTCTCTCAACAAACTCCGTAAGTTGTCTGTTCACCACCTTCTCGCATACCTTACCCAAACTGGGTAGAAGGGAGATGCTAATTGGGTCGAGCGACAGCTTTTTAATAAAAAGGCAAAATCTTGGCCTGCTTCCAGGCCTCTGGAATGCAAGCAGCCTGAAGAGACAAACTGATGATGCCATTCACCTCATTATTGATGGTCTCAGCAAGTGTTGCCAACATTTTGGCCGGACAAGGGTCCGAAGGAGAGCCAGACTTCAGGACCATAAGAATTTTAAGGGACTCAGACAGGTCCACAGGCTTAAAGGCATGTAAAGAATGGTCGGGATCAGCAGGTGCTGACACCACAGCTGCCCCAATGCCCTTGTTGCAGGGGGAAAATGCCACCTGAATAGAAAGGATTTAATCCCTGAAGAAATTGGAAAGGCTCTCGCACAAAGTGTCTGTGGTTGGAACTCCGTAGATAGAGCGGCAGGGAATGTGAAACTTTGTACTATAAAAAATATTTCTTTGGCATTGTTTTTAGCTGATTTAATGTGAGATGCACTGAATTGCCTTTTGGCCTGAGTTATCGCATCATAGTAGATTTTTTGTTTAAGACGGAGCTTCTACTTGGCCCTCTGGCAATATTCACTGTGATACCAAGCATGCTCGAGGATCTTGCATTCATGTCTGATTGCTTTGAGATCGGGAGTAAACCAGTGTTTAGATGGAGAGTCCCTAGACAGCCTTGGACATGGTGGCAAGGCAAGTGAATCCACTGCACTGGAGACCCAGTTAGTAAAATCAGCAACCCGGCCCTCGAGATCCCCCGAAAGGGTGAGCCTAGAAGCTTCCAAGGTCTGGCTGAGCACAAGAGGGTTAATTTTACCAAAGGCTGGTTTGCCATACGAATGCACTGATGGCTCGTCATTGATAACTTCCCAAGAAAAATACGTTATAAAGTGGACGAACCATGAGACCGGACGTGGCTCCTCCAACCAAATAGGAAAATTGGTGCAGACAGGGTCTAGTATATGGCCTGCCTGGTGGGTGGGAAGATTATCCCACTGAGACAATTGTGCAAGGTGCAGGGTGTCCAAACAGTCAGGCGAATCCTTGTTATCTGCCTGATCAAAGTGAATATTGAGGTCTCCTAACACCATATAATGGGAGAATATCAAGGTTGAGGAATAACAGCATCACCCCAGGCTTCCAAATTTGGATTGCAGCCGACATATAAGAAACTACAATCCCTGGTGTCTAGTGGGCTTCCGCCCCCCAGAAGTCCCTGGAACTAGGTTAGTTCCCACCAGAGCTGAAAACCTCCCGGGCCAGATGGCCTAGAAATGGATGATCTGCCCTCTGGGGGTTGGAATTCATTAACAAAAATACAGTTTCCCAACGGGCCGCTCACTCTTATCAATAAAATAAAAAACAATTCCTAGCTTCTAGTGGGTTTCAAACCCCCAAGGGCTGATTTGCCCAAATAAACAGGCAAATCAGCCCCCTCGTGGAGGGGCAAAACACGGACCAAACATGCCCCCAGGGGAGCGATCCTTGCTTAAGGGGTCGCTCCCGAAAAATGGCGGGAAAAGAAGCCTTGTGGTCTAGTGGGTGGATTCCCGCTCCACGATCGCGCCCCCACCCGTGATCATGGAGCAGGAATCCACTCTAAACAGAGGCAGGGGCTACGTCCTGTCCACCTCCATCTGTATTCCTGTAGGAAACTTCCCCATTCGAGGAGAAGGACTTACCAAAAAAGATCTTTTGCCTAAACGCGCTGGAAGCAAATGGCTTTCAGTGCGTCCCCAGCAGCACTTGATAACGTTTGCATGCCAATGCCATCAGATTGCTGAGTGGGGTTGGGGTGGCAGCGGAAGCGGAAGCGGAAGCGCGTCTGCTGCCATCCCTGGTTGGGGGGGTTCAAAGAGGGCTGGTCACTGGGGTAGCACCAGCACTTCACCTGTGGGTGGGTGCCAGGATGGAACGATTCTGTCCTCAGCACTGGAGCACCGTGGCTGAGGACGGAACTGTTACAGCCATAGCACTGAATGGGTTAAAGATATCCCTCCACAACCTGTGCGTGGGAGGTAGCCAGATGCTTGCTCAACAAGTCAGAAAACTACAGCCCCATATCATATGGACCATTCTTAAGAAAAATGTTTTAAAGAGCAGTGTTTATTCAACTCTCAACCTTTACAGAACATAATGACTTAATGTCAGACCAACAGACTAACTTCTGACAAGGCAGAGGAACATAGTCAGACATCATATCGATGTGGGATGGTCCAAAACTCACAGTGAACAAGAACGGAATAGCTGTCTTGTTGCTCCTGGATTTATCAACTGCATTTGACCCTGTTCACCACCAAACGCTACTACAAAGACTCCACTACCTCAGAGTCCCTGAAAATGCTCTAACATGGATTGTTTTTTACATCATAGAAAGATAAAGTGCAAAGTATCTGCCACCTTTCACATCAGCTCCTCACACACAAGACTCTGGAATCCCTCAGGGGTCGGTCATATCCCCTCTATTGTTCAGCATCTACCTAACCCCTTTGCAAACCTTATTAAACAATTCAGTCTCACCTGCCATAACTATACAGCTGACACCCAAATCATCTCAAAAATAGATAGCCCAGAAGACCTCTACAATTCAAAACTTGATGACTGCCTACATGCCATAAACACATGGATGATGAATAACCATCTAAAGCTCAATATCTCAAAGACAGAGATTATGACTTGTGGGCAATGGCTAAAGTGCCAGCCTACCACTCTATGGCCTAAGGAACTTGAGGTCCCTCCAATAACATCAAGAGATGTTTGCCACCTTGGGGTATGCATGGATTCAGACCTATCCTTCATACCACATGTTAACAATGTCACACAGAATGCTTTGTATATAATGAAAACATTATGTTGTCCATTCCCATACCTTGTATATCAACATAAACTGCAAGCCATCCTCAAACTCGTAATCTTCAAGCTTGAGTATGCCAATTAGATATACACTGGTGCACCTGCATTCATCATACATAAAATACAACTCAACCAACATGCTGCTGCAAGGCTTCTTCTTCACCTTCACTCAAGAGAATGCATGACACCTGTCTTCCAATTGCTCCTCTGCCTACCTATAGCTAAAAAGGCAATGCGCAGAGCCTCCGCACACAAAAAGGGTCTTGTGGGAGTGTTTAAAGACCTTAATGCATTGCTCCCAAAAAACACATAGAAACACAACATAAATGCATCCAGTCCGGGGGTGAACCAATTGGTACTTGGGTAAAGTCACCAAACCCAAACATAGATCTCCTAATCCTGAAACAAAATTTTTATTTTAAGGACGAGAACCCTCACCCATCATATGGTGGCGTGCTTCATCATCAGTTCCCTTCTGACACCCTTTAGCCAGTGGTTCAGGGTGTTGGCTACAGCTCCCACTCGGGGAAGGAGATCTTCAATTTCTTACCCAAGTGAACTATCCTATCAAGTGTGGGTTGGCATACCAGACTGTGATGGATCAAATGTAAAAATTAAAAAAAACTCTTTTATGTAGTGATTAGCTCTCTTGAACAGTGAGAGAGGGCGTTTTGTGGTATCACGTGCACATTGGCTTAAAAGTACTGCCAAGTAATTCAAAACTTAATGAAAAATTTTTTGTGCACCATTAAGAATGATATTTACTTAAGATATCCATTAAAACGGAAAATGTTTTCAGTACCTGTTCTAAGTACAGCCCAGCAAATCTAGAAGCACCCGTTTTGTTCTATTAACATTTTTACAATTACATTTTGCATAGCAAGCATATGGTCCCCATGTTTAGGCGGCCGAATGCTTTCTTTTTCATTTTCTTTTTTACTTTTGTAAATGTTTGCAATAAAAAGTAAAAATAATTTACCGCATCAGCTTGCCAATGCCAGACCTATTGTATTTGCCCAATGCTTGTTGTACACGGGTGCAATAAGCACAGTCCAATATTTTTTTCATTGCAACAGGCTTTAGGACTGTTGTAATTTATTATGTTCGCATTAAGCTTTGAAAATCCGCTCAGAAAGCTGTTATTCACTTCAAAATGAACAGGATTCTCTAAAGCGCACCGTTTATAAATAGCCTGGCGATATAGGAAAGCCGCTCTTTGCCAACAAGACAGAATGATGAGAAAATTGCAGGTCTTACTAATATGTCATCCGTGTGTTACTTTCATTTCTGCGCTGGCCTATTCCTGTCACTGCTCTAATAGCACATAATAGGGGCCGTATCACTTTACTGAAAAATTAGTGCTGTGGAGGCAGCAAAGCACCCGACAACGTGTCTGGCTGTT
Source organism: Lissotriton helveticus (assembly GCF_964261635.1). Lineage (NCBI taxonomy): Eukaryota > Metazoa > Chordata > Amphibia > Caudata > Salamandridae > Lissotriton > Lissotriton helveticus. The sequence continues at coordinate 1,041,078,702 of NC_136059.1, forward strand.
GATAAATGAGGAGAGAGCAATGTTTAAATATTTCCGAGGTTTCGCTAGACCTGGGGTGTTTTCCAATTATATCAAGAGGGAATGATGTTCAAACTGTATTAATTAACCATAGGGAAAGTAAGGTTCCTATAATCATACTGCGTCTGTTCTGAGCAGTCACGTGACACGGTTTGCTCTAGTTTTACAGTTAATTGCAGCTACAGTCTGACTTTGCGCATTGTGCCCTTGTTTTAATGAGCATGTCTGACGTGGTTCACCTCACGCCACGCGAGAGTGATCTAGCTGGATATATTAAGACATTGACCTAGCGCTTGATTTTGTGTTTCATATAAACATGCAAGCATTAATCACAAGCAGCAGATAGGCGTCCACCTAAAAGAACGGAAGACAATGGAGGAACTGAAAAGCAAACAATAAAGAAAACCTTTTGAACTATTGGAGAATATCTTGCATAGGCGCAAGCCTTGTTTGATCGAATTCTTTTGAAAGAGTAAATTAGTGCACACTAATTCGAAAAGAACAGCCCAACCCGGAAACAGTGCAGTTTGCTTCATTGTGATTACAGGTAAATGTTTGTTGCTGCCATTGTTGTTTTTGCATATTTGTTGAAAACCAGATTTCAATGCTATTCCTTTCCATGGAGAAATATGTTGCTTCTTAGAGTAGAGAGGGTAAACTGCCCTTCACAGCTGATCCACCCTTCTATTCCACGCAGATAAGATCCAGGGTGATCTGCACTTCACAGCTGATGCAACCTTCTATTCCACACTAGGGTGAGCTGCCCTTCACAGTTGACCCACCCTGCTATTCCACGCAGATAGGATCTAGGGTGAGCTGCCCTTCACAGCTGATCCACCCTTCTATTCTACACAGATACGATCCAGCGTGAGCTGCCCTTCACAGCTGATCCACTCCTCTATTTCACACAGGTAAGATCCAAGGTGTGCTGCCCTTCAAAGCTGATCCACCCTTCTATTCCACACGGAAAAGATCCAGGGTGATCTGCACTTCACAGCTAATCCACCCTTCTATTCCACGCAGTTAAGATCCAAGGTGAGCTGCCCTTCACAGCAGATCCACCCTTCTATTCCACGCAGATAAGATCCAGGGTGAGCTACCCTTCACAGTTGGTCCACCCTTCTATCCCATGTAGATAAGATCCAGGGTGAGCTGTCATTCACAGTTGATCCACCATTCTAACCCATGCAGTTAAGATCCAGGGTAAGCTGCCCTTCAAAGCTGATCCACCCTTCTATCCCACGCAGATAAAATCCAGGGTGAGCTGCCCTTCATAGTTTATCAGCTGCTCTTCACAGCTGATCCACCCCTCTATTCCACACAGTTAAGGTCCAGAGTGAGCTGCCCTTCACAGTTGATCCACCCTTCTATCCCACGCAGATAAGATCCAGGGTGAGCTGACCTTCACAGCTGATCCACCCTTCTATTCAACACACTTAAGATCCAGGGTGAGCTGATATTCATAGATAATCAACCCCTCTAAGCCACACAGTTAAGATCCAGGGTGAGCTGCCCTTCACAGTTTATCCACCCTTCTCCTATTACACACAGTTAAGGTCCACTTTCACTGGATCGGTCCCTTCTTCATTTAAATCTGCTATTGTCTCCCCTATTCTCAAAAAACCCGGTCTCGATTCCTCCCTCCCTTCTAACTTCAGGCCCATTTCTCTTCTTCCCTACCTTGCTAAAATTCTGGAATCTTATGTCACCTCTTGTCTTTCTACCTACGTTGAGCAGAACCACCTTCTTGCTTCTCACCAAGCAGGTTTTCGCTCGGGTCACTCGACCGAATCTGTGGTGCTCGCCGTTCTTGACGAGCTGAAAGCCAAGGCTGACATTAATTCTCCCCAAGCTTTGGTTCTCCTCGACCTGTCCGCTGCGTTTGACACGGTCGACCATAACATTCTCTTGGACCGTGTCAGCGCAGCGGGCATTAGAGGCCCTGCCCTCTCCTGGATTACGTCCTTTCTAACAGGACGTTCACAAGCTGTTCACCTCCCCGGTTTTTCTGCTCCCCCCCTTCCGGTGCCCTGTGGGGTTCCCCAAGGGTCTTCCCTCTCTCCACTTCTCTTCAATCTTTACATTCACCCACTTATTTCTTCTCTCCTTCAGCTGGGGGTCTCGGTGTTTAATTACGCAGATGACCTCCAGCTTGTCTTTGACCTTTCCTCTCCTTCTCACTCCCTATCCTTCTTTCGTTCCACTATGGTCTTTATTTCTGGTTGGATGGGCGTCAATCATCTCAAGCTCAATCCAGATAAGACTGAGCTTGTCCTGACTGGCGGCTCATCCAGCCCTTGGTCCTCTGCTTTCTGGCCCCCCACCCTCGGCCCCCCTCCCACCCCGGTTGCTTCTGTTAAAACATTGGGCATCAAGGTCAGCCAGGACCTGTCCATGCACGGCCAGGTCAGTGCTGTAGTATCTTCCTGCTTTTTCTCCCTTCGGCTGATCCGAAAAATTTCCAGTTTTTTTTCCCTTGAATCTCTTAAAATTATCATTTCTGCCCTCATCACTTCTCGCCTCGATTATGGCAACAGCTTTTTCGTGGGTATTCCTGCCTACGAAACCCGCCGTCTTCAAGCAATCCAGAATCAGGCTGCCCGTCTCATTTTTCACCTGCCCAAATCTCACCACATCACTCCTGTCCTCAAATCCCTTCACTGGTTACCCATTCCGCAGAGATCCTTGTTCAAATTAGGTTGCCTTGTTTACCGGGCCCTTGATCGCTCTGCACCGGCGTTCATCAACTCTCTTATCTCTTCCCACACCCCTGTCCGTACTCTCCGCTCATCTTCTTCTGCCCTCCTCACTGTTCCCCGTTTCCGCAAAACTCGCACCGGTGGGTCTAGATTTTCTGTTCTTGCACCCCGGTTCTGGAATTCTCTTCCTCTTTCTATGCGTTCTATCCCTATCTTCTCACATTTTCGTAAAGCGCTTAAAACATTCTTGTTTTCCTTAGCCTACCCCTGCTAATCCTCCCTGGCCCTGTTTACTCTGCTCCCGAGTCCTCCCAGCGCCAGGAAGCCGTTTGGCCATCGTGCGCTCAACAAATAATTTCATTCATTCATTCATTCATTCATTCATTCATTCATTCAGTGGAAAGCTCACACAAGCGGCACCTCGTTTATCTTCTGATGAAAGGAAAATCGATTAGGAAAATTGAGTTGGTTGTATGTCAGATTATCCTAGTCAGAAATATTTACTGACATCAATATAGCGACTAAAATATTGTTTACAAAAATATTGTCACATTTGTTTTATATTTTCTATGAAGAATTTTAATGGAGCAATTTTTGTAAACAATATTTAGGACATGGTGTTTATGTTTGACAACATTCTGGCTATGATATTCTGCTAACAAACATTTTAGATTTCAACAAACCTGGAAAAAAAATCTGAAGTCTTCCTGTCTTTATGTGTGTCTGGTGTGGATTTGCCAACCATCTTCTAAGGTTTATGGCAATTCTTGCCCTTGTTCACCTGCTTTCATTGTTTCTTTGATATGCTGCTTCACTTTTGTTGTTCTAGGGCTAACCTCGCTAAGACGAAATATCAGGTGTGTCTCAGGCCATCGTTATGATCTGCCTGGTGTTTGATGTAAGGTATGATAATTATTGCTTATTACAAGCTTTGACCTGAAAATGTGGCATAGCATGTCGATTTTGGAGCTTACTGTGCCAACATCCTTGTCTCTGTATTTAATAAGCATTTACTCCTCATTAAATTCCAGCAGGTTTGCCTTTACTGAAATTTAGCAAGGGGTATGATCTTTATAAATTGATTGAGCAAGGATCGCAATTTTTCAGACCAGTTATAATGAAGGCCTACGTCAGATCTTTGCCCTCACGAAAGGGTTGAATTTTCCAACCCGACAGTTACGGGTATAATGGGAATCGAAAGATAAGGTACATCAAAATGAAAAGCACGGTCGGATACGGCCATCCATATGTATATCTGCGCCGGTGCGCTTCCGTCCAGATAGGTGGTGTCTTGTGAAAGACACCACCTATCTGGATGCACTGTCGGGTTGGAAATATCACTGACATACCGATCCCTTGTTTGACATTCAACATACATCCCTGAAGAGTCATGGGTACAGCACCCGCATGACGAAACACGTGTCGGCTGGTTGTGTGCCTTGATGTTACCATTCCTTCCTACCAGGATGGTCATAATATATTTCACTTGAAAGCAACTCCTCAAAATTGTCCAACTTGTCTCATTATCTGCTTCTGTTAATTTGACTATGAATGTGATTACAATACGGTATACCTAGCGTGTGCATAGGACTTGTGTTTCTATTTCATAGGGTGAGCCCTTGTCACTCTCTGCAGAGGTTTTAGGGGTCTTCCCTGACCTAAAGCACCGCCTTATTTTTGCAATCTCTGTCATCATCGACACACCGCTACTAGCCTGGGCGCCAATTTTCCTGCACACTCAGAAACCCTACACAGAACCCACTGATTATAAAATGTAGCTTTGGGTAACACTTCCTTCACTTTATAATACATCTAGCATGGAAGCTAAAATGAAAGACAAGCACAGCATTATAAAAACAACACCAAACATTTTTTTTATAATTTTAGAATGTTCAGCGAAACAATTTCTTAGTGGTCATCTATACAAAATTATCCTACTGTGAGACATAATCATGAAGCCTCCTTAGTAACTGTAATGTCTGCATTAGTGAAACGCATCTTTTACATCTCTCCCTTTTTTAAATTGCCCTATCAAACAAAAAAGTTATTTCACTGCTTTTTTTTAAATGTATCATTCTTAAAAAGCACTTATCAGCCCTGATCTATGTTTTAGATCACTAAATTGATATCGCATCTGTACTCTCTGGGGGCTGTGGAGTGGATCTAAGATGCTATAAATAGTTTAAAAGCAAATAAAGTTCATTGCATAGCACTAAGGCTAGTACCCATCATAGGCATACCCACACTGACACAAGGGCACCAGTAAAGGGGCACCAAGATTGTCATTGGCATACTCCTGCAAGAGCACCAACATTGATATGGGGACATTTACATTGTTAGAGCGACCATGACACACTGTCTGTGGAACATCAATAAGGGGACACACACAGAGGCACTGATGCTAGGATACTGACGCAGGCAAATCAACTGTAACACCTTCATTGGGCACATGCATTATTACTGGGACACAGGCATAGGGCAGTTTCTCTGTGTCACTGGTACAGGGCAATTTCACTGGGACTCTGACACAGAAATGCTAGTACACAAGAATACTGAGAAAGTGGCACTAGGGATAATGATGAATCATATGTACAGTGATGAAGGGACACTGACTGGGAAGACGCACCCCTAGTGTACTGACATGTGGATGCTGACTAAAACACTGACATGGAGACACTGACACTGGGACACTGCCTCTAAGACAGGAACACTAGAATATCCGCATAGCAAGTGGGGAAGAGATCTGGGATCATATTTATGGTGCATGTGTGACACAAACCTCTGCCTTTGAATGACTTAAAAAATCTGAATAATGTAATGCAACACTTAATGGCATTACTCTGCACAAGGGAGGCACTACATGGGTGTTGCCTAGGTGTTCCCACACACCTCCCATGGTTGTTGATGCATTTCCAGATTTAACAAACCAGGTGAACCTGAGAATGCACCAAAAAGATACGCCTTCCAAGAGAGGCGTAACCAGGAGAAATATCTTTATTTCTCCTCGTTACTTTCTCTTTCCATGTGTGCTGCATCCCTTCCTGCACAAAAACAATCAGGCATGCCATGCAATGCAAAAAGAACAATTGGTGGACAGAATGTTGAACAATGTCAAAAATTCAACCCAGTAGAGTGCTCACTGCGTCACTGGATTCAAGGTAGCCTGGCTGATGAGGGCTGATGCCCTGAAACTGGTCCCAGGTTGCTTGTTTCCCATTCAGGGAGGAACTGGCTTGGTAGTTTGGGCTGAACTGTTCCCAAGAGGAGCAGGGTCAAGACTGATTTGCATATAACTTGGTCCAAACTAGGTAGGTGTGGTGAGCAAAAGAAAGATGGATTAAACCCATATATTTGTGACTGGGGTGAATGTTTGCATTGTTCAGCATTCCGTCCATCATCTGTTCCTTTTGCCATGCAATGCAGGCACCCTTGCACCAGAGTGCTAGGGTGCCTGCATTGTCACTATGCAGCCCTTGAATCAGGATTTATAAAGTGCAAATAATCACCATGCAGGTCCCAGAGGCTTACTTGAACAGCCAAGTCTTGAAATTCATTTGGGATCCCGGATGTGAGGTTATGGTCCGGAAGTGAGTGGTGAGGCTGTTCCAGGTCTTTGCTGTGATGTGAGGGAAGGAGCGTCCTCCACTTCTGCTTTGATAGATGTGGGGAGTAAGGGCAAGTGAAAGGCAGGCGGATGGTAGTCTTCTCTGTAGTTGATAAAAGTTCAGGTGGGGGATAATGTAGGCAGGTCCTTCGTTGTGAAGAGCCTAGCGAGGGTGGGTCAACAGCTTGAATTGGCATCTCTTCTCTACTGGGAGCCAGTGGAGTTGCCTGAGGTGGGGTGTGATGTGGGTTCATCCGGGAAAGCCGGAGATGACTTCTTCATGGTTTAAAATCTCTGTAGGAGGTGTTCGGCGATTCTTACTTAGAGTCTGCTGCTGTAGTCCAGTCAGCTGGTGATGGGGGCCTGTGTCACTGTGTATCTCATGTGTAGAGGTAACCACTTGAAGAGCTTACGTAGCATGGGCAGAGTAAGGAAGCAGGCAGAGGAGACTGTGATTTCATGGTGAAGTTTTTGTCCATGATGATTCCGATGTTTATGGTCTAGGCGGAGGAAGTGGATGTGGGTCCTAGGTCTGATGGCCACTAGGAGTCATTCCATGTGTTTCTGCTGTTGCCAATGATCAGTTCTTCCGTCTTGTCTGTGTTCAGTTGCAGGAAGTTGTTCTTCATCCAGTTGGCGACGTTTGTCATGCATCTGTGGATTTTGGTTCTGGTGGTGGTGGGGCCGTCAGTGAGGGAGTGGATGAGTTGGATGTCGTCTGCATAGGAAATTATGTTGAGACCGTGGGATCTGAAAGTGTTGGCCAATGGGATCATATATGCGTTGAAGAGTGTGGGGCTGAGGGATGAGCCCTTGGGGACACTGAAGGTGATCTTCTTGGTTTCAGAGGTGAAAGGTGGGAGGTGGATCCTCTGCGTTCTTCCAGTGAGGGAGAAGGTGATCCATCTGAGTGCGTCACCTTGAATGCTGATGTGGTAGAGTCTTTCAGTCAGTGTGTAGTGAGATATGGTGTTGAAGGCTGCTAATAGGTCAAGGAGGATCAAAGCTGCTGCTTCTCCTCAGTTGAGTAGGGTTTGGATGTTGTTGGTGGCTGTGATCAAGGTGGTGTAGGTGCTGCGATTGCTGCGGAAGCCGGATTGGGATGCGTTGAGTAGCTGGTTCTGCTCCAGGTGTGCCATGAGTTGATTGTTGATGATCTTTTCCAGCACCTTTGCTGGGAATGGGAGCAGGGCAATGGGGCAGTAGTTTTTCAGTTTGCTGTGGTCTCCGCAGGGTTATTTGAGTAGTGGTCTGACTTTAGTGGGTTTCCAGGCATTGGGAATTGTTGCAGTGGTGATACAGTTGTTGAGTAGGGTGGTGAGTTCCTGGCTGATCTTTTGGTTTCCAAGGTTGAAGATGTGGTGCAGGCATGTACCTGAGGTAGCTTGTGAGTGGATGGATTTCATGGTGATGGTGTCCTGGGTGGAGAGGATGTTCCAGGTGGCCAGTGTGTGGTTAGTTTTGGTTACGGTGGAGGCGTATCTGTTGAGGAAGTCTGCAGGTGTGGGTTGTGGTTTGAAGTTTCTGTATATGGTTGCGATCTTGTCAAGGAAGAAGTGGGCGAGGTTGTCGCACAGCTCCTGTGAGTGTGCGATGTTGTTTTCGCTGGCAGCTGGGTTGGAGAATTCCTTAACAATGCTGAAAAGTTCCTTGGTGTTGTTGGTGCTGGTTTCGATGCATGCAGCAATGGTTGTCTTATTTGTTGCCTTCAGCAGGCGGTGGAAATGGTGAGAATGAGGGAGTCCATTGTGCAGTAGCGCAGGGGAAAAGGACAGGAATGAGCTGCATGACTTACATATTCCTGCCTTTGCCCAGTGAAGCAGTTCAGCAAGATGACTTGCTGAGCTGCACTGTGCCACTCTCCCATAAATATGGGCCCTGGTTTCTATACAAGAAAGGTAACATTTTTTTAGACTAGCATGAGTACCATAGCACAAAGGTTCTGATATTCACAGACCTGGGGATGGGGACACCTTCATCTTGACATGGACCACTGCGATTGACACCAGGACACTTACAAAGGTGCACTAATACTGACATTAGGACACTGACAGAGCAGCACCAGCAATCATGTGGCAATACTGACACAAGGGCACAAACACTAGACCACTGCCACGGGGACATAGATAATGGGACACTGACACAGGACTAGCAATCCGAACATGAAGATATTAACATTGAGACACTGACATTGGAATGCGGGGACAAAGGGCACAATGATTGATGATGAGACAATGGTATGGGGCACTGGGAGATTCACACAGGGACACTGGAATACTAATTATTGGACACAAAAAAATGACAATAATACGACACAAGGGTACTGACTGGAGTGACACAACACTGAGGTTCTGATTTTTTGTTGCTGATATGGGTCACTGAAAAGGGAAGGGAATACAGATACAAGGACACTGACATGGAGACCCGTACATACACATACAATGATTCAAACTAAAGCTGGGCCACTGACATGAACATTTGGCATTGCAACACTGCCAAAGGTTAATTCCACAGTGGCGCTGCCTGACAATGACACTCGGGCCATAGGAGACTAACACAATATAATATGGGGACATTGCCATTAAGATACCAACATGGAAAAAGACTATTGACACTATTGACACATGGGCACCAACACCTGGCCACTGACATTGGGACTTGGGTAGATAAAGAAATCAGGGCACTGACATTGACAATGGGACATTGATAGAGGAAACATACAGAGAGACAATGACATTTATGCCCTGACACTTATTGTTGACAGTGACCCAGGAACACTGAGAAGTCCAAAAACACTGATGCTGAGACACTGACATAAAGGCACAAGCATTTGGACAGTTATACAGGAATGCTACTACACTATTGGATACTGACATTAACACTAGCGAGTGGCAAGCAACAACAGTACAAGTATGGAGGCACTACCATTCGGTCCCTGGCACTACATCAGCGACACTGATACCGAGACCCAGGCACTGAGGCACCAATATTTACACATGAGTACTGATAGAGCTGGCTTTATAAATCTGTGCAACTTTACCGCTGCTAACCAGTAGTAAAGTACCTTTGATCCCCTTTAACCATGCTTGAATTTGCTTATTCTTAACAGGCACATTACACTTGCCTATAAGTCCCTAGAACATAGTGTAGAAAGTGCACCCAGGGATTGATGTTTTAATGCCACCAGTGGACAGCAGTGCCTAATTTGCCATCCACCACAGTGTCAGTACAAACATGTCTTCAATCCCACCCTGCATATCATGAATCTTGCAGTATAAACATGCACTGCGACCAGTCAAAATAAATGCTTTTGACAGGTAAAAACCTCCCTTTTAAATGTTAGTAAGTTACCTCTATGTGAGTCTGTGGACCACAATCAATCAATCAATCAATCAGTCAGGGGTTTGTAAAGTGCAGCTACACACCCAAAAGGGTCTCCAGGCGCTGGGGCGGGGGGAGTGGCAGGGGGGCGTGCAGCTCTTCAATGTTCATGGTGATTCGTCGAAGAGCCAGGTCTTGAGGTCCTTCAAGAACTTGGAGAGTGTTGGTGTCTGTCAGAGGTGGAGAGGGAGGGTGTTCCATGTCGCGAGGGAGGAGACGGAGAGTCCTCCTGTTCTGGTCTTCTTGATGCATGGTACCGTCGCAAGAGAAATTTTATGTTATTATGTCCTTACTGTAAATATCATCCAAAAGCTATTTTATCTGTAGGAAGGCTGACTGGGTCATAAAAGAACAGTAGGATGCAATAAAAATACTAATTAGCACTGCATCTCGGAAATGGGACCAGCTGGAAAAATATTTTTTTAATAGTTATTAAAAATCTAATTCAACTGTGAATTTGTATTTTAAATAAATACTAAGGGGAAATAGCTGTTAAAAATGTATCCTTTACTGGCCTAATCTGACAGCAGGATAATTCGAATAAGTCTCTGCCAGCTGTGCTTCAGCCTTTAATAGGTGTGAAATAAGTGTGACATGCCTCCTAGGAGCACACAATTGACTAACCTGAATGGGAAAAAGAACTCATTTGAACGCCACTGAACATTCAGGGTAGAAGCGGTGGGCTTCCTTTTGACACCACAGTGTCAAATCCTGTTACACTAGTATGTTGAACCATATGTAACATTTGGGGCACACATGAAAGGGAGAGAACAGGATGCCAAGAAGATTGTTGTGTATCCGCCATCTGGTTGCTAGAGAATTCTGCTTTTTTCCTATAAGTCTTCCATCTCTGGGTTAGTTGTGGGTAGAGTGCCTGTTTCAAATTGGATTTTAGTGACAGATGAGGGAGGACACTAGGATTACTGTAGAATAGTCCCCACATCCCCCCAGCCCCTAGGGCCCAAGTTTGTGCTGCCAAATATTTTTGCCATCTTAAAAATTCCCTGACATGTGGGTAAGCTGAAAAAGTGGGTTGACTTGGTCCAGGGAACTTCTGCTCCATTGGTTCCAGGCATAAATGTGGCACCTCCAGACATCCATTTCAGAACCCTTTCTGACCTGTGGAAGATCAGGAGAGAACTGGACCTGGTGTCTGTGACTTGTGAGGTGCCCTGTAGGACTGGACCAGCTTTCTCTGGACAGGAAAAAGAAGTGGACTCCAAGGGTCATTTGGCTGACCTCCTGTGTGGCTACAGGGAGACAACAATCTGCAAAAAGGACTTTTCCTGCAAGATTAGTGGTCATTGGACCCTGCCGATGGCCTCCTCCTAACACCCTGTGAATCTCTAAGTGCCTCACATCAGGTCCTGGGGGTTTATAAAAGTGCAGTTCTGTGGTAGATTGGCAATTAAAAGACTAAAGGCCTTATTCAGACTTTGGAAGAGAGGGAACTCTGTCACAAAGGCGACTGAGTACCCTCTCCGCCAAAGCGAATTTCTGCCTGCCTCATTTAGAGTTGGGTGGAACTTCAGTATCTAGACAGTGGAAACTATGCCGCCTCTGTCACCTACATACACCTAAAATGTCCTGACGGAGAAAGGGATGTCTGAGGTTTGGCCATATTATTGCCTGTACTATTTAGAGTGGGCGAACACATGGTGGCAAACAACATTGAAAACTGTAAAATGACCCTCACGTCTTGGGTAAATATTCCTATGGTGAGGGCAGTCATTGTACTCCACCATAACGATGGTACAAAACCCATCTGCCAAACTGTAAATCAGGCTCTAAATCAGAAGGTAAAATCTTTGACCAGAACAAACGTGGTTGGTGTATCCAACTTACACTCCATTGAGGTCAGCTTCAAGTTGCACCTAGGTCCTAGTCTACTACGAGCATGGACTAACATTGGCACTTTGTGCTTTTTGGTGGTATTTCTACTTCAACTTTAGAAAATAATATCCATGGTTCCCCTTTTTGTATTTTTGTCATTATTATGTCATGTTATATATCACATTTGTTTAATTCAGTTTGGGGTTTTTATTGTTGTGAATTCTGACTTTATTACTGCTTTGATACTGAATAAATACTTTACATATTGCCCTCAGTTAAGCCTTTCTGCTCTGAGCAATAGCAATAGCTATACTGGGGTTGAGCTCAGGTTAATTTAATGACTCGGAGGCTTCCCCCCAATGGGATCTGTGATTATTCCTTGAGAAGGGTAGTCACCCACCCCAGATAATCATCCAAATTCTTACAAAAAGGATATCAATACTCATACTGCAGCATTATCATGAACATTGCGATGCACCTCACTGTCACTGGGACACAGCCACAGATTCTCTAGGACACTGACACTCAGACAATGCCACTTGAGGCAATTATGCACTTACTGATCTGGGGATATTGCCACTGGAACACGGACATGGATTGTGAACCAGCAAAGGGATACATGGAAATGGGAATTCTGACACTGGTATAGGAACACTGACAATTGGATACTGGTATGGGGACACTGACAGAGGGACATTGTGGCTGACAACATTGGTAGATTGACACTGTAGCACTGGGTCATGGGACTACAAGGAAGCAGATACAGGCAGTGAAACTTACGCAGGGTCACATACGCTGGCACAAGAGGACATAGGGACACTAATGCGTGGACACAAACACAGGGAGAAAGACTAGGAGACCACAAATATTTGGACAATGGACATAGGAGCAAGCCTACGGAGCAAGCCTATGGTCCCAACTAAACAACTTTAACATCCCTCAGCACCAACAGTGCATAACCTTAGCAAATGTTGACCATCAGCAATACCTACTAATCTTGTTTCTCGAGATAATAAGGCAGTCTGTCAGCTTCCAAATGTAGTGAGCCTTCAGCCCTGCCCAAATTAATCCCATCCACTGACTCAGCCAGTGTGAGATGCCCAAATGCAACTTTTTGTTTTACAGCATTGCGAGAAGGTCACATGCGTTTTGCTGCCACGGTGCAGGGGTCTTCAATCAGGCTAGACCTGTTACATGTGGAGGTTGCTATATACCAAGGCTGTGTTGCTCTGGTTTCACCACATGCCTCTGTTTTCACCACCCTACACTTCCTGTCTCTTTATATCACTTGCATATTCATTTATATACCTTTGTCCTTGGTTTACTATATTCTCTTATTCCTTTTTTCTCCCTTTGCGGTCTTGCTCTCATTTGGTCAGTGGCAAAGTTTGATGATGAAAAAATAAGTCTGGGTCCACAAAAATGAATGTGAGTACCCACGACCATCACCCACCTGAATACATTAACTACTGGGTCCAAGCAGCGGTGTAACATAGGCCCCTACAGCCCCTATGAAGCAGAGGGCCCCCGAACTCCAGGGGACACCCTCAGCACAGTTCCCTGACCTGAGAGCTCCTGACCGAGTTCACAGGAGGGGACCCTCCATGAAGTTTGTAGGGGGATGTACACAAGATTGTTATGCTATTGGGTCCAAGGTTTTGGGGTGATAACTGGCAGCAGCCTGCCTAGGTCTTGATCCATTGATCCATTGACTACTGGGAGTGGATCCATCACCACACTCACTCCCTGAGGTATGCCCATGCTTCCCCAAAAGCCTATGCCTACCTTATCTACATGTCTTGCTGACTGTTCCATCAAGGTCTCTCCTACAGAAGCTAGGTACAGTCGGTGCATTGCTGAGTTAAGATGGGGCCATGTCTTCCTATCTTGTATCATGTCTGTGTACTCACATGTTTGTGCCAATGTGTTTAGAACTGGCTTCGATGCCAATTCAATTAGCGTCAATAGTTGTTTGTAAAATGTGTCCATAAATGCAGCATTTGCTGCACATTTTCACCAACTGTGCCTTAACGGAGAACACACATCTCCTACACATAACTGAAGTGATATTCCATTTAGTTTTAATCAATTCTACGGTCAGGAAGTGCTTCTAAAAATACTATTTGACAAATTGCCAAGGTACGTGGCTCACTGTGTTTACAATGCATCATTTCCTACAACATTTGACATTCCCTTATAAAGGTAGAATTATACTTACTCTTTATCAATACTGCAAATTATTCTGCATTCTTTGAAATCTCACCATATTCTGCCATTTATTCAAAGACATTGTAGGGAACAACACCCCTGTCCAGCTTTGAAACTCAAGACCCTCTCATAGTTGTCCTTTTGGGCCATGCCCCACCCCAGAATCTATCCTTGACTAAAGACCTGGATTAGTTATTGATCGTGGACAATTCATGACTCACTGACAATGTCTTCCCAGCATCGTTGGCATGACCCCACCTGGGTGTAAAGTTATTAAAAACAAATAGCATGCAGAAGAGGTGGTTTAATCTTCTTTTTAATATCATCTTTTTACACAGAGCTTCTTACATCATGTTTGCCATCTCTAAGCACTAACAGGCATTACTAATATCTAATTTAATCTACCAACTACAGATGAATGGAAGGCTTAGCCAAAAGTTTTGACCAAAAGTCTAACTTAGATCCAAAGTCTATCTTTAGTAGTAGTAAAGTTAGACTTTTGGTTTAAATTAGACTTTTGGTCTAAACTTACACCAAAAGTCTAACTTAGATCAAAAGTCTAACTTTAGTAGTAGTAAAGTTGGACTTTTTATCTAAGTTTGACTTTTAGTCTAAACTTAGACCAAAAGTCTAACTTTAGTAATAGTAAAGTTAGACTTTTGGTCTAAATTAGACTTTTGGTCTAAACTTAGACCAAAAGTCTAACTTTAGTGGTAGTAAAGGTAGACTTTAGGTCTAACCTTAGACCAAAAGTCTAACTTTAGTAGTAGTAAACTTAGACTTTAAGTCTAAACTTAGACTTCAAGTCTAAACTTAGACTTTTGGTTTAAGTTTACTTTTGTGAATCAGGCCCTTTATGAATAAGGCATGTATTGACGTGGCGCAGACCACCTAAAAAAAATCCTCTATCTACACAAGTAAAATCTTTCCACATTTGTGAGTGAAAATACCTTGAAGCATATTCACAGATACATTTGTGAACACCATGAGGAAATATTATTTCAAGTCACCTACAACTACTCTGATTCGCATTCTACTCCATCTTTTTGCTGCTCACCGTGCCACTTAGACAGAAACCAACCTCATAAAATCAGCCTTGGTCCTACTCACATAGGAACATCCCAGCCAAAGGAGAAAGGCCACATTGGCTTTGAATGGGAAAGCAACCACCGACCGGCTTCATCCTGGTGGGGCTCAAGAGTGAGGTGCAACAATGAGTCATATGGCACAGTGAGCACAGCACCCACGCCTGGGCTTAACTGTCACACATAGGTTGCTTTACTGAGAAAAACGCAAAAGGTAATGGATGGAAAATTGAAATCATTTTAGCTACCGTTAATTCATTTAGGCCACATTCCTATACATCGTTTTTGTGCTCACCCTATCACTTCTGAAGGAATGCGTTGCAGCTTGAGTCCTATGGCACAGACAGGAGCCCTGTAAAAACAATTACATTTGCCCAAGTACCAACTTTGCAACAGCGCAATTTAGAAAGGGGCAAGTTTTTTTTTATTTGTATTCGGATTTCCATTTTCTCATGTGAAATTTGGAATCACAAAATCCCTATGTAAGGGTCAAAGAAAGTTTTCCGACAAGTCAATACTTAAGCATTTGTGCATTGAAGAGCCATATTCCCAGGCACACCCTGGTAGGCACTGAACGTGCCTCCTGCTCCTCAGAAAGTATCCGTCTGAAATTGCATGCTGAGTCAGTTTACAATGCGGTTTCTTTATTTCTCAGCTGCGACCTTTCCTGCTACAGATATTTTGCCAGAGCCCAGAAAACTTAAAAGGAAGGTTTGTTTTCCATTTTGCACTTGGAACAGCGGGTAGTCGTTCATTGCTGATGAGACACAGGGTAGCTGGGAAAAGCAGAGGGCATATCAACTTTGGAAAATACTTAATTCATAGCAGACATACATTCCCAAACAGACTTTATATGTTCTGAAGTGAAATGAACCATTTAAACTGAGGATCAGTTGTTACATCCCATTTAGCAGGCCCAATATATTTAGAATCAAATCCATCTGTTCTTTTTACACTGCCCCTTCTCGTTCTTGGCACAAAGCCATGGTTGAGTGTTTTGTTAGTTTACAATGGACTGCAATTAGACACAAAAGACTAATAGGAGCTATAATTTCTTTTCACAGCTATGTTATTGACAGAGCAAAGTAACAACGGGAATAATTAAGAGCAATTATTTCACAAAAGATAATATGATTATGGAACATGATCTAAATTTTAGAGGCTGTTCATGTTACCAAATTTACTTACGCACCCGAGGTAGAAACTTTCGTTTACAAAGGTATAGGTTTGCATTACACTCTACTAACATTGAAAAAACTACAGTTGTAGCACATGCAGCAAGATGTTTATCATGTCTCCAATAAGACAGATTAACTATCATAGCTGACACCAGTTAGGTGTAAAGTCAAATAACTTAAACTACTCTGGGATACACGAGGCAGCCCCATGGACGACTCTCTGTGGACAAACCCCCATCTGCCTATTTCTACATGACATCCTATGCTTGCAATAAGTCATAAGGAGCCAAGTAACTGGCAGATGTTTGCTCCATAAAAAGCACATAACATAATATAATTTATCTAATATCAAATTTACATCTGCAAATTGATGTGAAAATATGTGGAATCCACAACATTACAACTTTGAGGTCAATTACGATGTCGTCCGGAAAGGCTCCGAACGGCATTCAATTAGTCCGAATGCGATTCGGAACCCGTATTTCAGACCGACTCAGACACTTTCCCCAACAAGCGATTATGATGGCTGGAAAGCGTTCGGACTGGCTGACTCAGTTCCGAAAGGCATTGAGAGTAACCGAGTCGATCGGAGCCAAATCGTAGCAGTCTACGGACCGCGTTTCCAGCCGAGCGATTAGGATGTCAAATTCGGACAGCCTTTCCGAATCGGTTGTTCCGAGACGTATTGCCTGTCAGAATCTGACTTTGGGGGTCCATAGCAGGCCCCCCTTCACCTGGGGCCCTCTGAATCTGGCCTGTGGGGGTACCCATGGGTCCCCCCTTCCCATGCACGCACAGTGTGGCAGGCATCATGGGGTACCCGCCACAGGGTGCAAGGTTTTCCCTAACAACCCCATTTGTCAATGGGAGCCTGTGTTCTCGTTCGGAATGCAGGCTCCCATTAAAGTCAACGCAAATCTGATCGAACAGTGTTGGGAAGCATCGTAATCGGTCAGTCGGACTTGCAGAACCTGATTCGTTCGGAAACGATTCAGAAACCGATACGGCCGGAAGAGTTTTCTAACAAGATCAGTCCCTTTGTTCCTAGCAGCCGGCACTGATCGGGAGTGGTGGGGCAGGCCGCGGGGAGAGGATGTAAAAAAAAAGATTAAAACGTACCTTCTGGCCACTCCCCTCGTCTCTCCCACATTGTCTCAGTCTCTCCTCTCTGGGACCAGAACAGAAAGCGGCCAAGCTCCCTCCCCAAAGCCAATCACAATGCTGCAATGCAGCATTGGGTTTGGTCTGACCGCCTTGGTTTGACGCTCAGCCAGAACCTGGGAATGTTCTCCATGCAGGTTGTAACGCAGCCTGCATGGAGAACATGGGAAGTGTGTGTGACTGTTTGGCTGGCCCCAGAGGGCTGGCCAAACAGTCATTGCACACTTGGAGTGGGCAAACCACTCCTCCTCTGCCCTGCTTTGAGAGCAGAGCGGCCCACCCACCCCGCAAAACTGCGCAGCAGGAACAAATACAATGATAATAACCTGGAGTCATTATCATTTTATTTGTTCTTTCATTGCTTTGCAGCAGTCCGCGCACTGCTTAATTCTCCTGCACAGGCGGTCACAGCTCCACTGTGACTCATGATGAGCTGAACTTGTCATGAGCACCGAAGGAGTTAATTCTAATTTCGATTATCAAACAGGTAGAAATAAAATTAAACAACTATTATTAATAGGGTTTAAAATTCCAATCCCATTGTGAAGTCAGAATTGTGATAAATATTAACGATTTTTTTTTAGAAAGGTACCTTATCTCTGCCTAACGCTCTAAAGGCCCATTTGCATTTGCTCTTCCTCTTCAGCCAGCCAGTTATTAGTATTTGAATGTGTGTGTATTGGAGTGGAAACACTCCAAGGAGCAAACAATAGGCTGACCTAAATGGGTAGAGATGACCTCTCTGAACCTGAAAGAATATGCAGAGTAGGATATTGAACATCCTTTTAGACATTACAGTAAATAGCTTGTATGTCGAATCCTGCTTGACATGTTTGCTAGGGTCCTACATATACCACTTGGGCTCACATCAAGGGCAGAAACAGGATGCCAAAACAATTCTTGTGAATACACTGTCTGGTTGATGGAAAACTCTGCTTTCTTCTACCATATTGTAGTCTCCAGCTTTATTGGGGGTACAGTGACTTCTTCAATCTGGATTTTACTGTTAGAAGTGGAAGGACAGTAGGATTAAAAGAGTAGGACCCCACACACATGCCCCAGCCCCCAGAGCCCAAGTTTATTGTGGTCAAAGACGTACACCTTCTTGAAAATGCACAAAGTGGGCAGTGGTAGCCCCAGAAACTTTTACACTATTGGTTAGAGCATGCTCCTGAATCAATCCCACCCATTAGATTGTGCCAGACATAAATGTCTACAGGCACCCACTTCTGAACACTTCTAAACCTGAGGAAGATCAGAAGAGGACTGAACCTGCTGTCCGGGACATGAGAAGGATGTTACTGGCTCTATCCTGTACCTTGGACAAAAAAGTGGGGAAAAAACGATGGATTTAGGCCCAGATCTCTGTACTGGGGTGAATGTATGACATTGTTCTGCATTCTGTCTATCAACTGTTATTTTTGCATTTGTCACCCCGAGTGGGATGGGTATGCTCAGACATGAGTCCCATGCTCTTCACACCACTGGAGTCAAGCTATCCTGGCTGAAGACTGCTGATAGCCAGAAACCGGTCCTAGGATGCTTGATTCCGGTCCAGGAAAGACATGGCTTGGCAGTTCGGGCTGGACTGTTCCCATGGGGCAAAGGGTCAAGGCTGATTTGCATATGGCCATGTCTGAACTGGGGTGGTGTGGAGTGCAAAAAAACGATGGATTTAGGCCCAGATCTCTGTACTGGGGTGAATGTATGACATTGTACTGCATTCTGTCCATCAACTGTTATTTTTGCAATTGACTATCAATGGCATTTTGTGATTCTTGGCACTATTTTTACTTAAAAATTAAAAACTTCATATCTCCTGTTCCCTTTACTCGATTTTTGTCATTTGGTGTAATTTTGTTTACTCTTTTTTATTCTATTTTTCTAAGTTGGGTTGAGATTTTTCTTGTTCTGCATTTTTACTTGATTGCTGTTTTGGTACTGCATAAATCCATTACAGATTGCCTTAAGTTAAGCCTCTCTGCTCTGTGCCATCAGCTAGTAAAGAGTTGACCTCAGTTTAATTTAGTGACTTTTTGTCACAATTCTTTATTGGCTTTACAAGCGTTAAAATACATTTGCAAACAGTGTCGTATGAAGCAATAAACAGTGATTCATAAAAGTGAGTGCCAAATCACAGACCGTACCATATAGCAAGAACAAGGGACTCAAAAGTTTGTACAGAGTGTCCATTATGCACAACTCATTCCAGAGGGGACAGGTCTGACTGACACCAGACGGACAGATCCTTATGTACCATCATGCACCCCCAGGACATTTCAAGGTCCCCTGGATTACCAAGTGACTCAGGCTGCATATTCCTTTCTTTTGCCATAACTCCCAGCACATACACTGGCATTTCCCCAAAGTGGCACCTGAGCGCAGAGCCTGGTGTTGACCCATAGCTCTATGTGGGCTGCTATCCAGGTCTGCGTCATACCCTGCAGCATAGGGTTGGGCAGGAGGGAGTGAGGCATTTTGTATTGCTAGAACAAATGGAAATCAGGTTCATTCCGGCCGAGATGCTGCTCCATGTGGACTCACAGGGGTGTGTCCCTGGTCCCAGGTCAAAGATATAGCAATTGTGACAGCGGGTGCCGTGCAATAGTGTTTCACACAAGGGAGGCTCATATTGTCTGTGTGCAATCAGTTTGGAGATTCACAACCATAGTTTAAGGTTGCCCATATGAACTTAATGATGTTTTTATCTATGATTTGCAGCATTGAGGGTTTTACAGAGAGAGGGTGCATCCTCAGGACAGAAGTGAACCGGGGTACCCCACCATCTTCATGACTTGTAACCTACCCCACAACAAAAGTTATGTGTGTCCATTTTCAAAAGTTCAGCTGAGTTTTAGAAATTAGGAGATTAAGATTAATGGACACCATATTGCATGGTCCCATATTGATATAGCCCCCTAAATATATAAGGCATTCCAATTTCCATTGAAACGGGAACCCTCACTATGGCAGCTTTCGTTGTAGCTTGCGACACTGGTAGGGTCTCGATCTTCTTCCAGTTGATCTTTTAGCCTGATATCTGGGAGAAAGTAGTTATGTAAGATATTGAAAAGAAGCTTCTCACAGTTGAAGACGACAATATGTTTTATGAAGCATATATAGGCAGAGAGGATGCTAGCATTCCCTGATAGACAGGAGCTCTAGTAAAAGAACCTTGAGCAACAACATTCATAAACAGAATGCAACACTCATGTCATAAATACCCTAAAGCTCCACTGATAGGAAGAACCCAACAAATATGTTTCCCCTTGTCTTAAAAACACAACTAATCAAAAATATAAAAGTCATGGGCGCACCATTATTTTGCAGAGACCCTCAAACTCAATGATTTGCTTACAATATATTTGTGCTGACTAACAGCATGTATATAGTTGCATATATGACATAATTATAATGTCCAATAGTTGAGACTAGGAATGTAGAGCAGTGAATAAATCTCATGGACATATTAATTATTTGTAGTAAAAAGGTAAGTAATCCTTTCCTCAAGTCTCTAAGGAAGTATACAGACTTGTGCAACAGGATGTAATCAAACCTGTGTAAGGTCTGGATTTGATTTCACCTTTGCTTATTGCCAGGAAAGCTTTTTATTTATGGGTGAAAATAACGATGGGAATGACAATCAAAGGGTCTAACAATGGAATGTTCTAAATGTTCATTTGCTACTGACATGGTGACATATCTTGCATATGCAATCAGTGAACATGGCAAAATGGGAAATCTAACCTTGTGGAACCCATCAACTCCCCCCCAGCATCTACTGCTAAAGATTAGATACGATCGTTATTTGGGATTGGTGGAATTTTATGATGTGTGTTCTATCATTATTTTACTGTGCCATTACTTTTAACTACTTCTAACAAAATTATGGTAATGTTTACAATATGTTCCGGGTTGTTGGGTTTATTTGGGGATTGGGGGTGGGTAGTTTTTTAATGTAAACATTTATTTAATGTTCATTGATTACTATGTTAATGATGTCAGAATTTCTAGTGTAAATTATTTATTCACTTTGGGGAGGTTTATGGGATTTATTGGGGTACTGACAGAAGGCAGAGCTTATAATGAGTTTTACAAGTGTGTAACAGTAGTTGGGGTGCTGCCTAGAGAAAACTTGTCTTACAGCACTAAAAATTAAGGATTTTCAAGGCAGATTTTTCAGTAAAGAACCCATCTTTTGTACTAATTATATTTAATCTGGAAATAATCCAATGTATTGTTGTACTGCAATTTGACTCTTTGCTCTTGACACATTTGAGCAGAATAAGGCATCTTCTTATAAAGAGATTTGGCGAATGTGGCTTACACAATCACTGCAGATGAGTAAATCACTTCAACAAAAGTTGGGCTTAACAATCCTAAAAAATAAATTTTCATATATTTATTATGAAGCTGCGCATATGATTCAGTGACTACGAAATTATATGTATAATAAACACATCAAAAATTATTTGAGAAATGCTTGTAAAAAAAGACTAAACCACTCGCAGTTGATCTGGGTAGCTTTCCAAAGCATTGTTTTTCACCAAATATTCTAGTCTAGACAGTGGCCCACCTTATACGAATCAGTTGTGACCCTGCTCCTCATGAAAGCACCAGGGGATCCCCTTTTGAAGAGAGTTCAAGCAACCTGAGACCATTTTAGGCCTTATCTGTGAGGTATATATCTTGGATCATGTTGCTCAGCATTAATGCCTGGGCATACCCTTGGCCACTTCAGGCGTTACATTGGACACACACAAGGCGATGGGAGAATATTTGTAACTTGTCTAAACCACTGGCAATCCTTTTGCATAGCAGTCCAAAACATTTTGTTTCTCCCACTGTGCCTCAAAATGTAGGAAACGTGAGGCAGTATAATGAAAATAAAACTACTGGCCCGGCTAAAGCAAGTTCAAAATCATCTCAATTCAAGCAAATCCTTTAATCATTCCGGTTAAATGAAAGATGGCCAACTTAAAAATAAGATGTAACTTGGTTAATTTACATTGCATTGTACTTTGTGTATGCCTTCCTAATGCTGTAACATGAATATGTGTCTATCTAAATTGATTTTGCATCGTTGTTCTCAGCACGCAGGCCCGATTATTTTGTTTTCTTGCCGTGCCACTGCTTTTTATGAATTTTTACATCATTTTCCGGGTATTTGTATTTTATGCCATGCAATTTATTTTACAAAGTGCATACATTTGTTTTTATGTTCCAATTGTAATGTTATGCTCGATTTTATCTTGTGATGAATTTTGTACTTTTCTGCACTCCGTTCAGAATGGAATCCCTTCTGCGCTGACCCCAAATGGGATGCTATGAAACGGAAGTTGTACTGCATACAAAGCAGTCGTATATCATCCGGTTCTGAAAGAGTCCCTTTAATTTCTGCTTTGCATGCTGCATATTAAGTGCTGTTTCAGCCAAATGTTGCACAGTGATAGGTGGTGATAAAGCCCGACAGAGAGGAATCTGAAATGCAGAGCGCATCTTGAATGATTTGCTGTTAGCATGGGGCCCAATAACACTACAAAACCATAAGCTCAGTCAATCGAGATTGCCCGGTTAGGTGGCAGAGATGCAATCTTTCTTTTCAGAGGCTTCCCGCTGCTTGCCAACTCTATCTCCTGTCACAGCCTATTAGCTCCACAAGAAAATTGGCGGGAAATTGCCGGCAGATTGTAGGAAATTGCATCTCCAGGCCCCTAAAAAATGCAGGATAGCACAACACTGACCCTCTCAGAGCAACTATTAATACGGCAAAGAACAACTGACCTTTGACTGGGCGTGAAACGACTTTACTATTTGCTGAACAAAAATATATTGTATGTGGCTAAAGGAGGGTACAAATTATTATCCCCGTCTAGGATTGCAGCCAACTTGTAGTTATTTGGCTTCAGAATCTTGTCATTTTCTTTTGAAAAGAAACAGAACTGCGGGTATTTCGTTTAGAAATGTCTTGATTTTACCGTTAACAGCTAAATAGATTTTTTTTGGCTTTTGTATCATTGATCTAGACACTATCCATGTGCATGCCTATAGTGTCTTTTACCGTTCCACAAATTGCCTTAAGACTTGGTTAAATGTGCAATGTTTAAATTGTACAATTTACAAACCTATTTTTCAGTTTGGTTACATATTTAAAAAAATCTATTTTTTGTTTAGTATAGCCTAATGTAAACTGTGGATACATGAACACAGTTTTTTTGTTAAAAGTGCGTGTTTTAATTGTTCTTTTTGTATAGATCACCATACAGTACCTCTGATAATTGCCACTAGACTGAAAACATATGCATTGATGCCCAGTGTCTGCTAACACACGGTGGCAGAGGAAAATGAAGACACTCCTACCTCATCAGTGAAGTAAAGCCTTTATTTTGTTAAATAATAAAAAAGGCTAATCTTTTTTTGTTTAATGAGATCAGCAGCCAAATTAAGTAAAGAAGAAAGAAAAAAGTGCAATTCCCAAAAACTTTTCCATTTCTACAAAGGTCTTATGACACATAGCAGGCAACAAGCCTTCCTGCTGCGCTGCAGTGCTTTAAAAGAGAAGGGCAGGAATGCGCCAAATCTTACAGCACATTCCTGTCCTTTTCCCCTGCTCTGGCGCACAATGGTCTGCCATGCACCCACGCAGGCACCTTTGCGCTATGGTGCAAGGGTGTCTGCGCTGTACGAGTGATTGTTTTTGTGCAGGAAGGGACTCCTTCCTGCACAAAAACAATCACAAGAGGTGTTTTCCTCTTACTATGGGTCTCTTTAACTATATTGTGATGAATGGCAGTGCAGCAAGCTTTCCTGCTGCGCTGCCATGGATCAAAATAAAAGGGCAGGAATGCGCCATATCTACAAGATATGGTGCATTCCTGTCCTCCCCTGCACCTGTGCACAAACAGCAGCGGTGCGCCAACACAGACATCCTTGCACTGAGGTGTAAGGGTGCCTGTGTTGCATGGATGATTGTTGTTATGCAGGAAGAGACACCTTCCTGCACAAAAACAATAATTAATTGTGTTTTTCTCCTTCTATGTGTGCTGTAGGATGCAGCACATATAGAAAGAGCAAAAAACAAAGACAAATTAAAGTATTTCTCCTCATTGCGCACCCCTACGCGTCCCATGGAGAGGTGTAGGATTCTTAAGCATTCCCTGGTTTAAAAAACTTTGGAAATCTGGTGCTGTGTCAGGCTACATGGTTGTTGCGTGGGAACGGGGGCCATATTCATAAGGCCATGAAAAGCCATGCAGAGTGGCTTCACATGGCCTTATAAATAATGGCAGGCACACTGCGCTGCTGGTGTGTCTAAAAAAGTGATGCACCAGCGGCGCAATGGGCTTGTAAATGAGGACCTATGTGTGCTGCATAATGCAGCACACGTAGAAAAAGGCAAAACGAGGAGAATAAAGATATTTCTTCTTGCTGCGCCTCCCCTGGGGAGGCGTAGGAATCTGACGCATTCCCAGGTTTACAAAACCCTTGTAAATCTGGAAATTTTGTCAGGTTCCATGGATGTTGCATGGGAACACCCACGGAAACACCCATGGAACACCCCTTTCACGTAGAGTAATGCTTGAAAGGGGGCCATATTCACAAGGCCATGAAAAGCCATGCAGGGTGGTTTTACAAGGCCTTGTAAATAAGGGCAGGCAGACTGCACCGCTGGTGCGTCAAAAAAAGTGACGCACCGGCGGCGCAATGGCTTGTAAATAAGTCCCATAGTGGTTAAAGATTTGTACAAACACCCTAGTGCAAAGTGAATGTCCACACAGTGATTCTAATATTTTTGCCGTAGATTTACAGATTAGATTTAAATATTAGGTCAGGTATGTTTTTTCCTTACAACAGTGTAATGTTGCATAATTTGTAGCACAACCCATTACCCTTGTTACACAATATTCCTGAAAGTACACCATTACCCCATGTAACATGTTTTTTAAGTCAGCTGGGGTAAAAATGCCATAGTCTGAGCACAGGAACAATGAGAATGAACTTAATAGCGATTTTTGCAGTGGCAGCTCTTCTGCTAAGGCGGAGGAGCGTTGCCCCACTGGTCAAAATGAAAAATACAATGATAATAACATATTGTTATTATCATTGTATTTTTCCTATTGAGGGGTTCACGGGATGGGGCTGGGCAGAGCAGGGAGAGGTATTGAGTCAAGGACTCATGGGGCGGGGGGCTGAGCAGCGCAGGTAGAGAAGTGGTTTGCACTCCTTAAGTGCACATGACTGCTTGGGCGGCCCTCTTGGGGTCGCCAAACAGTCCTGCACACTTTGCATCGTCCCCACCAAGCTTGCTTTAACACAGCCTGGTGTGGAACATGCAAAGTCGACCAGTCCCTGTCTGAACCCTGTTTTTCAGCACTCAGACCAGTCACAATGCTGCATTGCAGCATTGTGATTGGCTATGGGGGGCCTGGTTGCGCTGGTGCTTCCTGTTGCTTCCTGCTGCTGGCGGAGACATGAAGAAGAGGACAGAGGAGAGGTGGCTGCCAGCCAGCTGAAATAAGTGTTCTTTTTTTTCATTTCCTTCCTTCCCCCCCAAATCACCTCGCCGTCCACCACTCCCAGTAGGTAGCAGCCGCTTCTGGGTTTTTGTTCATAGCACTTGTGTTTGTGCACTGCTTTTTCTGTGTAAAATGAGTCATCACATGCAAAATAGATACAGGGACACATTATGTGCTCAAATATAATGCTAAATACCTGGGCCTCATTATGAGGCCGTGCGTCACTTTTACGCCGCCGATGCGCCACTTTTTGTGACGCACCAGCAGCGTAAAAAAATGTGCCTTGTTGCACCATATTTACAAAGTGACGCATCTAGGTAGATGCGTCACTTTGTAAACCCCTGCGCTACATTATACCTACGCCATAAAGGTTCATAGAAGTGACGCAGTGAAATCTATAAGATTTCACTGCGCCACTTCTAGGACACAAATGCGTAAATTTTTTATGCCTGCCTCACAGCAGGCGTAAGACTGATGCAGGCCCTTTCACATGTGAAAGGACACATTGCTGGAGTTGCGTCACTTTTGTGACACACTCCAGCAATGCGTCACTTTTGCGCCATACAGGTACGTCAGAATTACTGACGTATCTGTAACTCCTTGCGCCATGATGTGTCATACTGTAAATATGACGCATCATTGGTGTTGCAAGGAGGGCGCAGTGAAAAGTGGTGCATCGCTGTTTTCACGCAGCGATGCGTCACTTTTCATAAACGAGGCCCCTGATTTACATTTCATGTAATTTTGTGCAACTTTACCAATATTTCACCTAATAAGACCCCTTCTAAAAATGGGAAATAGCACACGCATTATCATCATTAGCACTATTTTTTGCATGAACAAGTACACCCTTGTGGGACCTGGGAGAGTTTCAAAACCTAAACACTGAATCAAGTAGAATTCACATGAAACTCTTGGGCAATAGTGTAAAAATGGGCTCAAATGCCATTTGCGTGCAATCTGTCTAAATGACTGAGTTAATATTCCCCTCCATGGAACGAGTCCTTTTTTCTGATGATGCATTTCGATACTTGGAATAATGGTGATACAGCAGTAACCAGGGCACAAGTCCTAAAAAATGAAGATGGGGGAGTAACCTAGTTGGGCAGTTTGCAAGTGACATCACGTGGCGTGACATCACGTGCATTACATCACACATGGCATAAAAGGAATTGACATCACAGGTAGTGGCATCAGAGGAATTGACATCACCGAAGGTAGCATCACAAGCCACGACTTTACAGGAACTGGCATCAAAAGAAGTGGCATCAGCTCTTAAGCCCTCACATATATGGTTAGCAGGTCTATCATGTGTATGTTTGAGCGCATTCCAGGATAATAGCACAGTGAGCTATGGAAGATGATATGTGAGTTCTACACCTTGTAACACATCCTGTACATTCATTTACAAACTTATATAATTTATTGTATATGTAATATGCACGTCTGATGTAAAGCACTTTGACACCCTGCATTGGGATGAGTAGGGCTGCACAAGAAAAAATAGTTATACTTAAATTATTTCAATGCCTCCTCAGGGGTAGTATCCATATCTCCTAAACAGGACTGAACAAAGTGAAAAGCTTCCTTGCTTAAGTATGTGCGAAGTGCTAACAAGGTGTGAGCCTTTGTTTCCCCTACGCTTAATTTGCATCAGGTGTGAGGCTCCTAACTGCTCCCAGCCAAGAGACTCGAACAAAAGAAGGCCTGATGACCCCTCAAATTCGGCTTTTGTTATGGGTCCAGCAGGAGTCTTAAATAAGAAAGTCCCATCCTCGCCTGTATGTTGTTGCAGATGTAAATCAGACAACATTCTGGCGCTGAAGTGCCCCGGTGTTTGGAAATTACACCGGGATGAGTTCAGCAAATTATTCAGTGGGGCACAAATTCTTGGCAGGGTGGACTGCATTCACCCTGTGAAAATAGTGGGTGGTCACCGTCCACCCGTGTGTACCCCTGACTCGTGCCATGGAAGTAACAGTAAAATTGCAAGTAGGCTCGGCAATGATGAGATCTACTGTCCCAATAACAGAGGTAACAGAAGATGAGCCGAATATAGAACAGTCAAGAAAATCAGGGTTGAACCAAGACATATTGGTTTAAAATGAAGAGATAGGATATCCTATAAAAGACTAGTTAAGAACATTTCATTTAATGGCAGGTCCAGATGGTCATATATTTCTACTTTAAAGCACATTCATAAGGAAGTGGGGGTGGGCTTTTGGGAGTTCTGCCTCAATTCTTGACATAGAGCGCCACCATTTCGGGTGGTGGGCGCTCTAGTCTTCGGATGCATAAATGCGGAGAAGCTGCGTGGCTGCAGTTGGTCTTACCCTGAAAACTGATCGCATCCCTGTGAGTCAGGCTGTTCTGTAGAGGTTTTAGCTGGTTTTAAAACATTATTTGTAGCAATACTGTATTTTAGAAACAACGTGCCACTGTATGCTAAAACTTAATTTGAATGCCACACGCACCTTGCACTTTGCTCAGAACGCTCCACACAGAACGTTTCTAGCAAAGGACAGGGCCGTTTCTGCCATTAGGCAAGACTAGGCGGCCGCCTAGGGCAGCAAAAGGGCTAGGGCGGCAGAAAGGGGGAATTATTTTTGCATTTGAAGGCAGTGAGTGCAAGTGCACCTGCTTGCACATGATGCGCAGCGCACCCTAGCATAGTGGTGTGTGGAGCGGGCCGGCGGTACGAGTGTATACACACCTTCTCACTCCGCTCCCTGTTAGTCACAACTTCCTCCCAATGTTCGCGCAGAATCTGCTGCTCGCTCTTCTCTCACTGCTCCCCACATTTCTCCCCACACTTTCACACACTCGCAGCCCTCGCCCCCCCCCTCCACCTCCACCAGAAGTACCTGCATCCGCTATTCCGCTGCGCCTACACGGAACACAGCTCCCCCAAGACCTGCAGTTCCTGTGACCCGCCGAACCCGCCCTGCCTTTCTCTGCCCCGGCAGTCCACAAGGCGACAGGTATACCGCCCCAGCCCTTCCAGCCACGGAGCTTGGCAGAGAAAGCACTGCCTCGCAGTGACAGAGGGAGCGAGAAGGGGTGCTGAAATGGATAGCCGAGGCCTAGCTGTTAATTGTGCAATTGCACCGAGACACAGAAGGGTCCAAATATAGCTCCTTTTTTTACTACACTGGGGCTGTTTTCCTTGCTCACAGTAGGGCCCTTGGCACCCTTGTAAGGTACTAGTAGGCAGGAGGGGGGTCTAAATGAGCGGACTAGGGCAGCAGCAAGTGGAGAATGGTTTGCAGGTGCATGTGGGGGAGGCAGTGAGGCTCGAGGCGGTGGCAGACAAGAAAGGGGATGAGAGTGCTGAGGAGAAAGACGAGAAATCAGGAACTGCTAAAGAGGGGTGAGTGGAAGAGAGCCGACTATGCAAGAACCAAGGACACATCTGGTGTATTAGGGAAGCAAGGGAGGGCAATGCAACACGAAAGAAGTAGGGTGTGAGCAGGAACCACTGAAGGGAGGGAAGGCACGCACAGAAGCAGAGAGAAGAGAAGCTAGTGGGGGATGGCAGGCAAGAAAGAAAGGGTGAGCAGGACCTGGTGAATGGAGGGCAGGGGTGCTGAAGGAAGGGACACAAGTGAGTAGCCAGAAAATGAAAACCCCTCACTTGTTACTTACCTCTAATCACATCGAGCTCTCAAAGCATGCAAATCCAACCCTGCTTAAAAGAGTTCCTTTCAGCTTTTCATCTTCCTTCGGAGGGTCAATCCGTTCCCCCTCCCTTCTACTCATCCATCCACCCCTTCACCTTTCCATACACTAACCTCTTGCCCCATTCATTCAGCCATACTGTTTCCATCCATCCATCTGTCATTGCATGTGTGCATCCATCCTTTCACACATCCGCCCTCTTTCCTGATATTCCCTAATGCTGGTATTTTGACTTGCAGGCAGAAGAGGCCCACAAACATCGTATTCACTTTTAAGTGGGGACCAGTTCGCCATTCCATGGGGTCAGTGCTGCCTCTGCTTAAGCTGCTGGAGTGGGGGTTCCCCATGCGACCGGGGCACAGCTGAGAGAAGCAGTGAGCTCTGCATAAAGGAGTGTATATTACAGAAGCGGGGGAGGGGTAAGTGTTGAATTAAGGCGAAAGGTGAGGACCACTGATATCAGGAAGTGATGAAAGGTGACGGGGACGCATGGGTTAAAAAAGGGGGAATATTGAGTACTATAAGGTCAGTGGCGATGAAAGACACCAAGAGCAGAGATGAAAGCGGCAATGAGGGAATCATTGAGGGACAAGGTGGTATGATAGGAAGTATCAGGAGTGCAGGGCATGTGAACAGATGCGAGCTGGTGAAACCGGAAGGACAGGACCTTTTGAATAGGGCCAGGGCAGGGCGTGGGTGGGGGAGGGTTAGAACAACACGTAGTGCTGGAGGGAGAGGGACAATTGAGAACTGCAGAGAGTAGGGGGGAGATGCAGAGCAGAACTGCAAGGGAACGAGGAACACTGGAACAATAGGTGACAGACTCAGGGAGAGTTAATGAACCAGGGGCGGCGAAACACCTAGAAACGGCCCTGGCTAAGGAGGTGGGTGCGGGCTTTTGGGAGTTCTGCCTCACGTCTTGACATAGAGCGCACCATTTCTTGAGGTGAGCGCTCTAGTCTTCGGATGCATAAAAGCAGAGATGCTGCGCGGCTGCAGTTGGTCTCACGCTGAAAACTGATCGCATCCCTGCGAGGCAGGCTGTTCTGTAGTGGCAAAGGCAAGCCCGTCTGCGTCCCGGAGGCGGCCGGCCATGCTGCCCGAAGAGCCTAGGTACAATGAACATTATTCAATATGGACGCAACATACTGCTCAATTTAGGCATCCCATACATGTGTAGTGGAACTGTGGTCAGCAAGGACAGTGGAGTTATTTCTTACTGCCATGCTGCAATTGGTCCCCGGTTAGGGTCTGGGATGATACACATATGGGGCCATGCTCAAACAAAAAGAAAGTTAACACAGAAAGTCAGGGGAAGCATTTTAAAGCAATACTGCTCAACACTCCTTTGCTACAAAAACATGAGGCACAAATACACGACCTCCTACCAGATGAGAGCCCGGACTTCCTGTTTATTACTGAAACATGGCTTTCAGATTCCTCTTATCCCACCAGTGCGTCTGCCATTCCCTCAGGCTATAAAACCATTAGGAAAGATCACGTGGTGGGGAAAGGGGGAGATGTCGCTGTTCTTTTCAAACAGGAGGTGGAGTATATCTCCATCGCACTAGATCTAGTGGAGGGTGCTGAATGCCTGGGCTTTCGCTGTACTGTGTCACTGCACCATTGTATTGCTGGGATGGTGATCTACAGACCACCTGGCGCATCCAGCAATTTTATTAGGTCCCTTCAGGAATGTATCACACCACTTGCCCTCAAATATAAACACCTCCTCATACTGGGGGACCTAAATCTACATATGGATAAGCCGTTGGATCCTCAAGTTGCCGCCTTGTCCGAAATATTGGCAGCCTGTAATTTAATGCCTCTTGTTTCAGATCCTACACACAAGTTGGGACATTTATTAGATCAAATCTGGACACGGATCCTCCGATCCCCTTTACTTGGTCAGATCACTTCCTTGTCATCATCCGGATATCAGACACAGGGAAGCATGCATCATCTGGGATGAAAGCGGTTAAATACAATTTCAGAGCCTTCAAGAACATATCTGTACCATCTCTGCAGAGGATGCTCGCCTTGTCCATCCCTTTACTTTCGGATAATCCCGTAGTGGACACTTGTGCTTTAAATTCTTGGTTTTGGACTAACATCGACATGGTTGTTCCTCTGACCTTGCGCACTTCAAGGAGAGTCTGTCGCTCAGCTCCCTGGTTCAGTGAATCCCAGAGAGTCAGCAAAGGTAAATGTAAAAACCTCGAAAGAATGTGGCATAACCATTATGTTTCGGAAGATAGAATTATTTACAGGGCAGCTTTAACATCACATTACATAATTATGAAAGAAGCCAAGATAAGCTTCATAAAAAGATGCGTTATTACATTTTGAGTTCAGGCACACTAAACTTCACCTCTCCATCTTAAGCCTTTGGGAAGATAGTCTGGAAAACATATTACACAGCCTCCCTATTCTGTCATATGGGCAAGGTGACCTTTCAA
This sequence comes from Lissotriton helveticus, assembly GCF_964261635.1. Lineage (NCBI taxonomy): Eukaryota > Metazoa > Chordata > Amphibia > Caudata > Salamandridae > Lissotriton > Lissotriton helveticus. The sequence continues at coordinate 1,041,110,522 of NC_136059.1, forward strand.
CAGTGAAACACGAAATGGAGAGTATTTCACTGTCAGGACATGGTTCACACCTCAGTATATGTCCTACCTTTCACATGCACTGCACCCTGCCCAGGGGGTGCCTTGGACCTACCATAGGGGTGTCTGATGTGCATAGAAAGGGAAGGGTAAAGCCTGGCAAGTGGGTGCACTTGTCAGGACAATGGACAACATGGCAGTTTAACAAACTGCGCGCAGGCACTGCAGTGGCAGGCCTGAGTTCTCGCTTTAAAGCTACTAGTCTGGGTGGCCCAATTAGTGCTGCAGGCCACTAGTTGCATTTGCATTACTAGCCCTGGCACACATAGTGCACTTTACCAGGGACTTTACTAGTAAGGCAAACATACCAATCATGGAAAACCAATTACCATTACACTTTAAACAGGGAGCACTTGCACTTTGAAACTGATCAGCAGTGGCAAAGTTCCGAAAGCATCTAAGCCAGTAAAACAAAATCAATCACAGCATCAAAAATAGAGGAGGTAGAGGCAAAAAGTCAGAGGGTAATCACGCAGAGAAATACCAGGTCTAATAGATTATTACTCTACTCAAAGCACAATACCAGAAATACACTACTTCCTCCACACCGTGGCTGTAAAGATAGTTGGATGTGTCACCTTCATTCAGGTTTCTCAGTCCTTGATAGACTCTAACAAGAGTTTGAATATAAACAGGGCTGCCTGTCTCAAACACCAAATAACTCACTGACTATAGCACTGTCTTTTTGTGCTATTCAACCGCTCCTGCAGAAATATTTTACATTTTGCCAGCTCTCACTGGCCTTCAGTTATATTTTCATGCTCTTCATGGAGGGGACCTAAAATCTTCCACTATTTTTAAGTCTTCACTATTTCCTTTGTGCAGAATTTCCCAGTAAGAATCTTTCTGTGACAGAGCTGCTTCTTATATGTAGAGTTCCAATTATTGAAGGGCCTATGAGTGCATCAAGTAGCAACAGCATAGGTTGAGAAACCAGATACGTTCTCCACAGAGTGAACACTAGAATGTGTGACCTCTGACCCTGCTCGCAGGCAGGTCGCTCCCCACGCCACCACACGGCCGTCACCTGCCTCGTTCTGCTCCCTGCCACCCGGCTGTTTTCCCGCTGTTTCCCGCTCCTTCCCGCCACTGCGTCCCTGTGGCCCCGCCCCCTTGCTCTCCATTGGACACCCCGCTCCCGCCTCCCAGTTGCTCCTCCCTCCCTATCCCCCTCTTATAGAGGCCGTGCACAGGTGCGCTGCTGGTGCGGCGAAGGTGCGCCAAAGGCAAGCCCGTCTGTGCCCGTCCGCGCCTGGACCACGCCCAGCGCGAGAACCCCTGGACCCCACGAACCCCCCAACACCAGACTTGGCTACAATGCCAGCACCCTCTATGCACTCAACGCCGGCCAAAACCACACCTGCTTCCAAGCTGCCCCAAAACGGACTCACGGACCTTTCCCCTGCCACACCTGCAGCTTCACCTGCGACAGAGCCACCAAACCTCCAAGGACTGGACCCAACCACCTCCGCTGCATACTCCTCAACACCGCTCTGCACGCAAACACGCCGTCGAGCTCTGGGATCTGCTCGACACCTCCGCCCCAGACGTGGCCTTCCTGACCGAGACCTGGTAGAACAACTCCTCGGCGCCCGACATCATCATAGCCATCCCGGACGGCTACAGGAGCACTTGCAGGGATCGCACCAACGGAATCGGAGGAGGAATAGCCATCGTCCACAAGTCTACCCTCAAGGTCGCCACCCACGCAGACGACACCCTCAACACCACCGAACACCTGCACTTCCGGATCCACACCAACCCCAACACCACCCTCAGAGGAACACTCATCTACAGACCCCCCGGACCCGAGCTCAATTCAGCGACTCCATAGCCGACCTCGCCAGCACCCACTCACTCGACCTCCATGGACTACATCCTCCTCGGGGACCTGAATTTCCAACTCGAGAACAACAACGACGCAAACTCCGCCACCCTGATCGACAACCTCGCCAACCTCGGCCTCAGACAACTCGTCACCGCACCCACGCCGCAGGCTACACGCTGGACCCCGTCTTCTCCACAGGCACCCACGTCACCTTCGACCACACCACCGAACTCCACTGGACCGACCACCGCTGCATCCATTTCACCTTCAATAAACCAACCATGCACAACCGCACCCAACAGCTACCTCGCCGCTGCTAGAGCGAAGTCACCGAAGACCAGCTGATCACCACCCTCGCCCAAAACCCACCCACCGACCCCATCAACCCAGACACCGCAGCCCGCAACCTCAGACAGTGGTTTGACGACTGCGCCAACACCCTCGCCCCACTCAAGAAAACCTCCAACAACCACGCCAGCAAGAGAGCCACCTTGTTCACCGACGAGCTGCAGACCTCCAAACGCGCATGCCGGAAACTGGAGAAGATATGGCTCCACGAACGCACTCCGGACAACCACGCAGTCTACAAGGACGCCACCCGCAGACATCACCACCTCATCAGATTAGCCAAGAGATCCACCTTCAAAGATCGCCTGGATAACAACGCACACAACAGGAAAGAGCTTTTCAGCATCGTAAAGGAACTCTCCAACCCCAGCGCCAATGCCAACGACATACCGCCCTCACAAGAACTGTGCAACTCACTGGCCATCTTCTTCTACCGCAAGATCGCTAACATCCATGACAGCTTCAACACCATGACCGCCCTGACTACGCCAGTCCCCACCTCCCCTCTGAACACCACCAGCGCCAACCGCCTGACCTCCTGGTCCAACGTCAACGACGACGAGACACGCAAGGTCATGAACTCCATCCACTCAGGATCTCCGTCAGACCTGTGCCCACACCACTTATTCAACAAAGCAGACGCTGCCATCGCACCCCAACTACGGAAGGTCATCAACATCTCCTTCGAAACAGTAACATTCCCGGAAAGCTGGAAACCTGCCGAAATCAACGCCCTCCTCAAGAAGCCCAAGGCGGACCCCAAGGACCTCAAGAACTTCTGGCCCATCTCCCTGCTCCCGTTCCCGGCGAAGGTCATCGAGAAAATCGTCAACATGCAACTGACCTGCCACCTGGAAGACAACAACATCTTGGACCCTCCCCAGTCCGGGTTCAGACGAAACCACAGCACCGAAACAGCCCTCATCGCTGCCACAGACGACATCAGGCGCCAACTAGACAACGGCGAAACGTCAGCCCTCATCCTCCTGGACCTGTCAGCCACCTTCGACACGGTCTGCCATCGCACTCTAAAGACACGCCTCCTAGAAGCCGGAATCCAAGAGAAGGCCCTTGACTGGACCACGTCCTTCCTCTCCGGCAGAGTACAGAGTGTCCGCCTCCCGCCCTTCCGGTCCGAGGCCACCGACATTATCTGCGGCGTCCCCAAGGGCTCATCCATCAGCCCAACGCTGTTCAACATCTACATGGCCCCCCTCGCACAAGTGGCCCCCCAACACAACCTCAATATCATTTCCTACACTGATGACACCCAGCTCATCCTCTCCCTCACCAAGGACCCGCACACCGCCAAAACTAACCTCCACGAGGGAATGAAGGCCGTCGCCGACTGGATGCGGAACAGCCGTCTGAAGCTGAACTTGGATAAGATGGGGGTACTCATCCTCGGACCCACCCCCTCAGCCCGGGACGACTCCTGGTGGCCGACCACACTGGGAACAGCACCGACACCCACCGACCATGCACGCAATCTAGGATTCATCCTCGACTCCTCCCTCTCCATGTCTAAACAGGTCAACGCCGTCTCCTCCTCTTGCTATAACACCCTCCGCATGCTCCGCAGAATCTACAAGTGGATCCCGAACGAAACAAGAAGAACGGTGACACAGACCCTCGTCAGCAGCAGACTGGACTACGGCAGCGCACTCTACGCAGGAATCCCAACCAAACACCTACGACGACTACAACGCATCCAAAACGCCTCCGCCCTACTGATCGTCAACGTCCCCCGCCGCAGCCACATCACCCCCCACCTGAGAGACCTACACTGGCTCCCTGTCAACAAGAGGATAACCTTCAAGCTCCTCACCCACGCACACAAAGCACTCCACAACGCCGGACCAGCCGACCTGAACAGCAGACTCAGCTTCTACACCCACACCCGTCAGCTCCGCTCCGCCAGCCTCGCCCTCGTCACTGTTCCTCGCATCCAGCGAACAACCTCCGGCGGCAGATCCTTCTCCTACCTCGCTGACAAGACCTGGAACACCCTCCCTACCCACCTACGGCAGACCCAAGACCTACTCGCCTTCAGAAGACTCCTCAAGACCTGGCTCTTTTGGCAGTAGCGGCACCCCCTCCCCTCAGCGTCTTAAGACCCTTGAGGGTAAGTAGCGCGCTTTACAAGTATTCTGATTGATTGTGTTTGAATGAAGGTTACATAAAAAGTAACATTCCAGAATTTGAGACGATACATGTACATCTGCTTACGAAAGGCAGGGGCTGGTCCTTTGGTTAATATAATTACCTTTCCTTGTTAACATGACTGTTATGCGTATTTGAGTAATATAGGAATAGTCTGGCTACTCATTAAATTATCTATGCTCTATTCTTTCTTCTCTCTCCTTTTTTCCTTTAGCCCTTTCTTCCTTCCTAACCACATCTGTGCCCACTAACATTAACATTAGAATGTTCGGAGGCGTGGCCAAGCCGAGCCACAAGAAGGCCGCTTAAGCTCTCGGCTCTGCCGACCAAGCAAAATATCCGTTGAATATCCACCTCTAATTGCCTAATTAAGGGCTTCCACACCATAAATCTAGGACCGGAGGGGCTGCTGTACAGATTGAGGCTTGCAGTGGCATTGGCGATATCTGCGACATTGGACCGGAACGGGGTGAAGACTCGTCCATATGGCCTGCCGGCCGGGAATATCACCAGCGTGCTGCTTCATCAGCGCGACCGTCTCTCTTGCTCGGGGCTCGTCCGCGCTTTGGTGCGACGCCCCACCGAACCTCGCGGGATGTCCTGGACCGTGAGGACAGACTATGGATTGCCGCTGGCACCCCCGTGGATTTAAGGCACTAAGTGCGCGTGAGCAACGGAGGAGCCGCCGGGGGCGGTATATCACCATCTGTGGTGCCATTGCTGATGGCCTCCTCTGGAGCGAGTGTGGAACCAGTGAGTGCCTGGGGATCGCTTGTTGGACCCTCACTCGACCCCAGCGAGATCACGGACATATGGGGCAGAGATCACCGTACCACTGCACTGCTGGAACTGCAACGCGGCCGCATGTCTGCCGCTGCTGCCCCACGGATGACACAGTGCAGACTGAGGCTGTCTCCCTGACCTGTGGCTCGCTCGTTCAGGGGCCCGCTGACCAGGACATTTCTGTGCCCCCGAAGGCAGCTTGTGGGCACTGCTTTGCCATCCTGCCCTCTTGTCCGATGAGAGCGGCCTCACACTACAGCGCCAAAACCACCAACAGACACCAGCGGTGTACCCCCCCTCGTATCAAAATTGCCTTACTGCGCTATTGAGGCGCCTTCTCGTGGTTGGGGAGGGGCGCACTTGCTAATTTCCTGGTGCTGGAAGGGGATTTGTGTGCGGTACTCCAGCGCTCAGCACCTGTGTTATCCATTACCTGACCGGATAGGAAGAGTAGGGCCGGGCTGCTCATTGGACCTTCAGGAACCCCGAGAGTTGGTGGAGGTGCGGGCTGGTGTCGAGGCGCCGTGGTGTTTTCCGCCACGCTGTTTGACTGTAGGATTGCTGCATCTGCTCCTCCTTATGGATAGGTGAGATTTGGGGCTCATCTTCGACCTGCTGTTCATCATGCAGGGGGCTCACTGATCAGGACACTGCTACGACCTTATACTGATATCTGCGTAGAGGTTGATACCTGCTTGCTTCTGCTTTGGTGACATGCGCTCAATAAACTCACATTTGAAAGACGTCAAAATCAAGGTATTCTCCCTGTTGGAGGTCACATCCGAACTGCAGAAAAATAAGCAGGAGCCACAAACACACGCCACTAAACTAGAAGTGCAGCTGGACGACTATAAAGCGGTGATGGATCAAGCCCTGATCTTTTGACTGGGTAGGAGTGTTCTGCTTAATTCAGATACTCTGTCCATCACCACCCCCCTTTTTGAATCGTTTTAGCCACCACAAGTGTGGAAGGGTATGCTCAGATGTGAGTCCCTTGCTCACTGCACCATCTGGATTCAAGCATGCCGGGCCGAAGACGGCTGTAATGCCAGAAACCGGTCCCCGGAAGCTTGTTTCCTTTCCAGTAAAGAATTGGCTTGGTAGTTTGGTCTGCCCTGTTCCCATGATGCACTGGGCCAGGGTCAGACTAATTTGCATGTAGCCAGGTTCTGAACTGGGATGGTGCAGTGAGCTAAAAAACGGTGATGGATCAAGCCCTGATCTTTTGACTGGGTAGGAGTGTTCTGCTTAATTCAGATACTCTGTCCATCACCACCCCCCTTTTTGAATCGTTTTAGCCACCACAAGTGTGGAAGGGTATGCTCAGATGTGAGTCCGTTGCTCACTGCATCATCAGGATTCAAGCAAGCCGGGCCGAAGACGGCTGTAATGCCAGAAACCGGTCCCCGGAAGCTTGTTTCCTTTCCAGTAAAGAATTGGCTTAGTAGTTTGGTCTGCCCTGTTCCCATGATGCACTGGGCCAGGGTCAGACTAATTTGCATGTAGCCAGGTTCTGAACTGGGATGGTGCAGTGAGCTAAAAAACGGTGATGGATCAAGCCCTGATCTTTTGACTGGGTAGGAGTGTTCGGCTTAATTCAGATACTCTGTCCATCACCACCCCCCTTTTTGAATTGGACGACTATAAAGGGCGCTCCAGACGTAACAACGTCCACATAATTGGGGTGCCTGAATATGCAGAGGGGCCTTTGGCGGATCTTTCGTGGAGGAGCTGATCACTACCTATCTCAAGCCAAATGGACTCTCTAATTTCTTTTCAGTGGAACGGGCGCACAGAGGCCGCTTCTTGCTAGAATCTTCAACTTTATCAATATAGATGTCATCCTACAGTGTGCCCAGTCCGCCCGCCAGTGGATTACCAAAATAATCGCATCACTTTCTTTCCAGGCTTCACCCTCAAGGTGCAGAGGCAGCGATGTAGATTCCTGGAAGTGAAGAGAGCACTCCGAGACAAGGAACTGAAATATGCTATGATGTTTCCGGCCAAGTTGAGGGTGGAGTCGGAGGGGAAATCCTGGTTCTTCACCAGCCCGGAGGAGACCTGGGACTAGCTGGAAGGCTGGCGAACGGCAAGCCGCCACACTCATCTGGGCCAGGGCGTGAGGATGGAGGGAGATGCCCGGGCCTCAGGTGGTGGCTCCCCACTTCCTGACTGTGACGAGGCGGCAGGTGGAGCTGAATAATTGGTCTGTATGCCTTCCTTTGAGTGGATTGGCTGCTTCCAAGTAGACTGAAGGCCGTGGTATGAGGGTTGGCTCTGACACTGGCCTCAGACTTTCGCTGTATTGAGCTGGACTGCCTTGGATGGCTTGTTGATAAATTTTCCTTGCTCTTTGCCAGTTCCTTTGCCACATATGTGAGTGACTGTGGGTATATATTAGGCCCTTATTGATGTTTTTAGTGCAAGCCCATTAGGCTGTAGATGTTAATATCGGAACAGTAAAATTCCTAGAGTTGTGTGCTCGGTTGGGCAGCAAGGACCCTTAAGTTTTGGAAGGGTGGGCGATATGCACTCTGCTAGTTTGGGGGCGGGAAGTTTTGTTACCGCCGAGCAGGGAGGCATGGTGGGGGGGGTTTGGGGAATGCATATTGGGTATGTGGGATGGGAGGGGCTTGCTTTTGTATTCTCGTTTGGGCATTGTTGTTGTGCAGGCATGGTTTGTATTCTCGAATCCAGATGTCAACCGCAGTAAACACGGTGTTAGCCACACTCTTATTGACCATGAAATTCAGCACTGTAGGAAAATCCATATGTGTACTCCCTCCTGGCTTGCTCCTCCCCGGAGTATCTTACGTCTCTAATTCCGACTGATGGGTACCTCGAGTAGACAGAAACTTACTTTGCTCTCATGGAATGTGAATGGGTTGGTGGACAGAATAAAGGGAGAGGTGGTTCTCTAATTCCTGAAACGACACTTACCGGACGTTATGTTTCTACAGGAGACCTACCTGTTGGGCAACGGTTGTAGGGCCCTTTCACGATGGGGTTTTAAAATGGTGGCCCATTCCGCTTTTGGTTCAGGCTCCCGAGGGGTGGGCATCCTTGTTCGCAAATCCTTCCCCTTAACGATTAACTCGGTCCGCGAGGACCCACTGGGTAAATTCGTAGCTCTGTCTGGAACTTGGGAGGGAGCCATCCTCAACTTGGTCTCAGTATACATTCCACCAGGCCTCCACACGCAAACCTTTATTGATCTCGGCGACCATCTCCTCGGCTTCTCGAAGGGCGTTTACTGATTGGTGGGGATTTTACCTCTATTGTCTTGGACTCCCTGGATCGCTGGCCCCAGAAAGACCTACAGATCTTGCGCAAACGGATCCATAGCTTCTTGGGTGCATTGGGACTGGCGGATGTCTGGAGGTGCCTGCACTCAGAGGAGCTCCAATACACACACCTATCGGATACCCATGGCACCATGTCACGCATTGACTATGTGCTTACTCTTACACATCATCTTCATATCGTCAAAGAAATACGGCACTTGGCCAGGGGCATATCGGATCACTCCCCCATATTGTGCAGAATAAAGGTAGGGGAGCCCTCAGTCGGCCGCATGGCACCAATCAACTCGTGGTATCTCACGACCCCCCCATCAGGGATAAGGTTCTGACTGAAACAGACCTGTATTTTCAAGAAAACCTGGGGTCAGGCAGCTCTTCCATCTCGCTTTGGGAGGCCTATAAGATTATTTTCTTTGGGGTGGTCCTGGGGCAAATTTCAGGGCAATGAAAGGAAAAGGCAGCCGGAGTGACTCGTTTCGAGGGCGAGGTCCTAGAGTTGGAACACACAGTTAGATCGCACGACTCCGAAGAAGTGCGTCAACAGCTTAGCATTAAAACTAAGGAACTCTTGGACCTAGCCACTGATGCGGCTAAGGCACAGTATCGGGCTACCCTTAGCAGGATTTAAGATGTAGGTGACAAGGCAGGCAAATTGTTGGCCTGACTAGATCGAAGAGATGGGGCACGGCACGTAGTGGCTGAATTTGCCCATGATTCACATTCCCAAACCACAGCTCCGCAAGACATAGCGGATGCATTTGGTAATTACTACCACACCCTGTACTCTTCCAGTACGACCCATTCGGAGTAAGAGGATTCTTCCCTCTTACGTGGTATACGCATGCCGGTGGTCACAGAGGAGGAGAGTCTTGACTTAGACCAAGGAATTACAGCGACCAAAGTGGAGAGGGCCATCCATGATCTGTGGGGGGGGGGGGGGGGGGAGTGGCGGGCCCTAATGGGATCCCCATAAAATTGTTTAAGCTAACGGTGGGCGTGACCACCACTTTTATCCCTGCCATGTTCAAGGAAAGTAAAGTGCTAGGAATTCTTCCTGAAGATCATAGACTAGCCAATGTCATTATATCCACAAAGCGGGTAAACCCACCGATCAGTGTTCCTCATTTAGACCCATTTCGCTCCTTAATTGCGAGGTTAAGATTCTTGCAAAAGTCCTTGCCACTTGCTTGCTATCTATTCTGTCCAATTTGCTTCACCCGGATAAATCGGGTTTATGCCCGCAAGAAATACTTCTCTTAATCTTCGCAGATTGCATGCAGTGCTATGTATAGCAGATACAATCAGAGACGATACAGTTGTGGCATCCCTGGACGCTGCTTTGGCCTTTAACTCCATAGAATGAGCATACGTGTTCGCTGTGCTACGCAAGCTATGATTTGGTCCGGAATTTATTAACTGGGTGCGTCTATTGTATTGTCAACCTTTGGCGCAAGTGATTGTAAATAATCGAAAGTTTCCTGTCTTCTGTCTTGGTTGGGGCACCTGGCAAGTTTGCCCCCTGTCACCGCTCCTTTTTGCTTTGGCCTTGGAACCTCTTGCAGCTTGGATACGCCAGTACCCCGCCATTCGAGGCCTAAACTGGGCATGTGGATGGGAGAACCATACATCACTGTATGCAGATGATATCCTGCTCTATCTCGCTTTCCCGGCGAGGTCCCTTAACATGGTGATGGATATTTTTCATAGCTTTGGCAGGTTTTCAGGCTATAGGATCAACTGGTCGAAATAGGTCCTCTATGTCCGAAGTGGGCAGAGACCTCGACTTCCCGGGGGGTGCCAGCTGATGGAGGACATTGATGGCTTCAAATATCGGGCGATCTGGGTTTCTAACGACCTAACGCGGTTTTATGACACTAACCTCCGGCCACCACTAGAGCGCCTCAAATCTGGCGTTCTACACTGGAAATCGCTCCCCCTGACCATCCTTTGACGAGCAGCCCTATTCAAGATGATGTCCCTCCTCTGTCTTCTGTACACGTTACAAAACACACCCCTTCCGGTCGCGGCATCCTACTTTAAAGAGTTGGAGGGCACAGTGCGAGAATTGCTGTGGGAGGGTAAGCCACCGCGCATAGCCACGCACAACCTCACACTGGGATGGTTCCATGGTGGCATCGGACTCCAAGACATGAAAATATACCACTGGGCCTCGCAGCTTGCTGCCATTATCCAATGCACCTACAGGCGACATGATGACCCAGCATTTCGGATAGATCGACGGCTCCTTCAGGGGGGTAGGTTTTCGGGTGCACTCTATTCAAAATATCAGGAAAACGTCTTGAACGGCTCAACAAAACACGATGTGCACATATGGAAAGAAGCCACTTAAAGCCTGAGTTGAGAGGGTAAGCTTACTCAGGCCACGCCACTTTGGCACTGTGACCAGCTGGGTCGGCTGTCGTGCTCCCTGGGGTTCGACAAATGGGATACCATTGGTATCTCCAGAATTGGAGACCTCTGGAGATCCGGGAACATCATATCATTTTCTCAAATAAGTCAAGAGTATGAAATGGCCAGCTCCGAGCAGTTCAGGTATTTTCAAATTAGGCACACACTACTATCGGCTCGACCCAAGGGTACAGCCCTCCCTGATTCCTCCCCTCTGGAAGACAGGATTTTAGATGGGGATCTGCCGGAAAAGGCCATATCCCTCATTTACAAGAAGCTTATTAACAACATGACCAATCCCTTAACACGGCTCAGAGTTAAATGGGACCACAACGTTGCCGGCTTGGAGGATCAGGAATGGCGAGCCACGTGGCTTCCCACCGTGAAGTGGCCATCTCCTCCAGACTCCAACTGGTTCAGCTAAAAATCCCCCACTGGACGCATCTGTCTGGACCCTCATTGGTTCCTATGGGATACGCCCCAGACGGTGGGTGTACATGGCAGTATAGCCAAGAAGGCACCATGAGCCATACACTTTGGGAATGCGATACAATTCAGAAATTCAGGGAGGGGATGGTATCAGTGATGGAGGAAGTGATGGGGCGGCAGATACAGTGCAATATAAAACTGATTTTGTTGAACATATGGGACCCCAATGATCTTACAGCCAGAGAGAGGACATTGGTCACATTGGGCTTCATGGTAGCAAAGCAGAATATCGCACGATTGTGGAGGGCTCCGACCTCACAGAACATTGCAGACTGGGCCAAGGACATGGACTGGTGCATGGTGACTGAGATACCTATTTATGTATCCAGGGGCTGCCCGAAAAAGTGGTCGCAAATTTGGGGGCCTTGGAACATTTTCCGGGGAGAGATAGGTGAACCACCAGAGGGTCGAGGGGTGTGATTTTAAAATTGTATAATTGTATAAAGCAGTTTGCTGTGCCAAAGTCCTGTACGGCAGCGAGGTTTGGGGATTTGTTAAACCTACTACCCTGCAAAGGGTCAAGAACAAATATCTAAGGCGGATGCTGAAAGTCCCACAGAGCACGCCAGCATATTGTATACGTGAGGAGCTGGGTATTAGTTACATTGCAGACAGTATGGGAGTGAAGCATTTAGTAGGTTGGTTGAAGATCTGAAACAACGAGGAGGTGGGCCTGACAAGCTTGGTAGTACGGGATTGTCTCACCCCGGAACATGCCCGGAAAATCCCATGGCTGAAATACGTCAGGGACTCCTTTGTCAACCTAGGGCGCGTAGACTCATTTGACAAACCTGAGACAATAAAGTTAAAAGATATAAGTGATATTAAAACACTGTTCCCAATGTTTGCGATGGCACAGCGCGAAACTGTTGAATGGGGTAACACTCGGTGAGAGATTATATTTTAGTTAAAACATCACAGGGCATAGAACCTTATCTAACATTTATGACTAATGCCCATGTTCGTTTTTTGGTAACCCGTTTTAGATTAAATTATATCCACCACTTATTGGCAGTACCGGCAGGTTTTATTATAAACTCAGAAGAGAGAGGGTACTGCGGCTGCGACATGAAGTCTCCGCAGGACACACTTCACCTAGTTTTATTATGCCCGTACTATGCCTACCCCTGGAGACTGTTTCTGAAAGAGCTGTTAAGACGAGCTAGATTCAGGCAGGCTCGGGGAGATTTGCTGTTTTTAAAAATGTCAACTGATGTTTTTACCCTTTATTGTGTGACAATGTTTTTAAAGGCTGCTTCAAAACTACGAATAACAAGGCGGGACTGAGTACATCAATGAAGATATGCATAGTAGGTTAAGGACTTTCTACGGATGATATTATATTTTAGCCCATTTTAGCAAAACTGTATTTCTGTGAATAATTTTTTAATGACTGTTATTTATATGCTTTTATGGTTTGTTTATCAAATCGAATAAAGATCATTACATATATATTAATGTTGATTACCATGTTTTTCCTGATATCAACTATGCTACAGAGGGGAGAAATTGTCTTTGATGTGCTATAACACTGTGTGCCAATGTCTACATGTGAAATGCTGTGTCTCTGATATTTAACATGCCACTTTTTTCAATAAAAAGAGTTCATTAAAAAAACATTAGAATGTTCAGGTATGTACTTCTGTGGAACCTTCACATGCCAAAATTCTCTTTGATAGTTGGAAGCGATATCCTGATGGAATGTTGATGAGGGTGGATGCTTGTAATGATCATGAGAAATAAACATTCGTATTTTCAATTTACTTGGCTTGATACAAAATGGAAGGAAGTGCTTAAAAGGTGAGATGAAGCCCTAAAGTTAAGAGATTTGACATTCAAGAACTACTCAAATTAAATGAAGCAACCACGATGATGAATAATAAACAGGAAAGGACTTGATTCCCAAGAAAGAAAAGTTTGTCTTACCATAGCTGTTTGCCGCAGCTCATTGTCAGAGGTCTGCAGGTACAGGTCACTCCTTAGGTTTTGTAATGACATTAAGGATACTGACAAATTGTGCACTGCAAATTGTGCACTGCATGCAGTGCACGAAACAAAATGTGTTTTATTTATTTATATGTGTACTTACCTGTAATCCTCCGTAATCCATTGATTACTACCCCCCACTCTGCCCCTCCCCACGTCACCACCAGGCAGCTACTCCCACCACCGACCGCTACTGTGTTCAAGGCAGTGAAGGAGAGAGGTGTTAGCCTTACTGGCTTAACGCCTCTCTCCTCCACTTCTGAAATGCAAGGCTGCACCATATTTACAAGAATATGGTGCAGCCTTGCGTTTCCCCCTGCGATGGTGTTAAGTTTAGGAACTTTGGGGCCTATTAGTATGCCGGGCAGATCACCACCGCCATCTCCCGACAATAACCTCCGCCCGCATGCACTTTACCCCAGCCTGATTATGTTGGTGGGGCACCATGGCAGACGGGAAGACCGTCCGCCGCTTTACCACCCGGTCGATGAGTCGACCGGGCGGAAAAGGTTTGAATATGGTGGCGGTGTCTGCTAGACACCGCCATTCATATTACAATGGGAGCGGGAAGCAGCCTTTCCAAGGCGTGCAGATTGCTCAGTTGGGGCCCCGTTGCGGCCCCAAGGATGTTGGGGCGGTGGGAGGGGCACATGGGGTACATATGGTACCCCCCTGCATTTGCATGGATGATGTGGCAGGCACCGCGCGGTGCCTGCCACGTTGTGCATGCAAATGCACACATACCTTTTTTGCATTGCGGCGGGTGCTGCTGACAGCACCACCCACCGCAATGCAAAAAATGCGGGATGCGCCCATAAGTGTGGCGGGCGCATCCTATTTGCTCATACAGGACCGCCGCACACATGGCGGGCGGACTCATTTCCCTTGGCGATGTCCGCCTGCCATCGTAATAGACCCCCAAGTGCCAACGCAGGCATTCTTGCACCAGAGAGCAAGGGTGTCTGAGTGCAGGGGAAGATTGTTTATGTGTAGGAAGGTGTCCCATGTGTGTGTGCACATTTGTTTTGGGTGCAAGCACAGGCATTTTTTAAATACTTTAATATTCTATTAATTTAATTTATCTTTTTTATTACAGAAATCATTTCAAGATGATGGTCCATGTGTGGTCATGCATGCGAATGCATGTACACACAAGGGTAGCCATCTTTGAATGGCTTTTGTGAAAAAGTTTTACAAAAACCTTTTTCAAGGAAACAATTAACAGGAAAATCAACATTTCTGAAGCCAACTCCACACCTATTGACTTTGCCAGTGCTTGAGTACATATTCAGGTAATGTTTACACTTCTTTTTGCCCATCATTAGCCTAAGGGTTTTCACTCAGTCGCAAAACAGTAACTGCAAGCCTCCAAACGTTTTTTCCACTGGCTTCCATTTTGCTCTGGTGGGTCATGAAGGTATTTGTATTCTGCAACTACTCGGAACGGAAATGGGAACTTGAAATTAAGAAAATCAAAGGAAGGACGGGCTATTCACCAGATCATGAATGAATAGTCATTCGCAACATTCACCAAGCCATGTTGCCTACATAGCCGGATGCACTCTGTACACACACACATCTATTCTATTGGCTTTACTCTAGCATAACAAAACATCTCTAATGCTGAATGTTGCTTTTATCAAAGAGAAAGAACAGGAGGATGGTAACTAGAATATTCCACACTGCAAACAGTGCGTGTGTGTTAAGGTGTGCTAAGGTGCTGTCTTCAACTGCCCAGATATGTTTATGTGATTCATTGCTTCTATGTTTGTCTAATTAAGTCAGGCATGACTTGAACTACTGCACTCGGATTTAGGGCAATATGTCCAAACCAAACTCTCCTAGTCAATAAAGAAAAGAAAACAGCAGATGACACAAAATCCATGCACTTCGATTGCTGCAAACAAAGGAAAAACCAATGGACTACACCTAGTTGTTGATAGAAGAGCTTCTTTAATGCATAACTTAAACACGGGAGAGCTGGTAATTTACCTAATTCCTTGTCCAAATATTTCCAGAGCCTTCCAATAAAAACACTTTGTTTCCAGTGTATAATGTCGTGCATAGTTATATCTAGGAGGGGACTGTCTGAAGGATGGTTGAAAACCTTTTGTTAACACGCACATGATTTCTGTGGCCAGGTGCTCTTTTCATATTTTATTTACCAGGCACAATACTTAAGATTTGTTCAGATAATCCCCCCTGGCATACAGCCCAACCGAAGAGAGTGAATAATCCTTTTGAATTTCCGCTGGGCTGTCAGCAATCTGGCTATGTGTTTGAAGTACAATGCGTCCTTGTGAAGTGAGGTACTCTGTTTAAATATGGGCCATAGAAACCACACCTAGGCCCAGATTTCCTAAGGACTGTCATTGTCCTTGCATGACGCAGGCAATCGCAAATCCTTAAGTGGGATTTACAAAGCCATACAAGGGGCAATTTGCGTAATGTGATGTATGCAAGGGGCAATTTGCGTAATGTGATGTATGCAAGGGGCAATTTGTGTAATGTAATGTAATGCTATACAGTGGCTTGCGCAGCGTTGTGCTACATTTTGTTGTGGTAGGCATTCCGTTGGTAAATCATGGGCGTTCCTGTGCATCCACCCATGGAATTTGGCGCAATCCTAGATTTACAAACATGTGTAAAGTCTGGGCCAAAATAGTGCATCTACTACAAAGATGAACAACCAGGAGAAATTCCTCTATTTCTCCTCATCATTCCCTATTTCCACGTCTGATGCAGAATGCAGTACACATAGATAAAGGAATTACCTTTAAGGATTTTTTTTGCACCTGAATTGTGGCTTCCTGCACAAAAACTGCCCTGCCTGTAACAAAGGCACCCTTGCACTATGGTGCAAGGGTGCCTGCATTAGCTCTAGGCAGCACACAGTGCACCAGCGTAAGTAGTGTGCAGAAATGCTCCATATCGTTGTAAATATGGAGCACTTCTGCTCTATCCATTTCAGGGAACTCAGCTCAGCAAGTTCCCTTGCTGTGCTGCGATGCATGACATAATTAATAGTAACTATGCCCCAGATTGTTGTGAAGACACATTGTTATGGAAACTGTGAAAAGGCCTAGCCAAGGTATGCATTGTTTCTCTCACTTCTGCTAATTAGGCACTGCAACCTAAAACAGGATAAGAACACCACTCTGGCTGGTCACACATGGCACCAAAACTCTTCCGTGCAGGCCGCATTACAGATCCACACTTTTCTAACCAAGCTCTTCCCGCAAAGGCACTATGGTAGCTCATCAGGGGTATTAAGCACTATTTGAATGTCATTACAATGCAATACTAAATTAGCTCCAGAAAATATATCAGTATAGCACATATTGTGCCTTTGATATGGCAACAAACCTCTTTCGGCAGTCCAGTGACATTTCGCATTGTTCGGCTGTTACACTTGCGGGCATCATTTTGCTTGAGTTTTTTATGATGTATTGCAACTATTGTGCTCTGGTCGAGATCTTTGAGCTGTGTGTAACCAATGAGAATGGAGGGTTTTACTAAATGAGTATAGGGCAGTGAACATTCTCAAAACACAGCAGATAAAGAAGTTTTTATGACACATACTTCGTTGTGAGTGCTGTTGGATAGCCAATCATAATAAGCATCTAGGTTGTTTTATTTTTATGGCAGGGGTTCTATGAAATACGCTCTGTTGGATGAAAGTCCGTGGCATACCTTGGTAAGAAATGCTGTTAGAAGCCATGTGACTGCCAACATTAGGTATATTTCACCTGTGAATGGATGTGATATGATCTCTCTGATTTGTTGTGCTTTATTCTCCTTACTGACCCAAGAGACCACGCATAGTGAATGAGTTCAACTTAATTCAAGAGGGTTTAAGGAATTTATTCCCTAGAAAATTTTCAGAAAGAGCATCAAACAATTTTTATTTACAACATCATTACCAAGATATGTCCACTAAAATTCACACATTTATAAACAATTATGTGGAAAACCCACTAAATATGCCAATATTTCAGCGTCAAACACACGAGCATTATTTCTCTGTGGCAGCAAATCATGTATCTGCAAATGAAGGACTAGATGTACGACCATTTAGTTTTACGGGTCGCCAATTCCGATGCGCCAGACACATTTAGCGATTCCCAATGGGGTCACTAATGACCTGCCTCACCAATATTCATGAGGCAGGTCGCAATTGGTGATCCAATGTGAGTGGGCTACAATCACAGGGATTGTGGCATGCTGTGGACAGCAGACTACCATGTCTGTGTTTGCTTTTAAATAAAGCAATGTTTTTCTATCAAATGCAGCCGGGATGTGTTTAAAAGAAAAAAATGAAAAGTTTTCTTTTAATTCTTGGTCCATGGGACCATTGCCAGCTCTTAAAAATATATTAACACTCCCAAACACAAAGGGTAAGGGGTCCCTGGGGTCCCTTTCTCGTTTGCGACTGGCTTACCACCAATTTGAAATTGATGGTAACTGCAATTGTTTTGTGACCACGTTTGCCATTAGGATGGGATGCCCTTGACACGCTTCTTCCTAAGAGTGACTCGCAAACCCTATCCTGCGAGTTGGTAATAGGCTACTAACTCGCAAAATAGAATTTGTACATGCTCCAACCACTTTTAGCACATGCAAACGGCCTGATTTTCCATTTGCAACTAGTAAAAACAGTTGTACATTTGTCCCCATATTTTGACACATCAGCTGTACCTCATTTAGGAGGTCTCAGAATTGTTCATGTCACCTGCCTGTGAAAGAACCATGCTGTGGAGAAGTGTGGCTCAATGGTCAGAGCGGCATACCCTGATGCAGAGGTCTGGCCCGGGACCAGGGTTCAATTCCCGCCTCGGCGGGTCTTGGGCTCAAAATTTTCAATTTAATTTATTTTGTCATTTATTTATTTATTTCTAATATTTGCAAAGTGCACTATTGCTCATGAAGTTATCCCGACACTGAAACCTGAGCTCAAAACGCATGTGCCTCAAATCCCCCAAAAAAGAAAATAACCGAGTCTTCAGCCTTAAAAAAAAACAAAGCATTAAGGGATAGATTTATCAAAGTATTACATTTCCCTTGTGTCACGAAAGGTAATGCACGGGCAACACCATCCTTAACTCCATTAGTGCTAAGGCAATTCCCCCTGAGTGCTGTTACTCCAGATTTCCCATTGTTCATGACTAGCTCAGCTCGTCATGAGCACAGGAGCAGTGCACTGCATGATGAGCTGAGCTCGTCATGAGCATGGAAGGGGTTAAGTAAGACTCACCAAGGAACACAAAGCCACCTTGCGTGGCCCTGAGTGGCTTGATAAATCTGGTGTAGTGCAAGACAGCGCAAGTCACTGCCTTGTGTTACTTTGCACTGGGAAGGCGTTGCATGGGTGCAGCATGGGTGTTTCCTCACATCTACCCATGGTTTTTACCGCATTTCGAGATTTGCTAAGAACAGTAAACCTGAGAATGTGTCAACATTATGGGGCATATTTATCAATGTATTGTGTCACATTTGCGCCATGCAAGGGGGGCGCAAGGGCAATGCAACACTAAAGTAACATTGATCAAGCCACGCAAGGCCATCTTGCGTGGCCCTGCAATGGCTTGATAAATCTGGAGTAATGCAACACAGGGCAAATTGCTGCGCTGCATTACTCTGCCCCAGGGTAGGCATTCCATGTGTGAAGCGAGGGTGTTACCAACACTGGTAAACCTGAGAATGTGTCAAAATGCTATACCTCCCCAGGGAGGTGCAGCCAGGAGAAATATCTGTATTTCATCTCACTGTTTCCTTTTTCTAAGAGTTCTGCATCCCGCAGAGGAAAAGTCTCTGAGAATTGTTGTTTCCTGCACAAAACAATCCTGCCTACAAGGCCTGCATTGGTACTAGGCAGCCAAAAGGGCACTAACAAAGCGAAAGGACAGGAATGTTCCATAAAATGTTGAATACAGCACATTCCTGACCTTTCCCTTTCACGCAGTGCAGGAAGGTGGCTTGCTGTGCTGCATGAAAGTTTGATAAATCTGCCCCTGTACGCCTTCCTGATAGAGGTGCAACAAGCAGAAATATCTTTATTCCTCTCATTGTTTCCTCATTCTAAGTGTGCTGAATTCTGCAGCAGACTTAGAAAGAGGAAAAAGCTGTGACTCCCTGTGCATACTGCCTGATGGTCCTTGTGGGGTCTTCATCAATTCCTGCTAGCTTTCCTGCTTGCTGGGGGCCAGCCCTAACTTAGCCTTGTTGGGTGAGTCCCACAGAGCTTGCTGGTCTGTAACTGAGCATTGCATCCTATAACACATCTGTTGCACT
Source organism: Lissotriton helveticus (assembly GCF_964261635.1). Taxonomy (NCBI): domain Eukaryota; kingdom Metazoa; phylum Chordata; class Amphibia; order Caudata; family Salamandridae; genus Lissotriton; species Lissotriton helveticus. Next base: position 1,041,130,178 of record NC_136059.1, read on the forward strand.
TGCCAAGACTTGTTGTGATCCTGCTGACAACTGACTCTCCTGAATTCTACATGCGACATGGGACTGGCTTGTTGACAGCTCCTGTACTCCTGCATCATTGCCTAGGCTCCACAGCTGCATCTTCAAGACTGCAGTGCTACAGCAAAGTACCTCCGGCAAGGACTGGCAGTGTGCTCCTACTCCTCCTGGACACCTCTGGGTGGTGGTTTGGACTCTCTCCCCTCCTTCACAGCTACTTTTAACGAGGATCCATGTTTGGGCTCTGCGAACCTGTTGCACGAGATTCATAGCCGCCAGACAGCTGAGGCCCCCCCTTGACTTCAACAGGTGATTCTAACACCACTTCGCAAATATGCACCGGGCTGTCTGGTGTAGGTATCCTTGTTCTCTGGGCATCCACGGGTGAGGGTGTCCCCCAACCTCCCTGGTTCCAACTAGTTTCCGCTGGGTCCGCTGGGAAGGGTCCTGAATCTGTAAGACTCTGGCCACGACTTCCCCATGTTCTATGGACGTTGACCTGGCTTATCACCTCTGCACCCGGGTGCCTTGGGAATCCTAGCTACTCACCTGTGAGGGTTTCTTGCTTCCCATGGTCCACAGATCCTTGAGCGGTAGTCTCGCATTGCATTTTTTTTGTATAGGTTTGGCTTCCCCCATAGGGGCCCATGTGTTTTATGTGCTTTACTTACCTGTTCTTAAGTATATTTTATTGTGTATTGCCATCTTCAGATAGGAGAAATACCAAGGTAGCTTCAGTGTTAGTGTATAATGAATACAAGGGATTTTTCTAACACTGGTGTGGTTCTTTCTTGTGTGTAAGCTTTACATACTGACTATGTGGTAATGTACCCACTTTATACCCTTCTGAAAAAGCCTGAGCTGCTCTCCACAGCTACCCCTTGAGAGCGTTGGTTATGAAGGACCACTACAACTATCATAAGGGTATTTTGGTTGCCGGGACTCAGTGCAAGGTGCCTCACCAATAGGTGTACACCATATACTGAGCCAGCCTCCTACATTGGTGGTGCAGTGGTTGGGATAAAGACTTGTATTGCTTTACTACTTTGTCATCAGAGAGGTTTCCACAAGAAACTACTACTAACTTGGGAATACACTATACTAGATAGGTAGTGTCTTTTGCTAATCTTTTGCATTAGATGTCAAGGGACTAGCACAGTCCCTTCTCCTCCAAAGCCTTGGGAAGTTTAGAACCCTAGGCTAGGGTAGATATACCTACACTACACTAGTACCATGTGTTCTAGTGTGAAACCTAGTCAGACTTAAGTGTCTGGGCCCAGCACCCTTAGGTTCCAGGAACATGGACCCTGTGTAAGGCTTGAAAACTAAAGACAGGTAGTAATGCTACCAGGTCTTTCCTCATAGAGTTCCTCCTTCAAGATGACCTCCAGAATACTGTAAGGCCACTGGGGGAAGAAGACATCGGTGAGGGGGACGAGCTTACAAGACAAGAGCAAGAGGTACTTAGTACTGCTGGCTCTGCCACTGGACATGGCCATGAAGAGTCAGAAGAGACTCTTATGGACAACCCTATACCTATAGAGGGAGGTACTGATGGTACAGCAGAGAGTCACAACAGTAGGCCCATTTTCTCTCTATCTGGCTTGCTACTGAGGATTTCTAGGAGGAACATGTTCTCCTCTTCCTCATCCTCGCTCTCCTCAGCATCCCATGATGGGTTCATTCACTCTAACATAGAACGTACAGCATGCTCAGATTTGAGAAGCCAAAGTTCAAATTGATGAGAAAGAAGCTGACTCTTGATAGGGAATCCCTAGAGGTGGAGAGAGAAAGGAAGCATTTGAGGTTAAAACCCCATGGTGGCAGCACTAGAGACTCCAGAGTCAGGGAGGAACACTTTGACACTAGGAATCTTAGCACAATAGTCCCTCCCTACAAAACGGGGTATAACACCCACAAGTGGGTTACTGCACTGAAGAGGGCCTGTAAAGTCCAAATGGTCCCCCAGAAGCAGCTATCCTGTGGCTCTCCTTTGCAAACAAAGGCAGAGACAAACTTTTGTCAGTTAGAGAAGAGGATGCAGACAACTACCAGATCTTGAAAGAGACACTAGTTGAAGGGTTAGGGCTTACCTGTGAAGAATACAGAATTAAGTTCAGAGATACTCAGAAAGCCACTTCACAAGACTGGGTTGATTTTATAGACTGTGCAATTAAGGCTCTAGAAGGCTGGCCACGTTGTAGTAATGTACATGACTATGAAGAGTTGGACAATTTGAACATGAGAGAGCACATCCTTAATAACTGCATCTCTGGAAAACTGCACCAATACCTGGTGGACTCTGATCTGACCTCTCCCGAAGAATTGGAAAAGAAGGCAGACAGATGGGTTTACATCAGGGTGAGCCATAACTCTCATAGTGGGGGGTGACCAGAAGAAAAACAATAATTCTGAAAACCAGGAGAAAGATGGGGAGAAACCTAAAGATAACACAAAAGAGTCTTCTTTAGGTCCACAAACTTCTTCCTCTATGGGTGGGTTCAAATCCTCCTCTTCCTCTAACACTACTAATAGGAAACCTTGGTGCTTTGCTTGTAAGACTAAGGGACAAAAATCATCTGATGCTATGTCTATTAAGAAAGCAAAATACACACAGACGATGGACAGAATGCAGAGCAAATCAAACATTCACAGCCAGTCAAGAGATCTGGGTCAAATCCATTGTTCTTTTGCTCACCATGCCACTCCTGTGTAGACCTTGCCATATGCAAATCAATCTTGACCTTTTGCCTCATGGGAACAGTCCAGCCCGAACTGCTAAGCCAGGTCCTCCCTGGACCAGAAACACCCATCCTGGGACTGGCTTCGGGGCATCGACCCTCATCAGCCAGGCTATCTTGAATCCAGTGGCACAGTGGGCCCGGGATCCATGCCTGGGCTTACCGGTGCACTTAGGGGGAGAAAGCAAAAGACACACAGATGATGGACAGAATCAAACATTCATCCCAAGTCAAGAGATCTGGGTCAAATCCATTGTTCCTTTGCTCACCATGCCACCCCCAGTTTAGATCCAGCGATATGCAAATAAGTATTGACCCTTTGCCTCATGGGAACAGTCCAGCCAGAGCTGCCAAGACAGGTCCTACCTGGACCAGAAACAAGCATCCTGGGACTGTCTTTGGGGTATCACCCCTCAGCAGCCAGGCTAGCTTGAATCCAGTGGCACAGTAAGCACGGGACCCGCGTCCATGGATTCTGTCCATTAAATGTTCTTTTTGCATTCGTCACCATGAGTGGGACGTGTATGGGAAGATATGGGTCTCATGCTCTCCATGTAAGTGGAATCAAGCTAGCCTGGCTGATGAGGGCTGATGCCACAAAACGGGTCCCAGGATGTTTGTTTCTGGTCCAGGCAAGACCTGGCCTGGCAGTTCGGTCTGGACTGTTCCCATTGGGAACAGGGTCAAGACTGATTTGCATATAGCTGGGTTCAAACTGGAATGGCATGGGGAACAAAAAAACGATGAATTTAGGCCTAGATCTCTGTACTGGGGCAAATGATTTACATTGATCAGCATTCTGTCCATCAAATGTTCTTTTTGCATATCTCCTAAGAAAGGCACCAATGCTGCTACTACTTCACACGGTGCCCCTAGCAGTAGCACTAGAAGCAGTACTACCTCCAAGGTGTAGCTGGCTTCACCTTGGAAACTACAGTGAGCTGAGATTCAGTGCTCCATTTGGGTTATAGACAAGGACTCCTATGATGCGTGATTCATCCTGTTCATGTTATTTATTGACATGGAAGGGAAGTATTGAAAGTAGGCTGAGAGTAGCAACAGTGAAGTACGGAATCCTGAATCACAGAAATGGTGCCAAGTTTCCATCGCGAAAACAAGTTGCGGTATTGAGAAGCATTTGGATCTGATGGGAGTGTGGTGATGTGGCTATAGACACAAATCAGCAGTGTTTTGCAATTTCTAAAGAGACTCTGGTCAGTGGCATACAGGGGTATTGACATTTGTTTTGGGCAATGGGAAATGATCTGCTACACTGGCCTTCTTCAGTACGTATGCACTAAAATACACAGTATGAGTAAATAACACATTGGATCATACATTCAAATTATTTTACATTTCTTCTGCATGACGGGGTTACTAAGTTGATAGGGGAAAATACTGTATACCAGAAGGTAAATCGGTATAGACCACAAGAAATATTAGGTGTGTGCTTAAAGAAGCTCTGTTCTAATTACCAATGCAATGGTTGTTCACACCCATGAACACACTGGGAGAGACAGAGATAATGGGTAGAATATACATCAAGCATTTTTTAATTCTGTTTTGAGGTTACAATTCAATATTGAATATCTCTAGACCACCTCAATTAAATTATTTTGGGGGAGTAAGAGGGATCTGACGGCAACAGTATCAACAACGGCATCAGTGACTCTCCCTCCTGACACTCTTTCCCCTCCCCTCCAGCAGTAATCCAAGACGTGATTCAATATGAGTTATGAATTACCAGTGTCACTGACCCAAATATGACATCATTAAAAGATTATTACATCTATTTGAAGTTTCACGAATGCAATCATAGAATTAAGGCCCTTTCATTAATTGATGAAAGCACCGCTTAAATCCTCACGCATTCCAAGAGGGCCGCAACACCAGAGCTCACTAATAGTGTCTGTTCTCCACCCACACAGAGAGGCACATCCCCTGTCTGTGGTGCTCTGAGGTAAGCATACTAAACCTATGAGTTCTGAGATGCTGTAGTGAGAGTCTGTGCATTGCCCAGAGGAGTGGAGATTTGCGGGTGAAGGTGTAGTGTGACTGTGTTGGCAGGTACTGTTTGCTATTTACTGCAGTATTTTGCTTGCTTCCTAATAGAGCATTCACTTCATTGTCTACCCTTTTGTAAGTTGGACACAAAGGGCCAATCCTATATATTTTGTAACAAGGTCTAATTATACTCAAAACGCATTTGCTTTCCCTGACCCACTCATCTTCTGGTTGGTGTGCTTCGCGGATCTTGCCTTGTTCTCTTTATGTGTAACTGTTTTTTCCTGTTCGAGATGATTAGTGCTCAACTCTCCTTACTCTGGGATGACCAACGAAACTCATTTCATGCCCTGGAAATCCATCCATCAGCTATTGTGATTGGCTTGTTCTACCACTCTATTTAGACTTCCTGCATGCCCTCTCACTTCCCCGGCCTGATCTTGTTAGGAATCAATGAGATGGAAGGCAGCCAATGAATCCAACAATTACAGAAGAAGAACCACTAATAATAAAAGTGCCAGAGAAAGTTGAAGGGATGCGTTATTGCGCTCTTCCCTTGTATTATATTGAAGTCAGGGCTCGACTAGGGAACCAAAAGCGGCCCTGGCAAAAATGCACAGACCAGCCCTGCCCCCTTCATCTCCTTGTGCAATCCATCCATCCATCCATCCATCCATTCTCTCTCTCTCCTTCTTTGCTTTCTCTCTCTTCCCCCTCATTGATTGTTTCCACTCCAACTTCCCCTTCCATTTCTCTCTTTCTTTCTCTACTGAAGCTTCCCTGTGCTTGCTGCAATTAACCTTAGGGAGCTGGGGAAAGTGACAGACGCACCAGTAAATGCTCTGGGCTTTCAAAACCTGCCTCCAAGGGCTTCAGCACACCAGGGAAATGCCTGGTGGAATAAAAGACCTGCCTGGCCCTGATTGCAGTGTATGTTATATTGTGCTTACTACTTCTGATGAGGTACTAGAGAGGTTTACATTCAACAGTCAACAGAGTATACAGTATGTATTTCTACATATTGTTGCCGAAATTAATATGAGATTCCTGATACAAAATACATTGGTAGTTGTATCAATGCAAGACCATTCAGGATGTTTGATGCTACCAGAAAAATAAAACACCTGTAAGCAAACTGTTTTGATATGACTTTGTCCCACAGAGAGCGCTGGTACAAAGTCATGCTGCCCCCAAGGCCTCGACCCCTCCTCACATGGTGAAAAAGTGTCAAATGGTGCCAGGTATAGTAGTGTGATCTGTTGGGTTAGCACCTGGAATGCAGATATGGCCTTAAAAGTGAAAAGGTGTGTTGTAGGTGGAGGCTCAATGAGGCTTCTCTCTGGGGTGCATGCAGTTCTTTTTCCTGGAGATCATGAGTTAACAAGCGCCCCTGAAGTGCAGGAAAGTATATACTGCTTTTTTCCAAATGTGATGCTTTAACCAGCCTCCAATATTGTTCATCACATTAAGTTCAGTACAAATCATTAATGAAGAACCCTTGGGGATTTGACAATCTCAAATAAACCAGCCATGACACTGAACATCCATGGTCACAGCTGTTTCGATTATTAAAGGAAGTGGTCTCATGCTAAAATTCTGATGTTTAACTATGAAAACTTATGAACACTTTTTCTCTCTCATAGAAATGTAATATGTATGTAATACATTGAAACTATAAGACACTATTTGCATACATCATATAGGGGCTGATTCATTAAAATATAGCACAGCACTATGCAGCAACCAAAGTTGCTGCGCTGCATTGCACAAGGAGGAGAGAGCAGCACAAAACCATATTTACTTCATCAAAAGCAAACATGGGATCCTGCACATTCACAGTGAATCGGACAGGTCAATGGACCAGTTGTATCAACCATTTTCAGGTCGAGCCTAGGCAGTGCAGGCTCTGTCTCTTCAAGACATGCTGTATTCATTCTGTGTGCTTACAGCCCACCCATTTCCATATTTAATTGTTGCTTTGATTGTTATTCAAAAATGCTTGCTTGCTAGAGGTTAATCATTCCTCTTTGTGTTTGGTTTTCTCCCACAGAGTACCGCCCAATAACTGTTAACATTGTGCATCTGTGTTTATGTGCTCATTTGGGGGACTATCTTTTTCTTTGATTCCTGCTTGTGTTACTTCAGTGGTTCAGCTTCGACACCCGTCATTTAACCTCTCCATCCCGTTTAAATACTGAGATGATAGGTCAGCTGCTCCAGATGCTGTTTTTGAGGGTGTCTCTTTAAATGTCTCTGACTGCAAAGTGCAAGGATTACCCCCAAACCCCTTCCGCTTCACTGCGTATTGCTTTAGCGAGCCTTGGTCACCTGACCTTCGGCATCCCAACCTTGCAACAAAGTTAAGGCCAAGGCTTGACACTTGTTTATATAATATGAACTCGGGCTTTACATGAGCGCTATTTACATTACACAATGTCAGATACATTTTTAGGGTTCTTTTTATAGAGCACAAACTCAACTGACTGAAAGGTATTGAAGACCTTTACAAAAGTGGCAGTTACATTACACAAGGTCTGGTTTATAATTCTGTTTTTAGGTGCATGAAGATTAAGTGATGCCGCCGCCCTTGTTTTGTTATTATCGTCCCTCTACCTGACAAATGGGAGCATCATTCATCCCTCCCACCTCCTTCCATGTCACTGCATGCCCGCCCTGCTGCCTCTTGCTATTGTCCTCCTCTCAGGGCTCTAATTTCAAAGCACATTCACGGCAGCTCCCCAGGGACTGTGAGCATTTTTATTATATATTGTGAACTTGAGCGCCCCAGAGGTGTTGGGGCACTTTACATGGGGGCTAGTTCCATTACACATGGTCAGATTAATTTCTGGGGGCATTTTTATAGCGCACAAACTTAACTGACCCAAAAGTACTGAAGCGCTTTAAAAAAGTGCCAGTTATTACACAAGGTCAGTTTAGTTTTTGTGTTTTTAGGTGCACATTGATACTTACCGTCCCTGTTTATTCATTGTTTGCCCTCTGCCTGACAAATGAGAGTATTTTGTTGTTATTGCTATGTCCAGGGCTCCTATATCCAGGGGCCTGGAAAGATGGTGGGGCCGGGGTTGGCTGATAAACAAATAATGCAAGCAGTGTTTTGAATGGAAAACTTTGGAGAGTGGCATCTGGTGAATAGAGGTGTGGGGGGGGAGGGATGTGACGTCTTCTCCATTGGTAAGTACTTCACTGCTTTTTTTCCTAGGCTGTTCAAAATTCTAGTGATGGAGTCGCACACAGAATGTTATAGTGCTGTTGACTTTCATTGAGGCACTTGTCTTTCTATCAGTGTGTTAAAAAGCCTTGAAATGTGTCCATAAATGCTTCCTGAAGCAAGCATGGATCCCTGTACTTGTATACTAGTACTTGTATAATTCTTCAGTCCCTTGTTGCACAGCACTCAGGATAATGTGCTACATGGCTAAACATCTATAAGGTCCCAAATGTGAAATTTATTGTCTATGTAAATGCTTATTTTAGTTGCAAGTACCCAGAACTGGAATTTGCAACCTCAAAAAAAAATGTGCAATTTATGAATCCCATTTTAGGAGTAGTTTTTACCCACTCGTAAAATCGGATTGCACCTCATCACAATTTGTCATTTGAAAGGGTCATGTTGTATGCATCCTTTTCATGTACCAAATCAGGATGAGGTTTATCAATGATTTGCGACCAAAAACATTGCAAAATATTGAAAAATGACAAATTCCCGAGTTGAGATCAGAAGCCAATTGCAAAAGGGACACTGCTCTTTGGAACCCCTTACTTGCAGTGATCAGGGGACTGCCAACTTTTCTTTAACACAGCCATGTCTCTTTAGGAAGTAGGGCTTCATAAAAAAAAAGTTTTGTCTACTTAATAGCGATCACAGATATATTGGTCTGCTCACCCTAGTCATTATTGCAAGGACTATGGGTTTTATATGTGCTAAGCCTAATGTGATCCACATGAAAATCTAGAGTTTTGCAATGCTTTTCATTGCAAGGTTAATATTCTGTTGACTTACAGAATAATTGACCTTGATTAGCTTTGACTTGTGAATGCCCATTACAGCGAGGTACGTCTGTTCGAACAATACTCTTGCAAGATAAAGCTTCATGATTGGAAAAACCATAAGGAAACAAGCATTGGCAATATCAATATCTCTGGCTTTAAAAGGACTATTATTGTATGGTAACGTGAAGCATTGCATGTATCCAGCATAGGAATACATTTGTATTTGTTTGGAAGCAAAGAACTGTAGAATTTTTGTGGTTTAGGTTAAACGACCAGGGAACAGTTGCACTGTCACGTCAGACCTAAAAATCCATAAGTTAATGACCGCCCTCCACCCATCTGTGCTGCTGCCAGAGAAAAACAACATTAATTATCTAGTTATCTAAGACACTTTATTGCATGCCAGTATCATGTGTGTCCTTGAAAGTTCAAGCCTGGGCAGCTGGACAAAAAAACAAAATGATCACAGCTGCATGGAGGGCAGGCCCTTTTTTGTGGAAGCACACAACTTCTGCCTAATCAGAACATGTACTCCTGGCTCCCAACAAGTGGGCGGAGCCAAAGCCCTCTCTAGTGATGCTCACATAATAGTCTGATGGGACAGCAGCACTCTCAAGCCAGATCATAAAAAGGAAATTATGCATCTGTGGGTATCCCTTAAACAGGATTTATGTGCGATTTGCTGTTTATTCTTTGCAAATATGTGCACTAACCCAATTAATAATAAGATTCCGTATTATTTACTATTAGTTTTTTTATTCAATTTGTTAGTTATTCTTTGAATTAATTATGTTAACTAGTAGTTTGGTTTAAATTCTTGTGAGTAAAATGGTATTATCAATATACACAAAGGTTTCTTCATTTTCCAAACTGAGGTCCAGGTTTACTAAGATTTTGCATTGGGGTTGTGTCACTTTTGTGGTGCAGCCCGATGCAAAATCTACTTCCGCATTTACTAAGTCACGCAAAATCAATTTGTGAGGCTTTGCGTGGTTTGATAACTAAAGTTAATCAGGGCAGCGCTATGCTCTGCCTTACCTTACTTTGAGTTCGGTAGGCATTATATGGATGGAGCATGGGTGGTCCTATGCATCAACACATGTATTTGGACGCAAACCCATATTGACAAACATTTCAAAACCCACGTTTGCACCAAAATTGCGTGCCAGAGATATAACTAGGAGAAATACCTTATTTTCCCTTCTTTACTTCCTCTTTCCGTGAATACTGCATTCTGCATCACAGATGGAAAGAGGAATATGCTTCTAAGCGTTGTTTTGTGCAGGGAGGTATCTCTTCTTGCACAAAAAGCAATCCTGCCTGTAACACAGGTACCCATGCACCATTGCACAAGAGGGCCTGGGTTAGCTCTAGGCAATGACAGGTGCACTATGGCACACAGGGAGCTGAACAGTGCAACATCTTGATAAATATGGCGCTGTTTGCCTCTCTCCCATTCACCCAACGGAGCGCAGCAACTTACCTCGCCGAGCTGCGCTACATAACATATCAGTAAATATGCCTTCAGAGTATAAATTAATGTTATAAAACGAAGATGTTAATGAGAGGCACTAAATTGCTTTGGATTGCAATAGGATTTAGCATACTTACCAAGTATCTGTATCAGTTCATTGTAATGTTAGTATTTGTTTTTCTAATCCAGCAGTAACTTTAATGGAATCATAGCATAATTTTTAGATATTTTTTAATATTAGAAGCAGAGATGGAACTCAAACTCCACAAATGCAGGTTTGATGAGAGCCCAGGTGACTATACTCCCCCGGCACTTTAACACCGAATTTACGAGCTAATCACAATACTTTAGAGTATGTCAATATGTTAAACAAGCCCCTTGGAACCGAACCAATGAAAAGAAAAACGCATACAGGTGTGTGACTAATGCTTGGAAGAAGGAGATAGTGGTGTGGCTAAGATTATCTGTACTGAGCAAACAAGGTGTGAAAGGTTTACCAAGGTCAGAACAATTCTCTGGCACCTTGATGATTTTTTGAATGAACACTTTGTACCTGAGGAAGTGAAGGGACGATGGAAAGCATCAAGCACCAACAGTATTCAGAATGAAGAACGCTGCAGCGCTGCAAGAATGTATACAGAATAATGTAGTTGTGTTTTGGCAAATAGTGTTTACAACTACTTTGGGTTGAAAATCACTTTTAAGGAAGAAGTACAATGTGGCATATATAAAACACAAACACACACATCCCAAGCTGATGTGCCTCATGTGAAACAGATGCTACTGATTGTGATTAGAGTGCACAGTGATGAGCAGGTTCCGACCTAATATTCAACACAATTCTTCATACCGAAGATGGAGATGTTGGCACCTCATATAAGTTTGCAATTATAATTATATTTATTTGGACCTGACCCTACGAGTCCATGTTTTCCCTTTAAAATGTATTTTTCTCAAGAGAAAGCATTTTTTGACCAGGGTACATCTCGTTTAAAGATTGTAAACGGTTTTTCCCTTTAATTACTTAGGGGCATATATATCCTAAGGTTGCATTTTTTTTGCACAAAGCAATGGGGCGCAAAAGTGACACAACCCGTACGTTTGATTTATCAAGCCATGCAAGGCCACATTGCGCGGCCGTGAGTTGCTTGATAAATGTAGAATAACTAGTGCAGCACAAATTGCTGTGTTGGGTTACTCTGCCCTGCGAAGGCGTTCCATGGGTGGAGCATGGGTGCTCCTATGCATCCACCTGTGGATTTTGAAGCATTCCTATATTTACCAATACTGGTTGACTGCGGAATGCCTCAGAATGCTACGCCTTCCACAGGGGAGGTGTAACGAGGAGAAATATGTTTACTTTCCCTCGTTAGTTCCTCTTTCTATATGGGCTGATTTCTGCAGCATGCCTAGAAAAAGGAAAATGATTCTCAGGATTCCAGTAAAAATGTGGCCGTGCCTCGGGAAGGTGGTGGTCCCCAGGGCTGAATATGGTCCAGGAGGGTTCCGCGCAGCCCCCTCTACCTTTGATAAATGTCCTTCATCCAGGGGAAGATTTTTGCCTTTTTCAATCTTTAAAGCCGCCATTGTGGATGTGCCCATTATGCAAATTTATAATCCATCAACATGGAAAAAATACTCCTTGTTAATTCTCGTAATCATGTTGTCATATTAAACATAAATGTTACAGTCATATTTCCATAGTTGCTACAGTGAGTATTGAAATAATCAAGAGCACGTGCTGAGCAAACACAACAGTTTTTACCTTGTGGTTGTTGGGATCCTTATGTGCGGGTCTCTTTTTGATGGGAAGGAGTTTGTGTTACTTTTAAGGCGCTCAGTGGTAGAGCTTCCCGAACACTACATGCGATATAACGCAAGCTGGCAGAACCCAAGTTCTGAGTGAAAATTTGTGGTCAGCTTGCCCCTGGACCTAAAACAAGCTTGAAACAGAAGAGGGATTAGGTGGGAGCAGAGGACCACCACCAGGAGAACATGGACTCTCATGGACCTATGTGCTCTTGAGTGTAGCCTGTCCCTGCTGATGAAATCCGAGGTCACCGGAGCAGGGCACCCCGGAGGTAATACTGAGCGGTGAGGATTAGAGACTTGCATAAATATTATGCCACTTAGCACAAGGTAAAAACTACTGTGTTTCTGCAGCGAGTACTTTTGACCATTTCAATACTCATGTAACAACTATAGAAATATGACTGTGAACATTTACGTTTAATAGGACAACATGATTGCGAGAATTAACAATGAGTACTTTTTCCATGTTGATGGATTATGAATTTGCATAAAGAGTTTACCCTCAATGGGGACTTTAATGATTCGAAAAAGGCAGAAATCTGCCGAAATGCATCTCTTTATTTAAATTGTGGCATGCAATAAATGGATTCGTCTGATCCTCGAGCGCGGGTGTCTTTTTGATGGCAAGGAGTTTGTATTTACATATTGTGTGTGTGTGTGTGCATCGATCCTTGCTGGAAAGTAGTTGGAGGATTGGTGGTGTGGAAGATATTACAGAGGAGCTGTCTCCATTGTGCAGACCACCCTCGTGTGAGGTCAGCCGCATACAGCAAACATAGCTCATTGCAGTCCATAGTGACCCATTTAAAAGGAGGCGAAGAAAGAAGCTCCAAACCACCTATGCACCGTGGCGATTTGGAAGTGCTGCATACCATCCAGGATACCGCAAGGAGTTGGAGAAATCGCATAGATCATCACTGGTCAAGCAGATGAGAAGCAAATCATGTGTGAGGGGAGACTGATGATTTAACTGGTACAGCTGAAAGTTAAGCCAGTACAGCCGGCACTGCATTAAAGATGCAAGCCATGTCCGCCAGCATGTTGCGGGGGAGAGAGGAGGAAGCTGACAGAATGTTTGGTGATGAGACTTTATTTAGTGAGCCTGGGGCAACTCAGGAATCCTCAACAAACACAAAAGAGAGTGACGTACAGAGCAAACTAAAACTATTAGAAACATTAAGATGTAACAAAAAGACAAAATGGTGGGAACACAAATCGCTTCAAAAGTATCTAAATGTAGGGCAAATCCCAAAGGGGTTATGAATATTGATCGCACCCAGTTTTGAAAATCAAAACTCTGGCATGTTAAAAGAATGGGTAGTGAGCAGCATTAATTCCTCAAATCGTTTAATTAGTATCTTAGTGAAATATGGGGATATAGATCAGGCGGGTCTTCAGCAACAAATTGATCTGCTGAGCAGTGAACCAGACAAACACCTGCAGCAAGATCTTATCAAACAATATTGATAAGGCACTGAGGTGCGATTGAAGAAACAGGAGGAGGTTATAAAACTGCAAAATCTAAAAGTTTGCCAGATATAAACAGCATTACAAAAAAGGACAGATCTTTAAATTCGCACGGAGACTCGAAAATCTGCAGCATCAGCAGCTTGTAGAAATTAATCAAGAAAAACAGGAATGCAAGCCGGCTGACACTGAAACGGAAGTACGTTCAGAACTTGAAACAGACATGGGTGACGGTGGAAAGGCAACAGGGCCATCAGAAGGGGAAGGATCCAAAATATCCATCAATGAAGATCTTGATTTTTTGCAATTAGAGCGGCGCCAAACCCTAAGACCATGGGATCAAAGACACAAAAGAGTAAAGGGAGGAGGAGCAGACAGCGCAACAGAATCAATAGCTAAAGCCAACGTAAATACAGAAATTATAGAGAAAGAAGTTAAAGCAAACAATGATACATTATCTGTCATCAACTTGTCTGAAACGTCTCTGAGTCAAGCTGTAAAACAAATACTTTTGTTGGGGCTTTCTTATTGCCCTGAAAGCTTGTTAAATTACAGTCAAACCAGGATCAACATTTTAAAATTTATCAGAAGGTTTAAAGCTCATGAAATTCCACAATTTACATGACAGGAAAGCGTCCAAATCAATAGCAGTAGCTGACAATCAGGAGCAGTATCCCTTGGCAATATTGGACTTTTCCCTTATATAAGAGTAAAGGGATTTGGAGAATTAATGCTTTGGAATTATTGAACCCATCACTGGGTAAGACGTAATAACAGAGAGCAATTTGGAGGTATGGGGTGAAGAAGGGACCCCATTCAAGCCGCCATCCACTTTTCTACCAGTAACTCCATGTGATGCGGTGGATGTGTTTAATGACATCAATCAATCAATCAATCAATCAATCAATCAGATAGCGTGCTACTCGCCCGTGAGGGTCTCAAGGCGCTGGGGGGAGGGCAGCTCCGGATCAATCGAAGAGCCATTTCTTGAGGTCCTTCCTGTAGGTGGGCAGGGTTGGTGAGCAATCTGATATTCACAGGGAGCTCGTTCCAGTTCTTGGCTGCGATGAAGGAGAAAGTTCTCCCACCCGTTCTGTTTCTGCGGATGTGGGGGACCTCTGCCAAGGCGAGGTCGGCGGAGCGGAGGTTTCTCTTGGGTACATGGAAGGATACTCTCTTGTTGAGGTATTTGGGTCCGACATCATAGTTAAAGGGGCCAAACACATTACAAACCAGTCAAAAAATAAGGGTCTGCAAAAAGCTGTGGACATAAGATATTGAACTTTGATACAAAAAAGCTGCAATCAAGTGACCAAGTTGTTATAAGGAACTCCGATAAAGAGAAGAATATAGTACTTTGGCCAATTGACATGTTAAAAAAGGAAGCATATAACCAGTTGGATAATTCAGATTTGGTAGAGGAGGCACTTCTGCTGACACTGAAGGTACCTGCATGCTGAGAAATCACCATGCACCAATCTGACATTCTGTTAGGGGTGGCCAACTCGAGACCAAGACGGAATCCTTCACTCTCTCCTCTCGGTAATGGAGTTGGATCCTCCCTTGGGGGGATTCTTGGCTCTACACCCATACACACTCTAGGTACACTCAGAGTAGGGTTCATATCGTAGGAGTACATTAGATTACCATTTTGTATATATGCCTGCATATATTTTTTGCTTCAGCACCAAGGTAGAAATGTATCTACTGTTTACTCTTTTGGTGCTTGTAATCCCCTTTATTTGCTTCTGTCTCCTAATATTTGCAGCACATATATTTTATACAAGAATACCGTTGGCTCAATAAATATATTAAAAACGTCCCACTGTGTATTCTGTATGCTTCTCTGAGAATAAGTAAGCACAAGTGACTGAGTGAAAGATTCAGTACTGTTTCCATGATCCCTCAGTGAACAGGGTTGTCATGTTCAGTGGTTGCCCATTCACTCCCTGGTAAGGTTAGGGGGTTTATCATGGCACTGGGAGCTAGCTGGTCAACAGGCCAACATATCCTGCTGGGGTGTCTGGAATCAGTCATGACACCAAACCCATAGTTTATGTTGTCCAAACAAAGCGCAGGTCCAACAGATTAGTGGGAACTACACGACAATGTGACATCGTTATATACAAGCATTTGTCATAATGAGGATTGATCTAAGGGCAGTGAAACATCACCTACAGAGTCAGCTGTTGAAGTTATACAGGCACTCACAGATGTTATTGGCTATGACAAGGAGATGCTTAGAGAACAATAATTTCCTTTTTTCAATAACTAGTTATTTCACAAGCTGTATTGAACAACAACAGGCACCTGTTTTGCCCCTCGCTACGCATGCTTTCATGTGGACTGGTGGGAGGAACTGGTTGCCTGCAATGACTAAAGATGGGATTGGGACTAACATGTTGTAATTTGGTCAAGGTTTATTGATGATTTATTTGTGGTGTGGAAAGGGTCTATTGCTAGTTCTGAGAAGCATTTGAAGGAGATCGACATAAATACTTTGAATTTACATTTCACATGCCAAATCAGCAAAACTAGTGTCAATTTCCTGGGCTTGGAGGTCTATATCAAAGATAAGCGAATTGAGATAAAGTTGTTCTGGAAAGCTACAGCAGGAAACGCGATACTGCACATGTCTACCGTCCATCCAGGAAACACACAAATGAGTACCCCATACAGGGAAATGCTCCCTGCCAAAAGAAAATGCAGAACTACCCTAGAAAAACTCAAATGTCAAGAAGACAAGAAAATAAGCTTTGCAGAGAGGATAGAGTAAAGAACATTAGTGCCTATGCACTAGGGGCTGCTAACAGGAGAGACAGGGATGCTATCCTATTTTCCAGACCAACGAAGCAGCAGGGAGATGGAGTTAGATTCATCACCTCATTTAATAATCAAGACCAAGTATAACATACTTTATTTAGAAAACACTGGACCATAGTGAAGGCCAATCCAGTAATTGGAGCTAAAGTGCCAAAAAGCCCATTGACAATGTACAGGTGAGCACGCTCAATGAAGGATGAGTTCCTGAAAAGAAGCCCTGAGACTGGTTAAAATCAAGAGATGGATTTAGGAAATGCTTCAGATGCAGAGCATGTACAATTGGATGCACAGCATGCACAATTGGAGAGAAGACTGCAGAATACTTATCTCCCTTTCACAAGAAACCTATTAAAATCAGAGGCTCATATAACAGAATTTGCTGTATACATGTTGACATGTGGTTGCAACCTATGGTAGGGAGCAACCTACTGAAGGGAGCACAATGTTTCAAGTGTACAAGAGGATACTGCAGCACATGTGAGCAATTTGTAATATTGATTGAACATATCCTGTAGCCAGACATTGGTTGGCTCACCATAATCATGATTTAAAGCAAACTAGATATTTTGTAATTGACGCTGTACCAATTGACAGGCAAGGTAGAGATTGCATCAAAACACTTAGGCAACTTGAGATGCGATACGTATTAAATTTGGAATGTAGGATAACAAATTCACTTAATGCAGATGAAGAACTGCATTCTTGTTTCTGATGCTATATGATTTTAGTATGTAATAGTTCTCTGATCGGTATGCTGGTTTCCAGGAAAGCCTTTTGTTTATAATTAGGATATATGACAAAAAATATTGAAAATGAAATGTCTTCCTTCCTAAATTTTGATTAGGCATGGTATGTGAGTAACTAATTACAATCTCTATTGTGCGATATTTGAACATAGTGAAATATCTAGAATGGCAATAGGCCCCTTCGGGTGGTTTGTTTGTAAAACATGTACAATTTCAATGCCCTTTCTTTAATTCAGGGGTCATAAAATGTCATCAAATGATCATAATCATGTGCCCACTCGGGCTTGATTGTGCGCCATGCATGCACAATGCAAAGCACTTTATGCAATTTAGTTGCCAGAAATTGCTTTTTGAATGACCATAATCATGTGACAGCATGCTGATAATGGTGCACATAAATGTACCAATTATTTATTGTAGCACCGTGATTAAATAATGAGATACGCTGAGATGTATGTGACATAATAACCAACATAATAATTTTCATATATATATTTGCTGCAGTAAAAAGTGTTTTTACTATATTCTTGAAAATACAATGAGTAGAAAAATGAAGAAAATGCCATGTGACTAAGGCCGGAATGATGGCTGAAATGCATAATGGCGGATTGACGTTTGCAAAAATAAACAAACTTGAAATCAATATCGTGTGTCACAGTCTGCATCGATCCTTGCTGGAATGTAGTTGGAAGATAGGCAGTGTGGAATATATATATATATATATATATTACCTACTGGCGGTCGCCAGTAGGTATATATAGTTAGGATTTTTTCTCTATGGGTTTTTTGAAAATTCTATGTCTAATAACTTTGGCGTTTGTGGACGGAATTGGCTGAAATTTTCAGGAAAATGGCACATTTTGTTTCTGAGCAGCTCTTGAAAATTTGGGGGGGGTTCGTCCAGTGGGGGCCGAGAAAAAAGGGGGGTCCCAAAACGTGTTTTTAACATTGAGTTTTCCATAGGGCGGTTGGCCTCACTTTTAGCCCGAACGGCTGAATGGATTTGCACGAAACTTGGCAAAATTGTAGGGACTGGTAGCCCGATGTGCCTTTTGTAGGTCTCAATATATGTGCTCCAGTGGATTTTGAGAAATTAACGTTTAAAAAAAGATATATATCTGTAACAGCGGACCGGGCAGCGCTCTGGTTCGCGGACTTTTCGCGCAACGGAGCTTTGTGAAGCGAAGCTGATTGGTTCTCCGGCGTCTGTCAACATTCCAAACAGTCCGTAGCGGCCGCCATCTTGTCTCTCGGTAGGATCGAGAGACAAGAGGAGGTCAAAACAAAGGGGGAAATAACTATAAGGGGGCATAGTAGATCCTCGCTGACCCCCTAGGTTTGATGTGGAGGTTTTAAAAGGGCCCCGCGGGGCAAAAAAAAATTATAATAATAATAATTGAACGGCTGAATGGATTTGCACGAAACTTGGCAAAATATTAGGGACTGGTAGCCCGATGTGCCTTTGCTAGGTCTCAATATATGTGCTCCAGTGGATTTTGAGAAATTAACGTTCAAAAAAAGATATATATCTGTAACAGCGCTCCGCTTCGCGTAACGGAGGTTTGCGAAGCTGATTGGTCATTCTGTCACTGGGCTATAGTTGGGCTACATCTGGCTGATATTTGGGCTACATTTGTTTTTTTGTGTGTCTGGCGGCCATCTTTGGGCTACATTGGGCTACATTGGGCTTCATTGGGCTACATTCGGCTAATTAGCAAATAGCTCATCGCAAACTAGGAATGGTAAAGAATCGCTATTTATTCCTTAAAGTTCGCTATTTAGGAAATGCAAAAAACTTTGATGATATATATGGCGGTTCATCTCTAACAAGATAAGAAGCATAGGGATACATTTATGATGACTGGCGCATCACCAGGGATGTGTTAGTCATTCTGTGCCGCTGTTCCGTCACCTATGGTGTGCTGCATTTACAATGCGGCGCATCATGGGGCAAAAACAGCACAGATGCGTGATGTATCTGTGCCGTAAAGGTGGCGCATTGCTGGAGTTGTATCGCAAGTGTGATGAAGCTCCAGCAAGGGTCGGGGGTGCCCCTGTCGCAGGGTTTCTGTTCTCACACAGAACTGTGGACAGAGGATTGGAACCTCGGCGAATGCATTGCTGGAGTTGTATCGCAAGTGTGATGAAGCTCCAGCAAGGGTCGGGGGTGCCCCTGTCGCAGGGTTTCTGTTGTCACACAGAACTGTGGACAGAGGATTGGAACCTCGGCGAATTAGGGTGTCCCAAAACTCACGTTAGTAATCAAAAACTCCTTAGCAAGCTAGGTACAGTGTCACATTGGATATAACAAACTCTCAATGTTTAGACAATCCAGAATATGAACTTATAGTACCTCAGGATACGTGGAACTCATGAACAGTCGGTCGTTATAGATTTCTTAGAAACCAGAACATGGAGTTAAGAAGAACAGATGTGTATTTGAAATGTTTATTTACTAATGCCGTCTTCTCAGGCGTAGTACCTTAGATAATAAAAGTACACATATTATCAGTAGCAAAATTACCAGCATAGTTACTAGTACATAAAAAGTGAATGGTGATAGTATGTTAACATGCTGTAAATGAATAAGAGTTAGCAACACTTATAAGCAGCCGCGGGCCGTGGAGGGAGTTACGGTGAGGCAGGGAGGCGGGGAGGGGGAGAAGCAGGGTGGAGAATACAAGTACACATATTATCAGTAGCAAAATTACCAGCATAGTTACTAGTACATAAAAAGCGAATGGTGACAGTATGTTAACATGCTGTAAATGAATAAGAGTTAGCAACACTTATAAGCAGCCGCGGGCCGTGGAGGGAGTTACGGTGGGGCAGGGAGGCGGGGAGGGGGAGGGGCAAGGTAGAGAGGGCTCCACCCTGCTTCTCCCCCTCCCCGCCTCCCTGCCCCATCGTAACTCCCTCCACGGCCCGCGGCTGCTTATATCTCACCCTCCCTAATACACATATTATATTATTTGCTAAGAAGGTCTCTTTGTGTTGGTTTAGGGCGTGCCCATACTTTAGTGTCTTAGATTTGAAGGAATCACATCACCATACACCAGCTCTCTCTTCATGTGAACCGCATCAACTGTTGTGTATGTGTGTTCGGCAAAGCAATATAAAACCCGCCTCATGCCCAGAATTGGCAGAAGTTGCACTTATGTTATGAGTATGAAGTCGTGGAGATCAGACCTCATAACAATTCTGTATCGTGTTGTTCTTGAAACTTTAGCACTCGCTGTACAGATATAGTTTAACAAGTAAAGCAGATAGTAGACCAATAACATATTATTCTCATGTAAACCACGATGAACTACTAGGTGGAAAGCTAAAGCAACAACTAAGTGTCGTGTGCAGAAGTTGCAAAAAAGGAAAAATGGCGTTTAAACCGGTAATGAGCCCATGCTAACTTAACACGGTGTAAAGATATCCAGGACCTAGATGACACCTCCTCATGATCCGGAAACGAACTGAATAAGATAATAGAAGTGCCATCTCACGAGAGCAGATTGCAAGTTTATATGTGGACGGTCCGCAAGGTAAAGCATTAAAAACTAGGAAAATTTAATGCTAAAGAAAAATAAAACAGCCAAGTACTTTATCGAGTCTTAAGCCAATAGGCAAGGTAAATAATAAAAACTTGACAAATAAGTCAATGAATTGTCAATGAAATGCTAGTACTCAGCATATCAAACATGAAAAAGGTCTATGACATAACTGTGTATGCAAAATAAGCTGCAACAGCCTCCAATAGGAAGTCACCGTCTTCATCCGAAAACAGTTCAGCCATCCAATTTAAAAGCGGAAAAGAACATACGTGCTCTCCCAGCACCGGATCCTCTATCACCATCAGAGGACAGCTCGGTGGGTTTTCAAGAAAGCTCTCTTCCAAGAAAGACTGTGCTGCCGCCAGTAAATTCCAGGGACCAAGTAGTCCATGCATCAATGCCACAGCCATAATCCTTTCGCCAGGACAAACCAACTCGTGAGTAATGATAGGAGTCATCAGCTGATTAAAGTCGACGTCAGGAGAAACCGGTCCGCAGAGACACAAATCAATGGCCCAATCGAAATCACAGGTCAGGCAGTGAAATACAGGCTGGACACAGGTGAAGTAGGAGAACCGAAAAGATAATCCATATGCCGTGCTTAATATCGCCAACGGCATTGTGCCATAATATTCTAGCATGCGATTGCGGAACAGTGTCAGCAGCTGCAGGGTCGGAGGTTGCATAGGAGGGACATCCATATTTAAAAATGTAAAAAAGCACAAGAGCGTCCGCTGGTAATGCAAGTAAAAATGCCAATCCACGAACCAGAGTGCAGAAAATACAATGAAAGGAAGCAGGGATGACTCCAAAGATTTTCTCAAATGAAGTCACGAGACCACTGGTAACAACTTTAAAAAAGTGTGTCAGGGACTTTGTGGAGGATGCGTTAAAGATAGTCGGAAACATGTTGCTGAAATTGAAAGGCAAATCTTAATTGAAAAGGGTGTGCACCTCTGTACGGGTGTTCGCTATGTGAAGTACGAAAGTTTCACGGGCCGAACTCAAGGCCACCTCTCTCTGAGACAAAAGAGCTCTTATTCTTGCCATGCCGTTGAAACGTGTCCCAAGGTTGGTATTTGTGGCCAGATTGAAAACTCCCTATGTTCATGTGTGGGAGGAAATAGAACATTTCTGCAGCAAATAACCCGTTCACTTACTGTTACGATAAAAGGAATACTTTTAATTAACTCAGAACAATCTTCATTATTGAGCATCAAATAACTACCATTTTCCAACAACTTGAACGTGGGGATGATAGCAGGAACTGGCGTGCCTTGCAACACGCAAGCCATATTTGGTCGGTGTTTGTTGCATGAACCGTGTAACTGTATGTGCCTACACATTAGTGAATGATCTGGTGTCTCAGTGCATTCCTCTCCATTCAGATAAACTTCTTGATCATCTTTGAAACATCTGTATGTGTATGGAAGCGACCAGACCTCATGAAGAAAAGCACTACCTAAAGGTTCATAACGACCTATTGGTATATATTTCATACAATTTGAAAACTTATATAAAGCAAAAGGCAGCGTTATTAAACCGTGGATAAGGCATGTTGTCAAAAAACCCGCAATCCTCTGCTGATGATGTCACTGAGCATGTCATGAATGATGTAATATGTGACATCATCAGCAGTGGATTACGGGTAATAGTATCTCTAGTTTACTCCCCTATAGCTGTCTTTATTTTAACATAAGTGTGTGTTTCCCTCCCTTATACTTACTGTTTTTGGTTCGCTTCCAGTTCGCGTACCGGCGAACGAACTAGGAAGCGAACTAAGAGAAATAGAGGTTGGCACAGTTCCAAATATTGTACCAATTTTTTAATAACGGGGAGGTAGTTCTGAAAAGAACTTTTTTTTTTATTTTTCTGAACATTTTTTTACTGTTTTTGAATTTTTCGGAACAGTTTTATATTTTTTTGGGTTTTTCTTGGAGGGGGCAATGAAAACGATTCATTGTAAAGGGCTCAACAGGAGCAACAAAACAAAAAAAAGAAGTATTTATTATTTTGGGCGTTTCGGACAAACTTGCATATGATAGTCAATAGCTCTGTTGATCAGAGTGATGCTTCTTTCTCCGTAGGAAATGAATCCATCGCAAAATACGCAGGTGTGTTTTACTTCACCAAATCTCATTTGTATATTTGGCACCATCTCCCTGCCCTCTGGTCCCGTTACTTCCGGTACAACAGATCTTCTGGCCATAATAGGGAGATTATCTAGGTCGTTCCGAAACTGTGCAGCACTGTAGTTGTTAGGATGCCACTTAGTCATATGGCGATGCATTGTGTAGTTTCCGAAACTGTATTTTTTGTCGGTCCCTCTGGACAGTCTATCTTGACATATAAGGCAAGTTACGTATCTTGCATTTACTTTTTTCTGACCTTTGGGAATTTTAAAAAATTGCCAAATGAAGTTTTCTTTCCGGTGAGACGTCCTGGGCTGCTCAGGCAAAAACTGCCTCTCTTCGTGCTCGTCCTCCTGTTCCTCTTCTTCTTCTTCTTCTTGAATTATAACTTGAGCAGGTGGTCCACTCTTCCTTGGATGTGGTGGAGGTGGTGGGGAAGCACCAGCTGAAGCTACTAAAGAAGCCATTGCTCAGTGATCACAAAGGGTCTTTCTCTCACAATGATGAAAGTCAGAGTGAGGAAAGAAGGAGGGATTTTCATCATTTGGGAAAAACAAGAGTTCTCAACCAATCAAAAGTGTTCATTTTAGATTATATGACCTAGTCTTACATCATTAGGAAACCAAAAGTGAAATGAACCAATGAAAAGTGTTATTACCAAGTCACATGACTTGCTGTGTTTACGTTAAGCGCTTTGCAGGGCCTCCCGGTTTGCTTCCAGAAACCTGCGCTTTGCGACTCGCTTCGCGTACCAGTTCGCTAACGTAGTACGTCATATGACGTATCACGCGACAACGTGAAACGTCATGCGGACGGGAGGCGTCACGATGTTGTTTTGTAACGCGGCACTTGCGGTAAAGAAACGTTTACCGGCTCGCGGTCTATTTCGCGGCATCAAGGTCAGCTAACGGGAAGCTTCCCGATTTGCGAAGCGGGAACGAAGAAAAAAAAATATTTACAAAAAAAATTATTCATAAACATATAAAATATATTTTTGGATTTAAAGAAGAATACATTTTACAGCTACAGATATTAGCTGTTAAAAAACCAATGAAATTCACAGAAAAAACCATAGGTTATGGACCATATATAGTTAGGAATTAGCATTTACAAAACCTTGAAAATTCACTGAAAAAACCATAGGTTATAGACCATATATAGTTAGGAATTAGCATTTACAAAACCTTGAAAATTCACTGAAAAAACCATAGGTTATAGACCATATATAGTTAGGAATTAGCATTTAAAAAACCTTATTTTACTCACACAAAACCATTGAAATTCCATATATAGTTAGTTGCACTAACTATATATCGCGCACCCGCAATCCACTGCTGATCATGTCACATATTACATCATTCATGACATGGTCAGTGACATCACTGATGACATCACTGATGACATCTCAAATGACATCACTGATGACATCACTGATGACATCTCATTTGACATCATTCTTGTGCTAATACGATAAACCTCTTCAGACTCTAATATAACCTTAGATACACTCAGTGTATACAGACACTCACACACTGCCACTCATCCATGGAGTTACTCACACACCCAGTCAGTCATGCAAAGAAACAATCTCACCTCCATTTCTTCAACTATACAGTTAAACACACCTTACTTATTGAAACATATACTAACACATATTTACTCTCTTATACAATCCCTGATACAAGTTCACAATGATCGATACAACCACTCACTCATTCAGTGGCTCTCATGCACAGTTATTTATATATGCCAACTCTCACATGTACTGTGTTTTACATATGTACTTACTATGACATGTAGCATTGAGATATCCATTCACTCATCAATACACTCATGCACACAGTCAACTGCCCATGTAGCTGTTTCCACATGCACTCTTGAACTCATACACCTAGTGAATAAACTGCTCACACATCTATGCATAGAGTCTCACACCTTCCAGCCACCCCCACACAAACTCAATCTCCCATAGAAATACTTGGGCAACCAATTAATAACACATATAGCCTCTCGTATAGCTAATGATCAACACATGCAGCAGTTTACAGAACAACAGACATAATGATGCACAAATTAAGACAGTTTAGTCACTAACCCATGCATTCAGTGAGACACATTTAATCACTCACTCATACAGTCAGTCATGCACCTACTAAATCCTTCATCCAGACACTTATACATCCACTCAAGACATATTTTAACTTTACAGAAAAATACAGTCACTGGATGTTGTCATCAGTGATGTCATCAGTGATGTCATTTGAGATGTCATCAGTGATGTCATCAGTGATGTCACTGACCATGTCATGAATGATGTAATATGTGACATGATCAGCAGTGGATTGCGGGTGCGCGATATATAGTTAGTGCAACTAACTATATATGGAATTTCAATGGTTTTGTGTGAGTAAAATAAGGTTTTTTAAATGCTAATTCCTAACTATATATGGTCTATAACCTATGGTTTTTTCAGTGAATATATATATATATATATATATATATATATATGTTGCCACCAATACGTTCTTTAGAGGGCGCACGCTATATCACGGTCGGTGCCAGACAGCAGGGATGAACGTATCCCCACAGACAATCTTCCACCAAGCAATGATTATTGTCTGCACACGTCCAAATGCTTTTTATAAGGGTTTTATTCAAGAGACTCACAAAGCCCCATTCACCTACGCATTTCGACCGCAGGTCTTGATCACAGTGTTTACCACTAGTCCATTTTCTCTTTTCAATTTTTATACTGTTTCTCCCAATCAGCCCATAATGAAGCATCTTGGGAGATGTAGTTTTTTAAGCAATATGACACAAATTAACATATAGAGTTACAATAAGATTCACATTATCATCTCAATAATTATACTTTCTCTCAAAGGTGTAAAAGGAAAGTAGGAAAGTCATAGGAGGAGTTTGTACAAAAGTCGGTAATCAAAAGGGGGAAAAGAAAAAACAAAAATAATTATTTTTTCCCTATCCTTTTTCTAACCTCAAAGTGGGTAGGCCGACATAAGTGGAATATTTATCAAAAGTCGAATATATAATACCACTAAATTACATGTTGCATTCACAGGCTAAGTGCCATAAATCACCTCCTAATGAATAGTCCCACATTTCGTTGGTTGATATACTGGGCTCAGTGCCCTTCGTAACAATATAGAGAATGAAAAATAATGAATTATGAAGAAAGATTGTTTGCAGAAAGAGTTTTCAATTAAAGTATAAAACTTCAAATACAGATCTCTCACATCTGATTGTAGTCCCCAATAGTCTATTCAAAGTTATTAAAGATGAACATACATCTCATCATCCATGTTCAAACCTCTCGGTGCCTTAGTTTGGAACCGTATGATTAGACGCGACTCCAATCTTCTTAATTGCAATTTGCGATTGCCTCCTCTTTCATTGGGGAGTATCGTTGCTATCCCACTGTAGCGTATGTCTTTCCAGGTTTTTCCAGTGTGCATTGACATATCCTTAGCTATGGCGTAGGACATGTCCCCATTTTGGATTGCACGGATGTGCTCCAAAATTCTTTTATGCAACGGACAGGTCGTCATCCCGATATAATTCTTACCACATGCACATGTAAGAATGTAAACTACATATGTGGTCTTACAGGTTATTGTCTGTTCTATGTTAAATCTTTTTCCTTGTGGATCCTTTAAAAATTTCAGGGATGAACCTACAGTGCATGCTTTGCACACTAAACATTTAGTGAAGCCTTTTTGTTGCGAGGTCAACCAATCATTTTTCTTCTTCAACTTGAAATGACTATTCACTAGTCTATCTTGCAATGAAGGTGGTTTTCTGAAGGTGACCAAGGGATGTTCACTCATTTGGTCACCAATGTCAGGGTCCTTTTTGATGATGTCCCAATATTTGTTGAGAATCCTTCTTATGTTCTGACTCTCTTTACTGTACGTCATAATCATTCTGATGGGTTCCGTTTTAGATGATGATTTCAGTTGTTTTTTTATCAATCAGAGTTTGTGTTCTACTGAGTTGTCTAGCTTTTAGTTCTCCTTTTTTGACATCTGCATAATTATATCCTCGTTTAAGGAATCTTTAAGTTGTCTCCTTGTATTTTTGATTCATTTCATCTGGATTCGAACAATTCCTTTTCATACGTACGAATTCACCGTACGGTATACTCTTTTTTAGGGTCGTGGGATGAAAGCTTTCACCATGTAAAACACTGTTAGTGGCAGTGCTTTTCCTATGAACAGTTGTTTCCAGTTCCCCATTTTCTATGTATACCTTAGTATCTAGGAACACTACTTCTTTTTCATTGATGACCGATGTAAATTTTAATCCCAGTTCATTGGTGTTCAATTCAGTTAGATATTCATTGAATTCGTTTTCTGTGCCGTTCCAGATCAGGAACAGATCGTCTATAAAACGTAGCCAAATTATTATTTTTGATGTAAAGCGTTCATTTTCTTCTTTCCAGGCTATTGTTTTTTCCCAGTACCCCATTGCTAGATTAGCGTAGCTAGGAGAAAATGTCACGCCCATGGCAGTTCCACATTTTTGGATGTAGTACGTTTTATTAAAAAGAAAGACATTGTTGTTGAGACATAATTCAGTCATTTCTTTGATCATTTGCCAATGTTGGAACTCTTCCAATGGTTTCTGTTTAAGGAAGTAGTCCATGGCAGTCAGTCCCATTTCATGTGTTATTGATGTATACAAGGAGACTACATCAATGGTGGCTAGTTTGTATTCATCAACCCAGGCAATGTTCATCAAATTCCGCAGGAAGTCTCCTGTATCTTTGAGATATGATGTTAGTGTGGGGACAATTGGTGCCAGGAAAGAATCAACATAGATGGAAAGATTCTCATACAATGAACCACAACTTGCTATTATGGGTCTGCCCGGAGGTTTCTTTAAAGTTTTGTGTACTTTTGGTAAAAAGTACATAGTGGGCATCACAGGATCTTCATTAGTCAAGAATTGCACTTCCTGATTTGTCAGGAGCCCCTTGTTTTCCCATTTGGTCAACTTGAGATTTAGTTCAGCTATTAATTCATTGATAAGATTTTTTTTCAATTTCTCATAGTTCTTAATTTCAGTTAGTTGACGCATAGCTTCAACACGCATAATAGCAAGTTGTGGTTCATTGTATGAGAATCTTTCCATCTATGTTGATCCTTTCCTGGCACCAATTGTCCCCACACTAACATCGTATCTCAAAGATACAGGAGACTTCCTGCGGAATTTGATGAACATTGCCTGGGTTGATGAATACAAACTAGCCACCATCGATGTAGTCTCCTTGTATACATCAATAACACATGAAATGGGACTGACTGCCATGGACTACTTCCTTAAACAGAAACCATTGGAAGAGTTCCAACATTGGCAAATGATCAAAGAAATGACTGAATTATGTCTCAACAACAATGTCTTTCTTTTTAATAAAACGTACTACATCCAAAAATGTGGAACTGCCATGGGCGTGACATTTTCTCCTAGCTACGCTAATCTAGCAATGGGCTACTGGGAAAAAACAATAGCCTGGAAAGAAGAAAATGAACGCTTTACATCAAAAATAATAATTTGGCTACGTTTTATAGACGATCTGTTCCTGATCTGGAACGGCACAGAAAACGAATTCAATGAATATCTAACCGAATTGAACACCAATGAACTGGGATTAAAATTTACATCGGTCATCAATGAAAAAGAAGTAGTGTTCCTACATACTAAGGTATACATAGAAAATGGGCAACTGGAAACAACTGTTCATAGAAAAAGCACTGCCACTAACAGTGTTTTACATGGTGAAAGCTTTCATCCCACGACCCTAAAAAAGAGTATACCGTACGGTGAATTCGTACGTATGAAAAGGAATTGTTCGAATCCAGATGAAATGAATCAAAAATACAAGGAGACAACTAAAAGATTCCTGAAACGAGGATATAATTATGCAGATGTCAAAAAAGGAGAACTAAAAGCTAGACAACTCAGTAGAACACAAACTCTGATTGATAAAAAACAACTGAAATCATCATCTAAAACGGAACCCATCAGAATGATTATGACATACAGTAAAGAGAGTCAGAACATAAGAAGGATTCTCAACAAATATTGGGACATCATCAAAAAGGACCCTGACATTGGTGACCAAATGAGTGAACATCCCTTGGTCACCTTCAGAAAACCACCTTCATTGCAAGATAGACTAGTGAATAGTCATTTCAAGTTGAAGAAGAAAAATGATTGGTTGACCTCGCAACAAAAAGGCTTCACTAAATGTTTAGTGTGCAAAGCATGCACTGTAGGTTCATCCCTGAAATTTTTAAAGGATCCACAAGGAAAAAGATTTAACATAGAACAGACAATAACCTGTAAGACCACATATGTAGTTTACATTCTTACATGTGCATGTGGTAAGAATTATATCGGGATGACGACCTGTCCGTTGCATAAAAGAATTTTGGAGCACATCCGTGCAATCCAAAATGGGGACATGTCCTACGCCATAGCTAAGCATATGTCAATGCACACTGGAAAAACCTGGAAAGACATACGCTACAGTGGGATAGCAACGATACTCCCCAATGAAAGAGGAGGCAATCGCAAATTGCAATTAAGAAGATTGGAGTCGCGTCTAATCATACGGTTCCAAACTAAGGCACCGAGAGGTTTGAACATGGATGATGAGATGTATGTTCATCTTTAATAACTTTGAATAGACTATTGGGGACTACAATCACATGTGAGAGATCTGTATTTGAAGTTTTATACTTTAATTGAAAACTCTTTCTGCAAACAATCTTTCTTCATAATTCATTATTTTTCATTCTCTATATTGTTACGAAGGGCACTGAGCCCAGTATATCAACCAACGAAATGTGGGACTATTCATTAGGAGGTGATTTATGGCACTTAGCCTGTGAATGCAACATGTAATTTAGTGGTATTATATATTCAACTTTTGATAAATATTCCACTTATGTCGGCCTACCCACTTTGAGGTTAGAAAAAGGATAGGGAAAAAATAATTATTTTTGTTTTTTCTTTTTCCCCTTTTGATTACCGACTTTTGTACAAACTCCTCCTATGACTTTCCTACTTTCCTTTTACACCTTTGAGAGAAAGTATAATTATTGAGATGATAATGTGAATCTTATTGTAACTCTATATGTTAATTTGTGTCATATTGCTTAAAAAACTACATCTCCCAAGATGCTTCATTATGGGCTGATTGGGAGAAACAGTATAAAAATTGAAAAGAGAAAATGGACTAGTGGTAAACACTGTGATCAAGACCTGCGGTCGAAACGTGTAGGTGAATGGGGCTTTGTGAGTCTCTTGAATAAAACCCTTATAAAAAGCATTTGGACGTGTGCAGACAATAATCATTGCTTGGTGGAAGATATATATATATATATATATATATATATATATATATAAATATATATATATATATATATATATATATATATTACCTACTGGCGATAGCCAGTAGGTATATATAGTTAGGATTGTTTTCCATAGGGAAATCACAACATTCTATTGGGAATAACTTTGGCGCCGGTTGATGAATCTTCCTGAATTTTCCTTAACTTTTTCTCGTGGCGCTCCGCTCCTTCCCTGAAAGTTTGGGGGGGATTCGTCAAGCGGGGGCCGAGATAAAAGGGGGGTCCCAAAACGTGTTTTCCCCATGTTAATTTCCATAGGGCGGTTGGACTCACTTTTAGCCCGAACGGCTGAATGGTTTTCCACCAAACTTGGCAAAATTGTAGGGACTGGTAGCCTGGTGTGCCTTTGCTATGTCTCAAGATATGTGCTCCAGTGGTTTTTACGAAAATTAACTTTGAAAAAATATATATTGGGCTACATTGGGCTATATATATGTTAAAGACCAAATGTAGCCCAATGTAGCCCAATGTAGCCCAAAGATGGCCACCAGAGACAAAAAAAACAAATGCAGCCCAAATATCAGCCAGATGTAGCCCAACTATAGCCCAATGACAGAATGTCCCAGAGTGTTCTAAAGAACAACTAGAGCGCTAACAGTCTTACTTATGACAAAAGTATGGCACACTTAATACATTTAATTTGAAAAGGAACAAAATGAGGGGTTTCATTTTGCCATAGAAATGTTATATATATATATATATTCACTGAAAAAACCATAGGTTACACACCAGTTATAGTTAGGAATTAGCATTTAAAAAACCTTTGAAATTCACTGAAAAAACCATAGGTTTCACACCAGTTATAGTTAGCTGGAAATTTTACTCGCATAAAACCATTGAAATTCCCACGTTATAGGTAGTTGGACTCACTATGACTTGCACGTCTGCAATGCACTGCTGATGACGTCACATATTACATCACTCATGCATATATTTAAATATTTAAACATTACTCGCTAATATATGTATTCACTAAGATACACTTAATAAGCCAGTTAACCAATCAATTTTTTTTTTAAAAACACTGAAAAAACTATAGGTTTCAGGCCTTATATAGTTAGGAATCAGCATTTAAAAAACCTTTGAAATTCACTGAAAAAACCATAGGTTTCAAGCCTTATATAGTTAGGAATTAGCATTTAAAAAAACCTATGAAATTCACTGAAAAACCATAGGTTTCAGGAGTTATATAGTTAGGAATTCGTTTTAAAAAAAAACTTTGAAATTCACTCAAAAAACTATAAGTTTTAGTGGTGTTATAGTTAGCTGGACATTTTACTCATACAAAACCAATGAAATTGCTCCTATATAGTTAGTTGTACTAACTCTATTTCGCGCACCCGCAATCCACTGCTGATGATGTCACATATTAGATCATTCATGACATGGTCAGTGACATCACTGATGACATCTCAAATGACATCACTGATGACATCACTGATGACATCATCCACGTGACAATCACATACACCTTTTCATACACAATTACAATTTTTCATCACTGTTTGTAAAATACAGAGTATCATATTTAAATCCATTGTCACAGCAATACAAGTATCTAAAAATCCACTCAGTGATTCATAGATGTATACACACATCTAATCACTTACCTATGGATTCACTCATACATGCTGTCAATAAACAATAGAACACTATCAAAAATACTTATACATCTATATCGACATTAAACAACAGCACGCATCCTATTCACATATGAAGTCATCCTACTCACTTATGCAAACAATGGATCATACTTACATATTTACTTAGCAAAACACTTATACAAACACCACTTTTTCTATTCATTTAGATAGTAAGTCATACTTAGTGAATTATAAAATCATTATTACAAGTATACAGTTATCCATACACTCACTCACACAATCATTGTGTCTTATGTATACTTATTTAAATACAACAACTGACACATACACTGCCTTTTATTTTTCTAGTTTGTTGGACCTGTACCTTTGAGAAATATATTTGCTCATCACCACACCCATAAAGAGATTCCCTCACCCAAACTGTTAGAACATGTAGTTTTAACTTCATATATCTACTGAATCAACTATTCACACATCTTTGGACAGTCACACACCCCCCACCGAACCACACACACTTTCACCCTCCCATACAAATACTCAGTTAACTAATCAATAACTAATATAGACTTTCACATAGCTAGTAACCAACTGTAGAATCAGTTTACACAACAACTGACAAAGTGATACAGATATTCACACAGTTTAGTCACTATCCACTATATTTAGTGAGACATTATAAATTGGTCAAGTAAACAGTCAATTACACTGCTACTAAATCCTCCATCCAAATATTTATTTATATATATCCACTCATTCTTCAATGTAAATTGCTATATATAATGCATATTTAAATAACGAAGCAAACCACATTCACTGGATGATGTCATCAGTGATGTCATCAGTGATGTCATTTGAGATGTCATCACTGATGTCACTGACCATGTCACGAATGATCTAATATGTGACATCATCAGCAGTGGATTGCGGGTGCGCGAAATATAGTTAGTACAACTAACTATATAGGAGCAATTTCATTGGTTTTATATGAGTAAAATGTCCAGCTAACTATAACACCACTGAAACTTATAGTTTTTTGAGTGAATTTCAAAGGTTTTTTAAAAACGAATTCCTAACTATATAACTCCTGAAACCTATGGTTTTTTCAGTGA
Organism: Lissotriton helveticus; assembly: GCF_964261635.1. Lineage (NCBI taxonomy): Eukaryota > Metazoa > Chordata > Amphibia > Caudata > Salamandridae > Lissotriton > Lissotriton helveticus. The sequence goes on from NC_136059.1 coordinate 1,041,163,103, forward strand.
ATTTCAAAGGTTTTTTTAAATGCTAATTCCTAACTATATAAGGCCTGAAACCTATGTTTTTTTCAGTGAATTTCAAAGGTTTTTTAAATGCTAAGTCCTAACTATATAAGGCCTGAAACCTATGGTTTTTTCAGTGAATATATATATATATATATATATATATATATATATATATATATATATATATATATGTATCAGGGTGGATATGGGTTTTTGAGTGTCAAGGGTATCTTTAGGGTTTATGATGTATATGGGTTTTTGGGTGGTAAGGGTATTTTTAGGGTTTAGGGTGGATGTGGGTTTTTGCATAGCAAGAGTATTTTTAGCATTTAGGGTGGGTGTAGGTTTTTGGGTGGCTAGGGCATATTTTGGGTGTTGGGTGGGTACGGGTGTTTGGGTGGCAAGGGTAGTTTTAGGGTGGGGATGGCTTTTTGGGTGGCAATGGTAGTTTTAGGGTAACCCTGGACGAAGTATCACGCTACGCTCGCGTAGTTTGGGAAGTTTGCACTACTTCGCACTACGCGAATTGCACGTAGCACAGTGCAAACACGCGTAGCGGTCATTTTTTGCTTGCTCGTGGTCCTCAACGTCAGGTTGGCGACCGCGAGCGAGCAAAATGACATCCCCACAAGACTTTTTCCTCGTTCGCGATCAGCAACATCAAGTTGCTGATCGCAAGCGTGGAAAATAAACCATGTTTCTCAACATGAGACGTCAGGTTTCTCATTGCGAGTGGTTGCGTATGCTCGCGACCGCTCGCTATGAGAAACTACCAGTCCGTGTTGAGAAAGCTGCCGCACGAGTAGAAATCCACTCGAGCAGCAGAAAACAACAGCTTGCACTGTGCAAGATGAGGTTTGCACTGACTGCAGAGTGCAGACAAGCATCCGGCACTGTGCAATCAGTGCGAACAGCATTTTGCACAGTGCACTATGCAGTTCGTGTAGCTACGGGAAGCTTGCATAGTGCGAAGTGCACTTCGCGTAGCGCTACTACGCAAACTACGCCCAGAGTTAGTTTAGGCTGAGTACAGGTTTTTGGTTACCAAGAGTATTTTTTGGGTTTATAGTGGGTGTTTGTTTTTGCGCAGCAAGGGTATTTTTAGGGTTTGTGTGGGTTTTTGAGTGGGGAGGGTATTTTTAGGGTTTAGGGTGGGTATGGGTATTTGGGGGTAAGGGTATTGTCAGGGTTTAGGGTGGGTGTGGCTTTTATGGGTGGCAAGGGTCATTTTAGGGTTTATGGTGAGTGGGGATTTAGGGGTTGTGGGTTAGAAAGGTAAGACATATATATATAAATAGATATATATCTATATATTTGTGTGTGTGTGTTTATATATATATATTTATATACACACACATACATACACGTGTGTTTATATGTATTTACATATCTCTCTCTCTATATATATGCTTTGTTACACTTTGCAAAGGACTTGTGATAGCTGAAGCGTGTCAGTGTTTCGATCCGTTGTAAACAAAGGAATAAGCCTGGTGAGTTACTCTTAGTACACTGGTACCCTACCAGTGTTGGTAAGTAAAACACAGTAAAAATATAACTGAAAAAAACAGCTGGTAACCCGCAGAGAAGGGGAGGCAATCGGAAGAGATAAGATTCCTGTATCATGGTCTACATTTGAAGTTCCGGATGGCACCAGACCTTAAAAGACATTATCATCGATTTACATGACAGACCATTTTTTAAGAAACCACAGTCACTAAGAAGTAAATAATGATGGTTCCAGACATAAACACAGAGGAGCACTAAATTGAAACAGGATCAAATAGTGCTATCCTAAAACATGTGAGCAAGTAACTATATAGATAGTGACTTCCACAAATAAAGAGAAATATATGCTGGAAGCAAACTTATGAAATAAACATGTATTGGAAAATAACACACAAGAGTAAATACATGCACAAAAGCTCTGCAGAAGTGCACAGTGTGTAAAACAAGTGTTGGGTGTTTGAGAATCAATTCCATGTGTGAATAAAAGAAGCCATCATAAGAGACTCTGCTGTCATTGTTATTTTTTCTCAGTAATATTATATGTGTATTGAATAACCTGCAGACGGCACGGGACCCACTGCGGTAAGAGTGAAGCACCACAGGTTCCAAAATACCGTGCGAGCCACGCCCACTGAGGCGAGGAGTGAACACTTTATGGTAGCTTTAAAAACTGCTGTGCCGTACTTGCAGGCAAAGACTGTGGCCTATGAGGAAGTGCTTATCAAGCACGAAATGCGTCGGGCTGAGCAATGATATTGGAGTGTAGCAGTGTGTTCTTGTTTCTGCGCTGCCTCCTTCGTGAAATAAATGGCAAAAACCTTACCTCCGTGTGTGGGCTTCCCTATAACAGGCACACTTGTTGGTTCGGATGTATATGCGCTACAATGCGCATAACATCCTTTAGTGAAATATACAGTGATACTCGGTAAAATACAGCATTAATACATTAAAGGAATATCGCACATTTAATTTGTTAATGATGTTAAAAACAACAATTGTCTTATAACATGGTTGCTTAATATTTGTTAAATACAATATTCACCATCAATACGACCACCTTATGAATCGGTCGTACCTTTCCTAAAAAGACAACAATATATGATTTCAAGCTTCCCCTTTGTTCAAACACAAGTATCATTAAGTCCCTGTGTTATAGAGCCTATAACACAATATTTTATTGAAAAAAAGTGCTTTTTTGTTCAACAAAGTGCAATGTGCATAGTATTCATTTGATAACCACACATAACCGTATAAAACCCCCACCCTAAACTACTGTCTGAGCCCAGTCAGTGAGACAGAGTGGACGACCGTCACACATTAGTTCATTCTTAATAAGTCAATTATTTACAAAAAATCATAAAATCCAGTAGGGCAAAGATCATATATTCCTTTAGTTGATAATCGTTATACAACTAATATAAATAGGCATCACCCATGGATCAAAACATACGATTTACTGCTGTATAGATAGTCATAGTTTCCCTTAAGTCCAAACAAGTCAAAACTCATAGTTGAAGTTGTTACGATATTGCAGCCTATAATTTGAGAAGATCCATCATATACTTGACTGAGTTTCATATTTTTCATTCTGGTATGTTAACAGAACTGTAGAGGAAGGGAAATAAAATCCTAATAGTAGTATATTTAAATGACCCAGATCCGATACGAACATGGATTATAAGTTACAGAAACAACCTGTTCTGTATAAAATATCTAAAAAATGTTTTCTAAGATGTTAAAACCACATTATACAGTTCGTAAACAGTAATGACCAATAAGGAAATAAATAAGGTATTTAAAACCATTATATATACAATATTCCTATTGATTAATAACAACATCGTGTTTCCTATAAAAAAAACTGGTACTGGGGGTCTGATATTGCTGTTATTGAGTATATTAATTGTCCTTCTCTTTCTAATGCAGACAAGTATAGAGGTCCTCTGTTACATTCAATCCATTAGGTTGTTTGCTATTGAGCTGCGATATGTATCTGGTCTCAAGCTTTCTGAGATTGGCCTCTCTGTTGCCTCCTCTCCTGCTTGGCATAATCGAATCCACCACAAAATATTTCAGATCTTTATTGTTACTGTTGTGGTGGGACCTAAAATGACACGCCACAGGATAAGTGTTATCCTGTGACGTTATGGCCCTCAAGTGCTGCAGGATTCTCTTGTGGACAGGGAGTTTAGTACTGCCCACATATTGCAGTGGGCAGGGACATTCTAAGATGTATATAGCAAACTCAGTTTTGCATGTTAATGTCTTGGTGATTTTATGCTCCCTGTGACTGAACCCATCCTGGTAGCTCATGCGGTTCACCCCATGCGTACATGCTTTGCATGACTTACATTTGTGGAAATCTCCTCTAGTATGATACCACAATGTTTTTGTGAGTACCTCAGGTCCAGTTTCCACCAATCTGTTTCTCATGCTAGGTGCCCTACTGTATGTAATCGAGGCACGTTTGGGTAATTTATGCCCAATGATGTTATCCTTCAGAACTATGGGCCAATTTTTGTTAATGATTTTTCTCACTTCTCGATGTTGAGAAGAGAAACCCGTAATAATTCTGAAGGTTTCAGCCATAGGATTGCATACAGGGTCAATAACTGCTGCACTTGTTTGTGTATATGATGGGGAGCTATATTTTGTTAGCAAAGATAGGCGATCTAGATTTTTAGTTTTTTGGATAGCTACATCAATGATTTTCTGTGAGTAACCCCGTTCCCGGAATCTGATGGAGCTGGCTTGCTGCGCTTCTACTAAGTCCTTCTCAGTACTACAGAGTCTGCGAAGTCGCAGCATTTCACCATATGGTATACTCATAATGAGGTGGCGAGGGTGTGTACTGTCAGCATGGAGTGTTGTATTGCCAGCTGTTTGTTTGTGATACAACTTAGTTTCAAGCTTATTATTTTGTATATATACTAATGTATCCACAAAAGGTACTTGTTGCTGACTTAGTTCCCCTGTGAATTGTATATTGAGATTATTGTCATTAAGACGTTCTATAAATCCCATAGCTTCCTCCTTGCTCCCCCTCCACACCACAAACAGATCATCAATAAATCTGTGCCAACTAATGACATGATCCCTCATTTCTTGCTCAAAGTGTGTATGGAGGACCAGTTCCTCCCAAGCTCCCATGTGCAGACATGCAAAGCTTGGGGAGAAACTGGCCCCCATAGCCACTCCTTGTAGTTGTCTGTAAAGCAAGTTGCTAAACATAAAGACATTGTGTTCAAGGCAGAAGAACTGAAGCATTTGATTCAACATTCTGTTATGTTCATAAAAAGCAGAATCTCTTCTCTCTAAGTAATACTGTATTGCTGCAATGCCATCAGCATGGCGAATACTAGTATAGAGAGATGTTACATCGAGGGCTATTAGCCAATCTCCCTCTCGTACCTGTATGTTGGCAAGTTTGGATAAGAAGTCCCCCGTATCCTTAACGTAAGAATCCAAGCCTTTTACGTGATTTTGGAGGAAATAGTCGATGTAGATGGACGTTCTTTCCAAAAGGCTTCCCCTGGCCGAGATGATTGGTCTGCCAGGGGGATTATTCCTGTCTTTATGAACCTTAGGGATGAAGTACATCGATGGTATGATTGGAAAATCAGTTTTAAGATAGTTATATTCCGGTTCAGCCAAGAGTTTCGCCGCTTTCCATTTCAACAACAACTTGTGATATTCATGTTGCATATTTTTGACTTCATCACCTTTTAGTTTTTCATAGTGTTCCCTGTTGTTCAACTGTTGGAATCCCTCTTTATTGTATTCAGTTTTGCTGAGAAGAACAATGTTTCCCCCCTATCACTGGGGCGGACAATGATGTTATTATTAGCCTTGAGTTTTTGTACCACGGATTCATAGTCAAATGTACGTTGGTAATATTTGTATTTCGCTTTACTGATTCTACCATGTAGCTCCTTCAAATCTCTTACAATGTTCTCGTGAAATACGTCAATTGAGTCCCGTGGCATTATGGGGCAAAAGGTTGAGGGAGGTTTGAAAGGAGTGAGTGGTTTGTCAGTTATTGACTCCGTAGGGGCTGCAAGAGATCGTGGCATTGCTTTCGATATATTGCTTTCACCAATTTCCATATTCATGTTGTCATTACCCTCGTTGGTCCATAGCGTATTTAATTCCTGAGTTAACGAGGGGTTTGTTTGTGTTGCGTTGTTCTCCATCACCATTTCATTGGCTTTCATCTCATGATATTTTTTCAGTTTTAATTTGCGAGTGGCTTTGTAAAAGTCTGTGCGAGTGGCTGCATAGTTCAAATTAGTTCTTGGGGCATATGATAGCCCCAACCTCAAAATGTTCTCCTCTTTAGTTGTTAGGGTCATAGTAGTAAGATTTATGATTGTCTGTTGAGAGTGGCTGTTTACTTCTTCTGCCACTGGCCCCTGCCCCTCCTTTTCGGCTGACCATTGCTTGCCTGACCCTGTCCGCGCCCCCGCTCTCCGCCTCCTCCTGCGGACGTAGTTTTTCCACTTTCTCCGTAATATTTTCTCGTCCCAGGTCTCAGAGATTGGAGGTGTTCCTCGCATAAAAAACTGATCTCTTCACCTGGAGATGGTTTTTTGCTAGCATTACCTGCTCTCGATTGTCTTTGTTCAGGATCGGTGTCACTTCCTGGACCTGAGCTGAAATCAGAAAAGTCAGATTCTTCAGTGTTAGGTTGCATTTGTTTATAATTTCTTCTGCCCCGTGTTTTTGCTTGGACATTTCCCACGGCATCTCCAGTGGCCTTGCGTATGCCGTCATATTTTCTTGAGAAAGTGAAAATTTGCCCTAGGTCATAATCCTGCCTATCTCTGGCAAATTTATATGTCTTTCTCGTTATGATCTTTTCCTCCTCCTTTTTCAGCCGGGCATTCATTTCCGTCAAATGTTTGGTTCTTTCTTCCTCCGTACCAAGGGTTTCCAATTTCTCATATAATACTGCGATTTCATCCAGGAGTTTGGTGCGGTCAATTTCGGCGTATTTAATCAGTATCAATACCAGACGCCTTGAAGCCTCTAAATTACTGTCTGCCAATTCTCGCATCAACTCCGGATTGGGGTTTTCGTATGTGGGTGATGTTAAAATCCTTAACCCTCTCGGTATCCAGTTTACCTCGATATATTTTTGAAGGGATCTTGCTTCCCACCATTTACTTTGTTCCTGGCGGGATTTTTTCTCCAGGATTTTGATCTTGCCATTAAGTGTGTCAGTACTTGGTCCTCCTTGTGGGTTTGAAGCGTTATGTGCGTTGGTGTTAACACTCGGAGGTTCTTCCGAGAACATAGTCATAGCTCTCGCCTCCCTATCCCTCACACTGTCAGCCGACATGTTGGTTAAGCGATTAATTTATGTGGACAATACAATAGATGTAAATTATAACAACTGTAACGTTTTGCCACTTTACCGCATTGCTTTCTGCCGCGATGTCCGATGAATTAGTACTCCGGTGTCTCAATTGTTGGCTCCGTCCTGGCGCCTCTCAGTTCAACTGCAGGCGCGGTTCTTACGAGATCACAATTACTTCCGGTTCAACTCACTCGGTATTCGGGGGTCAAACGTCTTCCTCCTCCCAGACGACACAAACGCCAAAGGAACCTCCGGTGGGGATCCACTTGCAGCGACGTTGACCAAATCATTAGTTTCCTTTGGAAAGGGTCTCGTGTCTGGTCGCGTAGATCCAAGCGACCAATAATATTGTAAAACCAAAGTTTCCCTGCGCGGTTGCGGCTCGCCTTAGCTTGCGCCAGAAACACAATGCACGGACCAGTTTCTGCGGTGTTCAAAATTTCTTTATTCGCTTGCCGGCTTCCTCATAACATTTCGGCACTCAGGTGCCTTGCTCACATGACAGCGAACTTAGGTGAGAGTGATTAATTTAAAGTGTAAGTGCTGTGTTGTGATTGGGCTCTGACACATAGAGCTAGAAAGCAGACTCAATTTGTAATCCTTGTCAAATACAATGCGCTTAACATCCGTTAGTGAAATATACAGTGATACTCGGTAAAATACAGCATTAATACATTAAAGGAATATCGCACATTTAATTTGTTAATGATGTTAAAAACAACAATTGTCTTATAACATGGTTGCTTAATATTTGTTAAATACAATATTCCCCATCAATACGACCACCTTAATATGAATCGGTCGTACCTTTCCTAAAAAGACAACAATATATGATTTCAAGCTTCCCCTTTGTTCAAACACAAGTATCATTAAGTCCCTGTGTTATAGAGCCTACAACACAATATTTTAGTGAAAAAAGTGCTTTTTTGTTCAACAAAGTGCAATGTGCATAGTATTCATTTGATAACCAAACATAACCGTATAAAAACCCTACCCTAAACTACTGACTGAGCCCAGTCAGTGCGATAGAGTGGACGACCGTCACACATTAGTTCATTCTTAATAAGTCAATTATTTACAAAAATCATAAAGTGCACAGTGTGTAAAACAAGTGTTGGGTGTTTGAGAATCAATTCCATGTGTGAATAAAAGAAGCCATCATAAGAGACTCTGCTGTCATTGTTATTTTTTCTCAGTAATATTATATATGTATTGAATAACCTTCAGACGGCACGGGACCCACTGCGGTAAGAGTGAAGCACCACAGGTTCCAAAATACCGTGCGAGCCACGCCCACTGAGGCGAGGAGTGAACACTTTATGGTAGCTTTAAAAACTGCTGTGCCGTACTTGCAGGCAAAGACTGTGGCCTATGAGGAAGTGCTTATCAAGCACGAAATGCATCGGGCTGAGCAATGATATTGGAGTGTAGCAGTGTGTTCTGGTTTCTGCGCTGCCTCCTTCGTGAAATAAATGGTAAAAACCTTACCTCCGTGTGTGGGCTTCCCTATAACAGGCACACTTGTTGGTTCAGATGTATACATATATATATATATATGTATATATATATATTTGTAGAAAACTCCTCCACGCCACACAATCCAGCCGGACCAGCGAAGCGATGTACAGGAGACGGACCACAGGATCGGTTACAAGTATTCTTTATTTAAATACAGCTGGGAGAAGGTGCATAACGCGTTTCAGGCTGTGTAAGCCCTTGCTCACATGCAACAATTGTTTGTAACTTTTGCAATTTTATGGTGCTTTGTGACTACGCAACCCCGCCCTCTGGTCCAGTCATGTGACCATAGACATGGAAAACATATCAATTGTTTTCAATCATTACTGTGCAAAATACGCAAAAAAAAAAGAAATAAAATTGACATTGCTTTATAAGCTTGTTATATATATATACACATGTATAAGTATGTGTGTATATTCATATATATAAAATACACACACATAAATATATGTGCATGTGAGTATGTATATATATATATATATATATATATATATATATATATATATATATATATATATATATATATATATATTCACTGGAAAAAAACATAGGTTTTGCAGACGTTATAGTTCGTTGAACATTTGACTCATATAAAACCAGAGAAATTTGCCTGTTATAGTTAGTTGAACTAACTATAACTCTCGCGCCCGCAATGCACTACTGATGATGTCACATATTACATCACTCATGACATGGTCAGTGACATCACTGATGACATCACTGATGACATCTTAAATGACATCACTGATGACATCTTAAATGACATAACTGATAACATCACTCATGACATCATCCAGTGAATGTGTGTTTCCGTAAAGTTTAAATATGTTTTATATATATATGCCAAGGTGTATTGAAGAATGAATACATTTACAAGTGCCTAAAGGAATTATTTTGTAGGTGCGTGACTGACTGTACAAGTGAGTGATTGAACATGTCTTACTGAATGCATGGGTTAGTGACTAAACTGTGTGAAAGTCAGTATTAGTCTCTCCATTGGTGTGCAAGCAACTGCATGGGTTGCCAAATAGCTACATGAGTGTCTATACAGGTTATTGATTTGTTGTCTGAGTATCTGTATGGGTCCCCGAGTGTCTGTGTGGGTGGGTGGGTGTATGAGTCTGTGCATAGATGTCTGACTGGGTGATTCAGTGGTTGTATGGATTAAAAAGTGAATCTGGGAAGGGCTGTATGGGTGAGTTAGTGTGTCTATGGATGTGTTGGTGAGTGAATAAATGTCTCAGTGGTATATCTGTGACTAACTACATATGTTTTAAGCCACTATATGCAGTGTTGGAGTATATAAATGAGTATATGTGAGACTAAGTTATTTGAAGAGTGGGTGTATAAATAAGTGTCTGCTTCTATCAGTGATTGTATAAGACAGTAAATATGTGTTAGTATCTGTATAAATAAGTGATGTGGTATGTCTATAAATAACGGAGTTGGTGTGTATAACTGTATACATGATTACATGGGTATATGATTGATTCTTACTGGCTAGGTGTGTGACTAACTCTATGGATGACTGGCAGAGTATGACTGCATGTACAGATGTATGAGTGCATTTTATAGTCCTGTATTGATGAGTAACTACATGTATAAGTGACTAGATGTGTGTGTAGACCTAGGAAATAGTGAGTGCTATGTAGTATATGGCATTCTTCTGTGAATGGTTTCAAAAATAGTAGTCAGCATTTTAGAATGGGTGTATCAAAGTTTATATTAGAGCATCAGTATGTGCATCAGATTGTCGGATGGATGATGTCATGAGTGATGTCATCAGTGATGTCATTTGAGATGTCATCAGTGATGTCACTGACCATGTCATTAGTGATGTAATATGTGACATCATCAGCAGTGTATTGCGGGGCCGTGAGTTGTAGTTAGCACAGCCAACTATAACAGCTGATTTTTTCCTGTTTTGTACGAGTGAAATGTCAGACTAACTAGGGGTGGGCGAAATTTGCGTAATCGCGTTACGCAAATCTCTGCGAAACGGTAAAAAATTTCAGCGAACACGCAGAATTCCACGAACACGCGGAATTGCTTGTTCGCAATGCTTTTTTACTGTTCGCAATCGCTATTTGCGTGCTCGGGGGGAAATATCTCACGAACACGCATTTGAGAACGCAAACAAGCAAAAAATGTCACAAAGTCGCGGAATGCAGAATATTGGGCAATTTCGCTAAATTACCCACATTCCGCAAATTCCGCGAACGGAATGGAATTTACCGCCCAGGCCTACTAACTGTAACATCCCTGAAACCTGTGTTTTTTTCTCGGAATATGTAAGGTTTTTTAAGTGCTAATTTCTAACTATAACGTCCCTGAAACCTGTGGTTTTTTTCATTGAATTTTACATATATGTATTCAATCTCCTCTCACTCTTACAAGGAAGGAATCAGCACTCAGGTCGTAGTTTGGAAGTATTTAATCTGCAAAGGATGCGATCCACATGTTTCGGCTCGCCCGAACCTTGTTAACGATAAAATACATCATTGTAACTTCCTTATTTAAATGTACAAATGCCTCCAGTTGCCATTATTGACAAAGGACTACATATTACGTTAATCCCAAAATCTGGCTGCCATATTGGCCTGGTCACCATGCGAAAATTCAGGAATTCATACAATAAAGAAAAGAAAACAAGTGTTGATATGCTCATTATGTCATTTCAGCATATCTTGCCCCGTGACCTGATTGTTCTTCAACGTGACTTGTTCATAATAAACATTCTTACAATTGCAAACATCCACATAAACAAAGAACTACACATTACTTTAAAGTGAAAGGCTAACAGCCATATTGATCTGGATACTTTGTGTATTATAATGGTTCTTACGAAATGAAAAAAAGGGGTGTTAATATACATGCACTATCCCTAAATAAAGTTGTAGTGATTATAGTTCTATTCTATTCACAGCTCATTTGAGATGTCATGAGTGATGTCACTGACATTTGTCATGATTGATGTAATGTCTGAGGTCATAAGCACTGCATTGTGAGGGCGTAGGTTATAGTTACCTTTGGTAACTATAACTTCTGAGTTTTACTGGTTTTGTATGAGGGAAATCTGAGTGTAACTATAACGTCCCTGTAATCTTTGTTATTTTCAGTGAAGTTCTAGTTTTTTTTATGTTAAGTAAGATGCCTATCACAATCGATGGTGGGGAGTTAGAAGCCGGACCTGGCCTGGCATTGTGCTGCCCCTACCCAAGCCTGCTGCTCCTGCCTCCCCACCTCCTTGCCATGCATTTTCCAAGTACATGCCCCTACTCCCTCATTACAGCCCTGTGTGGCTATTGTTCTTCCACTGGCATTTCCACCTTCTCTGAACAGTTAGCTTGCTGCCCCATCCACTTCCTCCCTATCCTCTGTTGTCTAAATCCATGCACTAGCTTCCTCCCTCCTGCCATGCATGATCTGCTACTGCCCTCCATTTAGCATGATGTCCCAGTCCTCTACTTCTGCCCTCCATTGCCCAATTCTATGTCCCATCATTGACCTCCTGCTTTGCCTCTGTGCTTAGCTTGCTGCCCCATCTCTCCTTCCCCCTCCTCTGCTCCATCCTTTTTGCCCACCATGTTCCATGGACCTGCCCCTCCTTTCTAATCTGAGTGTTCTGTTGAGCTGCCACTCCCCTTCCACCTGCCTAGCACTGTCAGATGACTGTAACCTGTCCCTGCCACCTCCACCCTGCCTGTTCACGTTCCATGCCCCTATCCCCTTCCTCCTGTCCTCCATGGTCTATTTTACTGCCACACCCTTCTGCCCTTCCTGGTCTGTTGTGCTGCAACTGCTCCTCCTACCTTCCCCATGTGGTCTGTTGTGAGGCCCCGTCCCTGAACTCTCTTATCTGTACCCAGCTCCCTCCCCTCTCTTCTATCCTCCATTGTCCTTTGTGCATGCCCCTGCCCCCTCCTTCTTGCCCATCATGGCCATTGTGCTGCCACTAACCCTTCCGCCTGCCATGCATGGTCATTTGTGCTGCCACAGCCCATCCCACCTTCCCTGTGTTGTCAGCCAGCTACCCCTGACCCCCTCCCACCTCACCTTCATGGTCTGTGTGTATGCCATTATAGTCTCGATGTTGCCCTCCATGGTGTGTTGTGCTTCTAGTGCTCATCCTGCCTGACCTCCATTATCAGCTTGCTGCTCCTACACTGTTCCCTTGCCCCCTGCCCTCTGTTTTCCATGTGTATACCCCTATTCCCTCCCTCCTGGCTTGTCTGTTCCATTGTAATGTCCCTGATCCCTCCCTTCTGCCCTTTATGGTCAGTTATTCTGCAGCTTTTTCTCCTGTCTGTCCATTATGCTCAGCTTGCTGCATACCTCTTTCCCCTCTGTTCTCTGTTGTCCATGTGCATGGTCCTGTCCCCTCTCTATTGCTTCCCATGGATTGTTGTGCTGCACTGCCCTCCCGCATGGCCTGTGTGCTGGATTGTGCTGCTGCAAACCCTGATGCCTGCCCTGTAAGGTCAGTTTGGTACACATGTCCATGTCCCTCAAGTCCTCTGCTATCCGAGTCCATGTCCCTACCCAAATTCCTCCTGCCTTCCATGATCCAAGATACCATGTACCATACTTGCTAACATTTTGAACTTGGTAAGAGGGAGATTTTGAAAAAAACTAGGGAATTGATTTTCCCCATTGACTTACATGGAAAAAGAGGAGTTTGTAGACAGATAAAATAAAGCCCATTTGTTCTTAAAAATATTGGGCATTTCCTGGCTAAATCGGGTCTGTTGGCATGTATGGTTGTACTACCATTGCCTCTTCCTTCTGCCCACAATGGTCTATTCTATTGCCACAGTCTCTCTTGCCTGTCCTGTATTGTTGGTTTGTTTCCCCTGCCCCCCTTTCCACTGCCCTCCATAGTCTGCTGTGCTGCCACAGCCCTTCCTGCCTGCCCAGTGTGGTCAAATTGTAGCCTCTCCATCCTCCTACCTGCCTTCAATTTTTCGAGTCCGTGCCCCTGACCTCTGCCTCTCAGCAGTATCCTAAAGAAGAACTAGATTGCTAACATTCTATATTTATTTCAATAGTGTGGCACGTCTGACGTCATCTTGATGTAATCAAAACTGTAATACCTATAGCATTTCCTTTAGAAATGAGAGTCTTATTTGTATCAAAATTATGGTTAGTGCTCTAAAAAATTAAAATGAGAACATATTTTCTGAGTTCTCAAATAGCGACAAAGCACTTTTAATTATTTGTTATCTTTATGTTTTTTTATCCAGTTGTCACCACTTGATTAAATGTTGCAATTTAGGGGAGAGGATGTGCTGTTACTTCCAGAGCTGTAGATTTTGCAACTGGGGAACCAGGTTGGAGTTTCTGCTTCAGCTCGACATTCTGTGATTCTGGTCAAATCACTTAATTTCCCTATGCCCTTATTGAATGTACATGTTCTACTGAGAATGTCAGACTTTATTCTCACATGACTGAGAAAGATAATATGAATTTACAGAAAATATGCTCTAATTTTAGCTTCTGGAGCACCTTCCAAAAACTTTATGGGAAAAGCATGAGAAAATAGTTTTCTCTCAAACATGATATCCCAGCAGAAGGCTTTTTTACAGAGTAAAATCACCTTAGAACACACCACAATTCCTAAACTTAATATGGTACCATCAACAAATGATTTATAAATTAACTAAAGTCTTTTATCACCCTTTATACATTCTCCTTTTGGTGACCCTCAAAACCTTCCATTCACTACATTGCATTTTTATGGTGTCCTCAGCGCGTATCTGCCTCCAGGTCTTGATCACACATAAGAGGAACTGTCACCAGTACATGTATCGTACACCCCACGTAAACACATCAGTAGGCAAAAATAAAATAAAAAAGGGGGCTAGCACATAAACGACTAATGCAGTAAAGATTTCAGCCATCTTGAAAAGTAGAAAAGAAAATAGCATGCAATGCATTCAATAGCATAAAGTAACATGAAAATAACCAAAGGAGAACATTGTGCCACCACTCTCAAATTGCTATGAATATACAGTGAGAACTCAGTGGCAAAATGTCTATCATCATGAAAATGTTTTGCCGGGAGCCATTTTAGCGGAAGAAGGAGTGGACTTCAAGCCCCAGTAGAGATCGCCTGTGTTGTACGCATGCCAGGAGGCACTCTACTTAACCCCAGCAGGGATTCCGCAGCGAGGGAGTCGTTTTAGTGGAAGGAGGGGGCTGACTTCAAACCCCAGTGGAGATCCCGGTAGGAAGCCTGTGTTATGAGCACACCAGGAGGTATTTCCACACAAGGTCCAAGCTACCATCTCCCTTGTTCTGTCCAAACTCAATTATGCCAATAGCCTCTACAAAGGATCACCTTTAACGGCCATGAAAAGACTACAACGGATTCAGAACTCGGCTGCCAGACTACTCTTGCATATCAAACCACAAGACCAAATCTCCCCTGCCTTGAAAGCCCTGCATTGGCTACCGGTTGCCAGAAGATCCATGTTCAAGCTGCTTTCTATCACCCACAAAGCAATACATGGAATGGGACCGCTCTTCATCAGGAATAAAATCACCAAACACATTCAACAGAGGAATCTCCGCTCTAAAGGAGCATCTTGCATCAAAATCACAAGATAATAAAAAAAAACATCGGTGGCACATCCTTCTCTGTTCAAGCAGCCAAACTATGGAACTCTTTACCCCCAACATAAGTTCCACCGACAACCACCTTATCGTCAGAAAACTACTCAAGAATTGGCTCGTCTTCCACACATATGCACCATTTGCAAACAGAAATTTACAGCATATCCCTCTGTATATAAGCATTTGTTTTTACTATAGATATGTACTTATCTTTGTGGATTGCTTTGTATAAACATGCAGAATAATTATGTTGTTGAAAGAAAAAATAATATTAATAAATAAATAAAAAATAAAAATCATCTTTGGTCTACATGTACTTACTTCCATTGTGCATCTATGTACCGCCATGTACTTGGATTTTATGTCTGTTACTTTTCTCCTAAAAAGCATATCCGATGCACTACCCTATTTCTCATCCTGTGCCTCTATCAATATCTTTTTTTAAAACATATTTTTATTGTAGCGAAGTCATAGAAAAGAAAGGCACAGAGCATAACGACATTGACACCGGCAATATGCGATCAATAAGAGTATGCAATACCAACGGCACTACACAGCCATTTATGGCCCACATCCCGGAGGCTGGGCGGCGTAGGATCAGATCATGGTCATAGGCAGAGAATTTTGCGGTCGTATTCCAAAGATATGAAACCCATCAGTGGCTTCGCAATGATTGTCATT
Organism: Lissotriton helveticus; assembly: GCF_964261635.1. Taxonomy (NCBI): domain Eukaryota; kingdom Metazoa; phylum Chordata; class Amphibia; order Caudata; family Salamandridae; genus Lissotriton; species Lissotriton helveticus. Next base: position 1,041,178,785 of record NC_136059.1, read on the forward strand.
ACACATTAATATAATACCAAACAGTTCAATAACAACTATTAATCCCTCGAATGGCATCGCTAGTACTGGTTCAATAGAGTAGGACAGTTGTGTGAGGGCCAGGTACGGTCCAGTCAATGGACGGCAGTATACACCTATGGGAATCACATCAATATACATACATACATATCAAGGGATCTTAGCGTGGCAACGTGGGACACCTACAACGTCTAACAGCCCTCCTCTCCAGCCCTCTCCCCTCCACAGTCAGACTCCGAGGCATCAGAAGAAAACAACTCAGCACTGGTGGCATCAGAGTCATCTTCCGCCAGTCCCTCCATACACAGCGTTCTCCAGGCAAGCAAATCATCTTGCAACTTGTCGTCCCTGCGGGTGCGCAGCATATGAGTCTCCTCAGCCAAGGCCACTCTCTCGCATCCCTCAGCCACATAAGAAGCTCAGGCGCCCTCTGACCCATCCAAGTGATAGCCACTCGTCTCCTCGCCAAAACTAGTAGGAGTTGCAGGAACTTATATGATAGTCTCTTTTTTTTAGGTCTGGGCACCAATGCAAGGAGGCATTGGAGTGGGTCCAGCGGAAGCTGGAGGTGTATAGCCCGAACAACGTACCGCACCACCTGTCGCCAAAAATCCTGAACAAGGGGACACTCCCATGCCAAATGCATGAAGCCCGCCCTCCCCATTCCACATCTAGGACAATTGTGGCGTCTATCCGCCGATATACGATGGAGGGAGACCGGTGTCATATATGTGCGATGGACAAAATTAAAGTGAATACGTTTAAATGGAGCATTACAGGAGACCTTACGGGTCAACAGACCAATCCGCGTCCTCTGTGCAGGCTCCAACTCCACCCCCAGGTCCGCCTCCCACGCCCCCCAAGCCGGGGCCAACGGGGGAGTCGAATCCCAGCGCATAGCGGAGTAGAGGAGGGAAATCAGGCGTTTACCTCTCCCACAGGACATGATGACGTCAAGGGTATTAGTGGACGGAGGTGCTTCCGGGAATTGGGGCCATGTTATCCTGGCCACCTCTTGGAGGCTACCGTAGTGAAGGTATCGTCCCTCAGTCAGTCCAAATGACTCCCTGGCACCCTCAAAGGTCACAAAGGCGTAGTTCGGGTAGAGGTCTGCGAGAGTCATACAACCACCAGACCGCCACTCCCGGAAGGACATGTTTTCCTCCAAACAGAGTATCGGGCCAGGGACCAAACTGGGAGCTCTCTGTGGAACGGTGCGCGCAGCAGCACCCTTTCAACAAATCGCTGCCAAATATTAGCCGTATGACGCACCACGAAAGGTAAAGTGGTGTCGGCTCCGCGCCCCTGCATCAGTGCCCCTTGCAGGGCCTCGTCAGTCGCAGCACCAGCCAGCAGTGCCAGTTCCCAATTCTCTCCTGCAGCGAACCATCTGGCGGCAGGAAGAAGCTGCGCCGCATAATAGTATAAGTCAAACCTCGGGGCTTCGAGGCCACCTTTATCCCAACATCTCGTCACTGTGCGCAGGGCGACCCTGCTGCATCCACCTGCCCAAAGGAGTGAGGTGAGGAGAGAGTTCAATGTGCGGAAAACTCGGGGAGGTAACGGACATAGGGAGTTCTGCAGAACATATAAGACCCTAGGGAGCATCACCATTTTGGCAATCACCAATCGCCCCATGAGAGAAAGGGGGAGCGTGTTCCAAAAGGTAATAGATTTGCGGAGGGCTGTGAGTATTCTGCCGACGTTGTAAGTCAGCAGGGTCTCCGTAGATGTGGCCACCTGGATGCCCAAGTACCGGAAAGCCGTGCGCTCGTACCGGAGTCCCAAATGTTGAAGCTCCGCGCCCGGATCTGGGACCGCATTCGTCAGCGGGAAGACTAGGGATTTGGTGATATTTATAAGCAACTCAGAGGCTGCGCCAAATCGATCCAATAGTCGCAACAGTTCGGGAGGGCCTCAGCCGGGGAGGTCAAATAGAAAAGCGCGTCATCCGCATAGAGGGAGACCACATTGGTAGTATCATGCACCAAAATACCCCAAGCCCGTAGGTCCGCGCGGGCGGAAACGGCAAGGGGCTCAATTGCAAGAGCAAATAGGAGAGGGTAGAGGAGGCAGCCCTGTAGGGTGCCTCTGCCCAGTGACCACTCCGCCGAGCGGGCCGACCCCAGCCGTACCCTGGCGCGTGGCGCCTTATAGAGCGCCCGGATCCAGTCTCGAAACCGAGGTCCGAACCCCATTTTCTGGAGTACCTGCAACAGATATCCCCAGTGCACCGTGTCAAATGCCTTAGCCAAATCAATGGAGACCAACACGTGAGGACCCTCCCGTCCCTGCACCTCGTGCAGGATATAACTGAGACGACGCAAATTCATCGCCGTGTTACAACCCGGGATGAATCCACACTGGTCAGGGTGGCCTAGGCGTGTCATGAGTGGGGCAAGGCGCGTGGCCAATAACTTAGTTAGGATTTTCGCATCCGTATTTAGCAACGTGATAGGATGATATGCTGCGGTATCAGTGTTGTCACCGCCAGGCTTCAGGATCATGCACACTTCCCCTTGAGTCATGGTAGGCGGAAGGGTGCCAGCATGCAGAGCCTCATTGTAGACCCGCAAGAGGAGGGGGGCCAGGACATTCCCAAAGGACTGATAGAACTCAGCCGGATAGCCATCACCCCCAGGGGTCTTGGAGCAGGGGAGGGCAGCGATCGCCGCAGTAATCTCACCTAGTGTCAGATTCGCGTCAAGTTCCTTCGCCGCAGCCTCCGGCAACGTCTGGAGTTGGAGGCCCTCAAGATACGACTGACCGACCTCCTCCGATATCAATGGGTCAGCTTCATAGACAGTCTTTAAATGGTCACGAAGAACCTCAAGAACTTCGGCCTCAGAGTGGACCATAGTGCCAGCGGAGTTCCGTAAGGCAACGATCCTCTCAGGTGCGAATTCTCGCCGCAGAATCCAGGCCAACAACCGGCCGGACTTATCCCCCTCCCGATGGAGGCGTTGCCTGTACTGGCCCAGCGTAAATCTGTCAAGTCGTGTAAGTATGTCATGGATCGACACCAAGGCCTCCCTCTCCATCTGATGACCCAGTTCTTCAGGATTAGCACAGGACTGTACGCGTTGAAGCGCAAGTTCCGCATCTTGCAATTCAGACAACAATTGTTTCCGGACCCCATAGGAGAGGCCCATACATGCGCCACGTACCACCGCCTTCAATGCCTCCCATTTGGTGGAGTAGGGTAAGTCATCCCCCCCCCCCAGTTGAGGTCCAAATAACCCGACATTGACTCCGCTACATGCTCCCTAGCCACTGGATCCTGTAGCAAGTCAACCGGCAACCTCCACGTTCGCGGACGCGCGGTACGATCAGGCCACTTCGCCACACACGTCAGCGGAGCGTGATCCGACAGGTATCAAGCCTGATGAGTAACCGACAAGGTAAGGGAGGTGGTTAAGTTTGCCGCAAGTATGCGGTCTAGTCTACTATGTGTACCGTGAGTCGGAGTGTAGCACGTGTAGATCTTCTGGGTGGGGTGGCAGGTTCGCCACACGTCGCGCGCCCCAAGATTGTGCATCACGTCCCGCAGACGCGCTGTCATACAGGGCTCGGTGCCCGCCCTGGGCGGATGACGGTCCAGCTCGTGGTTCAGTATGCAATTGAAATCCCCAAACCAGAGGAGGAGCGCATCCAAACTTGGAACCAGAAGATCCTGAATCTGAGAGAAAAAGGTCGGGTCATCAGTATTCGGAGCAGGAATTCCTTGTCGTCCAGTCTAAGCCTCACTAATAAATACCTGCCGTCCACATCCGCGTCTATATATTGTACAGCACACGGAATCCCCGGGGCCACCCAGATAAGGACCCCCCTAGCGTACGTAGAGAAAGAGGAATGAAAGATCTGGCCTCTCCATTTCCTAGACAATCGCTGTGTGCCATCATCGTCTAGATGGGTCTACTGCAAGCAGGCCACCGAGACCCCATGGCGTTTAAGAAAGGTGAGGACTCTGTGTCTTTTGGTGCAGGTGCCAAGGCCACGCACATTCCACGTCAAAAACTTGAAACCCACGGCATAGGAGTACGCCCAACCGGGCTATAGCTTAGATGCAACGCAAACCTGACCCCCCCGGCCCCCACTACTTGTAAATCCGGAGGTGTAGCCCATGAAGCGAGCCCCCTATAAGTCTGAATCAGTGTGTACATGATGCCATTTCAACTTCTGTCATGAACCCCTCCCCACCCCCCAACATCCCCAAAACACAAAACCTTTGCAAAATCCCCTCTCCCACCCCCACCCGCGAGCAATAGGATAGCAACACAGAACAACGCCACCCCGCCCTTCCCCCGCCAGTGCCAGGACGTGCACAGCCACCCCATACAGCCCAATCAACCCACACTCACTCACACCAAGTCAACCCCCCCACCCTCCCTCCCAGCTCCCCGAAAGACCCAACAAACCCAAGAAAGAAATACCCGGGCATGTCTCCTCAATGCTGCCAGCAGTGGGGGTATGACAACACTCAGAACAATGGCCCGGTCCCCACACCTCACCCCCAGTCCCCAGGACAGCAGGGCACCAGTCATATAGCATGGTCCAATGGCCAGGAAAATCCCAGCAACCAGCACGGGGAGCGGTAACCCAGCACAATGTCAGCAGATGGCACCCAATCAAAGGACAGTCATACAAATAGGTACTTCAAGGGCAAAGCGAATGAACAGGAGAGGCCAAACCAATAGAAAGGGAAAAAGTTATTCCTACCTCGATGCAGTTAGGGCCATCTCCGGGACCACTGGAGCCTCAGAGTCCGTTTCCAGGGGCAACTCTTGCAAGGTGTCCTGTACCAAGACATCGCCAGGAGCAGGGGCCTCGGGCGACCCCGAATCCGCCCTCACCTGCGAGGATTCCAAATGGATAGCTCCATCCGCTCCCACCGTAGGTCGGGATTCAGGAGAACCCCGGGACCTAGATCGGCGCCCTCTCCTACCACGGCGTCTCCTCTGCGGCCTGGTCCCCCAAGTCTCACGCGGGCCTCCTCGTTCACCTGGGGGCAAATCGTCTCCTCTGATCTCCAGCCATTCCCAGACCTCCGCTGGCATCTCAAAGAAGTGCGCGGGGCCTTGAGACAGTACTTTAAGCTTGGCAGGGTATAAAAGCATATACTGAAGCTGCATTTCCCGTAGCTTTTGTTTAACCCCCAAGTAGGATTTTCTCTGCTCCTGCACTTGTTGGGTATAGTCAGGATAGATCGATATTCGACTGTTCTCAATCATGAGGGACTCCGATTCCCTAGCAGCTTTAAGGATGCAGTCACGATCTTTGTAATTAAGGATCTTCGCGATGAGGGCTCTGGGAGACTCACCCGGCCGTGGAGGGGGCACTAGGGCCCGATGCGCTCGCTCCACTACGAAGACGCTGGACAGTCCATTCAGGCACACGCGTTCACGGATCCATGTTTCCAGGAAGCGTTCAGGGTTCCCCATCTCCAGTCGCTCCGGAACTCCAAGGACCCTGATATTACTCCGGCGTGCCCTCCCTTCCGCGTCTTCAGCTCGTCGTTCCAATGCACGGGTAGTAGAGGTAAGTTGGGCGAGCGACTTCTGTAAGGAAGCAACCTCTCCCTGCAACTGAGTGATGTTGCCCTCCGCGTCCGACACCTTATCTGCCACTTTGCGAAGGTCCGTCCGCAGCAAGTTGACATCTATAGAGACCGTCTCTATCTGGCGCTCCAGGGCAGAGTGGGATCCCTGAATGGCCTTAAGGATTTCAGCCCTGGACGGCTCCGTAGCCCCCTCTCCGCCATCTTCTGCCCCCGACTGGCGTGTGATCCTCTGCGGCGGGAGGCGCGGGGTGGTATACTGTACGATTGTGTTCGGCTGTGAGGCCTTCGAAGAACGGCCTGATCGGGCCGCCATGTCGAAGATTGCAGCACCAAGCAGAAAGTTCCAAGGCGTCTATCCTCGACCCCAATCAAGTCCGGGACAAGTTCTATAGGAGGTAGGAAGTCACCGCCGGGCTCACAGGCAACGCGGTGCCGGCAGCTCCTAAGAGAAAGCAGGCGGTCCAGCAAGCAGGGCAGGACGATGCCAACTCCTCACAACCCTGGTAGTGCAGAGGAGTCCAGGGTCCGGGACCGCCCCGAGGGAGCAAGGATCAGGACAGGCGGCAGGGTGGTTACAGTCACTCCCTCGTGTCGCAATTACTCCCACCTCCAGCTAGCAGCTGGGAGTCAGCAAGCCACAGGGGCCTTACCCCCCCCGAAGGGGTCCACAGTCACAGGCCAGGCCGAGGGATAGGCGCACCCCGCCACACTACTCCACCGCCTCCCCTAGGAATAGTCAAAATGGCGGCTGTGTGGGGGAAGGGGCGAGGGACCCCTGCAGTCAGAGGATCGCCAGTGTCTGTGCACCCACGGAGGTAGTATAGTAAAGGAAGTCAGAATCGGAACAGGGGGGGCCGAGGGAAGCAGGCGCTCAGGCGCTGCGGGTCACCGTAGGAGGATCAGGCCAGGTCGGGCACCGGGCAGGCGAGACCCCCACTCCAACTGGAGTCACCGGTAAATCTCAGAGCAGCAGTACTCACGCCCTCCGCCACCGATCGCAGGCTCTCTGGTGGTGCTCCGGCCAATCCTCGGCTGCAGCAGCTTCAGGGGTGGAGCTCCGCCTCGGGAGCACAGCCAAAATGGACGGCGCCTCCACTTCGTCTTCTCCTTCACTCCGGCCCCAAGGTGCAGAGCCGCTACGCTCCGCCGCCTCAGATCACCTCCGGGGGACTCGGATAGGACGCCGGGGCCCGTCAGGGGCTCGGCCAACCCGACAGCATCAGGCGGAGCGCCCGCAGACCGGCGTCTCTTTACAGGCCCAGTCCGCGGCGTCACGTGAAGCAGGACGCCGGCGCTACCCCCGGCAGAGTCTTCACCATCGACCACGAGGGATTCTGGGACAGCTTCTCCGGCGCAATGGCCTCAGTCGTGTCAGGGCAGGTTCCGACACAGGTCGCAGAAAGTGGGACAGCCCGGGCAGTATTTGACACAGGATTTCGCTGGTCTTCGGGACGGAGCTGGAGGAGCTCACGTCCTGTCGGCGAAGCTGCTTGGCCACGCCCCCTCTATCAATATCTTTAATCTACATATACTTACCTCCTTTATGTATCTATATACTTTCAATGTACTTATGGATCTATATATTATCACTTTCTTCTAATTTAGCATTTCCACTGCACTACCCTATTTCTCAGCCTATACTTCTCTCAATATATCTTCTAGCCCAACCTTCTGACTCATCTCAAACTTCTTTCTACTACTCTTTCTAATGCACTACCCTATTTCTCATCCTATACATTTATCAATATATCCTCTACATCCACTCTCTCATTTATCCCAAACCCCATACCACTAATATGATCCCCAAAATAAACCTTTCTAGACTCTCTCCTACTCTACCCCTCCTTGCATCATCTGACACCTCTTTTACCATACTGATCCCCCAAAACAAACATTTCTAAACTCTTCCCTCTGACTCCTCCCCTCCAAAACTCCTTTTTACTCATCCAAAAGCCTCCTGCAAAGACCTTCACTCTTTTATCCCTCCACTATCCTTTTCAATCAAAATTAACAGACTAACATGTTCACTTCTCAAATTCCATATTCTACTATACTAATTCACTACTAATCCTTTATGGGTTCCAGAGTAGTACGCTGCTCGCCAATAAAGCGCCTCATCACCCCATCAGGGTTACAAGCGATATTTAAATGCAAACCTTTTCCCTTTTCTACCCCTCCCCAACCCTTCTCAATCCAAATAACTGATTAACATATCCACCACTAAAATTACTTTCATGTTTCACCATACTAATTCAACACTAATACTTATGGGTTCTAGAGTAGTGGACCGACTGGCTGAGTATTTCTAGAGGGACAAGGCAGGGTTGTCCCCTGTCTCTCCTCCTATTCGATATTTATATTGAGCCCTTTGTATGTTCCTTAAGACAAGACCCAGAAATTAAACCATTCAAAATCGGAGATCTAGAGCTCAAGACAGCTCTTTACGCTGATGATCTACTCCTATATACGTCCAATCCAGAGGAAGCAATACCAAGACTATTCAGACTGGCCGAGGACTTTGGTTCAATATCAGGGTACAGCATTAACAGAGACAAAACTGATATAATGAGCTGGAATAATCGTGTCCCTATTCTAGAAGCAAAATCTAAAATCAGATACTTGGGGGTCTATCTCACTCAACACCTAGATGATACCCCTAAGACTAGCTGGTTAACAGTTGTAAAAGAGATCAGAAAACTCCTGACTAGATGGAACACTCTACCTTTAAACATATATGGTAGGGTGAACTTCGTTAAAATGATAATCCTGCCAAAAGTCACCTTTTGGTTTAATTCTATCCCTTTAATCTTTAATAAAAAATATATCTCTAACCTGCAAGGTAGGATTGGTACTTTTATTTGGGCTACTAAATCCCCTAGAATAGCTTGGAAGAAGCTCAGAAGAGGATTAACCCCTTCCACGCTCATGACGAGCTGGGCTCGTCATGAGGTAGCCTCCTCGCACGCTCATGACGAGCCCAGCTCGTCATGTAACATGCGTTTTACAAAATCTCAGCGTGCGAGCGGAATTCCGCCCGCACGCATGTGGTTAAAGCTTGGCGGATTGGCACTCCCAGATCTACTTTTTTATTGCTACGCCTTCCAATTTAAATTTTTTAGACCTTTAGCCAACAAATTGGATTCTACCTCACACGGCAGACTTTTTCAAGCTATGCTATCAGACCTCCCACATAGTGCAGATTTCTTTCTGTTTAAGTTTGTTGACCAAAAGTTCTTTAAAAAAATTAGACTAAAGCTCCTACGGACAGCCCTGGATAATTGGCAATGGATACGGAAAATTCTGGGTATCCCTTATTATCACTCTCAAGCCCCAATTTGGGATTCTCCTGGTACTCCAGAATGTCTGTTGGACCAACTAGCTCTCCCGCTGAAGAAAGCTGGCCTTAAAAAATGGGGGGACCTTCGCGACGTTTCGAGATTACTAAGTTGGGAAACGCTATCAAGCTTAACAGAGGGTACCATCACAAGGTTCAAGTTTTACCAACTGTCTGCATGGTGGGGAAGCCAGAACTGGAATACAGAAGAGGAGAGCCTCCTGCTTGACTTAATAACTAGGCAGAAGGGATGGAAGGGTGAGACTGCTGAGTGGTATAGAATTTTAGTGGGAAGCAAAGATAATCCAGAGGCTGAAATAACTAAATTATGGGATACCCCCACAGTACAGATTTCAGATGACATAATAAAAGTCTGGTCAGATTCTTTCACAATGTCTCAAAAAGTTATTAAACCATCGAACCTGAGAAGAAACCACCTGTTCACAATGTATAGGGCTTACTGGACCCCGGCGAAACTTTCCAAAATATCAACAGTACAGTACTTCTGTCCAAGGTGTAAGTTTCCAGCAGCAGATGACATCCACATGTACGTTGAATGCCCTGAAATAGGTAGTTTTTGGAGACAGGTGTGCGGATTCTTGGAAGAGGTACTGTTATCACCAATCATATGTACCCCCAGACTAGTTCTCTTTGGTTTTTCATCTGATTATGATATAAACAGCTGTATATCACAGTTTATTTTTTATGTAGTTGTCATCACCAGAAGAGAGATCTGCAAAGAATGGAAATCAGAACTCCCTCCAAAATTTGCTGATTGTCTTAAGAACATCATGGCGGTGAGTAGATTAGATTTACTATGTGGAGGGGTAAAGTCTGTTAAGCTTTGGTCTGCCTTGAAAACATGGTGTGAAAAATAACAACAAAAAGTCCAATGATTATGCCAGAGGTTACGTGGTCTCGTCCTCCCTTTGTAGCAAGTAACATCGGGAAAGGGAGTTGGATTGGAATTAACCTTACCTCTGGGCGATCTTCACTGGATATCCACAAACACAAGGGCAGGAAAGGAAGGTTTGTGTCAGTGGCCTGAAGTACGTCTATTTAGAGCTAACATCTACTGGTGGCATATATGAGGACAACAAAAAATAAAGAAAGAAAAAAAAAAAGGAATAAAATCACCAAACACATTCAACAGAGGAATCTCCGCTCTAAAGGAGCATCTTGCATCAAAATCACAAGATAATAAAAATAAACATGGGTGGCACATCCTTCTCTGTTCAAGCAGCCAAACTATGGAACTCTCTACCCCCAACATAAGTTCCACCGACAACCACCTTATCGTCAGAAAACTACTCAAGAATTGGCTCGTCTTCCACACATATGCACCATTCGCAAACAGAAATTTACAACATATCCCTCTGTATATAAGCATTTGTTTTTACTATAGATATGTACTTATCTTTGTGGATTGCTTTGTATAAACATGCAGAATAATTATGTTGTTGAGAGAAAAAAATAATAATAAAGAATAAATAAATAAAAATCATCTTTGGTCTACATGTACTTACTTCCATTGTGCATCTATGTACCTCCATGTACTTGGATTTTGTGTCTGTTACTTTTCTCCTGAAAAAGCATATCCGATGCACTACCCTATTTCTCATCCTGTGCCTCTATCAATATCTTTAATCTACATATACTTACCTCCTTTATGTATCTATATACTTTCAATGTACTTATGGATCTATATATTATCACTTTCTTCTAATTTAGCATTTCCACTGCACTACCCTATTTCTCAGCCTATACTTCTCTCAATATATCTTCTAGCCCAACCTTCTGACTCATATCAAACTTCTTTCTACTACTCTTTCTAATGCACTACCCTATTTCTCATCCTATACATTTATCAATATATCCTCTACATCCACTCTCTCATTTATCCCAAACCCCATACCACTACTATGATCCCCAAAATAAACCTTTCTAGACTCTCTCCTACTCTACCCCTCCTTGCATCATCTGACACCTCTTTTACCATACTGATACCCCAAAACAAACATTTCTAAACTCTTCCCTCTGACTCCTCCCCTCCAAAACTCCTTTTTACTCATCCAAAAGCCTCCTGCAAAGACCTTCACTCTTTTATCCCTCCACTATCCTTTTCAATCAAAATTAACAGACTAACATGTTCACTTCTCAAATTCCATATTCAACTATACTAATTCACTACTAATACTTTATGGGTTCCAGAGTAGTGCGCTGCTCGCCAATAAAGCGCCTCATCACCCCATCAGGGTTACAAGCGATATGTAAATACAAACATTTTCCCTTTTCTACCCCTCCCCAACCCTTCTCAATCCAAATAACTGATTAACATATCCACCACTAAAATTACTTTCATGTTTCACCATACTAATTCAACACTAATACTTATGGGTTCTAGAGTAGTGTGCTACTTGCGCTTCAAAAACCCATCAGGGGTAGCAAGCGCTATATAAATACAAACCTATTTCCCTCTTCTATCCCGCCACCTACCCTTCTCTACCCAAATAACTGAATAACATATCCACTACTCAAATTACTTCATATTTTACTATACTAATTTTCAACACTAATCATTTATGGGTTCCGGAGTGGCGTGCTACTCGCCAGAAAAGTGCTTCAACACCCATCAGGGGTAACAAGAGCTATATGAATGCAAACCTTTCTTCCCCTTTTATCCCTCCGCTATCCTTCTCACTCCAAATAACTAACTAATATCCACCACTGAAATTACTTTCATATTTCACCATATTAATTCACCACTAATCCTTTATGGGCTTCCAGAGTAGCGTGCTTCAACACCCCATCAGGGGGAATAAGCGCTATATAAATACAAACCTTTTTTCCTTCTCTATCCTTCTACTATCATTCCAAATCCAAATAACTGATTAACCTATCCACCACTTAAAATGTACTTGCATGTCTCACTATACTAATTCAACACTAATCCTCTATGGGTCCCGGAGTAGCGTGCTACTCATCGAAAAAGCACTTTGACACCTCGTCAGAGGTAGTAAGCACTATATAAATGCAATTACAATACAATACAAGACAATACTTAACCCTGGCAGGGCTCCTGCAGCGCGGGTCGTGCCCCAGGCGTATGCCCGTGCAAACACCGGGTCAAGAGCGGGCCTGTCTGCGTCCATCTGTGGCCAACAGAGACTGGGCTGGGCCACCCCTCTTAGCCCTTATATTTGTAGCCCTTATTTGGGGGGAATCTGGATTCTGGGATCTACAAACCACGAACATGAATGATAGAAGGAGAGTCGGAACTGGTGCCGTCTGTGTCGCTGTAATGGGAAAGAAGAAATCCGAAGCACCTCTGGTACATGGTGCTGCAAGTAAGAAAAGATACGCCACTATTACTTTTGCATGTCTTTTCACTGATGCCGTGGGGGCCATTAACTATGAAATCGGGATTATTAAAGAGAGGTTGGATGCCACAAAAAATACCCTATCAATTAATACATGCAGCTCTACTGAGAGATAGTCAGGGTAATTGCACTGACATACATGGCCCACCAAGTAGGCCTATCCCTAACAAAGAGCAGTTTAACCCCCCCACCACGCCCTGGTCACTTGGGCTATCCGGGGTTGGTAACAGGGCAACTAACCGGTATGTCTATAATGGCACGTTGGATTTTACTCAAGACCCTATAGCAGCGAAACCCTCAGAGCCAACATGTAATCCCCCATCAATAGGCAAAAAGAAAGGACTCCCAAAAAACAATCCAATTTGGGCTTTAAGAAAATCTCTGCTGTCACAACCCAAGACAACATCCCAGATGGTGATATACTGCAGGTTGGGAATTCTCATGATGTGGACCCTGGCCGCTGATTTGGAGGGGCAGACAGATGTAATGGAGACCATATGTGCCAAATGTTTAGATTCGGTACCCATGGCCTTAAAGGGAATCAAACTGACACTGAAGGATATAAAAGATCAAGTAATTGATCTGAATGCTAAAACTACGGATAATTTAAAAGGAGCATTGCCCCGTTCCCACAGGAAGGGAACTCCAGCTTGTAAACAAGTAATTCCTGATGGATCTCAAGCAGATAGACCAATCAATCAATCTCAATCAGACATTTGTAGAGCGCACTACTCACCCATTAGGGTGTCAAGGCACTGAGGGGGGGGGGGGGCTGTTACTGCTCGAACAAGCAGGTCTTTAGAAGTCTCCTGAAGGTCAGCAGGTCCTGGGTCTGTCCCAGGTGGATGGGGAGGGTATTCCATCTCTTGGCGTTGAGGTGGGAGAAGGATCTGCTGCCGGTGGTTATTGGGTGGATGCGTGGAATGGTGGCGAGGGCGAGGTCAGTGGAGGGAAGCTGGTGGTTGGGAGTGTAGAAGGTGAGTCATTTGTTGAGGTGATCCTCTTGTTGACGGGGAGCCAGTGTAGGTCCCTCAGGTGGGTGGTTATGTGGCTGTGGCGGGGGATGTTGAGGATGAGGCATGTAGAGGCGTTCTGTATGCGTTGGAGTCTCTTCTGAAGTTTGGCAGTGGTTCCTACGTAGAGAGCATTGCCGTAGTCCAGCCTGCTGGTGATGAGGACCTGGGTGACCGTCCTTCAGGTTCCGGTGGGGATCCATCTGTAGATCTTGCGAAGCATGCGGAGGAGACGGCGTTGATTTGCTGGGTCATTGACAGTGATGAGTCCAAGATGAACCCCAGGTTGCGTGCATGGTCGGTGGGTGTTGGTGCAGCTCCCAAGGAGGCCTGCCACCAGGAATCGTCCCAGGCGGAGGGGGTGGAGCCGAGGATGAGGACCTCTGTCTTGTCCGAGTTCAGTTTCAGGCAACTGTTCTTCATCCAGTCGGCGACAGCCTTCATTACTTTGTGGAAGTTGGTTTTGGCGGTGGGGGGGTCTTTGGTGAGGGAGAGGATCAGCTGGGTGTCATCGGCATATAAGATTATGTTGAGGTTGTGCGATCGGATGATGTTGGTGATTGGTGTCATTTAGGCATTGAAGAGGGTCAGGCTGAGGGATGACCCCTGGGGTGCACCGCAGGTGATCTTTGTGGCTTTGGATTGGAATGGAGGGAGGCAAACTCTCTGGGTTCTATCGGTGAGGAAGGAGGTGATCCAGTTCAGGGCCTTGTCACCGATCCCTGCAATGTGGAGGCGTGTTTGGAGAGTGGGGTGGCAGACGGTGTCGAAGGTGGCCGAGAGGTCTAGGAGGATGAGGGCCGTGGTTTTGCCGTTGTCCAGCAGGGTCCTAATGACGTCGGTGGCGTCGAGTTTCGATGCTGTGGTTGCTGCGACAGGGATGAGTCCAAGATTTTGTTCTCTTCAAGGAATCAAGTCAGTTGTCTGTTGATGATCTTCTCAATGACTTTCGCCGGGAATGGTAGCAGAGAGATGGGCGGGAAGTTCTTGAGGTCCTTAGGGTCTGCCTTGGGTTTCTTGAGTAGGGCGTTGATCTCTGCGTGTTTCCAGCTTTCCAGGAAGGTGGCAGTCTTGAAGGAGCTGTTGAGGATCTTTCGGAGTTGGGGTGCGATGATGGAGCTCGCTTTGTGGAAGATGTGGTGGGGCAGGGGTCCGACGGTGAGCCTGAGTTGATGGTGTTCATGGTTTTGAGGGTGTCTTCATCATTGACATGATTCCAGGAGGTCAGGAGGCCGGTGTGACTGGGGGGGGGGGTGAGTCTGCAGAGTCGGCAGCTGTCGGGGGGGTTTGAGTGTTGAAGCTGTTGTGGATGTCTATGATCGTGCGGTGGAAGAAGGTGGCTAGGGAGTCGTAGAGGTCTTGTGATGGTGGAATGTTGTTGGAGCTGGAGCTGGGGGTGACGAGTTCCTTCACGATGTGAAGAGCTCTTTGCTGTTGTGCGTGTTGTTGTCGATGCGTTCCTTGAAGGAGGTCTTTTTGGCAGTTCAAATGAGTTGGTGGTCCCTGCGGCTGGCGTTCTTGAGAGCTGTGTGGTTGTCTGGTGTTTGCTCGAGGCACCATTTCTTCTCGAGTCTTCGGCAGGTCTGCTTGGATGTCTGGAGGTCGGCAGTGAACCAGATGGCCCTTCTGTCGGTGCATCTGTTTGAGGGTTTCTTGATTGGGGCGAGATTGTTGGCGCAGTCTTCGATCCATTGCCTGAGGTTGCAGGCGGCTGTGTCGGTGTGGTCTGTTGGTGGGCCTTGGGCGAGGGAGGTGATTAGCTGGTCTTCGGTGACCCTGTTCCAGCTGCTCTGGGGTATGCATTGTGCGTGGTTGTGTGTGGTGTTTTTCTTGAAGGAGAAGTGGATGCAGCGGTGGTCGGTCCAGTGGAGTTCGGTAGTGTGGCTAAAGGTGACGTGGCTGCTGGCGGAGAAGATGGGGTCAAGCGTGTGTACAGCGGAGTGGGTGGGTGTCGTGACGAGCTGTTTGAGACCAAGGTTGGCAAGGTTGGCAAACAGTGTGGTGGAGTTGCTGTAGTTGGCGTTCTCGAGGTCCCCGAGGAGGATGTAGTCTGCGGAGGCCAAGGCGTGTGAGCTGACGACGTCTGTGATGGAGTCGCTGAACTGTGGCAGAGGTCCGGGGGACGTCTGTACATGAGGGTTCCGCTGAGGGTGGTGTTAGGATCGGTGTGGATCTGGATGTGCAGGAGTTCGGCAGCGCTGAGGGTGTCTTTGGTGATGGTCGGAATTCTGAAGGAGTTCCTGTAGACAATGGCGTTCCTCCTCCTTCCCCGTTGGTGCGGTCCCTGCAGGTGCTATTGTAGCCATCCAGGATGACAATGGCAACGTTGGGTGCCGATGAGGTCTTCATCCAGAACTCCGTCAGGAAAGCGACGTCCGGGGAGGATGAGTCGAGCAGATCCCAGAGTTCGACGGCGTGCCTGTGGACAGTGCGGGTGTGGTGCAGTATACATCTGAGATGGTTGTGGCCTGCCTTGGTGGAGGGGGCAGGATGTGCTGGGGTACGCTGGCTGGTGAAGCTGCAGTTTTGGCAGGTGAAGGGTCTGTGGGTGCACTTTGGGGTGGCCTGGTAGAGCGTCCGGCATTGAGTGTGTGGAGGAGGTTAACATCGTAGCGGCGTCTGATGTCGTGGTACTTGCAGGGGCAAGGGGGTCTGGCACTGGGCACGGTCCAGGCACCGACGGGCGCAGACGGGCTTGCTTTAGGCGCACCCGCTGCGTGCCGCCGCACAGCAGCTGCCATTAAGAAAGGGATGTGGGAGGGAGGGCAGCTGGGAGGCGTGTGGAATGACGAATGGGTGAGCCAGGGGGGGGGTACGCAGTGGCGGGAAATCTGATTTCAGCAGACCCGGGGGGCTACGGGGAAAGGAGGGTAGGGAAACGAAAAGCAAAAGAGCAAAAAGCAAACCAACAGCCAGCACAGTAGCCCAGAAGTGCAGGCAAATTACGGTGGAGAAATGCAGTAAAAACCAAAAGCGAGATGAGAGCGGCCACAGGAGGCTAGAACTAGTGACAGCAGTGGTGGAGAGGCACGGCACAGACAGGTGGAACTAGGTGTACGGCGTGGGGAGTGACCTACCTGAACACAGGGTCAAGGGTCGCTCCAATAACTCAAACAGGCAATAAAACAAAAACTCCATTTGTCCGGCACATCTAACAATCACAAGCTGCCACAGTTGCTAGAACAAAGTTTAAAATCGGTACAAAGTGTAGGTCGCCAACGCAATAGCTCATCCTTTTCTAACACTACTGCTCTCCCTATTAACCAATTACCACAGGAGGCTTCCCCGCTGCTCAATGTTTTCAAAAGCGTACCTACTCTGATAAATGGCCAGTTACAGAAGGAAGCTCAACTGAAAAATAAGGTTATCCATTGGCTTTCTACATCTTTGGGAGACATGAGCAACAATTTTGCCTCAAATAATATTAGTACTGTCCATAGAATGCAATGGATAGGCATTGTGCCAAAAGGGGAGAAGGGCGATTGCATTATTGTCAACTTTACTAATGCCCAGATAGTGGGCCCTCATCCTGCACTGACTTCCTTATGACATCTACAACCAATGTGTGAAACCGGTTACACTGAGCTTTTTTCATAGATCTAATACCAAGAAACATTCACTCCTTGACACAGAGAGTCCTCTGTTCCCTGGACAGCAATCTATGTCTTGCTTGTTCCCAACTCATAACCATTTCTCATCATTGGCCGATGTTGACTGATTGGTTTTCGTTGTTTCAGACACGAATCATGAAAATAGGGCTAACATCGATGACCCGCTTAATATTGATGCATCGGTTAAACCTATTGCCCAAGAGTACTCGTCCATGGCACCTGTTTTGTATACTTATAGTGCCCTAAGTCCCAGGATACAATCAATTCAATAACGGTAATCAGTAAGCAAAAGGTGGGACTCAAAGGTCCTATTTTAGAATATAGTAGGGATCAGACATAGGGTGCAAGACTCTGAAGGGATAGCCATGATTGGTGATTATCAAATTATCTGTTTTCAGGAGACTTGGGCTCGCGACCATATATTTCTGAATGGGTTTCATATAATTTCAACTTCTTCAGTTCCAGCTCCAGATGGCCACAATAGTGGAGGTTCACTAACTTTAATAAGTACTGTAGTGTAGTTCCTATATTCCCAATAGGCTCTGCACATTGGAATAATATATCCTATAGATTAGACGTAGGACTGATGTCTACTAGGTCTCTATCGAATATACTAGACTTAATTTGTGAGTGCCAGCTAGCTCAGAGGTCACTAGAAACTTTCTCGAATAAACAAGAAGGGATTAGTTTCTGACAACCACAAAAACATGACAACTTTGTTTCCCCAAGATAAAACTGATCTTCAGAGTCGTGGAAACAATAGATAGATATTTCACCGAGTCAATCGTGCATGCTTCGTTTTAACAGAGGTGCCGAAAAAATAGATAGACTGGCGTTTTCAATAAAAGGATTTATTGAACAGTCTTCTTTCTCAGGCATAAGAAATGAACTGCTACACTCGTAAAACTGGTTGCAAAATATAATGCATACAGTAGAAAGAGTAGAATAAAATAATACTGTAAGAGCATTGTATGGTTCCTAAACCATAAATAAATACATACATAAATAACAGAGGCTAAAAGTACTCAACTGGTACTTCTAAAATACGCCTACCCCCATGTACCTAACCTAAGCTTAGTACGAGGGAAAAAGTAAGTGAGGTGTAGCATAAATATAGTATTCTTTTGCCAGGCTCAGGACTCGATTTCCCAACACCCCGCAAGGGGAGCTTGGAAACACTGGAGCTGGATTTCTCGGCAAGAGAAAAGACAGCGTCTCTCTCATGTGCGTCTGCTGGAGGGTCGGCTTCCTTCGGCTCTTGCTGTAGCAGGATGCGTCGGGCAAGTAGATAGTCGAACTGCTCCAAACCACCGTGTGTTTGCTAAGGCAAGTGTGGGCATATATATACCTTGAAGTTGCCGAGTTTGACGTAAAGGTGGACATAATAACGTCATAAAAGAGTCTCAGTTCTTTGAAAACTCCATGAGTTCTTGGACAAGTCAGTTCTCGAGCAAGGGGAAGTCCCTAGCTGCTGAAGCTGTTTTCCAAGAAATCGTTGTAGATTTTCAGAACTAGTGGAAGTATCCCTGCCGTATTTGGACTGCATGAGTTAAGGCCAAATATGGTTATGATTTATATGCCTATATAAGGATATGGTGTTTTATACCTATATAAGGGCATGAATCGGGAAAATTACAATAGGGTCCTAAAATGGTACACAACAGTACAACTCTTCCCTGCAAAATAATGGATACGGTTACTGACTCACCAATTTTTCAGATTATATGTATTAAGCTGGGGACAATGTCCACAATAATTTTGATCAATTTCTATCATAACAACTCTGATGCAAATGACTGCACTATTATTGACTCCATGGGCACTGCCCTTAATAAAGTCACTGAAAGTATTTCAGGGGATTTGTATATGTTGTTTGTGGGGGCGGGAGGGTGATTTTAATTTGAGGCTGTGCCAATATACTAGCAATCTTGTTTGTGGTCTTTGGAACACTAACTCTCATGATTTCACACATTTTATTTACAGTCCATGCGGCTCTGCCTTAAATACTCTTTTGTTGACACATAATCTAATGCTAACTGTTGACTTGCTGAGTGGCCCAAGTGACACACATGTTTCTTTTATGGGGAGAGGCTCCAGTAGCTTAATCAATGTTATTGCCATCTCACTAGAGATTAGAGACAGCATTATGGATTATGTCATCCTATCCGCCAACATGAGGGATCACAACCCGCAAGTAATCTATCTAAAATTGGGCCTAACATATTGTGCATCTACACAGCTTGTGCATAGTGCTGATTATTCTAAAAATCAGGCACTTAGGCGCAGGTGATGGAGGTAGACTCAGGGGAGCGCCTATGACGGTTGCTGGAAAGCTGCGAGATTGAAATTGATATTTGCCTAGTTTGTGATACCTCCTCAGCAAGAGTTGTGGAGGCATATTTAGAAATTTGTGGGTATATATAGGAGCTATTAACAACAAAACCATCAAAGCGCTCGAATAAGGCCAAGATATTGTTTGATAGACACTGCACTAGGGCACATATGCAACTCAAAGACGCATTGAAAGTCTCACCTCGGGATATGGAGACAATTCGCTTATGTAGGCGTATCTACAAGGCTACGCTTTCCGCTAGGAAAGTGAGCTTAAGGACAGAGGCATGGGAGCAGTTAGTGAGTGCCTGCAATACCGAAAGATTCAAGTATCTTCTGGAAAAATGTTCATTCCCCGTATTTTGCTCACAATCAAAATTATAATACAGATCTACCCATCCTAGCGCAAATCTGTGTAACCCACCTTAGCTAGGTCTTTAATGAACCCCATTATCAAAATCATGGAAAATTGCCAAGTGATTTCAACGAGGATGGCGGATTACGGAACCACCAGTTGCTTATAGGATTAGATGAAGTTACTCTAGCTCTCGCAAGATGTCCAACTAATAAAACGCCTGGACCGGATGTGGTGCCAGTTGATCTGTTTAAGAACAATACTGAGCTATGGGCACCCATTCGAATTAACATTTTAAACAGTGCTTTCATGTGTTGGCCCCCCAAGCCCTGTTCCAGTGCCATTATAGTCCCAATTTTCAAAAACAGTGACAGATGGGACCCCAAATGTTATCAACCAATTTTGCTTATAGACAGCATAGCGAAAGTGTAGGGCAGGATAATTTTGGAGCGTCTGGAGAATTGGGCAACTGATAATAAGATCCTGACACCAGTCCAGTTTGGGTTTAGGAGGGGACTGGCAACAATTGACCAATGCCTCATCCTTGCCCTCATTCATAGAAAATATGTCCAGGCCAAGAAAGAACCGTTATACCTCACCTTCATAGGCCTAAGCTCAGCATATGACAATCTTGACAGGAGTAAACTCTGGGTTAAATTGCTGGACTTGGGCATGGTGGCGGGGTTGGTACACATCCTAGGTAACCTACATGAGGATGTTGAGGGCTGTGTCAGGTATGGCACTGACGGTGAGTGTACGCCTTTTTTTTAAATCTGTAAGGGAGTACGTCAAGGGTCTGTCTGTGCCCCTTTCCTCTTCAGCATATATATCAACGGTCTGGAGAAACACCTAGGAGAATTTGTGACAGATCCTCCAAGAGCAGGGAAGAGAGCCACCCCCATATTAAAGTACGCGGACGAATGTGTCCTTATGTCGAGAACAGCTAAGGGTCTTCAGAGGTTGATGCCAGGATTTGTGGCATATACAGGTTCCCTAGGGCAACAAACCAACCAAACAAAGTTATTTACTACGATTTGTGGCCCCCTCTACTAGGAAGACAAGATCATTATTTATTCAGGGCACTAAATTGGAAACAGTGAGTACATTTACGTATTTAGAGATACCATTTCGCAAAGGCATGCAATTGGAAACACTTGGCCCCGGAAAGATGCTCCAAGATCGAACAAGATGTGGGCGCAATTCATAAGTTTGTTAAGAAAGTAGGAACTTCCCCAATGGGAGTGCTGCTTAATATATATAAGGCTAGATGTATCTCAGCAGCCACCTATGGAGCAGGGATATGGGTAATACATGAGCCCTCCCTACTACAGGTTGCAGAAAATAAATTTGTAGGCAATCTCTTAAGTTTTCCCAGGTCTCTACCAGAATCCATTTGTCACGAAGAACTAGACCTTGACCACGTAAGATACCTCATTTTTTTAGCTACCTTAATGCTATAGATCTTAGTTTGGGTTCGCCCTGAAGCGGCATTAACCACGGCCATAATCAATGATTGCTTGAAGCTAGACAAGTCGGGCAGCATTTATGGTATAAAAATGTTCAAACACAACTGGCAATGATAGGGAGGCATGATCTTTTCAATCACCCCCAAGTATCACTAGGGCCACGAAAAACCTAGTCAAGAAAGACTGGATAGGATATGCGATGAGAAAAAGAGAGGAGGTGGAGCTTAGCAAACGCTTAGTCAAAATATACGCCATGTTAGTAACAATTAGATTTATGGAGCCATATCAGCTTAACATCCCTAGTTCCCATTGTTACTGCCTAGTTAGATTCAGCCTTGGACTGTCACATCTACGGGTTGCTTATCCCTCAACAGTAGGGGCCAGATGTAGGTGAGGGACATTTACCGACTCATAAATACCGAATTTTAACGATTCGGTATTTATGAATCGGTAAATATGAAGGTGGGAGGTGTAGGTATTTTTTAAAATAGAAATACCAAATCGGTAACATTCGGTATTTACCGATTCGGTAAATACCGAATCGGTATTTCCGATTGATTCCTATGGGCTGTGAAGCCCATAGGAATCAATGGGAAATACCGATTCGGTATTTACCGAATCGGTAAATACCGAATGTTGCAAGGGTGCAGGGGGTGTCACTTTGACACCCTCTAGCACCCGATGTAAAGGCATGTGTGACATGTGGCACACATACATGCCCTTAGGGCATGTCTGTGTGTCACATTGCACAGTGTGCATGCACAGATGTGCATGCACACCTGGATTCGGTATTTTACCACACAATAGGATTGTGTGGTAAAATACCGACTCTTAAGTGCCTGTGACACTCTCTGGAGTGTCACCTACATTTGGAATTACCGAATCGGTAAAATTACCGATTCGGTATTTTACAGAATCGGTAAATTTACCGAATCGGTAAATTTACCGATTCTGTAAAATAATGGCCCCTACATGCCAATTCCGAAATACCGGTCGGTAACGGCCGAAATCGGACGATACCGACCGGTATTTGGGCTCCTACATCTGGCCCTTCATGTGATCAGGACCTCATAACATGTCCCTGTGACTTGGTCTCTGTTCAATCTCAGCTCCACTTTTTCTTTTTCTGCAAGCTATACAAAAGGATTAGGAAGAAGAGGCTAGCTCCACTTTTGAGGTCTATGAAAATCAAGCAATGCAGACCTGCACTATTATATCTACAGCTATTACAAACAGACAAGGTCTGCCACACCGTTTACCAGTACATTTCATCATCTGTTAGTTTATGGAAGCTGGTGGGAAAGTAACCAATTGCCATCTTCACAACCCTACTAGTTTTGTATATAGCTAGCGGACCTTATAGATGAATAGGCTCCATGATTGTATTACACTCAGGGAAAGAATGGACTTGTAGTAAACATGACTATAATAGCGAGTTCTAAACCTAACAAACTCTACTTTATATAGTATGTGTACTTTTTGTGGATCTCGGCCCATGTCATGGAGTCTAAAGTATATTTTAACTTTTTGCACTTCAAGTGCATTTTAATATGTATAGTATTTGAATGATATCTTCTATGCTTATCTTTTGAAATGTCAGAGTATGTCCTTCACGCTATTGGTCGTATTTGAGGGTGTTTTGTAGTTTTTGGCAATTTTATGCAAAGATTTTATGGTAACATTGTATTGATTGGAACATAGGTCAAATTTCTGACGTGCTGGTTTGAAGAATGTATGTTTAATTGATTGGCATGGAATATGTATAACATGTATGAATTTGGATCTTTTATGGTATAGTTTTTTTTAACCAAATAAAGATTATTACTTACTTCTTGCAACGTGTGTCATCATTCATGAGGTGCATAGTGTACCCATGTTGTCATAATGCAGGGAGTGACCTAGATAAAAGAGATAGAAAGTCTAAATGTGAAATTCTTAAGCTACATAGGAAAAAGAACATGGTGGGATGTGGCAAAATACATAAAATAATATGTATATGGTAATATATCAAGACATAACAGTAATGGTACTGAACTGCAATCAGTTCGCACCGTGGAAGAAGCGCCTTGGAAACTCCTGGATGACATGTCCAAAATAACCAGCGTATCATGCACAAGGCAAAATGAAGCAATAAGAAAGTGCTCAGAATATGGCATACGCACCAAAAGAACATCAGTTGGCAAAATGCAGTGAAACAAAAAAAGGCCGAAACCAACATCCCAAAAAACGTGACAGTAACGCCCAAGTGGGTAAAGAAACACGCACCCAAACAAAAGGGAAAACAACAACATAATGAAGAAACATAATAATCATATGGAGAGGTGCGAATGCACGATCTTCAACCTTTGTCATCAATGACGGTGCGACGGAAGACTAGGGTAGGGTGGCCTAGACAGGGCGTCCGCTAAGAACCAGAAAAGCTAGATGAGCGTCTCTTCCTATTCTCCCTGCAATAAAAACAGAAAACCGGTATCAAAACATTGCAGATAACAATAGGCACAAGCATAAAAGGAGAGCAAAATGATTATTATAAATGTACATATAACTCTTCCTCAGAATTCAAACCATTGGTGGTCCTAGTGTTGAACTTCACTGTCAATCTGGATTCTAGATTTCACAGCTTATCAAATCTATTACCACCCCAGGGTCACCTGCTCAATACCAAAATACTTGAGGTACCTTCTGTTGCTGTAGTGACAGGTTAGTGTTTGTCTCTGTTGGTAATAGCTCTGGCATGCTTCAAGATTCTCTTACACACTGGATGTATTCTGTTGCCCACGTACCAGAGTCCAAAGGGGCACTCTAGTACGTATACTACATAGGAAGTGCTTCAGATGATGATGAATTGGGTAATCTGTTTGTACCCGTTGTTCTGTGGTATTTTAACTGACCAAACATTAGAAGAGGCTTGGCATGCCTTGCAATTACCACATATATTGAAGCACTTCAGAATCAGACCCCCCCCCACACTGCGACCACTTTGGCCTTGCAGGTCCCAGAACTCTTGACCAGCATGTCCCTTAAGTATTGATTCCTGTGAAAAGTGATCTGTGGGCGATCAGGTAAAGCATCACCAATTACCAGTTTGCATTTGAGGAGGCACCAAGGGGCATATTTACAAGGGCTTTATCTCTGCTTTTTTGGCTTAAAAAGCCAAAAAAGCGGAGTTCAAACTATAACCCTATTTACAAGAGGGTGCTAACATGCATAATCGCATGTTAGCACCCTTTTTCCCAACGACTTCCTTTGCATCTAAAGAGATGCAAAGTGGGCATCACTGGGCGTACCCCGGATGGACTACTTTACAAATATCGCCTATGTTCACAATCCGATATTTACAAGGCTGCCCCAAAATTTTAGCACACGTTAGGTATTGGAGAAAAACGCTGTTTTCTCCAAAAACTAACATTTGCTGAAATGCAGACTTACCTATCCCTAAATTTGGGGTGGATTATGCTGATACAACCCTGTGGGTCGTATCAGCAAGGTTATCGCCGTTTTTCAGGGAACATCGCTGGGAAACCAGCGATGGTCCCTGCAAAACGGCGATAACCTCGCTATCTCTGGAAGTTTTATCGCCCTGGAGAAAAACGTTGTTAATAACTCGCTACCAGGGTGATAAATTCCAGAGATAGCCTGCGATAACAAAAATATCGCTAAGCACAGCCAGCGATAGTTATCGCTGGACGTTGATAATATGCGCCCAATTCTTTTCAAGGATCCCACTGGCTCTACCTGATTTACCATTAAATGTCGTAATGATTCTGTTGGAACCCTCGCCTGTGTTGGTGTCCTGCTGGTCAGGGATACAAAAGTTGATGTCCTCTCTGGAGTGTTCATTGACTTTGCTTATTGCCCTCTCTAGAACTCTCTTGGGATATCCCCTCACAGCAAACATCTTTATTACGTGCTATTGTTCTCATAGGAGTTCAGCATCATCACTGGAAATCCTCCTGGCTCATATCAGTTCCTCATAGGGGATACCCCACTTAAGTGAGCTTGGGTGGCTACTCTGGGCATACAAGAGGCTGTTGCCTTCTGTGGACTTCCTATGTAGGATTGTGGTAACTGTGCTATGTATAACACACGTCAATATGTATATATATTTATATCTGTCTCTCTCGCTCTCTCTCTCTATATATATTTGTAGTGTATATATATATTTGTAGTGTATATATATCTATATATATATTTGTAGTGTATGTATGCGTGTGTTTGTGGGGGGGTTATGGTTAACTGTTACATTTTTACCATGCAGGCCTTTACAGTGAAAATTGTCATTGTAAAGGCATGCGTGGTAAAAGCATATTCGTTGTAAATGCATGCGTGGTAAAGATGCACGTGTTATAATGACTGCGTTGTAAAGGAATGCATGGTAATGCCATGCGTGTTTCCATCATTCAACCCGTTAGGGCTCTATTATAGCACAAAACAAGTATTGCACTGGAAAGTAAGTCGCAATTCATCACTTTGTGCAGTTTAACTTTGGTGATGGTAATCTGGCACAAGGGGTAGTAAATCTTTGTCAATGTGCATGCTGTGACCTAGCGAGGGCTAGTAAAAGGTCTGTGATGCTCATTCTGCTCTTCGACAACTTCTTACCAGCCCTTTCGGAAAAAAAGGCCACCTGTTTCTGTATGAGTGATCCTTCAGACAAAGAACCCATTAGCTAGTTCATCTACATTGTACATGGAAGGGGCATTTATTGGTGACTAGAAAATTCGTGAAAAACGAATTTCCGGGACTAAACATGCTTAAAGGAGAATGAGAAATGGATGCTTGTGCTACCAATTCCCTCCGAAGACCAACATAAATCTTCAGTTGCATTTTGAAGTCTTGACAGTTGAATTGCAAAAGCCCTCGGGCGCACTAGCATGTTAGCATTCATATCAAATTATCTTCATTTCGCACCCCCTCCAGGGCAACTGAAGGTTTATCTCATGAGGCTCTGATTGCTTTTGCGTAGCAGTTGATATCCCGTTATTAAAACACAAAATGACTGAATGGTTTTGAGACAGCGCTCTATGCCTTCCTAATTCTTACCTCCCGTACTGTAGTATAAATTATGTATAACATGTTTTTTTTAATTAAACCCCGCAGGCATGCAAAGATTTACAATCTTCTGTCACTAAAACACGAGTAGGAACTTTCAAGCACCGTTGCGCATTTATTCAGAGCAACGTCCTCCGCCATGGTCAACAGCCTCAAAGACATATCCACAGCAAGCTTATTCGCGAACAAAACATTACTGGTGATTGTTTGTCATCTCGAGCTCTTTAGAAGACGAAATGAGTTTGCATTTTTCAAACAGAGATCCGTTAAAAAAAATCGAAATGCATGAAAAAAAATTAAAAATGCATGAACGTCAATTCAGCAAATTGCCAGGAATAGCGAACGTGGCATCACACGGCTTCCCCAATGACATCACAGAAAGGATGTCATATGACCTTTGACGTGCTATAACTCTCCCCTGGGCTGTCTGTATCTTTTATGACCTCTGACTCGTGTGTCTCCTCCTTTGTGTCTTCATAATCGACCTCCTTATAATACCTCACCTCTAACTTTCTGACCTTTCAGCCTCTTGTTCATCTCTTTCACCTGCCTCTCACCTCTCTTACTCCTTTGCCTCCCTTTCTCATCTGACTTTGTCTAAATATCACCTTCATGTTTCTATCCCACACTATTCCTCCTTCCTGCCTCTCCCTCAGCTGTTTTTTTAACTTTGTCTGTCTCTTTCTAAAGAGTATAGCAGCTCTGTCTTCCATTCACCACTGTCCCTTTTAAAACCACACTCTCAACTGTCTCCCTACTTTCAGCTGCGTCTTTCTCACAACATCGGCCGAAAACAGCACTAACTAACAGCTATATACATATATATAGAGATAACTCTAACCACTAGTATATGTAGTAGACCTGTACTCTCTACCAATCCTATGTGACTCTTAGAGTTTATCCATTTTTATCTCTTCCTTGAGTGACGTTACAACTTGTACAGTTGCAATTTTTTTTCTGTTTGTATCTCTTCCTTCTGTGACTCTAAACTTGTACATTTGCAATTTTTTCTGGCTGTATCTCTTCCTTGTGTGACTTTACCACTTGTACATTTGCAATTTTTTTCTGTTTGTATCTTTTATGTAACTCATGTAATCCTAAATCCCTATGTACCGCAACTTGTTCTAATGTAAAGCGCTCTGACACCTTCGGGTAATGTTCACGCTATAGAAAATTGCATTAAATAAAAAAATTAATGTAATGAGGTTTGTTTACATATCATTTATTATAGTCTTTGCCTTATGTCTATTGTCTCCCGCTCCTCCCTTCTGGGGGCTGGTCGAGCAGTTTGCCAGGGCCGGTTTCGCTTCCCAGTCCGGCCCTGGTGGCCTTCTGCCCACTGGGATTAGTCTTGTGTGATGTGGAGTATGCACTACCAGTAGACTGCTCCTGCAGGCCTGTGGACAACAATTTTGTCACACTCTGCCTGCCATAGCGCATTCTCTGTGTTCCTGACACAGATAAGGACAATAAACATATATTTGCAGTTCTGACAAATAATCCTGCAGCAGCACCCTTGCAAGGCACATACATGGCAATAGACCCAATTCAGGCCTCTATAGAAGTCAATATGAGAAATTCAGCATCGGATTAGCAGGGCGGGCAATTAGCCATTGCCCGAGGGGCATGAGGCCAAGGCCACCTGGTGGGCTGTTTTTGTGAGCTGCTGATGAAATTACATTTGCCTGGGCCGGCTTGACCGCTGGGGCTTGGCCCTAAAGGCTGCTACAGCCTAAGAGGGAAGATCGGAGCTTATCACAACTAAGTACAGATAATGGGTGGCTCATTGTCCTGTGCAGTAGGACAATGAGCCACACTGAGCAGGCACAGCATATGATGGGCCTCCTCCTGTTCCTAGTCTCTCAGCCTGACTGTGAGTTCACTAGGAGTGGATGTGCTCTTTTTGAGCATCACAGCTAGCAGTAATGTTAACTGGGGGTGGGGTGAAAGGGGCCTGTGTAGAGAAACAGAATATAAGTGGTGGCCATCTAAGATGCTCTACTTTTGTCTCCAGCAGCAGACAGACGTACCCAAGGTGCACGCTCCCACCTTGCCATCTTAAAAACTGGGAGGGGACCCCTAATCACCACTGAACGAAAATAAAAACAACACAAATGAGCAAAAAAGAAAAATGTTTTCGACAACACAAAACAATTATGATTTTTTTTTATTGCTTTGAGAAACATTCATTCTGGGACAAAACTACAAAAGGAAGGAAGAATAGACATGCAGGAGAGTAACAAAATGGATTGAGCGAGAAGAGCAATGTGGAGCAAGACAAATGGAGTAGTGAGACAGCAGAAGGGGAAAGAATGACAAAAATATTGGAAGAGAAAAAGGATATCAAGGAAAGAAGAAAGGAAAGGTAGACGAGAGAGGATTTAAATTCTAGAGATGCAGACAGATTGGGGAGTGAGGGGGATGGGATTAAGGAGAAGAAGTGAGGAAAGACAGTGGAGTGAAGGGCAGAAATTGTTAAAGATAGAGAGCAAGCTAGAAAGCAAAAGTAGAGGAGAGGGAGACAGGAAATTGGGAGAGGATGCGGCATAATAGCCAGAGCTGCTGCCTTTGGAACTTGCGAACCGTGGGCCTCATTTATGAGAAGTGGTGCATCGCTGCCTGAAAGTAGCGATGCAACACTTCTCAGTGTGCCCTCCTTGCGACACTAATGATGCATCATATTTACAGCATGACGCATCATGTCGCAAGGAATGACAGATGCGTCAGTATTACTGACGTATCTGTTGGCACAAAAGTGGCACATTGTTGGAATTGTGTCAGAAGCGTGACGCAACCCCAGCAATTTTCCTTTCACATGGAGCAAGCCCCATGTGAAAGGGCCTGCGTCACCCTTACACCTGCCATGAGGCAGGCGTAAGATTTTGACGCATTGGCGTACTAGAAGTGGCATAGCGAAATCTCATTGATTTTCACTGCTCCACTTCTATGACACTTTCTTGTGGGGGAATGCCCACCCTGCATACATTATACAGGTATAATGTAGTGCAAGGGTTTACGAAGTGACGCATAAATGTGTCACTTCATAAATATGGTGCTACGTGGCGCATTGATTACGCCGCCGCTGCGTCACTCAAAGTGACGCAACGGCAGCGCAAAAGTGATGCAGGCTTTCATAAATAAGGCCCCAGGTTTGAGTCTTGGCGTCGGCTCAACATCCTGTGATTCTTGACATATTACTTAATATCCCAGTGCCTAAAAAATCAAATGTGTACATGTAAAGCCCTTTAATAACTTTGGGTAGCGTTTGTGCTATATAAAACTACAAACAAAAGTGAATGACGAAGGAAATGATGGAGAGGAGAGGAAAGCAGAAGAGGGTGCAAAACATTTCCAGGTTTATGAGAAAAAAGGAAGGATGGTTACTACTCACATACATTATCCTAATTCTCTTCCACCGTCTTAGTTTAGAGGTTGTTAGCATTCCAGGAGATAGTGCTACGTGTAGATTACAACCCACCAGTGGAATTCCCTTCATCAAAGGGATGGAATGGTAAGGAAATTCCACTTGTGGATTCTCCTTTGGTTTAAATGCTACCTCCGGGCACAGGAGGACTTTCTGTTACTATCTACAGCAAAACAACAAGGGGGGCACATGAGAATATAACATTAGGTATAAAACAAAGGAATTCAAGAGGCAGAGGAATGTGAAAGAGGCTGACAGGAGAGAGCAAGACAGGAGAAAAAGGTAAGGTTTGCAAGACAGAGAAATAAAATAAAATTTCAAGGAGAGATACAAAATGACAGGAGGAATAAGAGCATGAGAGATATAAAAATTACTGAAGAAAGAGTCCACAAGGGAGACAGGACTGGGAGAGAGAGGGGGATATTTGTAGACAGAGACACGGATAGGAAAAGAGAGAGTGGAAATGTGAGAGGCTAAGTGAAGGACATAGGTAGAATGAAAGACACCAAGGAGAGGAAAAGAAGTACAGTATGAGAGAAAAGGATAGAACTAGAGAGAGGGGCAGAAAGGTGATAGCGAGAACGAGAGAGGTGTGTACAGCAAGTAAGAAAGGGGTTTAGAGAAATAGAGAAAGAAAGGCATTTGGGGTGAATTCCTGCAGCTTTTTCAGGTTCCAATCAAGTCTCTACCCAAAATACAAAAGACATCAAGTACGAAGCTGTATGCAATCCCCAAAGACAACACTTGCAGAGAGGCTCCTGAGTGACAACCAAAAGAGACCCCTGATTCCTTGAGGGTGAACAGAAGTCTCCAGCCGTGAAGGATGTGCATGGTTCTCAGACTCATGGTCTGACATAATGCAGGACATTCAGGGATCTTTTTTTGGTGGGGGGAGCACAAACTAATTCAAATTCTGTTACCTGAAGTTGAGGAATGTATAGGCACGAAGATTAGGTGATGTGACTTTTGGGCGAGATGCAGTGGAAACATGGTGTGTCTAGTGGTGTGTCTAGTCTTGGGCAATGCTACTGACCCCATGAGCCTGGAGAGCTTAATGTATCAGAAATGCCTCCCAAAATTACTCCCAATACTAGGCAATGTTTCATGAAAGGTCTTTATCGCCAAATGTGGGCCCCTTGTATTCGATGCCTGGGCCTAATTTTGTTCCCAATCGGACCCTGGAAAAATGAATTCTACCAATTATTGTTTTTTAATCTCCTGCTTTCCTCTTTTAAAAATGTGTCATGTATGTTATTACCTCTCTCAAAAGCTTCCCCCACTCTCTGCCTCTCCATCTCTTTATAAGTAGTCTCTCACCTGTCTCCCCACTCTCAACTGCCTCTTTATTAGTTGTCATACCAGCTACCTTTCAGTTGTCTGTCACCAGCTGTCCCTATATTACATTTCTCACAGCTGTCTCTCCCCCTGTCTTTCACAGCTATCTCTTTGTCATCTGCATCGTTCAATATCACTTCCTTCATACTGTCATCTCCTCTCACTAGTCTTCCCCTATGTCTGACTCTAAGCTGTCTTTTTCTCACCTGCGTGTCTATCACCTATCAATCTCACCTGTCTCACTCTCACGCCTGTTTTTCTCTCTCACACCTGCCAACTTCTTTGATGTCTCTTTAATCCCCCTATCTCTCACACACAACCTCCCCTGCTTTTGTCTCTCGATCTTTGACATTTCTCTTTGTACTGCTCTTCCTACACGTCACTTTGTTGCTTTCCCTCTTTTCACTTGAAAATCTTTAACCTCCACCACTCCCCTCTCTCTCTTTATCCTACTGTCTCCTCTCTTTCTTGCTCCCTTCACATGATCTGGAGCAACATGAGATACAGAGACACCTTTTTACTGGAGTCCACACCAATAAATAATTGTTTCCAAGTTTACTCATTTTCTCTCAGTCCAGCGGTCACAGGCAACATGCTAGGGGTCACAGGAAGCAAGCCAGGGGGTAGCAGCTGTGACCTCTTGTGACTGCTAAATGACGTCTATGACAAAATGGTGGACAGATTTTTTTTTTTTAAATAGTTTGTCAAATAGACCTCTCAGACTACACGCAAAATGTAAAATACCAGAACACCTGTATTTGTAAAGAGCATATTCTCCCTTAGGGGCATCTTGTCCCTGCCCTGTCAACGTTATCGACCTCGGAAGGAAGAAAAGTTAAGTGTTCATGCTCGGATTTCAATCTGTGACTATGAGTTCAAACAGACTCTAGGAGCAAATGCATTAGTGCATTTCACCACGAGGTCCAGTAACAATGAGGGTAACCATCAGGTGTTATATTTAACCTGCACCATGTGGTGCATTGGGGCTTTCTTGAAAACATACATTTATTGTATTTATGAACACATCATCTATACATTAAAAATAGAGCATCACTTCAGAGATGTAAGGAACGTAGATTTATTTGCAAATCTTGCCAAGTGGGTTACTATCAAAATTGACAACAAAATAGCACACAGGAAAGGAAAACGATAACAATCAAATAAAACCACAGCGTAGGCCACAAGAATAGAGTCCTGCCTCTTTAAGAGAGGTTAAATAAGTAAGGGCCAGATGTAGGTAGCCAAATACCGGTCGGTAACAGCCGAAATTACCGAATTCCGGCCCTTACTGACCGGTATTTGGACATTGAGATGTAGGGCTCCCAAAAACTACAGATTCTGTGAAATTACCGAATTGGTAGATTTACCAAATCGGAAAACATTCCGAATCGGTAAAAATTCCCCGAATCGGTAGATTTACTGAATCGGTAAATATTCCGCATCGGTAAATGTTCCGAATCAGTAAATTTACCGAATCGGAAAATAAAAAATAAGACCCTTAAGATGTAGGTGACCCCTAAAATACCGATTTTGCTGCAAATTCGGTATTTAAGAGTCGGTATTTAGCATGGATTGAAAGCAGGTGGTAACCAGGTGCAGGCTATAAAATAGGGCCCCAAAATGCAACAGTGAAAGCAGAATGGCGGCACTCTACGTCATAGCAAGGCGGCTACGGCTACAGGCAACAGGAGAGAGGGAATGGAGAAGGGAGGAGTAGGTCTACAGGCAGAGGATCACACTCTTCCAACTGACTGAGCCAGAGGTACTGCAAAGGTACAGACTGCACCCCCAAACCATCCTGGACCTGATCAGGGACCTGCACCCACTCCTGGAGCACCCAACACCAAGGGCCCACGCCATCCCACCCCATGTGCAGGTGCTCTGTAGCATACACCTGCTTGCACCTGGGAGTTACCAGAGTGTTGTTGCTGCGGTGGGGGGGGGGATGTCCCAGAGCTGCCTGTCCCGTTTCTTCAGGAAGTTCCGGGATGCCATGATGCAAAGAATGGAGCATTACATCCACTTCCCAGACACTGATGCGGACCTGCACAGGACCAAGACTGACTTTTACCTAATGGCAAATTTCCCACACGTGATTGGCTGCATTGATGGCACCCACATCCCAATATGCCCACCTGCTGCCACTGAGTACATATACAGGAACAGGAAGTCATCACACACAATCAATGTACAAGTAATCTGTGATGCCAAGTACATGATCACAGATATAGTGGCCAGGTACCCAGGAAGCACCCAGGACTCCTACATCTTCCAAAACAGTGGGATCTACACCCGCCTGACAGCGGGGGAATTTGGGGAAGGATACCTGCTAGGTAAATTACTGTGTGACACTCCCTTGATAGATAATGCAGACATATGTTAATGTGTGCCTGTGAGTAATGGTTTTCTCTTTTCACATTAGGGGATAGTGCATATGCCCTCCGTTCCTTCGTCCTGACACCCTACCTCAACCCCACGACCCCCAGCCAGAGACGAAACAATGTGGCACATAAAGCTACCGGTAACATTGTGGAGCGCACCTTTGGCCTTCTGAAGAGCAGGTTCCGCTGCCTCCACAAAAGTGGTGGGGCACGGCAGTACTCACCAGTAATATGCTGTAAGATCATGACTACCTGTGCAATGTTGCACAACCTCGCAACTAAGAAGGGGACAGAGGTGGAATTGGAGGACTATGAAGACCATGACGTTGGCCAGGCACTACCTGCAGCCAACACAGTAGGAGTACCTACACTGACAGATGGCAGATAGAGACGGGCAGAGATCACACACAACTACTTTTGCGTAAGTATAAAGACACAGCAAGGGTTGAAATGCAATGAACGTAGTTTAATTTGCACTACGGTAAATGTCTGAAGACACAATTGTTACATCCTAAGTGTGCCTAGCACAACTGGGCAGACGGGGGTTACCTCACCCTCACATGTCCACTCGGATTTGGCAGTCTCACTGCCTGCGCCCATGCACTGCACTGCGTGATGCCTGAGGTTGGGTTTGTTCATTGTCTGCTGTGCCAGCGCCTGTACTCTGGCGTCTGCTGCTCCTCCGAATTTCCGGGATAGGGGTGCTGCTCCTGCTACTGGTGTTGCCTGTGTCCCCTAAACCTTCAACTCCTGTGGTGGCTGACTGGTTAGTCAGCAGCACTTCCATTGCTGTAGTGACTCTCCCCATCCCCCTTGTGAGATCTGTGCAGCAGTGCACAAGCCCCTCCTGCATTGCAACAGAACGGCGACACAGCAGTGAAGTCGCTGTTGCAAGACGGTGCATGCCCCTTGTCTGCTGTTGCATGCGCTGCCTCTCCCTGCTCCTTTGTGCGTGGTCCTCATGTAATTCATCACAAAGTGACATCACACACTGTGACATGTCCCTGACCCCATTGGCCATGTCCCTCATGCTGTCCACCATTGATGTTATCCCCTGGTTCATGGTGTCAAAGTTTTTGTTCATGTGGCGCATTTGTCTGTGCACTGCACTAATTGCTTTCACCTGCAGGCGCTGCACCTTGACCATTGTTGTCTCGAGGCCACGGAAGACACCCTCATCATGGCCACTCAAGCTTGGCTCCCGGACCCTACGACGTCTTGTGCCTCCGGATACGGTGACAGGAGTGGACGGAAGACCCGCTGTATTTACTGCCATTGACTCCATTTGGACCTCACCCTCCCTTTCCTCATCAGAGAATGTTTATAAGATCCTTAGCGGGGGAACGTCATGCCTCCTGGGCCTGCAGATGTCTGACACCTCTTAGTCTGCTGGTGTGGCAAGTTGTTGTGGCTCATGTTGTGGTGAGTCAAGGAGCAGAGGAGATGCTTGCAGTTGCATGGTGGCTGCCTCTGGTGTGGCAGATTCCTGTGTGCAGGGTGCTGGAGGTGTTGCAGTGCTGGGCCCTGCATCCCTGGCTTCTTCCTCACTCCTCTCCCTGTGGGGTTGTCTCTTCTCCCTCTCCTGCATTGTCTTGTGTGAAGTCTCTCCTGTGGACAGATATGGACAGTGGCTTAGTGGTGCTTTCACCGTGTATTTCTATATTAAATCACATATCATTTGCACTATTTCCTGGTCCTCCCCTGTCTCTAATTGTATTGTGTGGCATGCCTGACATTATTTCATGTTGCCTGCTCTGATGTGTATTGTTCGGACTACCACTCCCATAATGCATTGCAAGTGGATACAGAAGCCTGTACTGGAGTTCCTCAACACACAGCCACATTGGGGGAGGGAGACAGGCAAGGGGTGAGGAATGATGGACATGTCCCTTACCTTTCTTTGATGCAGCTCGGGCTGAGCTGTCTGCATCACCAATTCCTACAACGCACGCTGGCTCCAGTGTAGACTCCACGAGCTCTTCGAGGTCCGAGAGTGCAGGTGCCCTGTTCTTTCCTCCACCTGTAGCATTGGCCTCTTTCATTCTTGCTGCCAATTTCTTTTTGGTAATGATCCTCAGATCATACCATCGCTTCTTCAGATCGTCCACTTCCCTGGTTGTCACTCCTATTGCGTTCACTTTTGACTGGATCCCCAGCCAGGTGTTCCTCTTCACAGCCTCTGCTACCTGCAGAGACTGCTTTTCAAAAATCTTGGA
Organism: Lissotriton helveticus; assembly: GCF_964261635.1. Classification (NCBI taxonomy): domain Eukaryota; kingdom Metazoa; phylum Chordata; class Amphibia; order Caudata; family Salamandridae; genus Lissotriton; species Lissotriton helveticus. Next base: position 1,041,214,261 of record NC_136059.1, read on the forward strand.
GTAGTGCTTTACCACCTCCTCCACCAGCACCTGAAGTTCACCTGTGCTGAACTTCATCTTCCTCTTCCTCTCTGCACCTTCCCTCTGGGAGTCTTGGGAATCCATTTGTAACTCCTGCACAGCTCAGCTTCACAACAGCCTATCAGTGTGTAACTGCTCTCCTGGGTGATCAGTTACTCGACACCTGCATGGGTGTGGCCACTTCCTGGTTGTGGGGTGGGGTGGATGCACAGGATTGGTTGATTGCTCTGTTGGTTGGCTGAGGGGCGGGGTGGAGGCAGGTGATTGGTTGATAGCTCAACTGCTTGCTTTTTTGTATCCCCGAGTCGGTATTTACCGAATCGGTATTTACCAAATCGGTAAATACCGATTCGGTAAATCCCATTCATTCCTATGGGCAACCAGGCCCATAGTAATGAATGGGATTTGCCGATTCGGTATTTGGCGATTCGGTAAATACCGATTCGGTAAATACCAACTCGGGGATTCCGAATTTTACCGAATCTGTATTTTTTACCGATTTTTTTCCTACATCTCATTTCCCTTTTCTAAAATACCGATTCGGTAAAATTCGGTATTTTAGAATCGGTAAAAATGAGTTACCTACATCTGGACCTAGATGTTTTAAAGCCCACAGCACAATCTTCCATTACTAGGGCAACATTTGCTGCTTTAGTTAACAAACCAAACTTCACCCGGGATCTTATTACAATGAGTATCCACATACTTTCTGTGAATTAGCCTTGAAAGGAAGTATTTACATTATTTTCCTTTTATTTAGAGTATTCTTAGATCATGAACCTCCCTGCATAGAGAATCAGAGCATGCCACTTTTGCTTACAAGATAGTGAAACACTATGTTTACAGAATTTATTAGAGGTTAAAAGATTGTTCATTACAATTTCATGTTTTCGTAATTCCCATTCCTAATAATCTTAGGAATGGGTTAATGGTTAGTTGGCGCAGTTGCAGAAGGTGATGCATAAACAGTTAGATTGTTTTATTTTTTGTTTTTGTTTTTTCTCTTTTTTTCTTTACTCCTTAGTTGGCCTTACACCTAATGTGTTTGATATTCTGGCTAAAACACGTGACAGGAGTATGTGAAAGCAAAACTGTACCCCAAAATTTAAGTTCCCAAAAATTGAGCTCATTCGGTTCTCTCACAATTTTAGTTTGTACATTAAGGGTTCTCTTCAAACATCACAATAGCATAGTAAAATAATTATTGATTTCTAGATCAATGGAAACTTAAAGTTAAAAATACAAAATGTAAGCAGTGCCGTGTAAATGCCATGATGCCTCTGAGGAGCAAAGCTGTACTGTGTATGTAAAATCAGAAATAATTCTAAGACCTAAAAGAGCAACAAATTCAGGAAACGGTTAGACAGCATCCCTAGTAGAACAGGTACGTTTTCTTGCTCACCACCAAATACAATTTTTACAGACTTTTTTTATAAAATGACAAAATCAATGTGGTGTTAGCAAAAGTTTCAATTCTTTAGTAAATTGTAACACAATAATAACATACATCAGTACTTTAACACATAAGCACCATCCCAATTGTTAAAAAACTATTCAACACCCCTAATGCTAATGTCATCCAAAGAAGTTAGAAGAAATATAGCAAATTAAATAGTAAAAACTTTTAGGGAATGAATAGACTAGTGATCAAAGTGGAAGAACCTTGACAAATGCTACAAGTTATAGGGAACGAGGAAAATCGAATTGAAAGCAAGGTGATCATAACAGTGGAAATAAACTACTACTTAGTCATCTTGACTGCGTTCTATGGAACCTGTGGGAGAGAATGGGCGTAAAATCCGTTCCGCTCGCGGATTTTGCGGATTTTCGGTAAATTCGCAATCCGCGAACTCTCGCGAACTTACCGAAAATTCGTAAATCCGTGCGAAGCGGATTTTTTTGCTTGTTCGCACTTGCCAACTAGAATACTATACAATTTCGCGGGAGTAAACACTCGCGAAAACGTAGATGCGGCGGGCAGCGACAATCTCGCAATTGCGAGATTGCAAAATTTGCAATTTCGCACAAGAAATCCACCAGCAGGCAGCATAAACCTTGAAAATTATGATTTTTATTAGAATAACTCCTCAGGTTGACATTTGCCTGCCCTTTTTTTTTGCAAGGAGTCCATTTGGGGGGGGGGTGGAGGAAGGAAGTGCCCCACAGTCTCCAACTTCCTGTTCCTGTCCAGCAGGCTCCTCTCAGTGCTTTCTTCATGTGCTGGTCACTTTGATTTGGATCTTGACCTGGAAGCACTCAGCAGGGGCAAAAGTTCAAACTCATCATTAGTAACCATTCCCTGTAGTGCTTCCTGAGGGGCCCCTCCAGAGTTCAGTTGCCTACTTGCAACTATTCTATGACCCTGCTCTGACCCTCACAGCAGGCTCCGAGAATAGCTACAAGTATACAACAAAGGTCCTGTTAAAAAAATTACACTGCAACAGAAAGCAATTACAGATAAGGAAGCAGGTGCCAGGGATCTTGACCTGGAAGGATTACTTTTTGTGGATGCTGCTGGATATTTGGATTTTTGCAAAACTGAAAGCACTCAGCAGGTGCAAAAGTTAAATCTTATCATTAGTAACCATTCCCTGTAGTGCTTCCTGAGGGGCCCCTCCAGAGTTCAGTTGCCTACTTGCAACTATTCTATGACCCTGCTCTGACCCTCACAGCAGGCTCAGAGAAAGCAATTACAGATAAGGAAGCAGGTTCCAGCCAGGAAGTTCAAATTCAGTAACACATTAATCAGCCCCTAATTCATTTATGTCAGTGGAGGCAGGGCAGGTGTGCTTTTCCACCCATAATCTACAGTGATGAACTAGAGGGTGGCATGGGTGAGCCAGAGGGTGGCATGGGTGAGCCAGAGGGTGGCAGTGGTGAAACAGAGGGTGGCAGTGGTGAAACAGAGGGTGCTGTGATGAACCAGATGTAGAAACAACATGTTCGCGACCGTTGCTACCCGAAAAGTAAGTTCGCGTTTGCGAACTGGTACAAAATCCTCGCAAACTGGCAGAAATCCTTGAGAACACAAAAAAAAAAAAAATCTGCAAATTTGCGAGAGTTCGCGGATTTTGCGGATTGCGAATCCGTAAATACGCAATTTCGTGGATTGCCAATTCGCAAAATCCGCCCATGCTTAATGTGCAGGACGAAGTAGGAGTGAGTGAGAGATGGCATCCATTTTTTCTAAAATGGTATTTTGTACTGAAAATGTGGCATAAATAAAACACATTAATAAACACATTTCTACATCATAGGAATTTCGTTTCAATTGTAATTATGTTAATTCAGTTTATACCTGTAAAATCATGCATAAAAACACACAGTAACCATTATTATTAATGCACTAAATATAAACCCCAAAACAATGTCACAGTTGCCCCTCTGCTTATTTTATAATCACTCTACAATCAATAAACTTTTTGCATCAGGAATTCATTCAGTGTGCATCACTTTCTGCTTCTTTTCTGGAATTCTCCACCACCATCTTTAACTGGTTTTAGACACAATCCTTAATATCTTCCAACTCATAATCTTTGGACCATTTCTTCTTTAAATATCTCTTTTTATTTCTATATGCACAATTTTTAATCAAGCAATAAGAAACTTTTAGTAAAAGAAACTAAACAATAGCACAACCCATTATACTTATTATTGGGGTTAGTATTAAGTGTAAAATCCATCCACAAAACTTACTAAAAGGGGGGAATAACGAACAGAGACCAGTTGGAGGGTCTCTTACCTGCAAGGCGGACGCTTTCGAGTTGCTCCTGGGCTCCTGACGCTGTGGTCTCGCCGCTGCCGTACTCCACCTCGCGGCTCGAGACTACAGCTCCCAGGGAGCTTTGAGGCCACTTTCCACTTTCGGCCACAGCGCGCCCGGAGGCGCTATTTGAACAGGACGCTCCCTCGGTGGAGCGGGGGGAATAACAAACAGAGACAAGTTGGAGGGTCTCTTACCTGCAAGGCGGACACTTTCGAGTTGCTCCTGGGCTCCTGACGCTGTGGTCTCGCTGCTGCTGTACTCCACCTCGCGGCTCGAGACTACAGCTCCCAGGGAGCTTTGAGGCCACTTTCCACTTCCGGCCACAGCGCGCCCGGAGGCGCTATTTGAACAGGACGCTCCCTCCGCATCGTGGGACGCGCGCGGGTGGGCGCCGGGCTAAGCCCGGGCAAAGGGCGGTCCCTCTGTGGCCCTCAGAGGCCTGAGGAGTCTGGGCTGGGCCAGGTATCTTGGTCCAATTGAACTATTTTAATCTATGTACTTATCAAGTGAGACTTTTTCTTATTTTTCGTGATTGCTGTGTTCATATCGCCACATTTTCTTATTTACATTTTGCCTTTTCCGTGACACGTGATGTCTACATTTAAAAATGATAAACCTGCCCCTGGCCCTGGTACCATTGATAATTATATGGTCAGAAAGGTTTCCCAAATTAACAGTGAACGACGGGCATTGCTGGGGAAGGGGAGTACCGTAACATGTGCGGCTGAGCCCCCGCACGTAGTGGGGGAAGTTGTGATAGAAGCCAACTGCGATGGGATAGTTGGTGATGTGCCTCCAACACCCATTGTGGTTAGGGCGGCGGTATATTCAGACCTCCATGAGGTATCTCGTGAAGAGCTGGAGGAAGTTCCATCTAACACAAGGCCGGTAAGGACCTGTAGGAAAGTATTGTCAAAAAGGGGGGGATTGGCCCCTTTGTGTTTACGGGGAATAAGGAAGGTAGTTCTAATTTGAATATAAATATAAACATTGAACAGTTTACTACTATTATTAAAAACTTGGAGGCTAATCTGGAGGCAAAGCTAGAAGAGTCACTTAGACCTTTGGTTGCAAAGATAGACACCCTGGTTACGGAAGTGGCTAGGCTTAGTAGCTTGGTATCCCCTCAGCAAAAGGCAACGACAGGTATAGGGGCCAAACAGGGGGAAGGAAGGCAGGCAACAGTAATGCAAGGTAAAAACCAGCAGAATACCAGCAATGCTGTGGCAGCGGCTAATAACGCTAGTACCGCTAATACCGCTAGCAGCAGACCCTCATTAACACTAACTACCCCAGTTCAACTGGAATACTCAAAGCTGCCGTCACAATCGAATCCAATTGCTTGTAATAGAGCGGATTCTAGACCCCAAAGAAGTAATCTCAGAAGCAATCGTTATCTTAATCTACCACCAGATTGTGCACCATTTGTGGTGGTTTTGACCAACGTTCCACCTGCTGGTACCCATCCTGCTTCACCGTATGAGGAGTCACATACCTCGCTCAAAAATAAAACAGTGTCCTGGTTGAATAAAAACTGTGGCTTTCCGATTGGCTATTTAGACCAGATAATGGCGGTAAGGAGGGTGAACTGGGTGGGACCGTCTAAAAAAGTTGGCAGTGGAGACTGTATCGTGGTGAACTTTAAACATCCCCAACATGTGGCCACGGTACTTCTGAGAGCATCTTCTTTAATATACAATGAGGACAGCATATGTGTACGCCCGCTAGGGTATTTCTACGCACATTTGTGCAATAACCGCCCCCAACAAAGGCTGGCGATACTCCTGTGTGATAGTCAGACCCCGGTCAATGATATGCGCTTCATGTATAATATTGTAAATTCATGTGGATCTGGAAAAGTCTTAAATACACATAACAGACCTAATCTCACTGGGAACTGTCAGCAGGGATTTAATGTCAACACACAGAACAGGTATGAGCTTTTATCAGGCCTAGAGTTGTGTGATTGACATGAGATAGCTGTGGGTCAGGAGATGGTAACCGCAGATGGTCCGGTACCCACTATGGACTTACAGAATAAAGTTGGACGCAGGAATGTTGTCTCATGGAATGTGGCGGGGTTGGCTGCAAAAATGGCAGATGTAAATTGGCTTACCTTTATCAAACAATTTGAGGTCATTTGTCTACAGGAAACATGGCTGGTAGAGTGTGATTTGTTTTTAGAAGGGTATAAGGCTTTTTATGTACCTGCTACGCCATCAATTAGAGGCAGGCCAAAGGGTGGCTTGGTGACTTTTGTCTCTATTTTGGTCACCTCAAAAATCCAAAAAATTGATGCATATCAATCAGGTGTGCAGGGTGTAGTCCTAAATGGCAAAAACAGGAGGGTTGGTCTGGTAAACTTTTACAATGCTACTAATGATATTACAGCATCTAACCAACTACTTGCACTTCATGCTTTTATTACTACTTCTATGAAGGACTTTAGTTATAACTTATTGATTATGGGAGATTTTAATGTGCATTTATGTGGTGAGCCACTTAAGAAATGTATAGCGGACCTGCACTGTGAGCGTTTTAATGGTCTACATTTAGAACACACAGTGGATGGGGAACTGTGTAATGCTTTACTGGATAATTTTGATTTGTCTTTGGCAATGATACTCAGGGATCCCCTAAGAAGTTTTGAAACTCCTACATTTAAGAGGCATGGCAGGGGTACATTTATTGACCATATGTTACTATCACAGTCTATGTTGCCCTTCCTGGAATCTTTCGATATTGTGGAAAACGAATTTAGTGATCACAACCCTCTTGTAATTCATATGAAGGGATTGGGGATCAACAATGAAAGGCAGATGAGTATTGCTGGGAGATTGAATACCACAGATGGGAGGCGGCGACTTAAATGGTCAATGGTCACCCCTGATCTTCTGTATAAAAATATTGAGGAAAATTTTACAGAGGATATTGTTAACTGTACTCAGAAGGGGGCAGAGCCACTGGAGGTTCTAACTGCTTATCAGGACCTGTCGCGGAAGGTGTCAGACCTGTTGATGGTCCCAATTAAAAAGAGTACGGGGAAAGGGGGTCCGAGGTGGTTTAACCACGACTGTTCTAAAGCGGCCCGGAATCTTAGGCTAGCATTGTCAGCTTCCCCGAGAATCCAGGAGAATATCAGAGTATGCCGCAAAGTATAAAGGTCTGTCCTTAAAACCCATAAGGAGTCTTTGAGAGAAGAGGTATGGCGTGAGATACTGGACCCATCCACTTTAAATTGCAGCTCCAGGTTCTGGGCAATAGTTAAAAAACCGTTCCTGGCAGATGAGCCAGGTGATGGCCTGGATTGCTGCATAACTAAGGAGGATTGGGAGTAGCACTTTAAAAAACTGTATTGTTCAGATGAAACTGTAATAGTGGAGTCAGTTACTGCTGGCAGAGGAGGAACTATTGAATTTGTCATTGGGGAGGTGTTGGAGTCCATAGAAGGACTGACAGCAAGAAAGGCCCCCGGACCTGACGGGATTCCCCCAGACTTGTTTAAGTCTAAACCAAGTTTTTGGGCGCCTATTTTGGTGGCAGTCTTTAATGCTGCTGCCAAGGCAGGTTGTCCGCTGGCTTGGGGTCTGTCGAGTATTGTGCCAGTATTTAAAAAAGGAGATAAGGGCAGTTCCCATTGTTACCGCCCTATCTCATTAATAGACTTGATGGTTAAAATTATTGGGAGAATCCTGTTGCAGAGATTAACATGCTGGGCAACCGACAACAACATCATGTCGATCTCCCAGTATGGCTTTTGTCTGGGGCGTTCCACCACAACTCAGTGTCTTAATTTGTTTCTTGTTCTGAGTAAATGCACTGTGGCTCAGAAGGGAACTGTCCACCTCGCCTTCATGGACCTGTCATCAGCCTTCGACTGTGTTAACAGGGGAAGGCTGTGGCAATACATGAGGGAGGAAGGAGTGGACACAGGGATTGTCGACTTCCTGGTGGACATGCACAGTCATACTAGTGCTAATGTTAGATACTCTGCGAATGGCGACACTACTGGCAAGTTTGATATTAAAAAGGGAGTGCGCCAGGGATGTATTCTCGCTCCATTCCTTTTTAATTTTTATATAAATAAACTAGATGCTGTTTTACAGAAGGTACAGGCAGACTGTCCTAGAGTGGGCAGGCGGGGTATTCCAGTTCTTTTATACGCAGATGATGCGGTTTTAATCTCAAGAACGGAGAGGGGACTCCAGAAGCTTTTAAATGCTTTTAATGTTTTTATGACCGACAGGGACTTACTGGTCAACAATTCGAAATCATATATTATGCATGTTGGCCGGCAACCAAAAAAGAATTTTGTGTTTAAACTTGATGATGTGTCAATCCCGGTTACAGAAACGTTTTCCTATCTTTGCTTCTTATTTGATACTAAACTCAGCTGGGGCCCTCATTTGGTCAAGAAACAGGGAGAAATGGCGAGGGTCAACGCATCCATTTTTAATTTTGCCACAAAACTGGGGAAGAAACCAGTTAGTGCAATGGTCAAGTTATATAACGCCAAATCTATTGCTACAGCAGTATATGGTAGCGAGTTATGGGGCTATGCAATGGGAGAACAGTTACAGGTTGCTGAAAATAATTTCCTAAAATGTCTCCTATGTGTGCCCGCCAGTACTTCGAATTTGGCAGTCCATGAAGAACTGGGGACACAGTATTTATGTGACAACTTTGCACTAAGGCCGTTGACCTGTTGGCTTAACCTGTGGTTAAATCAGGATATACCTCTCACTCACCAGATTGTAAGAGATCTTGTATCTCAGGACAATTCTATGCGTATCCCCTGGCTAAAATATTTAAAATCCTGCTTTGAAAGGCTGGGACGGCCAGAACTGTTTGACCATCCTAGTGGGATTGTAAAGAGTGATGTAGCAGCTATTAAATACGCATTTTGTAATGACAGGTTTGCCCAAAGAGAAAGTGAGCAATTGTTGAAGCCTAGTGTTAGGAGCTATGTGATGTTAAAGACCTGTGACAGTATGGAACCTTATCTAGCAGGATCGTTTACCACACATGAAAAATTTCTGTTGTCAAGGTTCAGATTTAACATTTTTCATCATCTTTTAATCAGACCCAAGTCGGATGTTTTTGACAAGTCTGCAGCGCCCTGTGGCTGCGACGGTAAGTCTCCACAGGATATGCTGCATTTTATGTTTTTATGTAAATTTTATGAATATCCCCGCCAACGTTATCTTGTTGCCCTCCTAAGAAGTCTTAATTTTAATCAAATCAGACCAGCTCTTATTTATTTGCAGCTTTTGCACAGTGACAGTGTTCTCCAAATAATAGCATTTTTAAAACTAGCTGTTAGATTGAGACTCTGTCTGGACCAATGACTGCTCTAGTTTGTGTGACTAATTGGTTAAGTTTATGGAGTGTATAAACTTTGCCCTCTGCACCTTACTTTGCACTTTTGCACTTTTCAGCTACCCCGTTTATCTATTGTTACTGAGACATGCGTAATATGACTTTTTATTGTGGATATAATCTGTGGAATTAATGTGAACAATGTGCTTTTAATTGTACTGTTTATATGTGTACTTTTATGGTTTGAAATATAACCGAAATAAAGTCTCCTTTGAATTTGAATTTGAATTTACTAAAACACTTCTCTATATTACTAACCTATAGCTTCCCATAACCTATAGCTTCCCACAAGTCATGCGCTTCAAAAAAAAGAAGTTCATTAGAGATGTGAGTTAAGTTGGTGAAATGAGAGTTAGGAATAAAACTGTTATCGGGAATAAATGTACAGCATCTCTAAACCTTTAATTCTTTGCATATACTTCCTTTCTTCACAAAAAGGATATCTAATGCTAAGCGGTACTGTGTCAACACAGAACTGCAACTGGGTAGATCCATCGAGAGGATGTACTGTGGGAGGATGTTCTGTGGGAAGATGTACTGTGGGAGGATGCACTGTGGGAGGATGTACTGTGGGAGGATGTACTGTGGGAGGATGCACTGTGTGAGAATGCACTGTGTGAGGATATACTGTGGGAGGATGTAATGTGGGTCCACTGCTGTGAGCCCCAAGTGAGGGTACCTCCTCCCCGGGGCCTCACAGTACCCGACATTGGCTGCCGGGCCAAGTGAAGAGCACCTTTGAAGAGTGTAGCTATCACAGCCGCGGCGAGGCGGAAGCAAGCTCAGCACCCCAGCGGCCTGCCCTGGGCATAGTGGTGCCCACAGATGAGGGTGTCCCAGTGAGGTCTGGGGGCCCCCTCTGCTTGCCGACTTTGGTCGGGGGAACACCTGGCTCTTTGCCCCCTCCCCCGCATTCCTCACATGAGGAGAGCCCACGGTATCAGCCTAAACTGCAACAGACAGCCCTGCCAGGAGAAGGTCAACACTGTGCCACCGCTAGGGAGCCGGAGCAGGGGCGATGGGACTTCAGAACCCCTAGTGCCTATACCCCCGGGGTCAGATATGATGAGGGGGTAGTAGTCTTGAGGGTATGGGATTTGCTGGATTGACCCCCCCAGATGGCTCTCAGTATGTTGAACAAGTGCTGCATCGAGGCTGTGTGTTGGCTGGAGACTACCTGGTGGCTGACGGCACTGCTGAGAAGCAAGCAATAAATGGAATTCCTGGGCCCAGCCGCGGGGAAATCAAGCAGTATGTGGGCATTGCCGTGAGGACCGGGAGAGACACCCAGGATACAGCGGCCGGTGAGTGAAGATAATATGAGGCGAGAGGAGCGCTGGCCGCCATTTCACGGCAACATAGCATCAGCGTGGCGGGGGAAAACCAAGTGGTGAGGCGTTAAGGCAGCCACGCGAAAAAGACAGCAGGGGTGGGGAGAGAACTGTACAAGTGCAGGGGTTCTCTCGCCCTTTGAACAGAATATCCACAATAAAGCCTCAGAGAAGATAGAAACAAGTGGCGCCTGACTCCAAGATGGCCCCTGTTTGGGACAAAATGCGTCATAAAGATGCTAAGGCCCCACATGAGCCTGTTTACCTAGCATAGGAAAGGGGTACACCTCATTATTCTTGTTGTGCAAACTAATGAGGCACCTGGCAATAAACAGACACCACGGCCGACCCCATCAGGGGAAAGATCAGCGGGGGCCAAGAGTATCAGAGGCGGGACGGCGTATCTCGAGCCAAAGAGCGACCAGTGATCGGAGGAGAACTCAGCCGCTCCAGAACAGGTGCCGCCGAGGAGAAGGGTCTCCGATCGGTGAAGTTTAAGGAGGCCGGCGGAGAGGGGAAGGACCGGTGATCACTGAGAAAACATCAAGACGGGCACTGTGAGCTGTTGAGGGGAGCGGGGAGCACAACAGCCGTACAACAGGGACCTTAGTTTGAGGGATTAGCGCCAGGCCCCCCCAATCCCCTCACCCTGCCGAGAAACTTAGCCAATGGGTTGTGAACCAGCGACAGAGAGGGTGCATGGCATGCCATGGAACCTGGCAGTGTGGCACAAAGCATGTAAAGGGGCCAACACGAATATAGTGGCCAAACCCAAAAAAACAGTGGTATGCAGTGAGTTTTCAGAGCCTACAGGGACACGAGAGACAACAAAGCTGCGATGTAGTTACCCCACACAGTGATTGCTCCTGAAATACTGTCTGTACCTGCCTAAAATGACGGCCGCACCAAACCCTCCTGCTTCTCTCCTGACCTTATCTCCCTCCTCCCCCTACCCCCTACCCCTCTCCGCACTACTCTTCTCCACTTTCCGGCTACTGACCTTTGCCCTCACCTGCCGTGGCCCTTAGTCCCCACCCTGTTTATCTGTGAATTTTCCCTCATCAATTGAGATCTTGCTATTTTGTCTGCTGCCCAAAGGAGCTACCTGGTTTAGCTATAGGGGAGACAGGCCGGGGATTCCCTCCTTGGACATCACCTACCCAGTCGGTCTTTAGACAGACTTCCTTTCATCTCTCCTGTCGTCTCTTCCCGCATCCTCCCTCTATTTATGTCTCTCCTTCTCTCCTCTCTCAATGTATTGAGACTGAACTATTTTGTCTGATGCCCGATGGAGCTACCTGGTTTAGCTATAGGGGAGATGGACCGTGGATTCCATCCTTGATCGTCACCTACCCAGTCGGTCTTTAGACAGACTTCCTTCCATCTCTCCTTGTTGTCTCTTCCCTTACCCTCCCTTTCTCACCTCCCCTGCCCCTCCACTACTTTTCTCTCTCCTTTCTCTCCTCTCCTAATTGTATTGCCTATTTTTTGATGCATTGAGTAATAGTTGATCTTTTTCTGTTACATTGTTGATTCTCATGTAAAGCGCTCTGATACCTTCGGGTCTAGCCAGCGCTATATAAAACTCTTTAAATAAATAAATAAATAAAAATCTAATAGTAATTAGTTCGGATTTAATTTGTGGTAATGATCCAGCCCTATTTAAACAAAGTCTATTCACCCATGTAGATAAAGGTCTAATTTTCACATCATTCGTTGCCACGCACCTAGGAGGAATAATAGCACATCATTTATCTAAAATGACCTGTCCAAAACCACTCCTTTCCTCTCCTCCAATCAACTGCATCATTTGTTTCAGCCATATGATAAACTCTTGGAAACACTAAAGCAAGATAAGATCCAAACCAATTTTGAGGCAAATTAAAATAAGCAGTTTTACCGCACACATAATAAATTCCTCTCAGAATTGGCTCTCCACCAATCAAATAATCAACACTCACAACATAACATCTTTCACACTCACTTTCACCCACATATTCAGCCTTGCCAGCTTTAAGAGGTTCATGATTTACCATACATATTTCATACTAATTCATGTTCATTCTCAATTTAGGATGTAGATTTCACAATCTAAATTCTTCTGCTTCTTCATTAGTTCTCTTATAACCTTTTCTTCTCTCTAATCCCTCACAATTGTTGCTGTCCTTTCATTGTATTATTTAAGGAATTCATGTTCTCTTTCACTTAAACCACACCTATACCCCCATTTAGTCGTTTTAGATTCATGCTTACTTTATGCAATTATTTTCAAACATTTACTATGCTTAATATCATCATTAAATTCTTTATTCTCCAAGATAGGCAAATCATCCAACGTCACATTTAAATCTGACAGATTAGGAGACAGAAATTAATTATTAATAAATATACTAACAAACACAGCGTATTATAATTTGTATGACATTTGAAGTTGTGTGTGCACAACGCCTTCACCTGCAGAAGACTGAAGGAATGTTCAAATAAATCTTGTTCTAACCTTCAGCATATCAGAATACTCCTGTATCATTTTAGTATAAATGTATTTATGTACTGTAGTTACTTAATAACTTATGACATTTTGCTAGATTATTGCAAAGATCTTACTGATGAGGTGAAATCTGTCTCTCATCAGGAGAGTGTGGAAACAGAAGCAACAAAAGAAATACCATGTCATGGGTTGAACTCTGGAAAATGGATAGTGGTCCGAAAACACATCAGAAACCACTACCTAGAACAGTGGCTTAACAGCTAGAGTGCCTGACTTTAAAGCTGGAAAACCAGGTTCGAGTCTGGGGGGAGACTCAAGCATCCTGTGGTTCTGGGGAAATCCCTTAATCTTCCTGTTCCTAAAATGAATGTGTCCATCTGTAATGTAACTGGTGCTCATGTAAAGTGCTCTGACACCTTTGGATCAAGCTCGCGCTATATAAAACTGCAACAATAAAAGTGCTGGTGTGGGCCCTATTAGGTGATCTTGATAGCAAACAGTGGGCTTATGTGAAAAGGATGAAGGTGGCTTATAAATATAAGTTATTGAAACAAATGCAGTCAAAAGAGTATAAATCAGTCTCAATGCTCAGTGCATGATCACCTCATGGGGTGATAAACCTGTCTTTTTGACTGGGGTACATCTGATGCTCATCAAAAGAAGAGGACGAGTGGCCAGCCACTTTAAACCAGTAGAAGCATATACTTTGGCCAATTTGACCTTAAGAGTTCCATTCATACTCTCACCACCGAAAGATTGAAAACTATAGCTACAATGGAACTTCTGATCAATTTGGAAGGCAGTGCATATCATTTGCAAAATTTCATTTTCACCATATATCTCAGTAGAAGTTAACAGACCCAATCTTGGTATTCACTAACTCCCTCAACAAATGTTTGGCAATTGTAAGGCTATTTGATTTCAGGGTGGGAAAGCTCGCAACCCATTTAGCTGACAATGACCAAGATATATTTCAAACCATTGCAACCTGGCATCTCTGCAAAGTCTGGTTGGGGTCTTGTAAACGGGCCTTCTGTTGTGCCAATAGGATTCATCACAGTTAATGTCCTCTTTCCTTGTCTATTTCTGTGGCACACCAAACATCTGGGACATAACTTTCAGCAAAATTTCTAAAATCTATGATTTTCCAAAATGATCTAAATGTTCGAAACATAAAGTCTCGCTGCAAATGAGCTTTGAAGTAGAAATGCTTTGCAAATAGGATATAATATAACAACCGGTAGAATGTCTTTGTTTTCAGTAGTAACATACAAATCCTGATGATTTTTCTTGTAAGCCAATTTTTCTCCTCACCTTTTTTGTTCTTCTTCAGCTTCCTATTGGAGGTCTCTCAACTCGCTCAAAGAGGTGTGAATTGACACCAATAGGAAACAATTCACATTTTCTGCATTTTGCGCCATATTTATTCTTGATTCATCAATCTCAATTTCCTGAACCACCGTTTCATCCTCAGGTGCGCCCTATCTGGCAACATGATCAGCATACTAATTTACAAGAGTAACCAGATCTTTTCCAGCCTTTGGGCAGCACACTTGACTACAGAAATTTCTGGAGTGTGTTTGTACCCTCACTATATTGTATTCTGTTTCAGATGTTCTGAGCAACACTGAAGCTGAATAATAATAATAATAGTTACATTTATAAAGCGCCTGGTTACACTGAGACCAGTGTGTCCCTGCGTTACGGTAACAATGCAAACAGCGACAGCAGCCATAAACAGGCTAAAATTTAAGAAGCCGGAAATAAGTGCATCTTCAGACCTTTCCTAAAGATGGATTCAGAACACTCCAGCCGGAGTGCCTGAGCAAGCAAATTCCACAACTGGGCTGCAAGATGACAAAACAAGCGTCCACCCATCCTGGCTCTTTTAATTTTGGGGACATGCACCCTACCTGTTCCACAGGATCTTAGCAGTCTAGGAGGTGCATAAGGAGTTAAAAAACCATGCAAGTATGTGGGTCCTTTTCTTTGTAAAATTCGATGGCTCACACACAAAGCCTTGAATTTCACTCTTTCGCTGATAGGGAGCCAGTGCAAAGAAGCCAGCGCACTTGTCGCTGAAGCACTCTTAGGGAGCATGAGGATTAATCTTGCTGCTGCATTCTGAATACATTGCAAGTCCCGCAGGCATCTGACGGTAGCACCCAGGTACAGAAAATTTCCGTAGTCCAGGCGAGATGTTACCAGCACGTGAACAAGAATTTTCCTAGATTCCGTGGGGAGGGCGTCAAGGGTTTTCCGAAGTTTCCTCAGAATACCAAAGCAGGCACCTGCCACCTGCCCGATGTGGTAGTCGAAGGACAACTTATTATCCACCCAAATCAAGAGATTCTTAGCTTGTTCACAAGGTATGGGGGTGGGGCCCAGTGACTGGGGCCACCACGCCGGAGACCATACTGATGGAGCCTTGCCTATCACCAATAACCTCGGTTTGGATCATAATCATGCACAATTATTTTTGATCATGCATACCCTATACAGTATTCTGTGGGCCGGGACCATTGGCAATGTATTTTTTTGCATTTGGGGAAAAACTCATTCTGGATTCTATCTAAATTATGTCTGCTTTCCCGTTTCCAGTGCACAGTTTTACCACAGACGTGACAAGCAGTGTTCATCTTCAACATTTGCAATAATTTCCAAATTATTAACTAAATCTCTTCCACCACCTTGCATCTACTTTAACCCATTTCCCATCCTTTCAATTTTCATTTGAGTCATTTAATTCATTCCAGTATTTACAGATTGCACATATCTCATGTCTAAACCCCTCAACTTATTCTGTGTACTTTTCTTAAATTGCTTTGTCTGGGTAACCATCAGCTTCTCTTTGATTCACTTCTGCTTTGCAGCAAAATAATCACTACTGTATCTGGTCAGATTCAAGATTTCATTTATACTCTTTTTCTGCCAACACATTCGATTTTGCAGTATGTGAATACTCGATTCCATACACAAAACCCACAACAAAGGTAGAAATGAAACCACTGACACCATTTTTCTGGGGAACATCAACTTCACTGTGCCTTTTGAAGATATTCATGAGCCTATCATAATAATCATGCACTGACTATTTTAGATCATGCGAGGTTCTCAAAATATTTGCATAATTCAGTTGACCAAATGACAGCAACTTCAGACCACTTATCACTTGATGTTACAATCTCAAATAATGAATTTAAATCACAGCATCAGTGAAATCATTGTCAACCTCTGAATTTCCTTGTATTACCTTTCGGGCTCTTCTCACAGCTTTGGAAAATTCATAGTAAAAGCATAAAGTTCCGCTCTTGCCCATGGCACATGTACTATTTTTCCCTAAGTCCTTCTCTTAATTGAAACTCCAAAATCGTTAGTGATCCTACATCTGAATCACTAGATGATCTCATCCCCTTAATCTCAGATTATATTGCTTTCTTTTTACTTGCTGATCCTCTCTTCCATCTATCTCTTCAAGTCATCCAATTCCCTTATTTTCTCAATTAAATCTTTAATGTGGTCTCTTAAAGTCATCAACACCAATTACTTTATTTCACCATGAGTCAAATTCATTTTGTAATTCTTTCTCACATTCTTCATTTTACTGCTATCAACTTCACTTTCGTCAGCTAATTCCTCTAAAGTATCATGTGCTTCATTCTCACATCTGGACATTTCTTTAATCAAGTATCTAATTTCATCAGCATTATATGGCAATATTCTATTTAGATCAATTGTCCCTTGTAATATTTCTTTAAATTCAATATGCAGAAGGCCAATATTAATAGTTCTCTCTTAAGGAATTTCTTCTGCCTCAATGGTAGTAAAAGGTGAATTGGTTTTAATTTGAGAAACAACTGGAGCATCCCTGCTAGTTCTAGGCAACTGTGTCATTGCAATTTCAGGTGGGGCACTCACTATTGTGCTCACAGCTGCAGATGGGATCTGTATCTGTACTACTGGACTGTCTTCTGCTGCACCCATATCTGGTACCCACAATAACCAGTACCAGTCCTTTTGCCCTGTCAGCAATGGAGAAGGTCTTTTTTTCAAAAGATCATTAATAAAAGTATCCTCCTCATGTGCGCAATTGTTTTTTTTTCACTCACTGATTTTCGTTCTGTCATCTTTTTCTTTCATTATTGTAGAAAGAACTCTCACACCCACCTTCATTTCCTCTCTACAACCCTTCTCTTGCTGATCCCATTTGTTTTCTTACCACTGTCTAAAGGAATACTTCACTTGCTTTGACATTTTCTTTTTTTCCTTCTCTGTGGCCATTTGAGCCCATTTGTTCAATGCCTCAAACTGTGTGGGTCTAGGCAACGGCTTTCTTTCATTTATTGCATTCAAACTATGTCTTTATCAATAGCAGTATATTTTTGCCAATCAGTAGAAGGTACACCAGAAACCTTAGGCTTTGGCAACAGAGCATCAACTATTTTAGCTCAAAATTATCTTAAAAATGGCACAAAATAAACTAGCAAACAACAACTTGTACAGCTCTGTCAAGGGTCTGGCTATTAAAATGCTGCTCTGTCAGCAACCAACCAATGACAGCACAGCTTTGTAGTGAACTCTGACCAATCCCATATACATCTGAACAAGGCATCACATCGCTTGATTACAACAAACTTCAAAGTATCAGTGAAACACACATTTATTAAGCACACTATTTCTCTGGGGCCAGTGATCTCAGTTGTATGCTGAAGTTCACTCATACTCACATATAAAGGTCTGATTGTGCATTGTGGTGGACCCCAAGTTCAGGTGATGGTGTCCTCGAATTTTAAGCAGCGATTGTTGGGCTCGGTGCTCTTCTGTTGAAGCAAACCAAAAAGAAAAAGGGTGCTCAGTGATTGCTGGTGGTGGCTAAGCATCACTGCTAGAGATGGCAATATAAGAGCTGAAGAACCATACATGAAGTAACACGCAGGCCACCAAACCCAACTTTTATGAGCAAGGCTCCAGGAGAGATTACAAGGATGAAAGACAATGCAGCACATCAGTTACAAACAGAACAGTGTCAATCCTTCCAAAAACGCATGGGCTTTAAAGGACTGTAGTCAGACTTTCTCCCAGTGGGTGAGATAGATAAGGGGGTCCCTCTGGAAGCCCCTTGGAGAAGTTGAACAAAGGCCCAAACTTCTTGCAGTCTTTGATACTCTGTATTGGATTCTGCATGGTCTTGCAAGGCATTATGCTCTTTGGATGAGGAAATATCAGTTTCAGCTTACCAAGATTAAGGTAGTGTTGTGGCAGTCATCTTATGACGATCTCAATGAAGTCCATTCCACCCAGGAACTCTTTGTAACTCTGGATCTGCAGCATGCTTTATGCTGCCAAGCCTATAGGGGAATAGCTAAGCATATCAGCTTGCCGTATCGATTAATGCAGATAGAGAAAGAGCTCCAGACCACCTCACTCTACATAACTTACTCTTTTCAGGGTGACTATAATCCAACATTTCCATGGAAAGGCATGCAGGCTGTGATCCTATGTGGACAAACAAAGGGATTGGACCGTGTGTGAACATGCCATAATTTCCAAGCACTTTTTAGGGTACCTTAGCTGTTCCCTATAATAGATCCATTTAAAGGGTAAACATCACTTACAACGAAACTTTTACAACACACTACCATTACAACGCGGTCATTACAACGCAAACCATTACAACGCATTGCGCTGGGGGGCGCTCTAGGATAGGGAATATATTTAATTTACTATCCAACACCTTCCCTACTATCCACGGGGACTGGAGTTGGAATAGTAAATTAAATAAATCACTATCCAGCGCCTAAGAGCACTATGCGTTGTAAAGGTTTGCGATGTAAAAACCGCGTGGCAAAGGCAGGCCTTGTAATAGCCTGCATTGTAACGTCATACATCCATTTAAAGCCTTGAATATAACTAGCAAAAAGGGGGTTCCAGCAGTCATTTACAAAGCTACTCAGGCTTCCATTGATCACCTATTGTTTGTGTCTGGGCACATGAAGTGATAGTTAGTTCAAAACCTGTTCAACAATCTCCATGCACCGAAGCCGGAACTACTGAGAATGCATTTCTGAACTTACATAAAAAATTTGAAAATGCCTATTGATGGTGGCAGGAGCATTAGTGTTCAGTTCCTTGTCCATTTGATTATTAAGATCCTGCAATGAGCATCGGCTGGCTCTCTCTGGGTAAGAGTTTGATGTGAACTACCTGCAGCTATCATTTGTTTCACACCTCGGTATCAACAGAATTGGAAGAAAGATCTAATAGAAACCAGCAATTCTCCTCCCTACATGCAATATGATAGGCCCACGTGCACATGTTATTTCCCTTATATGTGTTATCCAGCCATCTAGTTGCTTTTGATTATTTACCAACCACATCCTCAGGGAATACATTTTGCTGTTAAAGGACCCGGACTCCCCCAGTTTGCCCCACGCCCCAACACAACCCAAACAAGGAACCAAGAGAACTCACATAGATCGTGAACTTGGTTGAACAGTTTTATTACAGTCATGTCAAAACATACTCATGTTGAAAGACACATTCATGTAAGGAACATACTTAGGTCAAATAATAGCAACACATCAGGAAGAATTAGGCACTTGTGATAAGAAGACACCACACAATAAACAGTGCAGGGTAAGGATTCATGCACACCAACAACATCAGAGACCTCCCGCAATCCCAAATGCCATGAGACCACACAGATGTAACTAACTGCACCAGTGGGGGGTGGTCCCACATCACCTTACCCATGTCCTCATACCAGGGTACTACCCCTCAAGCTATCTGTGGGGCTGCAATTAAGGTGGCCCATACCCACAGCACACCCTTCCTATGCCACTGATGAGAACAAATTCTTTATACAAGTGTACATTAGCCAATAAGTTAAGCTCTGTGTAGTAAGGTAGGGCAGAGAGGGGAAACAGCTACTACAACACGGCCGTTTCCACGCATGCCCTTAACCACGCATACTTTACAACGAATGCGTGGTTACCACGTATAGCATTTACCACGCATACCTTTACTACGAGATACATAGTAAAGGCATGTGTGGTAAAGGGACAAGCTCTTGTGACATTTAACAAATGAATGCCTACCAGCACAAAATCATTGATTGCCAATATTTATCAGCTCGCCCTCATTTGGAATGTAACCCCCAACCCCTAACCTTCACTTCATGAACAACGCTAATGGAAAAAAATGCAGACTTTCATTCACTTCAAAATTATCATAAAAATGAAATTCAAATAAAAAAAAGCCATCAACAGCATTCTAGCTACGTTTTTAAATAATCCCTTCTAATCATATCCTCTCAATATGTTCACTTCACCTCTATCCGTAGCCTTCGCAGACACAAAACATTTATTGATGAAAGATGTGGAGGCTATAGGTGTAGTTAGAGGAAACGGAAAGACACTTCCTCTTCCTCTTTAAGACGTGCACCATACCTGGGAAGAACTTGGAGAGGAGAAGTCGTGGTAAGGTAAGGGGATTTTTAGCTGTCATATTTTTGCATGATAATCTTTTTATGAACACAATTACCTGTCCCCTCGAACGAGGGATATGTCACTTTAGGGAAATCAGTAGGGTCCTTACTGTTGCATCTTTCATCCATCATCATTTGGTTGCACAGAGTATGTTGCTTTACCATAGTGTATCTGAGGTGTTACATGGTTAGTTGAGCCAGTAATTAAAGCCCGGGGCACAATCGAGGTGCTATATTCATGAGGTGCCAATTTGATCAAGTCGCATTTCTTGACTACCCCCTTAAGGGTGTCTATGCTTCCACATCAGTATTTTGAAAACGTAGTTGCACTGCTGAGTGAGTAGAGCTCAGGGTGTGTCTTGACACCAGGAATATAGCCTTACATTTTATTTTAGTATTATTATCTTCGCCATCTCACAGATTGAATCAATGTGTATACTAACCAAACCTGTTGAGCCGTCTATGACACTGCAGCATGTTTATGAGAACATACACCAGAGACCTGTGGGTATCTGTATTTTAGGACTAATGTAACAGGTGAAAGTGGTAGGCTGTAAAATTCGGGATAAGTGCCCTGCTGTGAGTGAGCGTAGTGAGTGAGCCCAACTGCCATAAGGGCGGTTCAGGGGGGTTGTCCCCCGAGAACATTTTGAAAAATAGAGTGGGCAAATTGTGCATTTTCAAGCAAATTTGACAATGCAGGAAGTTTATTAAAGCAATTGAGAAAGTGCAGTTATTGTATCAATAAAGAGATTTCATATGATGATGACGTAGGTAGCTACTCATTCAGTTTAACCAGAGAACTTCATAACAGACCTTGTATGTTTGACAATCCATATGACCATCCCTATGACTATAGTCAGGCATGCAAGATTGATGACAGACTCTTCCTGCTTTTCTTCCACCGCAAGATCACTGACATCCACGGCAGCTTCAACATCTCGACCACCCCGACAACACCCATCCCCACCCGCCAGATGAACCCCACCCGCATCAACGGCCTGACCTCCTGGACCAACGTCAACGACGACGAGAAACGCAAGGTTATGAACTCCATCCACTCAGGGTCACCATCAGACCCCTGCCTACACTGCGTATTCAACAGAGCAGACGCAGTCATCGCACCCCAACTACGGAAGGTCATCAACATCTCCCTCGAGACGGCCACATTCCCGGAGAGCTGGAAGCACGCCGAGATCAACGCCCTTCTTAGGAAGTCCAAGGCGGACCCCAATGACCTCAAGAACTTCCGGCCCACCTCCCTGCTCCCATTCACGGCGAAGGTCATTGAGAAAATAGTCAACACAAAACTGACCGGCTACCTCGAGGACAACAACATCTTAGACCCGTCCCAGTCCGGATTCATAAGAAACCACAGCGCCGAGACAGCCCTCATCGCCGCCACAGACGACATCAGGCGCCAACTAGACAATGGCGAAACATCAGCCCTGATCCTCCTGGACCTGTCAGCCGCCTTCGACATGGTCTGCCATCGCACCCTAAAGACACGCCTCCAAGAAGCCAGAATCAAAGAGAAGGCCCTCCACTGGACCGCATCATTCATCTCCGGCAGAACACAGAGCGTTCACCTCCCACCCTTCCGATCCAAAACCACCGACATCATCTGCGGCGTACCCCAAGGCTCATCCCTCAGCCCCACACTATTCAACATCTACATGGCCCCCCTCGCACAAGTTGCCCGCCAGCATGACCTCAACATCATCTCCTACGCCTACGACACTAAGCTCATCCTCTCCCTCACCAAGGACCCGCACTCAGCCAAAACCAACCTCCATGAGGGAATGAAGGCCTTCGCCGAATGAATGAGGAGCAGCCGACTGAAGCTGAACTCAGACAAGACGGAGATCCTCATCCTCGGTCCGACCCCCTCAGCCTGGGACAACTCCTGGTGGCAAACCGCGCTGGGAAAAGCACCGACACTCACTGACCACGCTTGCAACCTGGGGATCATCCTCGACTTCTCCCTCTCCATGTCGAGGCAGGTCAACGCCGTCTCCTCCTCCTGCTACAACACCCTCCGCACGATTACAAGTGTATCCCCACCGAAACAAGAAGAACGGTGACACAGGCCCTCGTCAGCAGCAGGCTAGACTATGGCAACGCACTCTATGCAGGAATCCCGGCCAAAAACCTACGATGACTGCAACGCATCCAAAACGCTTCTGCCCGACTGATCCTGAATGTCCCTCGCCACAGCCACATCACCCCTCACCTGAAAGACCTACACTGGCTTCCCGTCGACATGAGGATCACCCTCAAGCTCCTCACCCACGCACACAAAGCACTCCACAATACCAGACCAGCCTACCTCAACAGCAGACTCAGCTTCTACACCCCCACCCGCCAGCTCCGATGCGCCAGCCTCGCCCTAGCCGCTGTCCCCCGCATCCAACGAACAACCTCCAGTGGCAGATCCTTCTCCTTCCTCGCTGCCAAAACCTGGAACACCCTCCCTACCCACCTACGGCAGACCCAAGATCCGCTCACCTTCAGACCTTCAGAAGACTCCTCAAGACCTGGCTCTTCGAGCAGTAGCAGCACCCCCCTCCCCACAGCGCCTTGAGACCCTCACGGGTAGGTAGTGCTCTTTACAAATTCATTGATTGATTGATTGATAATCCTCACTCTATGAAATTAACACATACCATTTTTCTATTCATTCACCTCGCAAATCTGAAACACTGCTCTTTTCCTATTAACGCTTTTCTTTAAACTACTACACAGCTAAAAAACCAATTCTAACTACATACAACTACAACATATCACAAACATACACTAAATAATGCAAAGCTAGAATACAATACCATTAGCAAAGCAAATGGCTTTAACTTAATCAAAGGCGAGACCTATTGCATTTCAATGCTTGTTTAAATAAAGGTTTCATCAACTGCTACTCCTACTCCTACACTATGTACTCAAACTTGTACCTCCTAGAAAATCTTCCAGAAAGATCCGTGAATCTAACATCGGTCTCTTCTTGTAGTACAAACAGGCTCAATCCAGTTTTAAGACATTTTTGCTGGACTCAGCAGCAATAGTGAGGTGTGATTGTGTCTATGTAACATTGAAACATAAAGGTGTGCCTTGACACAAAAAACACGCTTGAACAACAGTAATGCCACATATAAAAACAATGCCAATGTCAGTATGATCGCAGCAACCAGTTCTAATTTCTTAAATTGAAAAGAAAATACAACAGCACAACTGTGTTAAAAAAATTATAACAGAATTGTACGTATAATAGCAACTCTCCAACATTTTGAGCTATACCTTAAAAGGTCAAGAAAACATTTTTAGCTTACAATATATGAAAAAAATACGTTAAACTGTTTTGTTGATTTTTCTTTTATATTGAAAGTTGGCAAGATATTTTTGTAATAAAAACTCACTTTTTGGTATTTTGAGGACCTAACTATTTCCTTAATGTTTGATCTGTATTAAGGGAGGTGTTCTGAGCAATGATGCCCCACTGTTTAGAGGCTCAGGGGCTGTTAAGCTATATAATAATAGACTCCTACATTAACAGACATTATTTTATATCTCTAATTCTTTAACTAGATTTTTAACTTACTCGAAAATATAATCTTGCTGTAATGTCCACAGAGTTTAGCTACTGCAAAATAAAAACTAGGATTCCAAAAAATCAGCTTATCCAATTGCATAGTTGGAACAAAAATAAAAACAACGGGTATGGAACAAACCTTTTAGAAGTGGCACTGTTTAACAGAGCAGATCAGGAAATTGAGCAAAATATGAGGTTGTTTACCTTTTTTTAAAGCATGGTATACACATGGAATACAATAGTGTATATTCTAATCCCTCAGTAGACCTTAAAAGAAGGTAGACCAAGGCCTCCTTTGAACAAAAAAAGTATGTTTATCAGGGAGTTGTCCGGAAGTGAAAAACGTACAAGGGTTCAGTGCCATTGTGAAGACCGCTATGTAGAGTTTAGGCCCACCGACAGAAATGTAATTGTCAAATACTAACCCTCCTCTGCCTGTGAACATCGACGTGATCGAGTGTGGACTAAAAAGGAGTCATTATTAGTACGGGCTTCTGAAGGCCTGCGCATCCGGTCACAAGATGAGCCAGAGAGAGTATACGACTTCCAGGCAAATATTGTTTTATCTGGTAATTATTTTTTTGTCAAACTACTATGATGACCACTTGTGCAGAAAAGTATCCAGGAGAAATGCGGCAGACAAATTACATTTCATCCATCCATGCTGATCAACAACTGTATTGCATTCTACCCAATGCCTTTCCTCAAATGTGTGTTTTACTTTGATATGATCCACCAGTGCAGAAAATTGAAACAAATAAAATAACATTCCTGTTCTCTTCTGGTTGCATAATGGTGGCCATCATACTACTGACGTGTTTCAGTTTCGCTTTAGTGAACTGGGAGCACCACTCCCAAGTGGCCAAAAACAAGCAACTGCTATTGTCTCAGGATACACATAAGCAAATGCCAAGAAAGATGAATTGCGTTTTGGGCCATTCGGAGCCCTTCGGAGCGGTGGTGGTGGTGGTGGTATGGACACGTTGAATGCGTACCATTGTATGGAAATGTGTTTACATGTGACTCGCTTCCCTTTTCAGCTATTTCATTTCGCTCTGGGTACATTGTTTCAAAGGTATCGGAGTGTGTGTACCTCTACTGTCCCAAGACAACACACGTGCACTGCCTGGTCCCATTTAGATTGTTCCCTGTAGTTGTTAAGTGTCAAGCTGCCACAACAAAGACATTACATGAAAACATAGTATTAGTTTAATAAATGGGCATCATGTGATACAAAGGAACAAAGCTACACACTAACTGGCCCATCTCGATACCATAATGTCACACTCTTTGCGGACTGGCAGGATTTTAAAACCATTTACTTTTAAAGTATTTTTATTTGCTGCTCATGTCAAAATAATTTTGTGTCAATGGTTTTCGAAAGCGTGCATAAGACAATCTCAATTTAACCCAAAACACATGTCTCTAGCAAAGCTTGACCAACATGTTTAACTCAAGTAGGCACTGGCATAGAAGCGATGAACAATGTCGTGGGCCAGCGCAAGGCACATGTGGCGCACGCTTGTGACAAATGGGGTCTGTCTGTTTTGGACAAGTTGGGTGCACGCTCCCCTGTTCCAAGACCTTCCGCTCCCAGCCTGCCACGGGCTCACTGAAAAGACTGACAGCTATAAAAATAGAACGTTTGTTTACTCACAGCTGTATGTGGTTTTAAAGACAGGCTGTGAAATGACTGCACTGGTACCCACACGACTCGCCTTAACACACTACACTAGTCGATTCTGCAACATGGAACTGCACGGTGTCCAACATCAAGCGCTTTTCGGATACACACAATGCAATGCGTCAGTTGAAGCGCAGACTTTGGCAGTAACTCACCGAAGTTCTGTCTGCCTCGGTGTCCATGGCGACAGAGAGGCCCAAGTGTCAGGAAGACCGGGATGCGCCGTGCATCAAGCAGCGTGCACATTCAGACTGGAAATAACCTCCCAGTGGGTCAGCCTGCCTCAGACGGCCTCGTCACAGGAAGCGCCAGGGCCTCCCCTCTCTGCTCACGGTGAGCGCGCCAAATAAAAGCATTTTGCCAATCACGAGCCAACCTTTCGGTATCTAGGGGACGACAGGGGGAGGGAGGAAAAGCAAAAGCACCCGTAGGGACAAAAAAATGCACGCACGTGTGAAAGTTGGCATTGGGTTGTGAACAGGCACATGCATTTTTTTGTGCCTACATGTGCATGTTTAGCTTTGGGGATGGCAAGAGCAGCCACCTTTCTCTGAATCGATTCCAAAAGGTCCTCTCCATGTGGCGAGTGCAGCCCAAGCGCTGCTTTCGCTAGGCGAGACCTGAAAAAACAATGGTCAAGGGAAAGAGGTGGAGACTCAGCATCATATCACTTCTCCCAATAACAGTTTGTCGAATCAGATTATTTTCAGAAGCACTTCACAATTTAAACACGCCTCCTGTTTCCTTATGAGACGGCAGTAAGGGTTCAATTCTTACCTGTACATTTTCTCAGCACTAACTCATGGGCTGCCTTCAGACGTGCATAATGAAACCTAAAGGCTTGACCATGCTTTAGTGTACCCGCTTGGCCCTCCAGTTCCACCTCGTGCCTCCCTGAGAGCAGCGTGAGGATTGGCTCGGTCAGACGAACCCAACCCTCCTTAGGAGACTTGGGGACTGTGACAGCAATCCTCCAAGCTCCTAACATTGTGGTGATATGAAAGAGTTCAAGTGCTCATGTCGGGCTTGGCACAGCAAGGAACCCGTCCAGCCTGGCATGCTTCATTTCACTCCTAGGCCCGGCATTCTGAACCTGAGCGACTGTGCCAATTAATGAAGCCCTAGCTACGTCATGTAGAAAGACAAACTCCCGCTCCCAATACTGAAATAAAACCAGTGCACTGCCGCTACGGATAGAAGACAAAATGAATGAATTAAAAGTTTTAATGTGGGGACCGGGGCAACAAAACAAACAAGGGGGCAATGCCCCCACACCAAAATAAAGAAACCACCCCTGCTTTAATTTGGCAGTTGCAGGACAGAGTTTGATCAAGGACTATAATTTGTGGTATTCACTACTCAAGACATTTTAGACTTCGGATTTGTTTCTCTATCAATGCACATCATTTTTGTCACATGAAACTTTCTGACAGACCCTTTTTTCGAACACGGGAAATGTGTGTGCCTGTTTGTGCATTGATCCTCAGCACTGTAACTGGGTTTATATTTGCAGGACAGTGTTCTGTTGTAGAAATGGTAATACTAGAAACGAGTTTTAGGGATGACCCTTATTGCCCATGGGTTTAGCCATGTTTCATGTGGCCCTTGCCCTATGTCTCTTACACAGCACATCAACTGTATTTCTCGCAGCTGGAGAGGGTTAAACATTTGCTTGAAGTAAAGTTTGTAGAAACCCGTTTATTTGAAACATTTTACCCTATACCTGAAGCAGGACAGGGATGTGCAACATCATGCAACATTCTTGAACTAAAAAGTCCAACTCAGTTTCCAGAAACAAGACAATTTCCAAATTGCAGGGAAAAGATGTACCATCACTTTAATGGTTTGTATTTTGTGAGTGATGCTGTGGTCCTCAGACAAATTTAAAGGGATGCTCCTTCTGTAAGCTTTGAAAGAGGCGAGATTTTTAGGGAGGATGTTCCATATTATGGGGTCAGGTAGGAGACGCCCTGATTTAGGGTACTTGAGGTTTTGGTTTTATGGAATTCCAGTGGGAGGTTGACTTCACCTTTAGTGTCTCCTTCTCCTCCTACCACTTGGAGCTTGTTTTTCAGGCAGCTGTGCTGGCTGCGAGGCAGAGCTTTATGCGTTATCCATGTCAGTTGAATGTTGCCTTCGGCTGCGAGTGGAAGCCGGTGAAGACAACCCATCATAGGATCATTGTGCTTGTAATACATTTTTAAAAACATTTTTAACGTGCATCATTTAGAATGTTTGACATCAAGAAACATCAGTAGTGTAGTATTGTTTCAATGTAAAAAAATAATGCGATGGGATGAGAAGAAAGGATGTGGTGGGTGGAGGAGTCAAATTGTCCTGTTATATCAATGAGAAAGGCTATCCATTGCCGATGAGAATTATAATGATATCAAAACCCTTAACCTGGCATTTGGATGGCTGTGTGGTTCTGCAACCCAAAAATTAATGTGACATACGGACATGCAGTTCAGTAAAACAGCTTTCAGGCGTACTTCACGGTTATTGTGGAGCAGAGACTTATATTAAATTCAATTGTCAAATATTTGGTAATTCGGGCATAAGTAAATATTTCTCTTCAAGTCCTCAATGGTGACAGCCCTCAGAATAATGCTGATAGCCCAGAAAAAAAAACGAGTTAGCTTTGTACATGTCAGTATTTCTATTGAGTCGAAGGGGCCCATTACGATGTTGGGCGGATTTCCTCCACCAGGCTGGCGGTAGCCACCGCCAGCCTGGCAGAGGAAATCTGCCCGACATCCACTGCCCAATTCCCCCCCACCATATTTGGATGGCGGGGGGGACCGTGGCGGTGTCAAACACCGCCCGCCTGTTTTCCGCCACGGTCGCCTTGCGGCCAGGGCAGAAAATGAGTGACATGGTGGCGGTGTCTGTTAGACACTGCCCGCCATATTACTATGGGAATTTACAAATGCCTTTTCATGGCGGCAATGCCACCACGGAAAGGCATGCGGAGACTCCTTGCGGGCCCACTGGGAGTCCGGGGCTTGGGGGATGCACATGGGGGGTGAGGAAAAGACATTGTGAAGTAATGAAAAATGACATCCCCGGTATCCCCCCAGTTCCGGCTCATTCCAACACATGGCTACAGTAGAGGTCCTCACCCCCCGTACAATAGGAGGGGGCTATCACGCAGCTGAGTGTTTCGCCGATTCCTTTGGAATGTGTGCGCCTGATCGAATCTCAAGGGATGGGGAGGTCATGATCAATAGTAGCTCCTTTGAAGAGGGGCGAGTGCATACAGTAGTGGGCAATAAACTGTATCCTCAGGCCAAGGGATGACCAGCGGTCCGTGCAGACAATCGGGCTCAGAGGAAGGGGTCATCAAAGGAGGGGTATTCATGGAAGGAAAGGAGGTGTTGGTCAGGCGCGGGGTGTGATTCCCAGAGACAGAGTCATGCGGAAGAGGAGGTTTCATGACTTGTGCATGTGAACGCGGGGGCAGCCAGGGTGCATGGGGGATGCTTGCAGGGTCAGGGAAGTGCGCTGATGATCGATCGTGAACAGAGAGACCATGGTACCTAAAATGTCTGTCGTGTATGTTTATACATGAGTCTGAGGAATGGGCAAGATGGCGCAGATGATGTTCAGCTCACAAACTAATATTCCACAGTCCTCCCTTTTAACATGTCTCGCCAGCTTGTCAATTCGGATCTATCCCCATAAGACCACGTATTTCTATCTCATAGAGGGGACTCATGTGCTCAGTTCTAAAGTCCAAAGTCTTAGGGCACATACAGTTAGAAATGAGTGAACACAAAGGTGGCAAACATTGAATACCTAAGCAACACCCACACAGTATCACGACTGGTATCAGTATAAATGTAAACAACCTCCATCCCCAGTCCTTCAAAGTGTCCCAAAACCAACTTCCAAGCGACCATCCTTCTTGCTCCTGGTGAACCTCTGAGGATAGTCTGTGGAGGTGTTCGATTGCTTTGTAGACCGAAGGCGAGTTATCTGGCACGTAGGTGCAACAGCTGGAGCCGATGATGCGGCATGCTCCTCCACGGTCGGCCAGAACCACATCTAGGACAAGGCGGTTTTGGAGAGCCACCAGGCGGACTGCCTGAAGCTCAGCCGTGTTGTTAGCGAGGATGCCAGCCGTGATGTTAATGGTTGTTTCCACTGCCTGAGTCAGGTGTCGGATAGCGCGGCTATTTGCCATTGGGCCCCACAGAGGAACAAGTCCCTTCACCGCATCCAGGAACTGTGCTCCGGTGGAGTCGGCTTGTCCAATGTCTCCGGCACGCTTTTGCCGGTGATGGTAGGCTGGGGCCACATACGTGGGGGGAAGAATGAAGGTGATGTAGCACGTACCCCTCCAACCTTTCGGGAGCCAAGTGTAAGCTTTGATGCCACAAACAAAGTACATATTCAGAGAAGCAACAAAGGAGGGGGGATCAACTGAGACCAATGTTCTGGAGATACGGCAGGAACTGTGACCCACCAGCTGTGTTCCCCGGCCTTCGAGGCACACGAGACCTGTGACATTGATGACGGACAGGGCCACAGTCAGAGTGGCAGCCGTTCGCTTCCGCAGGTGGGAGAAGGTGGGTCTAGCTGGATTGTGGAGCACTTGCATCTCAACTCGTTCTTTGGAAGGGATGTTCATATGAAAGGCGGAACCTGAGGTCACAGGACAAAAGGGGGCAGATGTCCTTCCTGTTTTGTTCAGCCAGAACCCATAGTAGAAATGTGACACTGTTTGACCAGAAGCGGCGTTGACCTTGTGGCTTTCCTGCAAGAGGATCAACCAGGCGAGGCAGGAGCCATGAACTGAGAAAGGAGAAGGGATGAAGGAGATGGAGTGTCCAGTGGCATGCGGGAGCAACCCGCAGATCCAGCAGTTCGTGGCATTTGCAGCAAGGTTGTGCTGGTGCAATAGTTGCACGAAGGAATTGTTCCAGAACTCCTTACGCCTTTCTCGGAGCTGAGGCGAAAGGGAGATCAGGTGATGCTCTTTCATGGTGGTTGGCTGTGCAGTGGTCAGCAATATCTGATGAGCGGGTGTGCTGTCCTCCAAGATCCAGAAGGAAGTCATGAGGAGGAGGCAAAGGAGGAAGAGAATGAAGAAGGCGATTGTCTTTGATTCGTGCAAATTGTCAGTCTTTGGGTTCCTGTAGTGGGTATTTCCTGTTGCTTTCATCATCTTCTTATCTGGCGCTTCCATCATCTTCTTATCTGGCGCTTCCATCATCTTCAAGGTGCTCGGTAGTGGGCAGAACCACAGACTTTGTTTAGCTTCTCTCCGGGTAACCCTTGGTTGTTTTAGGTCACCGTTCTGAGATTTTAACTTAGTCCGTGGTCTACTTAGCCGAAGCTCCCTCCTTTCGACGCAGGAAATACCCTTCCCGGGATGGCACAGTGGGATCAGAGAATTTTGCAAGTTGAAGTGCCTCGGTATCAGGATAGCAGTTCAACAATGGTCGGTCTTTGTTCAGGAGCTCTTCTTGGGTGTCGACGTTTTCTGTCGTGGCCAGGGTCGAGGAGACCTAATTGCAGTGGTGGGCGTGCAGCCAGTGCCTTTTTCCCTCCACTCGAAGAGCCGTCCGAGTGGTGATCAGTACTTGCCAGGGGCCCGTCCACCGGGGTTCCAGACTCTTTGCCCGTTGAAAATTCCGGACTAAAACATAATCTCCCGGTTGGATATCGTGACCGGGACCCCTGGAAGCATCGGGGATGGCCTGCTGCACCTGTTGATGAATGACAGACAACGTTTTAGTTAATTTGCACAAATAATCTGACAGCAGGACGTCGGGGACGTCGTGAATGGAGGTCGGTTTGGGGGCAGTCCAGAGGTTCATTGGTCGCCCAAACACAACCTCGTAGGGGGTCAAGTGGTGCTTAGTGGGAGTGGAGCGCATCGATAGCAATGCCAGTGGGAGGGCATCTGGCCACTGAAGCCCTGTGGTGGCCACTATTTTTGACAGTTTCAGTTTCAGTGTAGCATTGTGTCGCTCAACTAGGCCAGCGGATTGGGGGTGGAAGACCGCATGGAACCTCTGTTTTACTCCCAGCCCCTTCAAGATTAGTTGGATAACTTCAGCTATGAAGTGGGGGCCATTGTCGCTCCATAAAATTCGACAAAGGCCGTAGCGAGGAAAAAACTCTTTCAGTAGTACTTTGGCAGTAGTCATGGCAGTGTTATCATGGGTTGGATAGGCTTCCACCCATTTGCTGAAGGCGCATTCAATGACTAATACGTACTTCAAGCCTTGGCATCTCTCCAACTGGATGTAATCCATCTGGAGGACCTCGAAGGGGTGGTCGGGGATCCCAAACCCTCCCCGGGGTACTACAGTTCCTTTCCCGGGGTTGTGTTGTAGGCAGATAAGGCACTGCTGGACCAGGCGTTTGGCTGAGTCGGGGATTTTGTTGTTGTGCCAGACTTTGGAAATGAGTTCAATCATGGGGGCAGAACCTATGTGTGCAGGGGAGTGTGCCATAGTCAGTATGGGAATCAAGTATGAGTCAGGCAGCAACCATTTGTTAGTGTCTTTTGTCCGCCAGCAGCCTTCATCGTCCTTCAGACCCACCCGTGCCCATTCAGTCAGTTTGTGAGGTGTGCTGGCCGACTGGATGTCCCTAAACGTTTCCCTAGCGTCAGTCCATTTTTCTGCTTGTGACCTGGTCACATATATGCGTGTCGTTGTCCTATTCTCAGCTGTGGTTCGGGCAGTGATGTCGGCCAGTGCGTTTCCCTGTCCAACTAAGTCCGTCACCTTCTTGTGTGCCTGGCATTTGATCACTGCTAATCGTTTGGGGAGGAGGACTGCTTCAATCAGGGCGGAGACTAGATCTCCGTGAAGGATGGGCGTGCCGTGGGACGTCAGGAATCCCCTTTCCCTCCACAAGAGCACAAAATGATGAACCACCCAGAAGGCATACTGGCTGTCCGTGTAAATGTTTGTCGTGGTTCCTGCTGCTATGATACATGCTCGTGTGAGGGCAATTAGCTCTGCCGCCTGTGCGGATCGTTGCGTGATGCGGGCTGTCTCAACTACTGTTAAGGCTGTCGTCACCGCATAGGCAGCTGAAGTGGTGCCGTCTGGGAGTTTGATACAAGAGCCGTCTACCCATAGCTCTCCATCAGGGTCTGTAAAAGCAATGTCTCGGAGGTCAATTCTACTCCTGGTCTGTTCGTCCGTGAGGGTCACACAGTCGTGTATAGGGGGCGCATCGGGGTCATTTTCAGGCAAGGGCAACAGTGTGGCAGGATTCAAAGTTGTGCATCTCTTCAGAGTGATGTGGGGTGCAAGTAGAGTCAATTCGTACCCCGTCAGTCGTGCACTAGTCAGGTGTTGAGTCTTGGTCTGCTTCAAAAGGGTGTCAACTGCGTGGGGTACCAACACCGTGAGAGAGTTTGAAAGTACAATACCCTCACTCTGACGGATAGAGACAGCAGCGGCGGCTACTGCTCGAAGGCAGGCAGGTAAAGCTCTGGCGACTGGGTCAAGAGTGGCAGAGAAGTAGGCACAAGGGCGTTGTTTGGAGCCGATGGGCTGAGTTAGAACAGACAATGCGCATCCCTCCCTTTCGTGAGTGAAGAGAGAGAAGGGCTTGGAGTAATCTGGTGTTCCTAGGACGGGTGCCGAGCAAAGGGCATCCCGCAACTCCTTAAAGGACGCTTGGCATTCGGGGGTCCAAGGGAGTGGGAAGGGAACATCTTTGGCCAACAGGGAAAGTAGGGGCTTTATAATGAGACTGAAATTTGGTAACCATTGTCGGCAAAAAGAGGTAAGGCCCACCAATGAACGGACTTGCTTCTGTGTTTTTGGGATGGGGGTGTCTAGGATGGTCTGGATTCGGTCGGGTGTAAGTTTCCTCCCTTCTTTGGACAGGAGATGGCCTAAGTATGTCACTTGAGGTTGGCAGAATTGCAGTTTCTTTTTGGAGACTTTGTGGCCATTCTCCGCAAGAAAGTGCAAGAGTTGGATAGTGGCCGTGATTGCAAGTGGAGTGGTGTCGGCCGCCAAAAGGATATCATCGACATATTGGATCAACACCACTCCATCCGGTAGCTGGACGGCGTCCAGCTGTCTTTTGAGGGCCTGGCTGTAAATGCTAGGACTTTCAGTGTAGCCCTGGGGAGCTCTACAAAATCGGTACGAACGGTTTTTTAAGGTGAAGCCGAAGAGATAACGGCTGTCTGGATGGATGGGGATAGAGAAAAATGCATTCTTGAGATCAATAACGGTGAAGGTGGTGGCAGTGGACGGGATGAGGGTCAGAATGGTGGTGATGTCTGAGACTACGGGGTACTGTGGCACCACCACTTTGTTGACTTCTCGCAGGTCGATGATGAAGCGGTACGCTTTCTCATCTCCCTCACCTTGCTTATTACCAATGGGTAGGATAGGGCTGTTGCAGACATTACTAACCACTTCCTCTACCACTCCTGCATCTACCAGGGACTGAATAATCGCTACCAATGCCTTCTCGCCTTCGGGCGATATCCGGTACTGTGGGAGTTTCAGGAGTATTGCGTCTGGTCGAACAGTTATGTGCACAGGGTCGATCATCATTCGTCCTACATCTGAGTCTTTTCTGGCCCATAGGTACGGGGGTAGGGTGTCGAGCAAGGATAGGTCAGCATCAGTTATAGAGTACATATGTCGTGCGGGGCGGGATCTGGACATGCTCGGGTTGTCGTACAGGATGACTCGGACTCCATCTGGGGAACACCTAATAGTAGCTCGGAAATGTTTTAGTAAATCAATACCCATAATGGCGTCAGGGGAGTTGGAGGAGAGCAGAAATGTTGTGTCAGTGGGGTTGTTTCCTAGGTCAAAGGAGATAGGTACAGACAGGGGATTAGTGGAGGGCATTCCATCGAAACCTATCGATGTAATGTGTGAGCCAGACAAGGGTGCCCTTGGAATCAGTCGCTTTGATAATACACTACGTGTCGCTCCAGTGTCTACCAAGAATGGAGACTTTGTACCCAGGACCTTAGCGGTGACGTAAGGACCTTGCTGGTCAACACAGAGCTCGACTGGATCCCTCCCTTGCCCCTGGCAGTCCTATGCGAAGTCGGGGGTGTTCTCACTGTCAGATAGGTGGTACTGGTTCTGTCGGGGACGGTCAAATGTGTTCGATCTTCCTGGTCTGTCGCTGTTGGGGTCGTTTGTGTATCCCCGTCCCTGTCCTCTAGTCCTGGGGCCATTCATCATGTCCCTCGTTTCTTTATTTTTAATTAGTTCCAGAAGAGCTGGACATTGAGACTTCCAATGCCCGAATCCTCTGCAAAATGCACACTGATTATCTTCTATATCCCTACGTCCAGAGTAGGGAGTGGGTGTGCAGTCCTTTGGGGGTGGATTTCTAGGGGCGATTGATTGATAGCTCCCCCTGTGTAGTTCTTTCCCGACTGCCACCCCTTGTATCTGAGCTATCATCACCCTTTCTTTCAAATCTTTCTTCTTTCTCTCGGTTGCCCTATCATTCTCATTCTTTTGGTGTTCGTAGTACTGAGCCATTTGGAGGATAGCGGCGGGTTTGGAGGCCCCCCAACTACTCTCGCTCGTTTGTAACTTTTCGGAAACCTCTCGTGACAGACCCTTTACGTAGTTTTGCACAAATAGGTGTTGTCCGGTTGCGGTGGTCATGTCTTGGCCACTGTAGTCGGAGAACACCGTTTCAAATCGGGAGAAGTATTCTGATACATCTTCCTGGGGTTTCTGACGGCAAGCCGTGACTATTGACCAATCTACCTTTTTCTCTGGGATCAAGGTTTTTAGCTTTTGAACTATTTTGTCCGGAAGTTCCAGTATGTCTTTTTATCGGTTTCCTTCCAGGCTCTCGTCGTCTATCTAGCTCACTGAGTTGATTCCAGGTATGTCCGAACAGATCTGTGTGTTCGGCTTTCCGGATTTGCTTCCACACGTCAGCCGGCAGACATAACCCGAAAAACAAATCAATGTCTGCTAGAGTCATTATCGTTGAGCCCAAGGCTGTACCTAATTCGGTGTAAAATGCTGTCGGGTTTTTCCTTAAATCAGGCAGGGTTTGCCTAAAGGTTAAAATATCTTGTCGATCCCATGGTTCGTAAACCCAATTGTACACAACCCTTCCTTTTGCATCTGTGTGGTTGATATCGTCGTTTGTTCCCTGACCTCTTGGGGGAACCCAGTAGGGGGCGGCTTCTCTGATAGGCATCATAGTGTTGGTTACTTCTAATGGGGACTCAGCCGTTTCAGGGACTGTGATCTTAATCTCTGGTTTCTGTTCCATGAGGTGGCGGAAGACTTCAAGCGTTTGCATGAAAAGGTCCGTCACATCGCGTTCAGTCCCATCTCCAACGTCGATCTTCTATATAGAGTCGTCAGCTTAGCAGGACCCTTAGTTTGATACCTATCCTCATATGCGTTCAGGGTGTGGTAGCTGAACCGTAAAATGAAATGCCGTCTATGGCTACCGGCATGTGAATTGTGCACATCCATCGTATATTCTTCGCTCTCTTTCCGTTCTACCAATGTCTTTGCTATCTTGTCAATCCCATCCCGCTCATCTTTGCTCAACCTATTTGGTCTGGCCGTTAGCTGCTTGCTAGTCTCGAGTTCATCTGATGTTGTTACCAATGTGGCTGGTGCGAAGGCCGTAAGAGCCGGGGCACTAGCGCTAGAGTCACCCTCGCCCGCACTCAGAACTGGTAGGTGCTGTGCCAGAGGCTGGCAGGGGGCATAAGGAGGGGGCATGTAGATAATCGGAGGACCTAGCAGTAACTCGTCGTTTGCCCGTTATTTGGAGGGCATCTCCGGGTAGAGCGTAGAGGGGGTCCTAACAGGGCATTGGCCTGTCGACCCTGATTCTTGCGTTTGTCTAACTTCCTCTCTCCTTCTTATTTCTTCATCTAGTTCCTTCGCTGCCAGGTGGGCTGCCTTTCGTAACTCTTTCCCTATTCTTGCTTCTTCTCTTTTCCTTCGTTGTTCTGCTTCTTTGCGCCACATGCCGATACTATCGAGCATGGTGGGTGTTGCCTTATTTATTCTAACAGCAGTTTCTAGCGCTTTTATTTTATGTTCATCAAAGGAACCTATCAGTGGCCACTGACTTTCGGGGTCCTTTTTTGTATATTTATGCCATAACTTACTATAAGCTATAGCGACTAGTCCTTGTTTAATGAACATGTCCTTATTAGGGGTGCCTTCCAATGGAGCTGGATGGTTCATCTCTAATAAGCGGTCCGGGTTGTTCCAACTACCAATCAGTGGGGAGAAGACAGGCATGACAGATTACAACGGGGGACAAAGGTCCGCATTACCAATCTCTCACTGTTTGCAAAGACTAGACAGAATATGGCTATTCTACGTTATTTGCAAGCAGAGAACCTCAAAAGAACTATACTCCAAACAATCTATGTTCGGACAATCAATCAATGGGGAGAAAAATAGGTACGACAGATTACAATGGGGGACAAAAGTCCGCGTTACCTACCCTTCACTATCCGCAAAGGGAGATAGAATATTCCTATTCCTCCCCGTTTACAGGCAGCGAATATCTCAAAGAGCGACAATGCAAATACTAGTATTTCAATCAATCAAACAATCAATCAATTCGCAATTCGTCGTGTGTCACGACCTTACCCGGACCGCATGGACAGTTTCTTATCTTCCGCTTCCAGCGCCCGATCGTCCTCTACTCTCTGCTGCTACCGCGGCACTCCTGATGGTTCCCAGTCAGGACCGTAGATCACTCGGGAGAGGTCTGCTTGGAACCAGTGAAGTTCGGATGATCGGCTGTCAGACGAGGGTCTATCGGACAGGAGCTCTCCCGATCGTTGCAGTCGTTCACTCTGTCGTCGGGACCTCTCCCACTGGATCCACGTGTCGCTGATGGGCCCCACACTTGGGACGCCAATTGAGGAAAGTCAGGAAAATGGTCAGGCGATTTAGTCGATGTTTCTTAAGTAATTTTGCCCGGCGTTAAACGCCTCTAATACCATACGAAGTTTATCAAATAAAGAGGCAGGCGCTGGAGACAGGAAGACAGGAAACAAGTTTTATTCCGACGGAGCAGAACACATCAGATCGGACAACAAGGTATCGTCTCGAGGTGCTCTGTTTAGCCTCTCTGAGGCCTGGCCTTTTATACACTGGTTTACGACATGTGACCATTCTTTATTACAATAAAGACATTGTGAAGTAATGAAAAATGACATCCCCGGTATCCCCCCAGTTCCGGCTCATTCCAACACATGGCTACAGTAGAGGTCCTCACCCCCCCGTACAATAGGAGGGGGCTATCACGCAGCTGAGTGTTTAGCCGATTCCTTTGGAATGTGTGCGCCTGATCGAATCTCAAGGGATGGGGAGGTCATGATCAATAGTAGCTCCTTTGAAGAGGGGCGAGTGCATACAGTAGTGGGCAATAAACTGTATCCTCAGGCCAAGGGATGACCAGCGGTCCGTGCAGACAATCGGGCTCAGTGGAAGGGGTCATCAAAGTAGGGGTATTCATGGAAGGAAAGGAGGTGTTGGTCAGGCGCGGGGTGTGATTCCCAGAGACAGAGTCATGCGGAAGAGGAGGTTTCATGACTTGTGCATGTGAGCGCGGGGGCAGCCAGGGTGCATGGGGGATGCTTGCAGGGTCAGGGAAGTGCGCTGATGATCGATCGTGAACAGAGAGACCATGGTACCTAAAATGGCTGTCGTGTATGTTTATACATGAGTCTGAGGAATGGGCAAGGTGGCGCAGATGATGTTCAGCTCACGAACTAATATTCCACAGGGGTACCTATGGTACCCCCCGCATTTCAATGTGCAACATGGCAGGCACCGCGCGGTGCCTGTCATGTTGTGCCTTGAAATGCAAAACGTGCATTTTTACCATTGCGGCGGGCGGAGATTTCAGCTCCGCCCGCCACAATGGAAAAATATACAGGATGCGCCCGCCTGTGTGGCGAGCGCATCCTAATGCCAAAATCGGGACCCCCGCCCTGTAGGCGGGTGGTCCACATTACCGAAAGGGTGGCCATCCTAATAAACCCCTAAGTGCTCTACTAAATGTAGTCATTCTTTGCATGATAGGGTTATGGGATAATTTCAGGAAGCCACTATTAACATTATCTTTTTTACGTAATCAATTTCAAGAATTTCTGGTTTAAGGGTAATGTGTGCTTCTTCACATCTTGTACCGTTTTCCACCTCTTATCAGGATGTTTGGAAAACTGAACACGTCTACCAAAGCAGTAGTTGACTCCTCCCTCTGTGCGCTGTTTCTAGCACCTATGAGGGTTTCTCATATGTATTTAAATTTCGGATTGATTCTCTGAGGGGGCAAGAGGGTATTCACTACTCAGGAGAACAAGCATTAACTTCATTTATCCTTACTAAAGTTAAATCATTCAATTGATGACATAATTTCCACCCCGTATTATTAATTTCATGGTCTCTGTTATTTAAGGGACGATTATGGGACTTAGCAAATTGTTACCTCGGAAGCCTACAAATGTTGCAGGTTTCCAGGCTTACCCCTGGAAGACCTCTGTGAGATCCATTTTGTCATGCGTAAATACACATTCATCAGGGGTGTAACAAACACCCCCGCAGCCCCCGCGGTCTTCAGTACATGAAGGGGGTCCCCTCAGCTCCTCGATAGAGAGCTGTGGGAGGTTTGCTCTAAGGCAGCTGCTGCAGTCTGCAGCCTGCTCTGAGCCCCTCACTCTGACCCAGAACTGAAGAGAAACAAAGTAACAAGTTACCTTGTTTCTCTTCAGTCAGAGCCACGAGCCAGGCCTGGAAAAAGGAGGGGTTGGGGGCCCCAGAGACAGCAGGAGGCAGCACAGAGGAGAGCTGACAGGGGAAAGGATGGGGTGGAGGCCCCAGAGACAGCAGGAGGCAGCACAGAAGAGAGCTGACAGGGGAAAGGATGGGCATGGGGGCCCCAGAGACAGCAGGAGGCAGCACAGAGGAGAGCTGACATGGGCAAGGATGGGAGTGGGGGCCCCAGAGAGAGCAGGAGGCAGCACAGAGGAGAGCTGACAGGGGAGAGGATGGGGGTGAGGGCCCCAGAGAGAGCAGGAGGCAGCACAGAGGAGGGCTGACAGGGGAAAGGATGGTGGTGAGGGCCCCAGAGACAGCATTCACCACAGCGCACTGCTCGTCTGAGGCAGCACAGAGCTGACTTCAGCCAGAAAGTTTGCAGCTCCAGAAACAGGATCTGCAGGGAAGCATTGGAAGGTGAGAGTTAGAGCTATTGATGTTGTAAAGGACAATGTATTTTTCCTATGTGTTTTCTGTTTGGAGTGGATGGAATGTGTGTGGTGTCAAGCGGACACATATGTTTTGGATTGGAATTGCTAGTTGTGGAATTGTGTTGCGTTGCTTGGGTCTGTGTAGTGAAATAATGTGGCATGGTGTGCAGTGTAATTATATGGTATTGAGTGGAGTGGAATTGTGTGTCCTGGAGTGGGATTATCTGGAATGGTATTTTGTGTTGTGGAGTGGTATGTAGTAGAGTTTATTTATGTGGTGTGCTGTTAAATATTGTAGCATGATGTGGAATTTTCTGGTTTAGATTGGATGTATGTGGTGTGTTGTGCATTTGTGGTGTTAGTCTGAATTATGTAGTTTGTTGTGAATTATGTGGTGTGGAATGGAAATGTGTAGTGTTGAATTGTGTGACGTGGAAGTTGCGGTGTTGAGTGGTATTATGAGGCATGGTGTGAAGTGTAGCTATGTGGAGTGTTGCTACGTGGCATATACTGGATTTATGTAGAGTGTATGTGTGCAGAATAGAGTACAGCATAATTATATGGAGGTTAATTATGTGGAGCTGAGTGGTATTATGTGGAGTGTTATTATGCTGTGTGATAAATTGTGTGGGGATAAATTGTAGAATTGTGTGACGTGTTGAATTATGTGGCATGGTGTGGTGTATAATTATGTGGAGTGGAATTATGCAACATGTTGCAGAGTTGTATTTTGTAGAGAGTAATTATGTGTTTTAGAGATGAGTGTAAATATGTTGTGTGAAGTGTAATTATATAGGTTGAAGTGGAATTATGTGTAGTTGAGTTGTGTAATTATATGGTTGGAAGTGGTATTAAGTTGTGTGGAATGTTATTCTGTGATGTGGAATTATGTCGTATTGAGTGAAGTGGAAATATGTGTATTTTTAGAATTGTAATTATGTGGTATGGAATGTTGTAGGGTTAAATTATTTATAGTTGAATTGTGTGGTGTGGAATTATAAGCAGGGGTGTAACACAGGCCCCAGGGGCGAAACTAAGAGGCCCCCGCAACCCCCGCGTTGCGGGGACCCCGGCGCTTCAGGGGTACCCTCAGCGGTGCCAGCAAGCACTACACATCTGTGACCGTCTGGGCTAGGTAATGAATTAATATAGGTAGGTTCTGTAACTTATGCTCGCTCTAGATATTTCTTCATAAATTAAGTGGTAAAATTAAAAAACAATTGTAATGGTGCACACTGCGCAGCATGCAGATGTCTCCGCCGCCGCGTCTGCGCGGTCTTACTCTTCACCCTTAGGGTGGGGCTGGTGACCGATTGTCATGCGCATTGCTGACTGGTGAAGCAAGGAGGCATCCCAGAGGCCAGAGTGGAGACAATTGAGAGGTAACGTGCGCCGGTGACCGCCGGCTATAATTTAATTATTTCTCTAGCTAGCCTTGTTTGCCCTGTCTACTGTGGCCTGCGCAGATGAGTCTGTCTGTTCCCCCAGTCTATGGCACCCCCCGAAGACAAGTGCACCCCACCCAAAATTCATTGCAACAACAACTTGTGTGCGTAAGGTCTCCAGTTTAGAGTGAAGGGATTTAGTAAAAGAAAGGTGCCTTTGGTACCTGAAGGTTGTTTGGAAAAGAGGGGGGGGTTATGTTACACATTAAATATTAAAAGTGTGTGACCTCAGTTTCACCTGCGATTTATGTTGATTTGCGGACTTTACAGAAAACACAAACATCGTCATTGCAGTTTGTGGTCGTAAGAAAATGTACCCTTCACCTATGAATTTACACTTTCGTCTGTGACTTTGGGAGAAGTTTCCCGGTTTCGCCCGACTTTGCCAAGGCAAGGTGGTACCAACTTCCCCCCAAAACTGACCCAAATTCTTGTCTCTGATTTCTAGTTGCCGAGTGATGTCAGTTCTGATGGGGCGGGTCCAGCTGAACTGGACATCAGGGTGTGAGTGAGTGGAGTGAGGGGAGGGTTGGGGAAGAGGGGGTGAGGATTGGGGCTCTGGTGCTACATAAATTGCAGCTTGCAGAAAAAATGGTTTCTAGCTGAAACAAATAAAAGTTATTAAAATACAGCAACATGCATTGCTGCACTGTTGAATGCCCTTTGCTAATAT
The DNA here is from genome assembly GCF_964261635.1 of Lissotriton helveticus. Lineage (NCBI taxonomy): Eukaryota > Metazoa > Chordata > Amphibia > Caudata > Salamandridae > Lissotriton > Lissotriton helveticus. The sequence continues at coordinate 1,041,256,332 of NC_136059.1, forward strand.
TGACAGGCCACCTATCAGTTACTCTTTGGTGTTTGGTTGTTAAACTGAGACTGAGGTGAAACGTTTGCCAGAACAGCCTTAAAAGGTGCAAAAAAAATAATAATAAGTATAAGTATCACAAAATGTGCGGCATTAGACTGCATAATTTGCCTTTTCGTGCTGCATAATTGAGTATCTGCAGCATAATTCTCATGACACTGCATTCCATGTACTTCCCCTCTGTTTAATGCTGTCGCTAAGAGCCACCAATCCTACCCCATTGATATGAAAGGGATTTTTTTTTTAATTTACAGCCTTTCTACATTACAAAAAAACACACAAGATGATGGACGGAATGTTGCACAATGGCAAAACATTCACCCCCAGTCACAGATCTGGGTTTATTCCATCATTATTTTGCTCACCAAGCCACCCCAGTTCAGACATGGCCATACGCAAATCAGTCTTGACCCTGTGCCTCATGGGAACAGTCCAGCCCGAACTGCCAAGCCATGTCTTTCCTGGACCGGAATCAAGCATCCTAGGACCGGTTTCTGGCTATCAGCCGTCTTCAGCCAGGATAGCTTGACTCCAGTGGCTTAGTAAGCAAGGGACCCACGTCTGGGCGTACCCTTCCCACAAAGGATGAACAGCAAAACACACAAGATGATGGACGGAATGTTGCACAATGGCAAAACATTCACCCCCAGTCACAGATCTGGGTTTAATCCATCGTTATTTTGCTCACCAAGCCACCCCAGTTCAGACATGACCATATGCAAATCAGTCTTGACCCTGTGCCTCATGGGAACAGTCCAGCCGAACTGAAAAGCCATGTCTTTCCTAGAATAGTGGACATCATATGTCAAGGCAGATTTGTATATGGCCATGTCTGAACCGGGTTGGTGTGGTGAGCAAATAAATGATGGATTTAGGCCCATATCTCTGTACTGGGGTGAATTTATCAATCAACTGTTGTTTTTGCATTTCTACATTACGAAGCATGTTCTACCAGAGGTTGCACGTGACTTCCGTGGAAACAGGCACCAGCGCGTGTAACTCTCTGCTCTTTCTGGACTTTTTTCTTTACCACCAGCACAACCTACCTCACTTGCGACCTTTGAACTGTGGGGCGCTCTGGGCGCTTTTCCGCCCTGAAGCCGTCGTACTCCGCTCAGTAGCAGTAAAAGGATCAATGTTTCAGGTCCATAAATAACTCCAAATCCCTGAGTGTAACAAGATCACCCAGCATCCTGCCCCAGAAACCTACCAGCCCCACAGACCTCTCCAGGCGGAGAAACCTGCCAGCCCCACAGACCTCTTCGGGCACAGAAACCTGCCAGTCCCACAGACCTCTCTGGGCACAGAAACCTGCCAGCCCCACAGACCTCCCCAAGCAGAGAAACCAGCTAGCTTCACAGACCTCCCCAAGCACAGAATCCTGCCAGCCTCACAGACCTCTCCTGGCAGAGAAACCTGCCAGCACCACAGACCTCTCCGGGCTCAGAAACCTGCCAGTCCCACAGATCTCTCTGGGCACAGAAACCTGCCAGTCCCACATACCTCTCTGGGCACAGAAACCTGCCAGCCCCATAGACCTCCCCAAGCAGAGAACCCCTCCAGCCCCACAGACCTCCCCAAGCACAAAATCCTGCCAGCCCCACAGACCTCTCCAGGCAGAGAAACCTGCCAGCCCCACAGACCTCTCCGGGCACAGAAACCTGCCAGTCCTACATACCCCTCTGGGCACAGAAACCTACCAGCCCCACAGACCTCTCTGGGCACAAAAACCTGCCAGCCTCACAGACTTCCCCAAGCAGAGAAACCAGCCACCCCACAGACCTCCCCAGGCACAGAAATATGCCAGTCCCAGAGACCTTTCCGGGCACAGAAACCTGCCAGCCCCACAGACCTCTCCAGGCAGAGAAACCTGCCAGCCCCACAGACCTCTCTGGGCACAGAAACCTGCCAGTCCCACATACCTCTCTGGCACAGAAACCTACCAGCCCCACAGACCTCTCTGGGCACAAAAACCTGCCAGTCTCACAGACCTCCCCAAGCAGAGAAACCAGCCACCCCACAGACCTCCCCAGGCACAGAAATATGCCAGTCCCAGAGACCTTTCCGGGCACAGAAACCTGCCTGCCTCACAGACCTCCCCAGGCAGAGAAACCAGCCAGCCCCCACAGACCTCCCCAGGCACAGAAACCTGTCAGCCCCACAAACCTCCCCAAGCACAGAAACCTGCCAGCCCCACAGACCTCCCCAAGCACAGAATCCCGCCATCCCCACAGACCTCCCAGGTAGAGAAACCTGCCAGTCCCACAGACCTCCCAAGGCAGAGAAACCTGCCAGCCCCACAGACCTCCTCAGGCACAGAAACCAGCCAGTCCCACAGACCTCCCCATGCACAGAAACCTGTTAGCCCCACAGACCTCCCAGGGTACAGAATCCTGCCTGACCCACAGACTTCCCCGGGCACAGAAACATGCCAGTCCCACAGACCTCCCCAGACACAGAAACTTGCCAACCCCACACACCTCCCCAAGCACAGAATCCTGCCATCCCCACAGACCTCCCAGGCAGAGAAACCAGCCAGTCCCACAGACCTCCCAATGCACAGAAACCTGTTAGCCCCACAGACCTCCCAGGGTACAGAATCCTGCCTGACCCACAGACCTCCCTGGGCACAGAAACCTGCCAGTCCCACAGACCTCCGGGGGCACAGAAACCTGCCAGCCCCACAGACCTCCCCAAGCACAGAATCCTGCCATCCCCACAGACCTCCCAGGCAGAGAAACCTGCCAGTCCCACAGACCTCCCCAGGCAGAGAAACCTGCCAGCCCCACAGACCTCTCCAGGCACAGAAACCAGCCAGTCCCACAGACCTCCCCATGCACAGAAAACTGTTAGCTCCACAGACCTCCCAGGGTACAGAATCCTGCCTGACCCACAGACCTCCCCGGGCACAGAAACCTGCCAGTCCCACAGACCTCCCCGGGCACAGAAACCTGCCAGTCTCACAGACCTCCACAGACACAGAATCTGCCATCTCCACAGACCTCTCCAGACCTCCACAAGCACATAATCTTGCGAGCCCCACAGACCTTCCCATGCAGAGAAACCTGCCAGCCCCACTGACCTCCCCAGGCAGAGAAACCTGCCAGTCCCACAGACCTCCCCAGGCAGAGAAACCTGCCAGTCCCACAGACCTCCACAGGCACAGAATATACCATCTCCACAGACCTCTCCAGGAATAGAAATCTGCCAGCCCCACAGAAGTCCCCAAGCACAGAATCCTGCCATCCCCCCAGACCTCCCAGGCAGAGAAACCTACCAGCCCCACAGACCTCCCCAGGCAGAGAAACCAGCCAGCCCCATAGACCTCCCCAGGCACAGAAACCTGCCAGTCCCACAGACCTCCCCAGGCACAGAAACGTGCCAGCCCCACAGACCTCCCCAAGCACAGAAACCTGCCAGTCTCACAGACCTCCACAGACACAGAATCTGCCATCTCCACAGACCTCTCCAGACCTCCCCAAGCACATAATCTTGCCAGCCCCACATACCTTCCCTGGCAGAGAAACCTGCCAGCCCCACTGACCTCCCCAGCCAGAGAAACCTGCCAGTCCCACAGACCTCCCCAGGCAGAGAAACTTGCCAGTCCCACAGACCTCCCAGGCACAGAAACCTGCCAGTCCCACAGACCTCCCTGGGCAAGGAAAAATGCCAGCCCTACAGACCTCCCCAAGCACATAAACCTGCCAGCCCCACAGACCTCCCCAAGCACAGAATCCTACCAGTCCCACAGACCTCCACAGGCACAGAATCTACCATCTCCATAGACCTCTCCAGGAATAGAAACCTGCCAGCCCCACAGAAGTCCCCAAGCACAGAATCTTGCCAGTCCCACTGACCTCCCCAGGCAGAGAAACCTGCCAGCCCCACAGACCTCCCCAGGCGCCGAAACCAGCCAGCCCCACAGACCTCCCAGGGTACAGAAACCTGCCAATCCCACAGACCTCCCCGGGCACAGAAAAATGCCAGACCCACAGACCTCCCCAAGCACAGAAACCAGACAGTTCCACAAACCGACACAGGCACATCCCCCCTGACCTCTCAAAGAAGAGAAACCTGCCAACGCCACAGACCTCCCCAAGCACAGAATCCTGCCAGCCCCACTGACCTCTCCAGGCAGAGAAACCTGACAGTCCCACAGACCTCTCAGGCAGATAAACCTTACAGTCACACAGACCTCCCCGGGCACAGAAACCTGCCAGTCCCACAGACCTCCCAGGGCACAAAAACCTGCCAGTCCTACAGACCTCACCGCCGGGGCCCATGAGAAAGTTTTTCTATTTTTGTGCTGTGGCCAAAATAGAATAAGTTTACTATGGGCTAATTATTGTTGCTATGTCAGTGCAAAATAAAGTTGTTCTGTTTTTTACCTGGTGTTAAAGTGGATGTATAATGCCACGAAGTTGTAGGTCTGCTGTTTTTCTAATGAGATAGCTCCATAACTGAAATAAAAGGCATTTCTGGCATCTTCACAGTGGCGTAAGATAAGCTTCAGCAGCCCCCTTGGTGCAGGGTGGGCCCTCAAGCTCCAGGGGGCCTCCTCTGCAAAAGTGGTAGGTGGTGGCCCGAGGAGGGGGCCCCCTCCATGTACTTTGCAGGGGGGCCCCCTCAACGTTCGTTACGCCACTGACATTCATCCACATGTGTGCACGTTTTCTGTGTTTTTTTAATACTATTATGAGAAATGAACTTCAATTTTTTTTTCAATCGATAGGGAAAATATTGTTTCCCATGGAAAAAACCTTCCTCTGTTTCTACGCGCTTCCTTCCTATTTTTGTACCCAGAATGGAAATTAATATACTCCTGAGTTTGACAGATGTACATCAGTAATCTTACCCAGTGTGGCATCAAGTCAAGGACAATTCACAAATAAAGGATTGTAGGGGTTCTTAAACACCCAAAACTTTCCAATACTGCTATGCCCTCTCCCTAGCAATTTGGCAATCCTATTCGTAGATTTGTTTACATTATGGGGCTCATTCACAAGCCCCTAGCTCCGCTGGCATGTCACCATGGTGCAAGGGTGCCTGCGTTGATTCTAGGCACCAGATTGTGCTCTGGCACTGGCTGAAAGGACAGGAATGCACTGTATCTCATAAATACGATGCATTACTGCCCTTCCAATTTGGCATAGGGTAGCACAGCATAAACCCATGCCGATCTTCACTACCCCAAATAATTGTAAATGAGGCCCTACATTTTTTGTGTGGGTAAACCCATTTTCTGAATTAGAAAAGTGGTTTTAAGCCAATAATGAATGCTATTTGTTCATGCAGGCTTGGCAAAAATGCGCAAATAGCCATGAAAGGCAGGCCTCATTGTCTGTAAAGTTGGGTAGTTGCGCCTTTTGTTGTAGGTTATTGACGTAATTATTGTAAAAGTGAGCCCAGGAAAGGATGGTTTCATTCAAGGGTAAAACATTTAAAACACTGGCGCTAAATATGATTATTAAACTTCCACGTTTTAAAAATGTTTTGTCTCATTCCCTGTTGATTCAGAACTAACTTGGGGGCATAATATCAAGAAACAGCGTTAACATTATCGCCGCCTTAGCGGCAGAAAACTGCAGCTAAAGCGGCGATAATGGGCTTGATAATAAGCCCTTGTGAATTGCCATAGAAGCCCATGTTCTGGTGTGAACATGGGCTTCTATGGGAATTCTCTACGGCGTATTATCAAGCCCATTATCGCCGCTTTAGTGGCAGTTTTCTGCCGCTAATGCAGGAGATACTGTTAACGCCGTGCTTGATAATATGCCCCTTGGTCTCCCATTATTTGGAGTTAGGCGGCTGCATTTTCTAGAGAAAAAGCTGGGGAGGGAAATCCTCCCTTGTTTTTTGGGGGTGTGAGGGTTTTGTGCAAGATAATGGAATTTGAGTAACAACGAATCAGGAAATGTGGTAATTGGTAAACCTTCTTGAAGACTGTTAATCTAAACATGTGCATGCATTAAAAGTAAGCTATTGTTGATTATGTTCATATTTCTGGTCAACTGCATAGCATTAATACAGTCAAAATGATTTTAATTTCTAGTTTCCTCTGCTTCATTTATCTTTTTAAAATACATACCTTTTCAGCCATTTAAACGTGTATGCTCAGACATGAATTTGAATTCTATATGTCATATGTTTCACCTAAACAAACCAAATATACAATTAAATCATGGGCATTCAAATACACAAATATGATGTTATCAAAATGCCATGTGATTGTTATTTTACCGAACAGACATTTACTAAGTCTGGGAAAAAGTGCTAGGCCTTTCAAAATACTTTTTTCTCTGATTGCCACAACAGCACATCATGTATTAATGAACTGACCTTTGTTCATAATGTTAAGCTTTATATGTCCTGGCCTACAACTAATTTAACAATTAAGGGTATTTCCTTACAATATATTTACACAAAAGGACTCAAGACAACAGTTAGGCCAATAACTAATTACACTTTTGAGGCCAAAACTGTGGGACATAGGAAAAGCAAGAAACCTATGAAATCCTTGTAACTAATGCTGTCAGCTTTCTCTGAACCTTATGGCACCAAATACTAATGTGACGCTCAAGGAAAAGGCAGTAACTTCATCATTAGGTTTTGACTTATAAGGCCTGATTCATAAAGTTAACTTACACCAGTAAGTTTATACTTTTGAATAAATATACTATTTTTCTCCATTCACAAACTCCATGTCTGTGTCACAAACTGAGTAACTTTGCTACTTTTCAGTATTCACAAACTGCGCTTTTGTAGTAGCTTACACTTTTGTAGAAAGTCCGCCACTATACATGATAATCACTGGTATTGAGGCAGTCTCCCATAGAAAATAACAGAGGTAATCACTCACACTCAGAGCCTGTGGATATTGACAACTAGTGAACTTATTCAAAATTCTAAACATACTAAAAAATGTAAGTTGCCTTTGTAAATCAGGCCCAAATGGCGAGGAGTAATCATAGCTTAATCTTAGAGGATGAAGTAGGGTAGAAACATAGATACAGCCAACACAAATACTGCACAACCAATTAATTGTTCAATAAATTCTACAACTTTGGAAATGAGAACGTCAACCTGATTCTCAAACTGCAGTTTTTAGTATGTTTTCTAGTGCTACAAAACATGTTGGAAAATATAACTTTTGCCTATTCTTATGTTTGCAGAGTTCCTCCACTGCAGAGTCTATTCACATGTAAGTATAGATTTTAATAGTAAATGTGGGAGCAACACAGCAGAGTGGGTGGTAAAAGGGGCGTATTTACTACTGAAGGGGATGGGATTAGGGAGGAGTAAGAATGGTATAGGGAGGATCAGGGAGGGGTTTAGGGAGAGACGTCATCCACCCACACAAGAATAAGCCAGTTGCTTTACTCCGGGGTGGAGACATGTACCTTGCACGTTTGTAGTAAGTTTACAGTCGGAGTTTGTGAATACTGAAAATAGTAAACTTACTACAAAGTGCCTGATGACACTCGCATGAAGCGAAGGAAATTGGTGAAACGATACTAGAGTTTGACTAGTCTGACTGTGTGAATGATATAAGATTTGCATCGCCCATTGAATAATTGTTATTACCAGCACCTTTGAGTAGCGCGTACTAAACGACTTTGGTTTAGGAAGCGCGACCTACTTTTAAAATACACTGCGCCGATTGATTTTAAAATTTGCACTGTGTAATATGTAATGTGTAATTTTGGTATTCGGCTTCACTCACCACTTATACCATCCCTGCAGCCCCGGTCCACCGCAAGCGCTAGGCTTGTTTGAGTGGAGGGCGCAGGGAGGTTCCTTCTTCCGGCTCCCAGGCCGAGGCAGGCACCGATTGGCTGAGCGGATAGAGGCGGAGCTGAAGAGCCCGTCCTCTACATAAGCCCATTGATCTTTTTCAGTCTCCCTGATGACACTCGCATGAAGCGAAGGAAATTGGTGAAACGATACTGGAGTTTGACTAGTCTAACTGTGTGAATGATATAAGATTTGCATCACCCATTGAATAATTGTTATTACCAGCACCTTTGAGTAGCGCGTACTAAACGACTTTGGTTTAGGAAGCGCGACCTACTTTTAAAATACACTGCGCCGATTGATTTTAAAATTTGCACTGTGTAATATGTAATGTGTAATTTTGGTATTCTGCTTCACTCACCACTTATACCATCCCTGCAGCCCCGGTCCACCGCAAGCGCTAGGCTTGTTTGAGTGGAGGGCGCAGGGAGGTTCCTTCTTCCGGCTCCCAGGCCGAGGCAGGCACCGATTGGCTGAGCGGATAGAGGCGGAGCTGAAGAGCCCGTCCTCTACATAAGCCTGACGCTCTCTGTGACGCGCAGCGAATACGCGCTGCGACCGCGCCATAGCCGCGCCAAAGACAAGCCTAAGACCAGCCCGTCTGGGCCCGTCCGGGACAGTACTGGGCATGGGGCACGAAACAACACCCTATTGGTGCGGCCACATACAGGTATGAGCTCCGCATATCTCAAAAGCCTGCGCCCAACAAAACACAAAGACTGTACTGTACTACTGCCTACACTTACCAGTAGGACTTCGTGCTGTAATTGTAATTTGACTCTCTCCAATTTACAGCCCCACCCTGACCCCAAACCCGGCAAACCAACACCCAAACAGCGAGCAAAACCAAAGACTCGTGATTTTTCCTTCTATAGCGTCAACTGCAGATCCTTACCGCAGCACAAACTAGACATTTTTAATCTTTTACTGGATAACAAACCCAGCGCCCTCTTTTTAACAGAAACATGGCTGCATGAGAGCGCAGGTCCTGATATAGCAACCGCCCCCCCCCCTGACTACGCTATAGTCAGGAGAGACAGAGAAGGTCATATAGGAGGAGGAATCGCTATTATATTCAATCGAGAAATTACATGCACATTAGAACCCGTCCACATCCCTGACTGCGAAGCAGCCTCTTTTAAAATCACCCTAAACCCTAATTTTACGGTCTCTGGCATCCTAATATACAGGCCCCATGGGTATGCCAACTCCTGGGCTGCTAATCTGGTGAATCACATTACTCCCTTCCACCTCGCCTCTAAAAACTTCTCTCTTCTGGGAGACTTAAATCTGCACTTTGACGACCCCTTAAATGTGGCTTGCACCAATTTACTTGACGATCTATCAGCTCTGAATCTAACACTACTTAACTCTGGACCTACCCACAAGACGGGGCACCTGTTAGATCCTATTTTCACAAATATTCCCAAACTCAACTGGCTAGATACGATCCCAATTTGTTGGTCAGACCATCATCTTGTTCATTTTTGTCTGAAACTACCAACACCTCCTAAAACAAACATTGCTTGGCCAACATCCGCGATAAGAAATTGGAAACTTCTCGACATTGGGAAACTGAACCACACTCTAGCAAGGCATTCTCCAGACACAGACACCAACATAGAAAGTATAGCTCTGGCCACACACTCCTGGCTAGAAAATGCCGTCGAAAAATGCCTCCCCCTGTCCCGAGTAAAAAGTAATACTCACCGCCCCCCAGCTCCTTGGTTTAATGAGTCCCTGAAAATCATTAAATCGAAATGCAAAACCCTCGAAAGAAAATGGCAAAAAGATTATGCTCATGACAAAAAAATCGTATACCACAAAGCCAGAAACGAATAGCACTCAGCCTGTACCAAAGTCCGAGCCCTATATGTGGCCAACACCATCAACACTGCGGCCAACAAAGCGAAAATGCTGTTTAACACAGTAAAGGACCTCGCAGGGGCATAAACGGTTGCATCGGCTCGCCCATTGAATAAGTAACAATGCCAAGATCTCGCTTCCTTTTTTAATGAGAAAATTGAAAAAATCATCTCAGTCATCAGGAGCAACCTCCCTATCCACGACCCTGTAGAAGTTATCCCCCCTGGTCGAATGACATTAACATCATTGAATTTTGGCCTTCCTTTACCTTGGAATCCCTCATTTCCACCCTCAAAACAGTTAAATCAGGCTCCCCCCGTGATCCGGTACCTGTTTCTGTACTTAAAAAACTGGATGTTCCCTCCCTGACCATTATTGCAGAAACTATAAATTCTTCCCTCCAGCTCTCCGCAGTGCCTTCACTGTGGAAACACGCTATGGTCAGCCCACTCCTAAAAAAACCCACTGCTAACCTGGAACTTCCCGCGAACTATCGGCCCATTTCACTTCTCCCCATCTTTTCAAAACTGTTGGAAAGACACATCCACTCTGCCCTCACCCTCTTTACCGAAGATAACTGCCTTCTCCATCCATCACAGTCTGGTTTCACAGCTGGTTTCTCTACAGAAACAGCCCTACTAGGAGTAACCGAAAACATCAGGAAACTCCTAGATGATGGTCAGACAGTCGCACTCATTTTATTAGACCTGAGTGCGGCTTTCGACACCATCTCCCATTCCAAACTTCTGGCCATACTTGGGAGAAACGGCATCAGGGGGGATGTGCTAAAATGGATCGCGTCTTTTTTGTCACAGAGAACATTTCAAATTACATCCCCAATTGCCTGCTCCGATACGGTTAGCGCCCCCCACGGAGTACCGCAGGGCTCCATTCTGAGCCCACTGTTTTTTAATCTCTACCTCCGGCCCCTGGCTGATTTAGCGGATGAATCAGAGCTCACTCTCATGACATATGCAGATGATTCCCAGATCATCTTCTCCCTGTCAGAATCTAACCCACTGATCCCATCCCGTCTTAAACAAGGTCTCCAAAACATCCTCAGCTGGATGTCCACAAACCAGCTGAAACTCAACGGAGATAAGACCGAAATCCTCCTCCTGGGGAAAAATAAAGACCTATGGAACGCAACTCACTGGCCCTCCGAGCTTGGTCCCATTCCCACACCGGCCACCCAAGTAAGAAATCTGGGGGTTACCATCGATAACACCTTGTCCATGAAGCAACAGGCTAACAAAGTGGTGGGCCTTTGCTTCACCATCTTGAAATGGTTAGAAAAGATCCACTGGATGCTGCCCCTGGATACTCAAAAGTCCGTAGTCAATGCACTTATTACATCCCGTCTTGACTATGGCAACATTCTCTACTTAGGCTCAAACCAAGCTGTCATTAACCGCTTACAACTGGTTCAGAACTCAGCGGCAAGACTACTTTGTAATATTCCAAAAACCTCCAGTGTGTCAAACCACCTGAAAGACCTACATTGGCTCAGGGTGGAGAGCCGCATCAGGTTTAAAGCCCTGAGCTATATGTTTAGGATCAAATCCGGCACCGCCCCCAAATATCTACAAACCCTTGCAACCCCCTACATTCCGGCAAGAGCGTTGCGATCTCAAAATTCTGCAAACTTTTCAACCCCGAAGTTCAAACTCGCGAGAATGGGAGGAAGATCCTTCACTGTCCTAGGGCCTAAGCTCTGGAACAAACTCCCTCTCCATATCCGCAAAGAAGACAGTTATGTCAGTTTCAGAAAACACCTAAAGACCTGGCTCTTCCAGAAATAATCCACCTTGTCATGAAACCACTTTTCCTTTTCGTTTCAGTTTTACCATCGGCGCCGGGAAACCCTTGTTGGGTAGCTGTGCGCCATACAAATGTAAAAAATAAATAAATAAACTCACTCAAAATTGTGTGCCCAAGGCCCTTTTACTTTATTCTCCTTTTAAGATCATTATCAAAGTGTAAATGCAATAGTTACACAGATTTAAACAATTCTTTTCAGGCTTTTGAGACAATCCATTAGTATTTGCATTTGATAGCCCTCTCTCATTCTCTATGGTGAAGTACAAATCTTAGAAGAAATGAAGCTTGAAGCCACATCAGGTTATCACATTTCAATGTAATCAGCCATCACATGGGTGTGGAATCTATGGTTCTATGCACCTTAGTTAAGAGTTGTGAATTGCCCTTGTATAGGTCCTTCAGCCAGGTCAGCGTTTCATCGTCCGGCTGGACTGCAAGAAAGAGAGGTAATGTGACTGGTTCCAGACACTGGAGCAAACAGTCATTAATAGGAGGAGATTCCTGACCTCTGGTATTTACTTTTTGCATCATCTTGAGTTAATTGATGCATGTGTTGGGCCACAAAAGAGCCACATCTCAGTTCCTCACTAATGAGATTCCCTTTTGAACTTACACAAGAGGCATTAAAGAAACAAAGGAGTGTTCATGTCAGGTGCCCTGCTGTGTGGTCTTTTCAGCCCCCATGAGAGGGGCCCAGAATCTATCCTTGTATCTGTCTTCTGGAATGGAGGTGAAGCTTATTTTGTGTGGTTGCGGGGGCCAGACACATTGGGGGAGGGGGGCTGACCCATTGTAATGGGCAGTACCTTCAGGGGCTCATGTCAACCCTTAGGCAAAAACCCACCATAAATCCAGTGGGGCCAAGGTACTCTACTGTCTCCTTAGAGAGACACCCAGCCTTATGTCATGGGCCATTCAACAAAGAATCACTCTAGAAGGATGTCTTTCCCTCTCTACTAAGATACCAAGAGCCAATTTCTACAACCTCTCTTCCTCAACCTTCATTAGTGCCAATGTGCTCTGCGGTCTCGATAAAAAGACAACCAGCATTTTATCATGAGGATCCTGTCTAAAAAGGGTCACCTGTATACTACTTTCTGTCTCTACTCTACTAAGAGACCAATAGCCAATTCCTCCAGTCATAGTTTGACAAGGAGGTTTGCTCAGCAAGTCCTCATTCCCATCACTCCCAAGGGAATCCTTGTCCTTGGGTTGACAATCTGAAGACATTCCAGACGTCCTTTTTGTCTCCCAGTAATCTTTGAGGACTAGCTCTGAACGCTCTCTCAAGACACTGCATCTTTTGCTCTAAGATGCCACATTTGAGAGGGAGTCTAGTGACGAAGATGTCTGGCTGCCCATCTCTGGTGTTATAGCCTCCCATCTTTGATGAGGTACCCCTGTACATGTATAGCTATGCCTCTCAACTACATTCTCCTTTGGTCGCTTACTGGGTTGTTCCTTCTCTGTGTATCCAGAAACCAACCCCTTGAAAAGTCCTGGAAAATTCCTAAGTAGGTGTAACTATGGCATTGCTCGCATCTCTTGCTCCTTCTTCGGGGAGGTAAGCAGCTCAGAATGTGGCAATTAGGCCCGATTTAAATAGATCTTCCCTGTCTATAAATGCAGTATAGTCTTAGGTATGCCCTCTTCCAAGAAGTCTGCACAGGTGAGAGCCTCTGGTGTAGTTACTACAGTCTTTGACTGTCCGCAACCACTAAGGCATTCAGGAACAGAAACTCCATAGTAAGATTTCCCTTTGGGACAACCAAGACTTGTTCTCTCCACGTTGATGACAAGGAACTGAAAACCTTTTCCACCTGTCATTACAGCAAGACAGTTGCTTCCAAAGTAATCATGGCTAGATCTATTGCTTAGTTCATTATTTAGACGGGTTGCACACCTTTGTTCAAACTTCATCTCCAAATTAATCGACAGTTTCTTCATAGTAGCGTGCTCACTAACTAACGTGCCAAGCCCAAAACTGCACGTAATGAACAAAACGTAGTTAATAATTAGGGCACCTTTAATGCCCCAAAAACAGTGGCGACAGCTTTTTTTTGAAAGTGCATATGCTTATTTATTCCCTTAAGCTCGTGTTCTTATCCATTGTTATTTGTATTTTCACCAAAAATTGATAATCATTTCCTTCTGCATCCTCCTGCACCATTATGCAATTTCCATATTTTCTCATGCCTTGGTCGGCCTTACGAACCTTTCTCCCAAAACACGCACTGAAGCAAAGTTCTTTCAAAAGCAGTTTATTCAGTCCCAATGCATTTCGAACCCCACCGGGTTCTTCGTCCGGGGAAACTGTAAGTGACAATAAAACATTCGTTTTTTGTAAACATTTATATTTACGCATTTCTTCTTTGTTCAGCTGGAGGAGCGGTGGGGGGGAGTAGAGAGAGAGAGAGAGGAGTTCGGAGAAGGGAGGGAGTAGGAAGCGAGACAGAAGGTAGAAGAATGGTATGATGGGTCACTCCTGATAACACAAAGAGGGAAAAGATTTAGCAAAGAAATGTTAATTGGATTATATTTTATTTTAATTAGATGACAAAGAAGAAATGCGTAAATATAAATGTTTACAAAAAACGAATGTTTTATTGTCACTTACAGTTTCCCCGGACGAAGAACCCGGTGGGGTTCGAAATGCATTGGGACTGAATAAACTGCTTTTGAAAGAACTTTGCTTCAGTGCGTGTTTTGGGAGAAAGGTTCGTAAGGCCGACCAAGGCATGAGAAAATATGGAAATTGCATAATGGTGCAGGAGGATGCAGAAGGAAATGATTATCAATTTTTGGTGAAAATACAAATAACAATGGATAAGAACACGAGCTTAAGGGAATAAATAAGCATATGCACTTTCAAAAAAAAGCTGTCGCCACTGTTTTTGGGGCATTAAAGGTGCCCTAATTATTAACTACGTTTAGATCTATTGCTTAACCACATTTTGGCTTGTGCCACTGTCTTGCCTTCTTTTCAACTGGGTGCCATCTTCCAAGAAAGTATCTAGGTTATCCTGGATTCTGGGAGGGATATGAGTTTTGATGCCTTGCCTACCTTTCCAGCTTCCAAAACATTAACCCATCTTCTGTGAGGGCTTAAGCGCAGGTCTTATTTCAGCCTAACAGTAGGCTGTAAATCTAGTGGTAGAATGTTTCCCTGGTCAGTTACACCTCATGTGGGTATCTATCCATGGCCTGGTCTGTGCTACCTCTTAAAAACCTCCACCCTCCCTTTGCTCATGACCTTCATAAAGGTTCTATTCCCTTTCAGCTTTTCCTCAAAATGAATCATCTGGGAACGATTGTGGTTATATTCTAACAGCCTGAGCCTACTATTGAACTCTCTTTGTCACCATGGCATTCTAATGGTTGACTACTCGTCTCTTTGTGGATAACCAGGTTGCTTGACACTTATCAGTATACGCCGCAGGGTCAGAAGTGACTTAGGGCCAGTTATATGTGAATTGTTCTACTTCGGATGCATCTCTATTTGGCAAACACCTAAAAGCTGCTCTATCAAGAACATATTAAACAACCCCTTAAAAGATTTTGTCGAATTCCCATTAACATATCCACCATGATATGGCTATCATCTATAAATATCTTCCAGTTTCCACTTGGCATGGACTTGCCATTCTTACAATGCTTGTAGAACGCATACCACCCGTATCACTAAACTGTAGAATCTTCAATGCATTTATACTAAATATACTTCTTTTGATGCTATCACATACCTCCACAATAACCTATCTTCCTGCCAAGAGAAGCTTGCTCAATAAAGCAGCTATTTCCCATCCCTGTCCCATGAATCTCAGGAAGCAGGTACTAGTGAAAGATCACTGAAATGCAAAGAACCAGGTCTCAAGATTTTTGCTGGGAGTAGTGAAGGTGACCAGTTAAGGCTTATTCATAGCCGGTGTTGTAAGGTAGAAATTTAGATGCTAATAACACATAATAAATACAATATGGTGATTCCCAGGTAATTTCAATGACATACAAAATAGGACATTTCGGTTCAACAGCTCGGTATAAATGTAATGGCTTTGCAGTTAAAAACAATGTTACTGTAGTAGGGACAGTCTGTGGTAGTTATGTCTAATAAGCAAGTATATTTTAAAAATATATCGGACAGATACGTGTAACTTGAAGCAATATAGGCACTGTGGGTGTGCTTCTCTTTTGAAGTTCAACCTGCTATTTAAGTTTTTGAGTGATTGCTTATACATAGAGGTAGAAACTTGGCAATGGCATTGATATTGGGTTACCCTACAGCCACATCTGGATTTTCGCTATTTAATAGGCTCATGTTGTGAGCTGGGGCTGGTTCCCTGCAACTCAGTGGCCAGTGTTCAATGATTCAATACATTTATTAGGCTTTTAAATTATTCAATGCAGTAATACAATACAACAAGCTTTGTATTGCATCACATACATTAAGAGAGGTAGAGAGATTAATTCATCATCTTAAAAAACTATTAGTATTAAGCATTTGGGTTCGTCAGCTGTGGCACTATGACTGTAACAGTGAATATTTCAGTCCTCCACCATGGAGCAAGTGGAAATTTATAAAGATAAGAAAAAATAATTTGGGGGAAATCCAACTTGGAAAGGGTAGAACAAAGAGGAATATATGAGCAGAAAGCATGATTAGACAAATGAGGGAATAGAAGGGGTACTGGTTAGGGGGCCATAAGCAAGTAATGTGAGGCTAGATCCTCCACAATACCGGTTAGCGGGCTATGAGTGAGTAGTGCAGAGTCAGAGCAACCACAATATTATTGAGGTGGCCGTGAATAATTTGTGTTGGGCCAGTTCCGCCATATGCCTTGTTATTCCCTATCAGAAGAGGACACAGGAGGGGTAGACTGCAATACGCTCTTTGAATTATATTAGCATGGTGTCCCAGGCTGCTGCTATGAGACATTTTCTTATTCTTCGGACTTCTATCCAATGCATCGCATACTTTCTGCTTCACCCCAACGGAACAAACCTCGACACCACTGACGAAAGGAAGGGCGCTGCTGTGCAACCCATGCGTAGTTTGTATGTGCTTGCCTAAAAGAAGGGCTAAATTAGCAAAGCGTACTCACACCTTAAAGCTTTTCCTCCTTGGAAAAATACCCAGTGCTGTACCTTTCCATGAGTTGAGTGTTGTTTGCTCTGTAACTGTAGCTGTGTGTACCGAATACCAGATACTCCCAATGAATGTGCCTGACATCAGCTGCCAACGCTTGGCATCTAGGGCAGGCACGTTCAGCCGATAAGAACATACAGTTTATTTGAGATGGTGTGAGGTAAGCTCTATGAAGAATCATACATTGAATGTTCTTAAATTGCACATTTCTAGAGATAGCATGAGGAAATTCAAGTGCTAGCATCCATTCAGTGTCATGCACAGGGCGTGCTAAATCTCCCTCCCATTCCTTTCGGAGTTGGCTCAGAGAGATCGCAGTGTGATCCCTAATGGCTCTATCCTTCCATTCCTGACGGAGTTGGCTCAGAGAGATCCCAGTGTGATCCCTAATGGCTCTATAAAACCACATTAATAGGTGTCGGCCGGTTCCCCAGGTGTGTAGCGCGTGCATCATTGCATGTGTTGGTGGTTCTGTGTCCATCACACCCCACAAAGTTCCTGAGGGCTGCAGAGCCGATATGCATTCCTGACCAATGGTAACAAAAGGCTCAGTCTGTGGATAGAGAGAATGTTGGGGCCCACAACAACTCATGGGGAAGGCCATGTTTATGATCATCTGATGTAAGATGGCCTACAACAGAGGTGAATAAAGTTGTTGGGACACCACAAGTTACTGTGACTACAAAGGGGATGTGGGATTTAAAGGGGAAATGAGGAGTACCTGGCATGTATTGACTTTTCCCTACCTTTCTCACCAAGTCAATGTTACCACAAAACGGGATTCTCACAAAGATCTACGGAAAAAATGGATAGATAAGATCCAGCCCTGAGGTCAGGCTGGGCAGTAGCATTGGCATTATGGCCTAGGGCAGGCATCTCTCTTTAAGTAGTTTGTCTTTGAGACAGTACTGTACAGCACCTGAAATAGGTCATGCTTTGGATACATGCAGGAATGGCCTTAGGTTTCAAGGCTTTCTGTTTTTTTCAGGTAAAAGCAACTGCAGGATTGTCTTCCTCAATCGTGGTTCTGACTCCTAAAGAGGGGCAGCCTATCACCCAACACAGATTTCAGTTTTTTCAATGCGCTGTTACACGGAGCTCTCCTGACTTAAAAGGGGGAGTGGGATACTTGGCTAGCACAACTTGCATAAATTCACTAGTAGTGGCAGTTGGAATCAGACCAACCACACAATCAGAATGGGCATACCACTGATTCACTCACACTTATGTGCTTCTTTCTTGAGGCAAAGATTAGTCTCATGATGATGATCATTTCAAAATGTACTTCTGATTCCTCACAGACATTCTCAAAAACTGCTTGGAATAGTTATTCCACAGTCTTACTACCAATACATTTTGCTCGATCTAAGTTCACATCTGGCGGAGCTGGCTAGAAGGGGTGGGTCAGGGCAGTCGGTTTATTCCTTTTGTTCAGGTGATCACAGTGGGTATGTATTCGTTCAGGTCACACTATGACCTCTGAAACTGAACTGGCTTAATCCAGTTGGGTGAACACAGAGTCCTTGAGGGTTCCACTGCAAGTTGTGTTGATCAGAACCACAGATGCAATTACCTGGCTACAGTGTTCCGTGCAGAGCAGCATGGTGAGAAGCAGCAGAGGGAGAGTCTAGGCAATCTGTCTAAAATAGCAACTTGAATCCTTTGATCCACATATATAGTGAGAGACTGATAGCTTAGAGTACCCTAGCCCTTCATGTGCACCACAGCATAACACACATACCCATCTTATTCTCTGTGAAAGATGTACAGTTCCATACTTAGCAGACTACATCAATTTAACAGGGAAGAACAGTAGGCAGTCTTCACAGTTTGAGAAATAGTAATAAGCATCTCACAACTGTCAGTCATCTGCTGTTGGTTTTGTCATTTTCTGTAAATCAAGCAAGTTATTAGTTCCCTTTGGATGAGTTACAACTCTTGTTTAGTCTGTTGGCAAGCTAGCCAGCTAAAAGAAAAAGGCCTACCGCACCTTCCAGGAGAATCCTCACATGGGTTATCCAGAGCAGAAATATACACCCTTGCAATTGAAAATGTTGAAACGGAGAGCATGGTGGCACAGGTCTACTGCGTGGCACAGGTCCACTGCAGAATGGGACTGTCACTCTACAGTGAGATACAAAAACAGTCGACATTTGCTGTGTTGCATTTATGCTCTTTAACTATTTCCACACGTTTTACTGTGAGGTTTTTGAATTGGATAAGCCCACTGAGTCATTTCTTGACATATGACTAATTACATTTTGTATGTGTCTGGTCGTATGCCTTGAAGAACTGTGGAACGTGCTGTGCAGTACGTGTGAGTGTCAGTGGCGGCTCCTCCAATAAGGCGGAGGAGCGTTGCCTCACTGCTTTCAGCAGTGCAAACAAGGAAAACAACAGGATGTAATCATTTTATTTTTCGCGCTTGAGCAGGTTTTGGGGAGGGCGGGCGGTGCTTGGCTGTCTACGCAGCCAGCAGGGGGTGAGGGAAATAGGTGCACTGATCATTTGGCCTGGCCTACTTGCTGGCCAAACCGTCATGCGCACTTTACATGTTCCCCACCATGTTTCCCTCCTCTTTCCATGCTGTGTCTCTCACCCTCCCCACCTCCTTCCCTCCTCCATTCTCTGTCTACTTCCCCTTCTCTTACCCCCATCCCCATAATCTCTCCCCATGCCTGCTTTTTCCCTTACGTACATGTCCTTTTTGTTTGTCTCAACCTTACTTGTCACTATGCTGTCAGGCTCTAATAACTGTGTAATCTTTGTAATGATGTAACCTGCAATTGTGGTCTGAAACTCATGTAAAGTGCTCTGATACCTCCGGGTCTAGCCAGCGCTATATAAAACCTTTAAAATAAAAAATAAATAAATAACTAAGGCTGTAATTCACAGCCTGGTGGGGAGCATACACAGGCTTCCATTTCCTGTCTGAGTGCTGAACCACGGCGCTCAGACCAATCACAACGCTGCATTGCAGCACTGTGATTGGCCTAGGGGAGCCTGTTTGTGCTTCCTATCCCAGCCGGACCAATCAGACGACGACAATGGAGATGGAGGAGAGTCGGAGGCTTTGTACGGTAAGTGTTAGTTATTTTTTAAAACCCCTCACCCAGCCAACCTCGTTTAGTACGAGCCGCAACTGGTTATTGTAGAGTCTCCTGTTTGTCTGGAATTGCAGCCTACATTACACTTGCTGGTGGAGTTTAAAGCAAATTTCTGATCTTTAAAGATGGTACAGGTCTAAAAATGCCGGTCTTTATTATTGATCACATGAATCAGTGGGAGAAAAAGGCTAGTCTAGCAATCCACATAATTGAGGACTGCAACATTGATTATGATTTAGACACTGGCCCTGATCACAGGTTTCATGGCATAAGGTGGGAATATTTACCACACTCTGGTGTGAGATATTTACAAAGTGTAATAACTACTTCCCTATTCGAGTTTTCAAATGGTAAATGAGGTTTTACATGCTAAGTCCATATTTAATACAAGAGATTTCACAGGTTTGCATTTGTTGTTGGTTTTTTACCATGATCACTTGTGGCAGGTATGACCTTCGAATCTAATAACGGAAAATTGTGCAGATGTGATCATTATCACACAATTCGTAATTCTGATCCCTGTGCACATTGCATGTTTGCACAGTGATTGGAATTTAGCCCTGATCTTGGAATCAGGACCATATTTTTTGTAAATATTGACCAAGAGTTAGGGCCTGATTATAAATTAGGTGAAAACTGTGGGTATTTTTACAACACATGGAAAATGCCAGTACCCTAGGGTACTTATTTAGCAAGTGTGATAACAGCCTCGTTTTATGAGTTTTTGCCCTAAGAATGAGGCATAACATGCAGAAGACATTGAGAGAGCGCCATGTTACTTTAAAAGTTGTAGGGGTGCATAATAATCGCCTGTAGTCAGCACCCGCATATTTAGAGGACATACTATGTGCGTTTTTAGAAATGTAACAGTAGGCCGGGGATCAGTGCAATATGTAAAAGTGTATTCATAACGTTTGCTGACCAATGTAGAGCCTTAACAGGAGTGTGATGCTTTATACAATGTAGTAATGTTATTAAACGTGTGTATTATTAAATTAGTAAACGTGCCATATTAAGAGTTGAACGTGTAGGAGACAGAATGTGACACTTTAACATGGAAAAGAGCTTATGTTTAGAGTGGAAATGTAATGTTTTTCTGTAATGGAATAGAGTGCATTGCTTATAATTTTAAATTATTTAGAAATGCATTTAACGTGTAAAGGCCTGGGACATAGAGAAGCCAGTAGAGGCCTAAGTGTGATTCCTTTACTTAGCTTTGGTTATTCTTGTGAAAACATTTTTTGTTGGGAAGGGTGCAGTTCTCAGAGAATATTGAATTGTAACTTTGAATGTGCACAAGATTGCTTCTCACAAATTTCAGTTGGAGGTGCAAGGCCATGGAGCTTGTTGGGTAGAATGATCCGTTGTTTAGACGTTAGGCCGGTAGGAGTGACGACGAGTAACTGCCAGAGGAATGTCCTTCTGCAACATTTGGCGGAGAAGGTGCCTGGGAGCCAAGGACACCTCAACGGATGCTGGATGGAAGAATGCCATGCTGGAAAAATCCCAAAACCGACACCTGCCCAGAGGGGTGTGCCTTGGGGCGTACCTACGATTTTGGGAGTTTTGTATTAGGGACAGTACCCGAGGGTGGAGAGCAGATTTTGTTAGGAGGTTTCCAGAGCAGGATGTTGGCAATCTTAGATAGCATTTGAAGGAACTTAGGGCAGAGTGAGGTGTAGGAAGGAGCATCTTAGAACGAGCTCAGTAGTTAGGCTACTTACCTAAGAAACGTGAATGTACTTCTTAGGGAGTCTTCACTGCTGACACCTTTACTCTTGCCTGAAAGGAATGTTAAGTAGGGATGTCACCTTAGAGTTAGTGTAGGGACAGATTAACTTTTCCTTTCCTTTTTGTAAATGCAGTCCAGACTTCAAGTAGGGAAGGTAATTGAATGCCTGATGTTTCTCGAACTAATATTGCTTTTTATTCTCAGTCGATTGAGACTCATTCGTAGGATTATGTTTGTATTAGTGCCAGTTTACCTTTTGAACCTCTTGCTGAGGTGTTTCTATGTCCAATTATTTTTGGCTTTGTAATAAATTCTTAAACTTCAGTTCGTAGTCAGTGTTTCTTTAATTTGGATTTGATTGCTGATTCACAAAGCTGTTTAATTATGAATTTGGGAACCTCCCCTCTACACTTCTTAGCAGACAAAAAGGTCCAGTCGACCCGTTCTGGGATTCTAGAGAATTGATAAGGTAAAAATCTAGATAAAAATCCCAGCTCCTTCAACATCCTAGTCACACCAAAAATCTGCATGTTTTGTCTCTTTTCTGGGCATTTTCCTTAATTTAGTTTGTCAGGAAAGACTGGAAGGAAGCGGCGATTATTGCGCAATTTAGATTAATGTGGGATTTGGATTTTACAGCCTAACTTGTAACGAGGCCTTTAGTGTCAGTTCACTGGTGAAGAAAGGGAGAGGAGAGGGAGAGAGAAGGAGGTAGAGAGAGAGAGCTGTGATTCGGGAGTGAGAGATGAAAGTTGGTAATATTTTTACCGTGGTGACGAATAGTGAGAGGAGATGAAATAATGGAATTGGGAGCGAGATGGGATAATTTTTGTTGCATTGAGTGTCAGGGAAATTATTATTTTCAATCTAGCCTACTGGCGAGCGTGCCTGGGTGTATCTGTGACATCCTGTTTTCATATTGATGATGCTGGACACGTCTACTTTGACGTTGTGCACTCATGCCAGTCTCACAGCCTTCGATTTTTGCTTCCATTTAACTCTCGTGCAACATCTGAGATTTGGTAGCAGTTTGCATCTATATGTTGAGACGCGACCGCAGTTTGTATCCGGATCGCCTGCTCTTCTATAGCGCAGAATAGCTTGAACTGGAATTGGTTTCTTTGATAAATTACGCAACATAATGTATATTTTCAGAGATGCTTTATTTATGATTTTATGTTTTCCCTCTCACTTATCTGTGTGGAGTTTCGACACTGTTGAAAATCTACAGGTTTGGAATAATGCATTTCTTCCAGTTTTTAAAATAGGCTTTCATAGTAATTTGTTCTTAATATGGAATATCTGCATTTTATATTTTTACACGAGCACTAGTTACGTTACAAAGGACAAACTCTTTTTTTGCAGACACAGGGAGATTAGGTGGAATATTTCTCAAACTTTCATGCAGGGCAGCACGCCACATTTCTGTGCTGCACAAAAGGGCAGGCATGCATCGTATTTAACATTGTACAGTGCATTTCAGTCTATGTCTTGCGCTGGCACACAAACTGCTGCCTAGCACCAATGCAGGCACTCTTGTGCCATGGTGCCAGGGTGCCTGAGTGGCAGACAGGATTGTTTGCATGCAGGAAGAGCCACCTTCCTGTCATAAGACAATCCTCTGAGAAATTATGTGCGGCACAGGTGAACACCCATCGCATTGCATGTGTATACGTCGCGTGATGTCACAACGCACGCGACGTTACGACGCCTGCATTCACGACGCACAACGCTACATCGCGGGCGCCATCACATCTCGGGGGCTTTTACAACGCAGGGACGGCGGGACACGGCGAGGAACAGGTACAGTGAACTTTAGTGGAGGGGAGGGTTTTAGGCTTTAGGGTTAGGGTTTAGGGCTAGGGGTGGAATATGGGGATGTTTTAGGCTTTAGGGCTAGGGCTTAGGGTTAGGAGTAGAATAAGGGGGTGTTTTAGGCTTTAGGGCTAGGGCTTAGGGTTAGGAGTGGAATATGGGGGTGTTTTAGGCTTTGGGGCTAGGGCTTAGGGTTAGGAGTGGAATATGGGGGTGTTTTAGGCTTTAGGGCTAGGGCTTAGGGTTAGGGGTCGAATATGGGGGTGTTTTAGACTTTAAGGTTAGAGGAAAGGGTTAATGTTACTATATGGGACTGTTTTGCCATTACCGTTTACAATTTAGGGTTGCAAGTGTATTGTACATTGTACTTTGTTTTGCGGGACCGTACGGGAGATTTTTGCGGTGTGATTGAATGTGTGGTTGTAGTGTGCGATCAAAAAGTCATTTGCATGCATGTGAATGCAGAGTCCGATGTAAAGGCTTGTGTGGTGAATGCGTACGATGTAATGGTGTGTGCGATGTGAGGAATGCGATGCAATGGTGTGCGTTTTGCTTGTTTGCGTTGAATCATCATACATCCTGCTGCACAATGCAGCACACATAGAAAGAGGAAGAAACGAGGAGACATAAAGATATCGAGCATTTTGACACATTCCCAGGTCTACTGGTAATGGTAACTTTAGGAATGCGCCAAAGTCCGTGGGTGGAGCGTGGGAACACCCATGCTCCACCCATGGAACGCTGAGGAAGAGTAATGCAATGCAGCGATTAGCCCTGCATAGCCCTACTCTAGAATTTATCAACCCACGCAAGTTGGCCTTGCGTGGCTTGATAAACCTTACTTAGTAGTTGTGCCACCTTTGCAACCCATTGAGTGGCGCAAGGGTAATGCAACTTCTTGATAAATATGCCCGCCCCTGGGGTATTTGACTAGAATCACAGGGTGGTGAGCCGATGCTGTGACTGGAACCTGGTTTCTCAGTTCCACACTCAGCAGCCCTGGTTGCTACACCACATCCTCTACCCCACCATAAAATGCAGGTCCACCTTCCCACACTTTCTGCACCACATTAGGACTGTATTCAAGTGTAAGTTTAAAAGTGTAAAACGTGTCGGAAGGACATTGAACATGCTTTCCTAAACCCACACAGCTATCCCCCTCACTTGCATTGATCACTCCTCCGGCTTTCCTGAGGAGACACTTACTATTGTTCCTGTAAACATTTATGAATGAGGAAAGATTAGATAGCTTAGGCAAGTGGCATTATGATAGTCCCCATGATGTGGGGGGGCATCCCTCTAGCACTGTACAATTGTGGTGGGCCCCTGGCCTGAAGCTCCTGACTGGGCCCAGAGCGTGGGCCCCCTCAGGTTCTTTGCAGGACCAGAAAACAAATATGGCACAACAGTGTCCATAGGTTGGATATCACTGTGCTTAATCATAACTGGCCCCATGTTCCAGGACTTCCAGCTTGTGGCAACAGAGAGCTCAATTTTAACAGCTGGAAAATTTCGTTGCTAAAATTACAGGAGGATTAGGCTGAAATGGTAGCCCATTCCCTTCAATAACCACATTCTATTGCATGGTAAGCATGAAACATCCATGGAACCTGACACATTCCTAAATTTGCAACGTTTTGTAAAGCTGGGAATGTGTCAGAATCCTACACCTCCCCAGGGGAGGCATAGGAGTGGGGCAAGGAGGAGAAATACTTTTATTTCTCCTATTTTTTCCTCTTTCTATGCATGCTGCAATCTGCAGCACGCATAGAGAAAGGAAAATTTCATCAATTATTCTTTTTGTGCAAGAATGTGTCTCTTCTTGCACAAAAACAATCATCCCCGCAACGCAGACACCCTTGCAACATGACGCAAGGGGCTCTGTGCCGGTGCATTGCAGCCAATTGTGCCTCAGCACAGAGGAATGCATCGTATTTTTGTTAATACGACTCATCCCTGTGATGTTAAAATGACGCCGTTCGGGGAGCAAAATGGCTTGCAGCACCGAATAATTTTTTTGTAAATGAAGTCCACAGAACCTCCCCTCCCTGTCTCACAAGAGTTGATATTAAATGGGAGTGTTAATCCACTTGGAATTGGAAACTGTATTGAATTATGAACAGAAAACGTTTTGTGACTCGACCTGTGTGAGTGTCTTGTTTGAAAAGGTCCCTGCCTATTGGTAGTGCAGTGTGGTATCTGGCTGCCTCAAATCTCCCCACTAATGTCACAAGAAAATGTCTCAAAACTTAAACTGCATTGTGCCATAATGAATTATTCATTGCGTTGCTCTTGAATAGTTTTACTTGTTTGGGTTATTGAAAAAAGAAACTTTCAGTAGAGAGTCAAACATGTCTCGATTTTTTCATCGGATGATTTTTAGATTATTTTGGGAATTTTTCTCACTGTTAAACTTCCAATGACATGTGACATCAAGGTGCTCCGAATTTGTTGGGTTTGGTATTTGTCACCTGTTCTAAGTTTTGAAAATGGAGTAAAGTTTATGGATTTTTATGCTCATCACACCAAAATCTGGATGTCCCTTTATTTGGAAGTAACTTGGACTGATTTTACACCCTTTTAGTTCTGGCAGGATTAACAGGGTAGTGGGGATTGTAAACGAACTTCGTCGCACCCGGTAATTACTGGGTTAAATGACATCACACCGTTTACAGTTGTGATCCCTGTGCAAACATGTAATTGTATTTAGATAGCACTTACTAATCCTGACGGGGCGTTGAAATGTATTGGGTGAAGGTTCACAGTGTAATAAGACACCTGTAATCAGGTCCTAGTCTTCCGGTGAATGGAAGCCTTTCAGGCATCACTCCCCACAGCTTCAATTAAAACTTCTTTTTCACAGTGAACTGTTTGAACATAAGTAAAATCACATTTAGGTGTAAATATTCACAAGGAACGAATGCTTTCACAATACTTAACGACATTAAATATAACATATTGAACATAAACGTTGATGACTGAAAAAAAAAAGATTCTGAAATGTGTATATGTGGCAATTTTGAGGTTTACACCTTTGAATTGCTTATGTAAACAATAATTTCGTCTCAGATGAATATATCACCTTTAGCATCCAAGCATTCCTTCAAAGAAAATTAATCAGTGAGCAAATCTTTGTAGGCAACCACCCCTACCCCTTATGATGTCATTCCCCGGGAGGGTGAAATCTGAATGGAGCCACATATCACGGCTGAGCGACTACAAAGTGAAATCAAGTCAAATAAATAAGGTGATTTGTGAGTCATATGGCAGGATCACATACACATAATAGAAGCGCCCCATTTTCACAGAGATAATTTTACCAGCAGTGAGACACACACACACCATTGCAGTGATGATGTGTTACTTGCTTTAATTAATCCACGAACATATCAACATATTTTGTGGGTCGGCGATGAACGCGGACAATAAACCTTCGGATTGTTATCATGCTGTGACGCAACAATCATGGAAGAACAATATCATTGTATTAGGTGTTTATAGATGGTATTCTAGGAAATACTATGGAGATGGAACATTAACATTTATTATTCATTTTACGGAGTACTTTTAAGTGCATTCTTCTACAAAAGAAGGAGGGAAAAAAATAACCGTATACTTAACGTATATCCTCGGATTTCTTGCCAGCTGCTTCTAATACCATTGCATTTGCTAATAGTAACATCTCTTGTATACAGCACTTGGAAACAAATTATATAGAATTATTGATGAGTAGCTGTCAACAACAAAGGCGTTTTCACTAAACAATTGAAAGTCACATCATAGACTATGAAAGCAAATCTTAAATAGTCCATGATTTCGCTTGGAATCCGAAGGGTAAAACTCCATTAAATTGACCACTTCATGTCTTCCATTTTAGGTTGCGCATGGCATCCTTATACCCATAGCTTTTCCTGCTCTCCTTTGCCCCCCAAGCCTACCACATACTTTAAATGGAACGTACATGATGTCCTGCCATAATATTTTTACATTACCGTCAAATGAAAAACATACCATGTGCCCATGTGCCTGTCCTAGCCTACCCTTCCTCCTTCACACCATTCAAAAATAATATTCATGAAATAATGCCACCCTATGCCCCTATCAAACAGAAACACATATCTGGTGTCTTGTGACCCTTGTCCACGACCCTCGATAACACCCTACTTTTCCCTCACTCCCCTGAAATATTTGAAAAAAATCCTGAAGTTTAGCCAGTATCTCAAATACCCTTGGTGCCACTTCCCAATCCCGCCTGGAAATGTTATGAAGCCCATTACCTGCCATTTTTTATATACTTCCTTACCACCTTCTGGACCTTTTTTTTGGAAAAGAGCAAGTAAAACTTTTGGAACAAAATCCTGATAACTTATGAAAAGGTCGAATTCCCCATAAAGAGTAGTTCTAGAAACTCAGCCGAGTTCCCAAACAGCTGCAGTAGCAACCATTAAAACAGATAGAAGGAATGAATCACAACAGTAGGTATGATTAGCATAAAAATAGAAAGTCTTCCCACAACGCGTAAGGAAAACAAATAAATCATCGTTAGCCATTGCTAATGGCAATTCAGGCTAGCATAACAAAGTGCTAAGATACATGGCAGGATAGGCGTGGACAGAATACCTTAACTCTCTCGTTGGAAACACGTACTATGTAGAAAGCACAAAACAAGTTACAAAAACAGGTGGTTATGTCATCTAAAGTCAATGAGGAAGGATCTTCCGATGGTCCATCATCTTCTCACTCGATTCCCTCAGTAAACGTCCATGTCGACATGAAGTTATTTGAATGTGACTACAGTATATAACAAAAAGATACATCTAGGAAACCTTTTGCAAGCATACTCTATTAACTGCTCAGTGTCACATTTGTCTAACAATGAGCTGCTCTATGAAATGGAACATTAATATCGGGCATGTCCTTATCTGATCATGGAATTTAAACTATAGTAAACATTCTCTTTCATCGATATACTTGTTCATTATAAGCATGTGGCAGAGGACACAATCTAAAATATAATGCAGTCATATGGTGTGAGAAAGCTAAGAAATAAATTTTGCACCAAACAGCACATTTCACAAAGATGTTAAGTTCTACAGTTCAGCTACAATGTTAAATCATCATTTACAAAAAAAACATTTATTTTATTAAAGGGATAGGACATATTCAAGAAAATATTTAGGCCTAGCAGTGCAAGAATGATAGCAATGGGAGCTTTCTGCAGGAATAAGCAGCATTTTCACTTTTTGCTTGTTTAATAGAAGCACATTTTCTAACCTCTATCTTGGTATGCATTTTCTATTTTAACATTGGAGCACATTTCTATATTATTATACTCAGCTGTAATAGCTGATTACAGTTGAGTTCTAACGATACAGTGCATTCTGCTAGGGACAGCACCTGAGGTGAAATGCAAGTCAGGTCATGAGGGATAATTAAAGCAGCTTTTTAAAGAACAAAAATGAATTCTGCTTTTATTTCTTCTGATTTGTTTCTAGCACAAAGAAGATATATATGGCAGCATGTTTATGTTTTGCACTCATTAGATAATTATAAGAAAAGTTAGAATCCTTCTGGATGTTGCTACACCCTCCGAGCTACTGTGTTTTTTTTAACTGACTTGTATTAAACTGATTCTAAGATTGCTTTGCAATAAATATCCAACAGTTTTTTCAATGTGTTTAGTTTTGCACTAGAGATTCTATTTGTATCCTTCATATTTGAAACCATGCTTTCTCTCGCTCTCTGTTTTATATAAAGAGCTATTCACCAAGGATTTAGATAGTTCGTGGGAATGTGGATGATGTGGCCATGTGTTATATGGGATAAAGTACCTCCTGCCGTACACAAGAAGGATATTGTATGTCACCTTAGAGTTCAACAACCATATAAAGTAACTTTACCTTTGGCCTCGTTCCTCTATATGGTCATGGAGCGCCTCAGTGACTTGTAATATCTTTATAATGTACAGTAAGGGGTATTATTTTTTATATATTATCAGAAATCATCAATGCTACTTCCAGCAGTGGTATAGCTTAACTTGAGGGCCCCCCTGCAAAGTACACAGAGGCACCCTCCTCCCAGAACTACCACCTACCACTTTTGCTGAGGGGGCCCCCTGGAGCGTAGGGGCCCCCAGCACCGTGGGGGCTGCAGTCGCTTATGTATGCCACTGAGTTTTGGTCTCTGACTTGGGAGGCGATGATCACAGGTTTTCCTCTGACTTGGGAGGCGATGATCACAGGTTTTCCTCTGTGGGTCATAGTGCCCCACTTTATTATCATTTTGGACATGACATCTCCCTGCACTCACAGTGATTCCATGTAGGTTAGATACTGGCTGTTTCAGGTTTTGCTTCATCTCAAGTTTGTTCACTTCTTTTTGGACCTTGTCTAACTCTGATGTTCATGATCCCGTCATTTGAGCAGTGGGACTCTTGAGTATCCATTCATAGCTATCATAAGGTGCATTTCAGATTGTAAAGGTCCGAAGAAGTCAACTGCAACTTGGGTCCACATACCCTGGTGGCTAGTTCTGACATCTGTAAAGGAGATGCAGCTTCTTGTTTACTGGTCATTTGGCACATGTGACACTCCTTTAGAGTCTTCTTCACTGTCTGGTTGCTCATTGTCTCAGAGCCCTCTTCTTTAATACAATTTGCAGGTGCAGGCACTTCAGGATGCCAATCTTTCCCTGTCTCAGTAGGATCTCACACCTGAGCAGTGCCAGTTCTCCATTCATGTGTCGATAAGTGGCTACTTTGTTGGTACCCATATCACCATCCTGTTCACAGATTTCTCTCTACTGCCTCTGTTGTTGTCGCACTCTCGTGTCATTTCACATAGGGTGCGGTTGTTTCATGTCGCATCATTTCACATAGGGTGGGGTTGCTTTGTGTCGCTTCTCTGGTGTTTTATTTTTTATTGAATTTTATGTTTGTGTGATTTTTCTGTGTCAAAATGGCATCCGCAGTAGTGGTCATGCTAGTTAGTCATCTTACTGTTGCTTTATTAGTGTTTATTAGGGAACAGTGTGATCCATTCATCGTTTATCAGGTGATAGTGTGTATTTATGATTGCAGTATTTGCGAAATGCAGAATCATTTGCCTATTGATCCAGGTTGTTCACTTATGGGCTTTCGCTAGTAATACAGTCCACTGTTAAACATGAAAATTAGTTAACTGAGTAGCTGAATATGTAATGAGAAATGTAAAATGTAATGCTCAAATGACACAAGTTTGATATGTGCTAATTTACAATAGGCAGTCATAGCTATCCGTAAAAGGCCATACAAAAGCAAAGAAGAAAGTTTCTTTAAGTAAAAGCAAACCTAATATTAGTGAAATGTGCACAACGTGAATTAGAAGCTTGACCTTAAAATGACATGCTTAGAAATGTTCATCATAACTGCAGAATATTCTGGTTTAATACATGTATTACTTTATAAGCATTATTTTATTATTAAATGTCAAGAACTTCCTATTTTCTCATGTTTTCACATAAATGCTTAAATAAGTAGTTATGAATTATAAGACAATAATTCTTGTTTGTATTAAATACAATGCATTGCCTGACAATGATTTTGTCTTTTAGTTAGCATAGTTCATTGTTCTCGCAGTGAAGCAAAATGTGATATAGAAGGCCGGCCTGTGCACAAATGCCTATGGCAACTAAGGCTTGTTTACAGAATCTAACTACGCAAGAATGTTTGTAGCTAACTTTGTGATAACTTTGCAAGCCCTATGTATTTTTCGTGAGAACGGAGTAGCTGAACATGCTCACTGACTAGAGATGCCACCTGATTGGTCAGTGGATAAAGGAGGTTGATACAATGTCTGCAATATATAATCAGGTCTTTTATATTAGTGCATGTTCCGAGGTAGAGGGTCATTGCATTGCCTTTTCCCTTTCTTCCCCTTGCCAGACCTTTGACGGCTCCATTTACAGCTGCTGCTGTTTCCCTAGTGCCCTGTTATTGCCATCTAAATTTAACAGTGCTACTGCTATTTTATTTTGGATTTACTGAGACTTGGCTGAGTTTCAAAAACTACCTGCTCTGGGAAGTTCTGTTGTTTTAGTTTAGCTTTGAGCTTTATGCTCCTCTGATGTCACTCTTTTCCTTTTGAATTGGAACTCTTCATGGGTTCCATGAATCTAAACTCTGATCCCGATCTTTAATACAGGGAGTTAGCCCTTTACGGAAGACTCTTAAATGCATTATGTGGTGTTTGAATCTAACCACTCTTTTTGATGAGATTTCGGTATACTTATTTAATTTATGGACTAAAATAAAACAAAACGCCCAAAGCACTTTATTAATCTCTTAATGAGAATAAACGTTTTAAAATATATCTAAACTCTCATCATTAACTGAACTTAAAACTATCAATGTAATTTAAGCTTTTGATGCCTGATTTGCTCTTTGACTCATAATATGATTTTCAAAGATCCATCACCAGAGGAGAGAATGTTCTGGAGCAGAAACGGGGCCTAACCCTGCAGGTGATGGTAGACTGGTAATTAAACCGTATGACACCAGTGAAGAGAGAAGAAGATAAATTTTTGGTGCCCAGAGCGCGCTATCACTAGCTTCACTATTCTTGGTCACATATAGACTAACAAGATGCATATTGTGTTGTTTTCATTTTGAATTTATTTTCTTAACAATGTATTCTGCTGATGTACTAGTCATTAGTCATTATATTACTAGCACACTTTTGCTTAACCTTGGTAGTTTGTTATTATTACATTTTGGTTGCTCACTATCGAAGTCACATTCGCTCAAATACTTCCTGTTCAATACGCACTTTTAAGATTCATGAAGCACGAATACCAGTATTCCTAGGCTTTTCACTTAGGTTCTTCCACTTGCAGATTCCAGGTAATTCTATTCATTGTATATTGCACAGGTTTATAACACAGGTTTTGGTGCACCTTTCATCACTAATGTTTATAAAGTGGTTTTATTAATTTATTTTTTTGTATTTACAGAATTATATTTGCTTTTATTTACAATACGATTAGGTCACAATCACCCAACTTGTCATGTAACTTGTGGTTATATGCAGACGCTGAGGGCTCGATTCACAAAGGTAAAAGACGAAAGTCTAACTTTACGACTTTTGGTGTGCACAAAGGGCATTGCTACTCTTAAATTCCCTTTGTGAATACATAAAGTCATAAAGTTTAACTTTTGGAATTCACAAAGGGCATTTACGAGTAGTAAATACCCTTTGTGAATACCAAAAGTCATAAAGTTAGACTTTCGTCTGGGCCCTGAGTGTTGGAGCATGTTTAAACTTTATGGAAACATTTGTATGTTATTTCAATGAACTCAATTCTTCATAATTATGTATACTAGAGCCCATGGTTTGGTATACTTCAGAGTTTATCACATAAAATGAACTTAGTTTGAAATCACGTAATGTTCTTTGCAAGATGTGGTTGAATGGAGATACTGAGAACATGCTTAGCCAAATTTGGCACTTTTGCATGCTTTTTCATATTATTTGCATAGGTTCAAGTGGTGCTGTGTTCTGGGTCCCACTATATTGCATATCTAAACAGATGGTTTATTGGTTTGCTTCTAATTACCACTGACAAAGGGCTTTCTATACCCAAAATGTATTTGGTCATTTGCGGCACTAGATTCTATTGAAGAAATCAGACACATTATTGAAGATGTGTGATAAAGGAACATACGGGCATATGCATCAACAGTCGGTAATACCTGTTGGTAATACCGAAAAATAACGACTCGCTATTATGAACATGCAAACCGCGATGCATCAAACTAATCGTTAAAAATTACCGAGTCGTTAATAATCGCTATTAAATAACGATTATACGCCAGCGAGAGTAGCAAAAACCAAAATCGGTAATACCGAATCGGTATTAGTGAATCCGGTATTAGCGGATTCGATATTAACGAAAACGGGAAATTTACGCGACGCTTTGGAAGCAGGCCGATGACATCACAACCAGGAAGTAGGACAGCCACGCTGCATTCAGTGTTCGGAGTAGCACAGAGGAGGAGGCAGAGCACAGGAGCTGAGGACCCTGACAGAACCAGTAGCAACCAGGAAAAGGCAAGCAGGACAAGATGGAGAAGGAGGCCCCCCAGCATGGAAAGGACACACCCCGAAAGCGAAAACGGAAGTTTTCAGATAAGGAGCTGGAAATCTTAATAGAGAGTGTGACCAGCAACCATGACCGACTCTTTGGAAAGTTGTCGCTGAAGGTGCCAGAGGCTGAAAAAAGAAAGATGTGGCTGCGCATCAAGGACAAGGTGAATGCCTGCGGAGTCACCCACCGCAGCATCGACGACCTAAAAAAACGCTGGTACGACCTGCGTAAGAGGGCCAAGGAGAGGATAGCGCAGAGGGTCAAGGATGCTGCTGGCACAGGAGGGGGCACATCCAATGTGACGCCTAACACAGCCCTGGAGGATCTAGTGGAGGCCACCATAGAACCGGAAGCTGTTGTGGGGGTCACAAGTCTGGACACCTCAGGTGCTGCGGAAGGAGGACAAGGTAAGAAGCATGGCAGCGTAACGATGCAGTGTGTACTAAGTCCCTGCCCAATCCCCCATGCCAGACCCAGTGCACATGTAGCGTTGCCCTAGACACACACCCTCACCACTGTGTTGCACCATGGGAGATGTAGTCAATACATGAATGGGTGCATGCCTGAGCCCAGAGATGAATACAGCAGCCAAGGGTCAAAGGTCAGTCACAAAAAAGTAATTTATTGTGAGATGCCACAGCTATTGTCACATACTATACCATGATAATAACTATGCACTGTTTCACACACAGATGCATCCCCCATCGATTCTGACGACAGTGGCCGCCTTGTCATCTCGGAGACGCCAGAGTTGTCAGATGCGCAGTGCTCACAGGGAGCTGAAGTCATGTCCTCCCCTTCACCACCACGGCGGACAACACCTCCACCGTCCTCGCGGTCCAAGCCAGCACCACCACCACCACCATCCTCGCGGTCCAAGACATCACCACCACCACCACCACCACCACCACCACCAGTGCGGGCCACTCCGCAGAGCCGCAGAGCAGATGTTGCCGCCCTGTCCGTGATGGAGTCAGATCAATGTTCATCACACCCAAATGTTCCACGCCAGGCTGTCGTCACTCCAACCAGCCAAACTGCAGGCCGACAGCGCATCAGGCAGAGGGTTGTGCCCCCGGGTCGGGCTGCTGCAAGACCGGTCGATCTGTCCGAAGGGTACGGAGTTGTGGAGACCCGGATGCTGCGTGTCCAGCGCCTGCAGGGGAGACACATGGGTGCCATGAAACTCACCATGACAAAACTTTGCAACAAACTTGGCAACATGACTGACGCTGTGCGTGAGCACACCACTGCCGTATCTGCCGGCAACAAAGATATCAAGCTTTGCCTGCAAGAACTGACACGTGCCATAGTCGCAGGCCAACAGAGTGAGCGCCGGCGTCACAGGCAGATCATGCTGGCAGTGAATACTACTAACAAGGCCATCAATAAGCTGTGCAACAGCACGGCTGTGCTGTCCCGCAGGTCCGTGTCCCTGCAAGTGGAGCTAGGTCATTATTGTGGGGATGTGGCAAAGGCCCTTGAGAGGGTGACCACTGCAGTGGAGCAACTGCAGCCAGGGTCAGCCAGTGTCAGCAGTCTGGGAGCGTAAGAGGGGAGTGAGGCAGCCTCCAGTGTCAGCAGCGTCTCCCTGCCGGACACCAGCGTGAGGAGGCGCAGTGGCCGCAATGCAACTGCCACTGACTCCCATCGTGTAGAACCCGAGGAGTCACAGGACAAGAGACTGGGGGTACGCGGCAAACGGAAGTGAACATGTGGCAAAGTCACACTGTCCTTGGTGAGGTAACCATGGCCAGACCAAAGTGCCGCACGCGTCACCTGTTCTGAGAAGGGACATTTATAGTTTTAATTTAACTGCAGCAGCAGCATGTTTGTGTTACGTATTTCTGCACCAGTCAGGTGTCCATGCCCATTAAACCCTTGCAAATCTGTTCCTGTTGTCAAGTCACTCTCTTACCTGTCTCAGAAATGATTCCGTGTGATGTATGTCCGCCTCCTTTGCCCTTCAGCTGTGTTGGGCACATGTGCCTGTCGGTGTTGTGGGGGGGGGTTGCTGGGCACGTAGTTCATCCTCTCCCTCCACCTCTATGTATATCCCCCTGCGCGTGGCGATGTTGTGCAGGATGGCACACACAGCAATGATCTGGCAGCAGGTCACTGGGTCATACTGCAAGGCACCTCCAGTCTTGTGCAGTATTCGGAAGCGGCTCTTGAGGATGCCGAATGTTCGCTCAACCACATTCCTTGTGCTGATGTGTGCTCTGTTGTAGCGCTGCTCTTGCGGGGTAGCTGGGTTGAGATAGGGAGTGAGGAGATATTCACGCAATGCGTATGCGCTGTCACCTGCAGGATGGGGAGAGAATGGTAATCAGCATGAATGAAATTATACATGTGGGGATGGAGTGGATGGGGAGTACGATGATGCAGCTATATGTACCTAGTAGGTGTCCCTCTCAGAATTCACCGTTGATCAGGCGCCTGTGGAGGCCACAGTGACGGAAAATGTAGGCTTCGTGTGTGCTCCCGGGGAATTGGGCTACAAGGTCCGTAATGATGAACTTGGCATTGCACACCACCTGCACATTAATAGAATGATATGATTTCCGGTTGCGGAAAATGTATTCGGTGGCTGATGGAGGACAGATGGGGACATGCGTGCAGTCAACACACCCTATGACATGGGGGAATTGTGCCACCTGGTAGAATTCCCTTTTGGTGCGGGTAAGCTGCTGGGGGGTTCTGGGGAAGGTGATGTGGCGATTAATAAATGTCAGCATGGCCTCTAGGAACCGGTGGAAGAAGCGTGATAAAGCACTTTGCGACACGCCTCCTGTCTCAGCTATTACCCCCTGGAAGCTTCCAGATGCAAGCAGGTGCAGGCAGCATAGGACCTGCACATGGGCTGGTATGGCGATGGTCCGATGGGTCTCGTGCTGCAGTAATGGTGCCAGGTCTGCTATTAGGTCCATTATCATGGCACGGTTGAGTCTATACTTGGCGTACGCCTGTTCCTCGGTCTGCCCCAGCAAAGTGATGCGCACCCTGAAGATCCTGTCCTGTATCATCCTCCTGCGCTGGGCCTGGGCGTTGATCCTCCACCTCCTAGTAAGCACGTAGAGGGCAGCCATTTTGGTGTACATGTGGGGTTTCCCAGGGCATTTATGAAGGGTTACTGATTGTCAGCACCTGCTGATGGGTTTTTTTTTTTTTCTGTCCTTCTGTTAACTTTACCTCCTGATTGTGATTCCCCTTATTTTGCTCATGCTAAATAGCGATTTTAGGGATTTCCGGTATTAGCGACTGTTCATGCATTCCATTTCGATTCGTTATTGCCTATTCGGTATTTCCGAAGTATGCTTTGGGGTTCGGTATTTCCGAATGTCTGTTTAACGAATCGGTAATTTACCGCGGAGGATTTTAGCGGTTCTTTATTTTTTTCTGATTTTTTGTTTGATGCATTGCGTTTTATGGTTTTGCGTTCGGTATCGGCCTGTTTTACCGATTCGGTGTTTAACCGGGAGGTATTTTCGTTGATGCATATGCCTGAATGATCCTTTTGTTGGACGGTATTATATGGCTTTGAATGGATTGTACTTTCAAACATTACAAAATGTAATATTGAGTTGAACTTGGCATTCTAGCCAGTATTATTCAGTGTTAACCAGGTTAAGGCTATAGGCCTTTTTAATTCTGTGCAACTTGAGAATGCTTAGCAGGTTTGCAACCGTTAATTTCACTACAAATGTGTGCATCATCTTGTTGTCCCTTCTGAACCATTCCCCCAAGTGTCACTTCCTTCCCTAATCATCGCCTACTTCCGGTCTCTTATTTGGGAGATGTTGACCACAGGTTTCCTGTCGGGTTATTGGTCACCACTTTATAGTTAAGTCGGATATGACAAGAGCTTGCCTAGTCTTAATTTGATATACATGTTCACATCACAGGCTCATGTCAGAATCAATAGCCCCTTACTGGACTTTTCCATTGTGTATTCTATATACCCACAGCCATGCTAAATCAGTCTCCCTATTATAGACAATTAAATCACATCCTATGAAAGAAATGGAATGTGTCACTCACACAGGACATCAACAAGTGCCTCACTTTCAAATACACATGAAAACAATTTAATTGGTGGTTATATTAAGATCAAATGGTCACATTTCCTGAAGGAAGAAAGATGTTCAAACACCTTGTAACCTGCCTAAATGAAATAATGACTTTGAGTGCTAGATTTTAACAAGTGCAGAACTAAATCTAAAGGCTGAATTGTTTGATACTGTCCCTATTGCTGCTTAAAAATACCTGGGAGGTGGATTTAAAAGAAGGGTTCTTGAGTATGCATGACTTGTTAAAGCTGAAATGGTATTTATCCCCAGAGTAGGTGGAATATGCATAACATGTTAAGGGCCTAGCACCAAT
Organism: Lissotriton helveticus; assembly: GCF_964261635.1. Classification (NCBI taxonomy): domain Eukaryota; kingdom Metazoa; phylum Chordata; class Amphibia; order Caudata; family Salamandridae; genus Lissotriton; species Lissotriton helveticus. Next base: position 1,041,294,154 of record NC_136059.1, read on the forward strand.
TATCAGAGATGTAACTTTATAACATCATGTACATAGATAAGCTAATCCCTTTCAGTAGGAAGTATTATTTATTAGACGCATTTCTTGATCTTGTGCATACATAGCTCATAGTATCCTCGCATATATAAAGCGAAGGGCTGCAATCCAACATGTTTTCCACCCTGTGAGGCACATGTGTACAGGACATTTTCAAAGCTTTGTTTGAAAGTGACATATCTTGCCGAATGAAAAAAGGTAGGAGTTGTTCAAGGAGCTTGAGGGTGATAATACTAGAATACTATCAGTCTCATTATGCATCACAGATGAGACTGACCACAACCTGCTTTCAGTTTCGTAAGCTTTCATTGTCAACCCGCTACTCTATTAACTTTGCAAGACATATTCTTCAGTACCAAGTCTTGAAATAATACCTAAGAACACTTTCATCAAGATGAACTATATTCTAGGTGAATCAATCAATAACTAAGTGACATCTCTAAGAAGATTGTCAGCCAATACAGACTGAATAATCACATGCCCCACAATGAAAGCAGGATGCAACAGAGTATGTGAGCAAACTGCAACTGGTTGGGTGGGTAAAGAATGAGAAAGAAGAGCTAGCGATGAAACCAAAGCTGTAAAACTGTGCTATTGCTATGCCATCACATTTTATTGCAGTACACAATTCCAAGTCATGGATCCATAACAATTAGAATGATTTTGCAGATGCATAGTATGCTTTTCCAAGGATATGACCCCAGTACACACTCAAACCAGGACTCATTTTATAGTTTGCTCTATGAGGCAATAGAATCTACAGTACATTCTCCTGTTATGTTCCATATAGGTACTCCAATATAGGCTCAGGTAGTCACCTAACCTTTCACCTATATTCTCCCCTACCATTACACTACATAACGGTTCTATGGACTGACCTTTTACCAAGTCACTGTACTGCTTACAGCACGTAGTTTTTTCCCTGAAACCTTGCCTCATCCATTAAGCATGAGGATTCTTGGAAACTCCGCAGGACTACCATCTCTTGCATAATAACTATGTACAAGGGACATTCCTTCCATCATCCTAGGTTCAATATGACAGAGCAAGGTAGAACCCCTGAGGGTACCACTTTGGTATAAACACCATATCTTGCTTATGTAGTCAGAGGAGAAAAGCACTTCCATGCTGATACACCGACACGAGTCGCTAAGGTTCCTGCACGCAGACACTCCAGCTCGCAGTGGTCTGACATCCCTTGCGCGTTGTCCATCTTGAGACCAATTCAGGGTCCCACAGTCTTTCACTTCAGGCAATGGGGTTGACTATATCCTAGAGGGATTCTTGGCTTTACACCTACATACATGCTAGGTACACTTAGGTACATCTAGTTAGGGTTGCATCGTAGGAGTACGCGTTTTACTGTCCTGTATTTTTAATACTTGCCTGTATTCATTTTTTTAGCATGATGGTAAAAATCTACCATCCTTTTATTCTGTTGGTGCTTCTAATCATTTCTAGCTGTTTCTGTCAATTGGTTGTTTAAGCACACCTATTTTACACTAGAATGACGCTGGTTCAATAAATGTTTATTGAAAAACATCCCCATAATTTATTCTGTGTACCTCTCTGAGATGAAGTGAGCACGAGCGACTAAGCGAAAAGTATCGCACTGTTTCCATGATCCTGAGGGATTAGGGTTGTCATGTTCGATAGTTACCAAAAATTATTCTCTCCTTGGTAAGAGGGGTTTTGAAGTAGCAGTGTGAGCTAGCTGGTACACAGACTAACATGCCCAGTAGGGGTGTCTGGAATCAGTCTGGACATCAATCCTTGAGTTATTGAGTTATTGCACATAGCAAAGGACCTAAAAATTATGTTTTTTGGGTATGTGGTACTCTGTCACCAACGTGTTCACATTCCTGTCAGTTTTTTTACAAAAAAGTATGCCTATTAAAATCTTTTTGCAAAAACAGACTGCCTTTCATGCACATTAGTGAATGAAGAAGACATCATGCATATATGTGACTTTTAACATAAAGTTAAAATGTACACGTTTTAAAAACATATTTAAAATATATATATATATTTTAAATGTAGCTATTTCTTCTCATTTTCCTAGTCATTTTGACTCATATGCTCACTATAGTTTGTTCAAAACACCAAATCATCAAAGTGACATTTGAAACATCCACTGTATCATAAGTGCGTTTAATGCGATGCCACCTGTCATAGGGCTAACATAGCATCTTTTACAATTGCGACAGACCATCATACCTGATACAATTTGAAATTGAGGCCTGTTTGATACCACTGTCCCTCTTAACATCAAACCAACTCATGTCAAATTCTTTTTTTTAGGCAGGCACGTGTCTGCTCAAAACAGTCCTTTGGTAGTGATCAGACATATAGTGGTATCATTTACCACAAAGACACAAAACTCATCATACACCTTGTGCAAAACTTGCACCATCCAGAACTGGTCTTCTGGGTTGGACATGTGTCAACCTTTATGTTCATGGCATAATTTGTTGTTGTAACAAAAAATAGATACAGGACAAATTCAGAAATCTACAACTAAAATAACACTACCAACGCTATACGCAGTTATGGGTAAAATGTTCACTAGATGTGAGCAAATACTATTCTGGATAGCTCAAAAAACAACACAGTTAGTGGCAGTGTTTCCACACACAATCCGTAAGAAAAGCAAAGGATGCTAACAATCTGCTTCCTATGGGGATAGCTCCTCAGATAGAGGACTGTACCTCTTGGGATACCGTTTTCGCTGCCATATATCCTTTCAATAGGGGTAATACCAGATGTATAAAGACAAATACAGAATGAGTATGGAACTGAACCTGCTCTGAACTTAGGGATGAAATTGTTAGGAAATTTTGCTTAGGTATTAAATATTATATTAGCAAACATAAAAGGGGAGGCAGCAGCAGTGGTAATTCGCCAACGCCTTAGGGTTTTCACTCCTTTACAACAGGAACGTGAATTACCTAAAATTATCGAAGATACCTACGCAAATTAAGTAGAGATAGTTTGGGAGATAGAGCACAAAACCTCAACTCATGAGTTGTCCTGAAAAAGTAAACAGCAAGCAAGCACCTGATTCTTCCAAGAAGAAATGCGATAATAAAAAACAAAACAATAAAGAAAATAGGTCACAATCCAGGGGTGGGTCTCCTAGACAGGAGCCGTCCGAAAGGAAGTACAACCGTAGGAATAGAGATAACATAAAAATCCTGGGAGGTATCAGGATACTGCTACACTTTCCTCTCGCTCCTTTCAAAATTCATCAAAAAACTCAGAGAGGGAAGGACGGTCAGAACACAGACAAGAAGAGCGTACAAGGTCCAGAGACTCGCAACATGCTTCAGACTACACTTCCAAAAAAGAAGAGACACAAAAATCAACACCTCAATCTAAAAAGAAGAAGGCAGCAGGACTCAACTTCTGAACGTGGAATGGGCTCTGACGGTGTTAGACAGCGCAGCAGAAGTAACACTAACTCGCCTGAACCTGATGGAATTTCTGGTGACAGCAAAGTTGAATAAACAAATCAAGGTGGAGACACCATAAATGAGGGTAAGTGTCCCGCATAAGTTACATGAAATAACACTCCAAATGGAAAGGGGTAAAACCCAGAAAATTAAAGGTCTCTTTTGGGAGAACCTGACTTATGGATATAACATCCTTTTGGCTGAAAAAGATTGGACGCCTGAAATAGTTATGGAGTGCCCAAAATGAGAGACAGTAATTTTACCGGGTTTTTCTGACCTTGTTCCAGTATACTTAAAACATTCAAACGCACAAGAGTGAGTGATAGCACTTGCTCCAGCATTATATCGCAACCATGTAGGCTGGGATGCTGAGACACCTCACCATGAAAACCCAGTAAAAACTACTCCAAATCCACAGAGACAATTCCCTATTAAACACGATGTGAAAAACCAAGCCAGGGAGATCTTATATCTTGAATACCAGGGTGTAATTGAAACTTGCATCTCTTCAATGAATAATCCTTTGTTTCCTGTAATTAAACCTGATAATTCATACTGTCTACTTTTAGACTACAGACATCTGAACACATGCACTAAAACATTTGCAGTACAGAATGCACATAGTGCCGAATTAATGAATAACATTGTGCGGAAAAAATACAAAACAATATTAGATATCTCAACTTCATTTTTCTGCTAAAATAGAGGGAAACATCCTTTACCACGCAACTTTTACCACGCAGTGCTTTTACAACGCAGGTTTTACAACGAAAACCATTACAACGCATTGCACTGGGTCGCGCTTAAGGATGGGAATCGTTTTAATTTACTATCCAACACCTTTGCTACTATCCACGGGGACTGGAGGTGGAATAGTAAATTAAACTATTCTCTATCCAGCACCCCCCAAAGCAATGCGTTGTAAAGGCTTGCGTTGTAAAACTTGCGTTGTAACAGCATGCGTGGTAAAAGCATGCGTTGTAACAACGTACATCCAAAATAGAGTGCCTTAAAGCAGATATTTGACAGCATTCTCACCGCTCAGTTATCAGCATCAATTCTGTCAACTCCCACAAGGGTATAAGAATAGTGTTTGGTTGTTCTCAGCAAGGGTAACAGAGCATTGTCCTATGTAGATGATATTTATCTGACGGATGATGGTTTAATGGATCATTTGACTAGGTTTACGCAACATAATTTTGGTATTCGCCTCTGAGAGCTACAAATTCAATTTCCAAAAATTTTAAATAGCCCACTCAATGTCCTATTTTTGGGATATGAGCTTTCAAGTGAAGGGAAAAGCCTGGAAGCTAACTTTTTTGAAAAGTGTGCACTCCTCCAACCTCCTAAATCATTGAAAAACTTACAATCCACGTTGGGAGTCTTGAATTTTTGGCAGAACTTACATTTTAGGTTACGCAGTAAAAGTGAAACCTTTTTATGACCTTATAAGAACTGATTTTTCAGTAAGGCATTTGACACAGTAACACACAGATATCCTTCGTTCCTTACAAGCTGACATGATGGCTTCAAAACACCTACACACATGTAAACACCACAAATTTGGTGATCCGTGATATAGTGGGTCAATCCGGATGTACTTACCTAACCTTCAATGAAGACGAGATAGTGCATATAGCACATAAATCACACTTGTGCACAAATGCGGAAATGTGTTTTGCTTCCACAGAAAAATTCTGACAGCATTAAAGATTGCTGTAGTGAGAGCAAGTGCACTGGCTCAGGAGAAACAAATAATTGTAACTCTGATGCCAGCCTTAGAGGCTGTCACAAATGAAGAATTCCTAGTGCTAAACCTTTACATCCAAGATGGATACAATGGGCTAATTCGCTCACTGCAACAGATGTAGATTACAAATTTGACTCTACACTTAAAAAGCAAGCATTTCTGCGATACCAACAAGAATATCCTTTCCCAAATGAAATAATGCCTATAGGTCAGTATGAATATACTATTTATACTGACAGATCTGCTCAGCCGGCCACAGGAAATAAACAACAATAAAGCGCCGGGTGTGCCATTGTGAAGGGTCGTATGCAGGAAGGCAAGTTACATACTAATGGTACGAAGACAACTTCTCTAGGAGTCTGCACAGCGCAGCTGGCAGAATTAAAAGCCCTATTACTGCCACTAATAAATACGGCTCGAGAATTACCCACACTGATTATGTGCGATTTGTTTTACTGTGTCCTGTCATATAATGAATAAATTCATAATGGAGTCATTATGGGTTTAAAGACTCAAAAGGTTGCACAATTAAGCATAAATTGATATGGGAATAGGTAGCTGTGTGGTAAAAATGAACTACTGAGAGCTTACGTGTTACACACACTGAGTCATCAACGTGATGGCGTTCAGCTTGAAGGAAATTCATTGGCTGATGAAGCCGCATGGATCACAGATTAGGTTTTATTCTAGCTGCACACGAGGGTCTAAGTTCTTCCCACGCAAGAATTACAATGGCGTTTTAATTGCTGAAGCAACGTTTTTGGTGGCCAGGATTAACTAAGAAAAACAAAGAATTTTGTATTAAAATGCGACATCTGTCAGCTGAAAAAGTGTTCCACTGTGGCACGTCCAGCGCAGACACCATTACTTATATCAGACAGAACACTCTCTTGTGTCTATTTGGACCACTAATGGCCCCTAAAATCAGATTGGGCCTACAAGTATACCTTGGTGGCAGTGGATTCATGCTCTAGATTCCAGTGGGTTTGGCCTCAACGCTTGTCTGATGCTCGTCCTGTTATAAAACATTTGCTAGTCTTTATCAGGACATATGCATTGGCACATTACATTGTGACCACTGCCCCGCGTTTAGCTCTAGGGCTTACAATGAAGCCTTGGGAGTTTGGTTGTTGCATTGCGGTACTCCTCTCCGTACCATCCTGAGGGAAATCAGTCGTGGAGAGGAAAAACAGAGACTTAAAGCAGTTTTTAACATCAAGAGTATTAGGTTTGGGGGGGTAATTGGGTCAATCACTTATATGGGGTCCAGAGGGCGCTCAACAATATGCCAAGAAGTTACCCAGCAAGTGTCACTCCTTACGAAGTCCTATTTGGGATGAGAATGTGGATACCTGGTCTCGACTATGAAAGCACAGTGGTGGATGAAAAACCATTTGACATCAATAAATGTTTGGCTGTTTTACAGGCTCTCAATGAATTTCGGGCACTATAAAGCAATGTGCAAGAAAGAATTTGGGCCATCATACAGAAAGCCTGTACCTGTCAGGTACAGGCTATGTTCAATGAGAACATCTGGGGTTGGTGACATCCTACAGTGTTGGGAATTTATGCCTCGATTGGCTAAAAATCTTGACACTATCCCAGGTGAAACAACACTTATCCTTACTATCAGATGACATGAATTTAAGGGAATTCTTAATGGGCCCCAAAAAGCCACGTCAGAAACATTTCTTATACGTTGTTTACAATGAAACTTGGAAAATCTCTCTCCAGGAAGCTGCGGAGAGACTTCGCGAAATTGATAGAGTTAACCTAGAAAAAGCCTTAGCAGTAGTTGATAATGGAATGACTACATTAACATCCAGGATTTGTTCACTGGGCAACATTGTATCATCTGCTATTGATATACTAGAACATGATGTGTCCGTACTACAGCACAACCAGTCTCAATTACAATTCTATTTTGTTGCTAAGCTGGATGCTAGAATAATTGTGTTCCGGTTATGTGCCTTGGCGAGTATTCAACAGTACGTCCTTGTTCTCTGCATTCAATTTTACTAAGAAGCAAATAACAATGGCACAAAGAGGAGCAAAATATGCAATGCTGCGTATTGAAAACATGGACCAATTACCTTTCACGGTGGCAGAGTCACCATCCAATGAATGATTAATTTATGGCCATATAACATTACTGGTCATAACTTTTCAGTCTCAATGTTGACTATAACAACAACAGTCAGGCAGATATGAGGTGATGGGTCAGGAATTCATCAAGGAATCTTGGGAATTGCCACACAGATTTCGATGCAGGAGTGGGGACATGGAAGCATTTCTAAGCAGTACAAACTGCGAGAACTCATGAAGTGGATCTATCATATGCCAGGATATCAGGTTTCACGGGGCCTGTAATGGTTCAGTTGCAAGGTTGTCCTGCCATTTGAAAGGGTCCCCAGCTGCTGTGATTAATCCAGCGTTCAAGTTGCTCTCAAATGGGAGTTACTTGATGCTGAATGATCAAGGTTGTGGTGGGATGCTAACGTGCATCGCATATCTTGTCACTGTAGGCTCCAGAGTTACTTGTTGTATGCAAGTATTGTTTCCACCAACCCACACAGTCAGGGAGGTGCCGTTATAGCCTTCGTTGAATGTTTCTGGGCTGAATGAAAGCCATGCTTTTACAGAAAACCGTGCCCTTAACCTCCGCCTTAGAGACTTTTGATCTTCAGGCTGCAAGATCCTCAGCTGAGATACAGGCAGAAGCACAAACAAACTGCCCTTTCCTTTTCACAGAAATGGTACAACGTATCTGTAATATGTCTGATACTAAGGGTATAGTACACCTATTTAAGACCATAGGTTCTGGACTGTTAAGCACCTTTCAGACAGTCTTGGGAGTGATTCCAAACTTCATACACTCCGTATTCGGAACCATTTTTGGAGGACTTCCGCTGATCCTGTTACTAATAGCAGGAATCCTGAGTGTAAGTTTTCTTCTACGCAATGAACGTCCCAGTCACCAAGGGGATGGAAAATAAGATCCTAGAGTGCCAATAGTGTGATTGCATGGTACTCCATCTGGGCACACCTCGCATTTCAGAACTAAGCGAGACTTGGTTCCTATGGTTTTGACCAGTCTAGATTGACTGTGTTTTGCCTGTCCTCTGATGCCTATTCTGCGGACAAGTGTTGCTCTGTCTAACACTTCCATCGGTTGCGCCATCGGACGGTGATGCTTTACTGGACCCGATAATGGCCCATTTACTGCTGTGTCCTCAGCATATTCCCATGTCGATATCTGCATTCTTAGAGCCACCACAGGATGCTTCAGCTCCTATTGAAATGGAGACTGGCTCCTCCCCAAGCACTCAGGCCTTGGATGTCATACAGGCTTCCCCAGTATCGGCTGTGGGCAATACAGTAGATCATCTGTGCTCGATTGACCTGATCTGTGAGGTGTTGCAGGGACCGTCATCTGCGATTGCAAGCAATAGTGATATTGCGTCCCCCACATAGGACACGTAAACATTTGGCTCATTGTGTGCTGGGAAAGATTTGGCCCTTTTTTCAAAACAACCACATTTGGAATTTTAAAAGAAAAAACACTTTTTGCTTATATTGCTGAACAGTATGGCTTCCAGGCACTCATAGTTGTTAAGACCATATATACAAACATATTATTATAGACTTCTAACGCTTATGCTAGAATTGTAGCATTTTTTACACATTATATTTCTCATGGACACTCGGTACTCCGATATAGGCTCAGGTAGTAACCAGACTTTTCTCCTGCCATTACACTACATAATGGTTTTTGGTACTGACCTTTTACCTAGTTAGGGTACTGCTTAAATGACATGGGATTTTCTCCAAAAACTAGCTTATTCATTATGCACGAGGATTCTTGGAATCTCAGTAGAACTACCATCTCCTGCATAATAACTATGGATAAGGGTCATTCCTTCTGTCATCCTAGTCCGATATGACACAGCAAGGTAGGTACCACTTTTGGTATATAAACACTATACCTTTGCTGAGGCAGAGAGAGAAGAATAAGGACTTCCCTGCTGACATACTGATGCAAGACGCTGATGTTCCTGCATGCAGACCCTCCAGCTCGCAGTAGTTTGACATTCCTCGCGGGGTGTCCATCTCGAGACCAAGAAGGGGTTCCCCGTCTCTCAGTTCAGGTAATGGGGTTGGCTTTATCTTAGGGGGATGCTTGGCTCTATACCTACATACATCCTAAGTACATTTGGGTACATCTAGTTAGTGTCACATCGTAGAAGTACGCATTATTACTGTCATGTATTTTTATACCTGCCTGCCTCATTGTTTTAGCACTATGGTAGGAATAGACCATCCTTTTACTCTGTTAGTACTTGGTTTTTTTTATTTTTTATTTAAATTTTTTTATAAATCTTTTTATTAACAGTGCTCATTTCATTTAACGTGCCAGTCCATTGGTCACATTTCATTATACAAATAAGGAGTATACAATACACAGGATAGTCACAGCCAATCATTAACAACACGACCATTGCAAGACCCGTTACCCCAGACAACCCCCTATTCCCCTGTACCTTCTCCAGGGCCCCCATATTTTCTTCCACTTTTTCGGGCACCCCCTACTTTTGTAAACGGTTTCCTCTGCCCTCTGGCACCAGGCCAGGTCCCGCTCCCACTGATCCCACTGCGGAGGTGCCGACCTCTGTTGGTATTTGTGATAATTTATATCAGTTTCTGTCTTATGGTTGTTTCAGTACACCTTTTTTATACTAGAATGACACTGGTTCAATAAATGCTTATTAAAAACGTCCCCAACTTTTATTCTGTATATATCTCTGAGACAAAGTGAGCACGAGTGACTGAGCGAAAACTACTGTACTGTTTATACGATCCTTGATGGGACAGAGTTGTCATGTTTGATATTTGCCAAGAACTATTCTCTCCTTGGCAAGAGGAGTTTACAGTGGCACTGTGAGCTAGCTGGTATACAGGCGAACATACCCGTGGGGGTGTCTGGAATCAGTCTGGACAAAAATCCCACAGTCTATGTTGTCTAAACGCGCAGATCCTATATAGGTTTATAGGAACTACACTACATCACTCACCCATATAGTCACTCACGTATCTATCATTCACCTGTTCTGCCTTTCACACTCCCAGTTACTCACCCATATACCACTGACATCTGCACTCACTCACTGACTCAGCCATACACACACTCACTTACCCATACAACCCTTCACACACACACTCACTAACTCATAGAGCCACTGACTCACCCACTCTCTCATCCACAAACAAAACACGAAAGAGGCAGATGCGCACTTCTAGTATATCACCTCATACTCAGAGTGAAATCGAAACTCTTCAAATACAAGCGGACAATATGTTGCAGGACATACTAAATGCACTACAACTTATGGAAAAAATACTAGAAATCATTGTAAGCACTCACTCTAAAGTTGAGCTCATTAAAAAAATCAGTGCATGATCTTCATGGAAAGAGTAAAGGGATAACCCTACTCCTCTCATATGTGTTTATAGCCATCAGCAGAGGTGAGGAAATTAGATCAGTCCGGATCGATACAAATAGAACATCCTGGCCTAATAACAGAATACCCAACCTCAAGAGCCTAAAGCAAGTCCAGTTAACTGCCAATACTCAAGAGATGAAATCGGGTATCTCAGGGAAACCACTGCTATGCCTACTACTCAACTGTCGCTCCGCAGCAAAACATGCCTCAGACATTGCTGCCCTCATCATTAGTCAGGAAGTTGACATGACAATCTTAACAGAAGCATGGCTCACAGAATCTTCTTCCCTGTTCATGGATCTTCTGGTGCCTCCTCATTATAACGTTGTGAGACTAGGCTGACTAAAAAAGACAGGAGGTGGTATAGCCTGCATACACAAACTGATATCGAGGTCAGCCAACTACAATCCGACCCTCTTGAATCCTGTGAATACTTTGGTCTCACTATAAGAAATGCAGATAATCAAAGGTGCAACTTGTATGCGCACTACCATCCACCAGGCAATAATGTCCCTTTAATAGACCAGTTAATGGAAATCATCACGGCTAACTCTAACATTCACACTAATGATATATTCCTGGGTGACTTTAATTTACACTGGGAAAATAATTATGACAAACATTTCAACGTACTCAAAGACTTTTTAGCAGATCTAAACCTTACCCAAGCCTGCACACTGCCAAAACACTCGAAAGGGGCAACCTTAGACTGGGTAATCTCTAGAGTCAAGGACATTATAATCCACTCAATTGTTCCTTGTGATTGGTTGGATCACCATGCCATAACCTTCCATATACCCACCATAAAACAGAATAAGACCACGCAACCTGTCAAACTTAAACAAGCATTTACAATGCAATAGGTCTCGCATTTGCAGGAGTTTGAGTTATTGGTATTGTAAATGACAATGTCTTTTATTTCTGTGTTTTGAAAACCTGGAAGCGGTGTGTAAACACGCACTTTAAACTTATAGTCCTTGCTTATGAGAAGCAAGGGTGGAAGTAAAAGAGGTGCAGTTACTGCCAGTCTAGCTTCTCCTAAGCAATTACTATATGTACAAAGTGTGTGTTTAGGCACCTCTTGAAGGTTTGCAAAACACATAAATAAAAGGCATTGTCATTTACAATGCCAATAGTTCAAATTTTCCCAAATGCGAGACTTATTGCATTGCAAATGCTTGTTATATATGTCACAAGCAAGACACTTTTCTAAAGCATTAGAAAACATCTATGTAGCATCTTAGTGAGCATGGTGTAAAAAGCATGAACCACATTTCTTGTATACTGACAGCTAGGTTATTTCTTTCCTAATGCATCTCACACCATGCTAGTTTAAAAGCAACCATTATGCAAACGGGATAAGGGTTTCTCTCCTCATTAAAAAAGGTACACTGCATTTCAGTAATATAGTGACAGGTACAGCAGATTGATGTGTGTGCCTCCTAAGTGATTTATAAATGTAAACAACAAAACAATCTTTCGGTAAAGGCAACATTATTTAACATGTGCTTTGTTGTTTACTTTTCCTTTCCTTCATTTTGTATTTTAAATGTTTTAATGCAAGCCAAGCGACAATCTTGCTGGGTGCAGAAAGTATAACAAGTGTTTATTAAGAGGGCGGGGGTAACTATTTTAAGGCAGCTCATGGGGAAGTGAACTCTACTGCTGCTGGAGAAAGCCCGACAGCATTTCATGAATTCAAGGCAGCCGTGCTGGTTGAAGTGCGGGAGCTGAATGTGTGTGAAATGTTACAAATGACTCAAAAGCCTCTTTTGTTATTATTATTTACTAATCCGATAAGGTTCAATAGATTAAAACAAATCGAAGCGCCGAAGAGCTTTTTTAAGCATATATTTTTAAAAAAAATAGCTCTGTGGGTTTGTAAAGCAACAGGGTAGCGTGTGGGGGAGAAGCACGTGATGGATAGCAAAACTGGATGGGGTGAAGCGGAGAAGCGAGCTACAATGATGTTTGGGGGGCTGAGGGGGTGCAGAAGCAGACTGGCGAAAGAGCAGCATGGGGTGCTCCTGAAGAGAGAGAACAATATGGAGGGGGTGGGGAGGAGCGAGAGGGAAGCCCACAAGAGAAACATCAACTGGAAATCACATGCACTCATGGAGTACTTTAGCAAAAATTGATAGCACTAATGTCACATAAGCAGCTCCTTGAAGCCTATGCCCTAACTGTTTCTCACCGTGCCAAAATTAGACTCTTTCCCCGGCTCTGCTCCACAATGGGGCGCACACTTCATATGCCTGCTATCTACGGCGCAGGACGGCAGGAGCAATTAAAATAAAGGAGGAGGGTTGCGGCTGGCCAGTCTGTGAAAGTGCTCGCAGCTGCATGGAGCAGACGTAGGCAGCATGAGGGGCGGGGAACAGCCATGGCTCACCTGTACATACTACAATGTACCAGGTTACATTGCAAGTGACGTTTGCTACTTTAGGATGTTCTATGGGGGCAAGATGGCAGCTACCTAGAACGCCGTGCAAATCACTCCAGGCAGCTCCGGTGAATGCTGCAACATGAGATGGCTCTCTAAAAGTTAATTAAATCAATAATTACCTGAGGATATGCGGTGTGTGGTGGATTCTACCCAGTCACCTTTATCTGCTGCTGGGCTTCATCGCCCGATCGAGAAGAGTTCGACAGGCTCTTACTTCAGTGCTGGCATGGCTGACCGGCATCGCTTTCTCAACGTTGTGCAGCCGCCAGGACCAAAAAAATGCTGCACGGCCAAATAAGGTGCTGAAAGAGAAGGAAAGGGATTGGAGAGAGCTTCTACCGGTGCTGACTGCGCCACCCCCTCCGATGCGGCGAACCACAAAAGGCAGAAAAAAAACATGCGCTGCCCATGTGCACACCTGCTTCTGCTGCAGTCTTGCGTATGCACTGCTGCCATGTTTTGGTCAGGTAGAAATGCGCGACAAAAAAAAAAGTGCAATCTGGCGGACGAAAACTGTAGTTAGTGACCGCTGCTTCCAGACTACATGGAAGTCAGTTTGACATCAACAGATATTAAAACAACAATCCAATAAATTGGCCGAATCTGCTAAAGAAGCAAAATAAACTCAACTGAGCTGTGAGGAATTCTCAACATTCTTCACAAACAAGGCCAACTTGCTAGAAAGAGAACTCAAGATGGCAGCGGACAACATCTCTAGCGAATTATCATCACAGAACGATGCTACCATGAAAAATGCTCAAGATATGACGAAAAAGAAAGCACTGTGGTTGACCTTCAAGGTATTTGACCAGAATACCATTGCCAAAACTCTTTCAGATATCAAACTGAATAACCACTACAATGACCCCCTTCCCCTCTAAATGCCTTAAAAGAATCAACCATATCATCGTCCCAATATGGACAAAAATAATCAATGCCTCACTATCGCAAGGGGTCTTACCATAGTGCCTAAAAACAGGTCAAGTTCTCCCCATCATCAAAAAACCTACAGCGGACCTGGCAGCCCAAATAACTTTTGCTCAGTGACCAATATTCCATTATTTGCCAAATGAATTGAAAAATGTGTGCAAAATCAACTGAGCAACCACAACACGAATTTCAGTCTGCTGGTTGACTGCCAATCTGGATGCAGACCAGGCCACAGTACGGAAACAGCAAATCTTGCATATAATGGATGATGCGCTACATGCACTGGAACACAATCAAACTTGTCTACAAGTTTTTCTTGACCTGTCTTCTGCATTTGACACAGTAAATCATGAGAAATTACTAGCCCGGCTTGAAGGCAGGATTGGATTATCTGGAAATTTTTCTGAAATGGTTTGAGATACCTACAGAACAGAACACAAAGATTCCTGGTCAACCAGATGCTATCCCCATCATGCTCTAATTTGATTAGAGTTCCACAAGGATCAACATTATCTCCATCACTATTCAACCTACATGTCGAACCCCTTACAGAAATTCTTCGGCACACAAACATATCCTATCATATGTACGCAGATAACACTCAAATCTACATTAAGATCTCGTCATTGGAAGAGATCAAGACAATGAATGAGGCCTTAAAAATGTCATTACAATGGTTAACTAGCAATCATCTGGAATTCACTCCCTCCAAATATTAGAAAAATTCCAAACACGGCAACATTCAAGAGGGAAGCGAAGATCTTCCTAATGAGCAAGTTCCTACCCTAGACAATAACTGATCATCATCTGCATCATGGTTAATCAATCAATCATTCAATCAATCAAATAATTTGTAAAGCGCACTACTTACCCGCAAGGGTTTCAAGGCGTTGAGGATGGGGAGTGGGGGGGTGCTGTTGCTACTGGTCGAATAGCCAGGTCTTGAGTCATCTCCTAAAGGTTAGAAGGTCTTCGGTTTGTCATAGGTTGAGGGGGAGGGTGTTCCAGGTCTTGGCGGCGTGGTGGGAGAAAGATCTGCCTCCGGCTGTGGTTCTACGGATGCGTGGGACGGTGGCCAGGGAGAGGTCTGCAGAGCGGAGATTCCTGTTGGGTACGTAGAAGGAGAGTCGACTGTTGAGATAGGCTGGGCCGGTCTTGTGGAGTGCCTTGTGTGCGTGGATCAGGAGCTTGAAGGAGATTCTTTTGTTGACAGGGAGCCAGTGCAGGTTCCTCAGGTGGGGGTGATGTGGTCGCGGCGAGGGACGTCGAGGATCAGGGGTGGAGAGGCATTTTGGATTCTTTGCAGTCTGTTGATGAGCTTGGTCGGGGCTCCGGCGTAGAGGGCATTTCCGTAGTCGAGTCTGCTGCTGACTAGGGCCTGGGTTACTGTTTTCCCTGTGTCTGTTGGGATCCATCTGTAGATCTTGCGGAGCATACGGGGGGTGTTGAAGCAGGTGGAGGAGACAGCGTTGACTTGTTTGGTCATGGTGAGTTCCGAGTCGAGGATGACTACCAGGTTACGGGTGTGGTCGTGATGTCGTACGATGCGTGCGAGAGGCGCCATGTAGACGTTGATCAGCATCGGGCTGAGGGAGGATCCTTGAGGGATGCCGCAGATGATCTCGGAGCCTTCAGATCGGAACGGGGGAGGCGGACTCTTTGGGTTCTGCCGGAGAGAGGAAGGAGGAGGCCCAGTCCAGGGCCTTGTCTCAGATCCCTGCGTCGTGGAGTCGTGTGCATAGTGTGCGGTGGCAGACGGTGTCGAAGGTGGCGGAGAGGTCCAGAAGGATGAGGTCCGCCGTCTCGCCATGTCGCCGTTGTCCAGTAGGATCCTGATGTCTTCTGTGGCGGCGATGAGGGCGGTCTCGGTGCTGTGGTTGCTGCGGAATCCTGACTGGGAGGGGCCCAGGATGCTGTTTTCTTCAAGGTAGCAGGTAAGCTGGGTGTTGACTATCTTCTCGATGACCTTAGTTGGGAACGGAAGCAGGGAGATGGGCCGTACTTTTTGAGCTCGCTTAGTTACGCCTTGGGTTTCTTCAGTACGGCGTTATTCTCGGTGTGCTTCCAGCTCTCAGGGAAGGTCAAAGTCTCGAAGGACAGGTTGAAGATGTTGCGCAGGTGGGGTGCGATAGAGCTGCAGGGGGTTGTGGTCGGTGGGGTGTGGTGGGTCCGGCGTGTTGGAGCCTGTTAGGGTCGTTTGGGGGTTGAAGCTGTCGTGGATGTCGGTGATCTTGCGGTGAAAGAAGGTGGCGAGGGAGTCGCACGGGGATTGCAACGGCGGGATGTCGTTGGCGTTGGAGCTGGGGTTGGAGAGTTCCTTCATGATGTTGAAGAGCTCCTTGCTGTCATGTGCATTGTTGTCGAGGTGGTCTTTGAAAGAGGTCCAATTGGCGGTCCTGATGAGGTGGTGGTGGTTGTGGAAGGCGTCTTTGTAGGCTGCACGTCTGCCCGGCGACTTCTCGCTGTGCAATATGTTCTCCAACTTCCGGCAGGTGCGCTTTGACGCTAGGAGTTCAGGGGTGAACCAGTTGGCTATCTTGCTGGAGTCTTTGAGGGTTTGCGTTTTCAGCGGGGCTCTGGTGTTGGCGCAGTCGTCCTACCATCGCCTGAGGGAGTGCGCACCATCATCGAGTTGGAGGGGTTGGTCGGTGGGTTGAGTGCGAGGTTTGTCTGTAGTTGTGCTTCGGTGATTTTGCCCCAGCAGTGACGGGGATCTGTATGGTGCGGTGATGTGCGACGGGTTTACGGAATGTGAAGTGGATGCAGTGGCGGTTGGTCCAGGTGGGTTCGGAGACATGGCTGAAGGAGACGTGGGGGCTTGAGGAGAAGATGGCGTCGAGAGTGTGTCTGGCGATGTGGGTCGGCATCGTGACGAGCTGTTCCAGTCCGAGGTTGGCGAGGTTGTCTATCAGGGTGGAGGAGTTGCTGTTGTTGTTGTTCTCCAGAGAGAAGTTCAGGTCTCCGAGGAGGATGTAGTCGGTGGAGGTCAGTGCGTGCGTGCTGATGAAGTCGGCGATGGTGTCGCAGAATTGTGGTCGGGGTCCGGGTGGTCTGTAGACGAGGGTGCCTCTTAGGGTGGTCTTGGGGTCCGTGTGGATTTGCAAGTGCAGGTGTTCGGTGGTGCTGAGAGTGTCGTTGGTGTTTGTAGAGACCTTGATGGTCTTCTTGTGGATGATGCGATTTCTCGTCCGACTCCGTTGGTGTGGTCTCTGCAGGCGATCTTGTATCCATCGGGGATGGCTATGGCGATGTCTGGAGAGAAGGCTTCGTTCATCCAGTTCTCAGTCAGGAAGGCGACATCTGGTGATGCGGTGTTGAGTGGGTCCCAGAGCTCAATGGCGTGTTTGCGTGCAGAGCGGGTGTTGATCAGGATGCATCGGAGCTGGTTGAGTTCTGTCGTGGCGGGTGTCTCGGCGTATTTGATGCAGGAGAAGTTGCAGTTCCGGCAGATGAAGGGACCGTGGGTGCGTTTTGGGGCGGCCCTGCAGCAGGTGAGGGTCGGTCCTGGGTTGAGAGCATTGAGGGTGCTGGCGTCATATCGGAGGCGGTCTTCATGGCTGTGCAGGGGCCAGGGGTTCTGGCGTTGGGCACGGTCACGGTGCGGACGGGCGCAGACAGGCTTGCCTTAGGCGCACCTTCAGCACACCAGCGGCGCACCCACTGTGCGGCCGTTGGGCAGAGGTGGGAGGGAGGAGGAGCTGGGAGGGGGGAGGCGGGTGGCAGGGATTCCGCGGAGGGAGCGGCGAAGGGGGCGAACAGGGACAACAGGGGGCACGGGGTGGAGAAGGCAAAATGGGCAGCGGGGCACAGAAGAAGCAAATAGGGCACACAAGGGTACCAGAAGGCAAAGGCAGGTGGAGCTGCAGCGGGGGGAGCGACCTACCTGGCAACGTCAAGGTCGGTAATAGCCGGACCTCGCATAGTCCTGTCAGATTTGGATACTTCCTGCACAAAAAGACCACTAAGACACCAAAAATAACCAAAGACTGATGCCAACTAGATCTG
This sequence comes from Lissotriton helveticus, assembly GCF_964261635.1. Lineage (NCBI taxonomy): Eukaryota > Metazoa > Chordata > Amphibia > Caudata > Salamandridae > Lissotriton > Lissotriton helveticus. The sequence goes on from NC_136059.1 coordinate 1,041,312,274, forward strand.
ACGTAGATGCTACCTCAACTGGTCAACAACGAATGTAAAGATAAACTCACCAGTCAGCTGCGAAGACTTCTTAGACTGTACATTACTATAATTAATAGATTGTTGTAGTATTGATGTAAAAGATATGAAAGGTACACATCAGAACCATATGTATAATACTACTGTTAGACCTTTTGTACACCAAACCGATCCTAATCTTGTTGTTGTTGAAACTGTTAAGAAAGGCATGTACCGGAACCATATATATAGTTTTGCTATGCCCGTTGTATTCTAAACTATTTACCACATGTAACTGTGAAGCACTCTGATACCCTTGGGTCATGTTCGTGCTATATAAAACTCTATAAATAAATAAATAAATCCATACAAGCAGTCACACACCCACACAGACACTCAAACAGCCATTGAGGTATTCAGACAAACAATATTTCACACATACAGAAACTCACATACCCACTCACACACCCATACAACCACTTAGACACCAACTGACAGACAGATACAAACACTCACACAACCTGTCACTCATCCATATATTCACTGAGACACTCATTTATATGGTAAGTCACATACCCACTGAATCATCCAATCAGGCACTTATACACCCACTGATTTACCAGTACACCTTAGTATATATATATATATATATATATATATATATATATATATATATATATATATATATATATATATATATATATATATATATATATATATATATATATATATATATATATATATATGTGTGTGACTGTCAGACCGTTATCAAGGTGTCAGCAGACACTGAAACGCGTTGGTTGTGCAATCCGAAAGAATTAAAAAATAAAAGATAACATCTGAAAAAGTACCCGTGAGTGCGAATCGTTTCTTCGTAAGGAGAGTGGGAAGAATATATATATATATATTTATATATATATATATATATATATATATATATATATATATATATATATATATATATATCTATCCGAACAACTGCTCAGGAATGCCGCTTCCCTCATGGAACTCCAGCAAGCAGCAAACAAGCAGACACGGACCCAGACTGTGTGCAAAATCTTCTGCGTTTATTTGTTGTCGGCCATAACGCGTTTCACCACCGGAGTGGCTTGATCACATGACAGCGCTAGCATATCAACGGACCACTTAAGAAGCTGCACCTTTAGCACTTGATTGTGAGGTAAGTGATAGATATAAAAGAAATCGTTATCGTTCCCAAGCTGCAGGTAAAGTGCACTTTTTTTATCCAAGCTAAAACAAATGCGTTTTTTTCTCAGTTAATTTACAAGAAATACCATCGTGTGAAAGACAGAGTTTTTTTCGAATTGCTGTATAAATACATGTATTCTAGGAAGACTAAGACCAAAAAACCCAATCATCATGAAAATGTATACATATTTAACTGTCAGAAATATATGTATATGGTTGTATAAAGAAATATATGATATCTATATTTAAAACCATTTGATATATATACATTTGTAATAAAGAACAAATCATTGCTGATTATATTTAAGAATATATATGTATCATCATAAGTGCCTGAATGCAACATGGCAAGAGGTGATATGGTTTCCAACTTGGGTTAAACATGGAAAGATGTGCAGAGGCCCCTGTTATAGTGGAATATCATAATGTGCTGGAGCTAGTGCCTGCCTGGATTGGGACCAAAATGTGCAAAAGTACTGAAGGTGATAAAAAGTGAAGGAGTTTAAAAGACCAATGTGTGGTATGGAGAAGTAGTGGGCGGTTAAGGGGATTCTAATCATATATCACAAATGAAATGTGATGACTCACCATAGTGATAAAGATGTTGGTATGGCAACAGAATCATATATTGACAAGAGCTAATGATTGCCAAGAGGAGGACATTTGGTGAAAAGGACGCAAGGAGTGAGGCTCAAGCGGTGGAATGAATTCCTGCTAGACCAAAAGGTGGAACAATAATATGGTTTACAGACAAGTGTGCAGGTCTTCGGTGTTATTGAGACCTCCCGGATTTTTGCTATTAACCGCTTCCGTGCGGCGCCGATTCCGCCCCTGTGCTGGACATTCCAGAACAGGGTGCGGTCGTGACGGAACCGTTCCATCATCAGCACAGCTCAGCCGTGACTGATGACGGAACGGTTCCGTCACAAGCATCGAAGGGGTTAAAGTTAAGGATGTAACAAGTTTCTAATTTGCGCATTTTGTGTTCCCTATCCCCACCTTGTTTGGTTTTGGGAACAGTGTCAATTACATAATATCGGAGGTCCTGTAAGTTGTTCTTGTGGACCTCATGGAAATGCCTGGCCACAGGGTAAGTGGGGTCATGGTTGGTAATGGCCCTCATGTGTTGTAAAACCCTCATGTTTGCTGGTAGCTTGGTGCTACCCACGTATCTTAAGGGACACGTGCACTCGAGAACATAAATGGCAAATTCCGTCTTGCAATGGAGGTTTTTGGTAATTTTGACTTCTTTGTCACTGAAAGCTGTGCAATAACTGGTTTTATTGATGCCATATTTGCACGCTTTGCAAGAGTGACATTTGGTAAAGCCGTTTGGTGCTTTGAACCATTCTTTGGAGGACTTGGATTCAGGGCAGTTAGAAACAAGGCTGGTGTGCAGAGATATGGCCCTTTTGTATGTTATGCTAGGCTTGGCCGGCATATGTGTGCCTATGATGGGATCACTGCGTATGATGGACCAATTTTTGTTGATAATCTTGGCTATGGCGTTTTTTTGGGCACTGTATGGTACAATTAATCTGACCCCTGTGGCACTTTGAGAGGAAACACCTGTGATGTCATTAGAGTTTCTTAATTTTTTGGGAGTGAGGAGAAAATTTCTGTCTAACTCCTTGGTTTTGTTAATTGCTGCTTCTATGATGGTTGTCGGGTAACCTCTGGCAAGAAATCTTTCCTTGCATTCCTGTTGGGCATTAGCTAAATCTATGGGGTTGCTGCAGATCCTTTTAATTTGCAGCATTTCCCCGTAGGGAATGCTGTGAATCAGGTGCTTTGGGTGGAAGCTGGAGTAATGCAGGATAGAATTACCTGCAGTCTCCTTTCGGTATAGTTTTGTTTCCAAAGTGTTGTTGACAATGTACAGTTCTGTATCTAGGAAACAAATGTTGGTTTTACTGATAGTACATGTAAACGCTAGGTTGATGGTGTTACTCTTGAGAATGTTAACCCACTCCTGCGCCTCGTTTGCTTTACCATCCCAGACAAAGATTAAGTCGTCAATATATCTGTAGTACAGTTTTACATGTTTTTCATACCAATCTGCATGTGTGCCCTTGAGGACCAGCTTCTCCCACCAGCCCATAAAGATGCAAGCGTAGCTGGGGGAGAAGCTGGCCCCCATTGCCACGCCCCTTATTTGCTGATAAAATACCTGATTGAAAGTAAACATGTTGTGATTAAGACAAAATGTTACCATATCCAACAACATGCGATTATGTTCAGGAGATGAGGTTCTTTTTAGATTTAGAAAAAATTCCAGTGCTCTCAGTCCATCATGGTGGTTTATGCAGGTATATAAAGACGAAACGTCTAAAGTCAACAAATGGTAATTAGGATTCCAATTAAAGTCTTTCATTTTGCCAAGAAAATCGCTTGTGTCCCTTAGATAGGATTCCAGTTCAGTGACACAGTCTTGTAAAAAAAAGTCTATGTAATTTGAAGTGTGTTCCAAAAGGCTTTGTCTGGTCGAAATAATGGGCCTTCCCGGTGGATTCAGAGCATGCTTGTGTATTTTGGGCACAAAGTAAATGTTAGGGATGGTGGAGTAGTCATTTCTCATGTATAGATATTCATCTTTGGTTATTAAACCAGCACTTTTCCAAGCTATCAATTTCATATAGAAAGTATTGGCTGTTTCCTTTACTGCCGATGCACTACTTATGCGGTAGCATGCGCGGTCGTTTAATTGAGACATGGCTTCAGCCATGTATTGGTCTTTTCCCCATAGAACCATATATATTACCTACTGGCGGTCGCCAGTAGGTATATATAGTTAGGATTTTTTCTCTATGGGATTTTTGAAAATTCTATGTCTAATACCTTTGGCTTTTGTGGACGGAATTGGCTGAAATTTTCAGGAAAATGGCACATTTTGTTTCTGAGCAGCCCCTGAAAATTGGGGGGGGGGTTCGTCCAGGGGGGTAGAGAAAAAAGGGGGGTCCCAAAACGTGTTTTTAACATTGAGTTTTCCATAGGGCGGTTGGCCTCACTTTTAGCCCGAACGGCTGAATGGATTTGCACGAAACTTGGCAAAATTGTAGGGACTGGTAGCCCGATGTGCCTTTTGTAGGTCTCAATATATGTGCTCCAGTGGATTTTGAGAAATTAACGTTTAAAAAAAGATATATATCTGTAACAGCGGACCGGGCAGCGCTCCGGTTCGCGTACTTTTCGCGCAACGGAGCTTTGTGAAGCGAAGCTGATTGGTTCTCCGGCGTCTGTAAACATTCCAAACAGTCCGTAGCGGCCGCCATCTTGTCTCTCGGTAGGATCGAGAGACAAGAGGAGGCCAAAGCGAAGGGGCAAATGACCATAAGGGGGCATAGTAGATTCTCGCTGACCCCCTAGGTTTGATGTGGAGGTTTTAAAAGGGCCCAGCGGGGCAAAAAAAAAAAAATAATAATAATCGAGCGGCTGAATGGATTTGCACGAAACTTGGCAAAATTGTAGGGACTGGTAGCCCGATGTGCCTTTGCTAGGTCTCAATATATGTGCTCCAGTGGATTTTGAGAAATTAACGTTCAAAAAAAGATATATATCTGTAACAGCGCTCCGCTTCGCGTACTTTTCGTGTTACGGAGGTTTGCGAAGCTGATTGGTTCTTCGGCGTCTGTAAACATTCCAAACAGTCCGTAGCGGCCGCCATCTTGTCTCTCGGTAGGATCGAGAGACAAGAGGAGGCCAAAGCGAAGGGGCAAATGACCATAAGGGGGCATAGTAGATTGTCCCTGACCCCCTAGGTTTGATGTGGAGGCTTTAAAAGGGTCTCGCAGGGCAAAAAAAAAATATACAGTTTTTTTAGTTTTTTTGCGTGGAGTGCGCCCGGTTCGCGAACCGGGAAGCGTTCTGGGGAGCGTACTTTCTTGAAAATTAGTGAAAAAAGTTAGAGTAAAATAATAATTCTGAGTGATCAGATGTAGGGTAGCTCTGAGAAGAGCTTTTGGGTTTATGGTACATTTAGGTACTTATAAGTAGGTACCAATGCACAGTCTTAAATTCAGAGTGAAAATTCTGTTGCCCTCATCTGAGAAGTGAACTCCATCTCCTCTGTAGATATCTTGCATGTAGTAACGCAAGTTATTATTGTACAGGGAGCCCATTCCATGGTCTCTCATGTAAGCTGAAACAGATTTGTTTACATGCTTCCTCGATTTCTCAATTTGTGGACAAAATTGGTTCGACCACCTCCATTTTTGTCTTTGGCATATATTTGAATATACCAAGGCAGTCTGAGGAAAAAGTGCCATCAATTGCTCAAAGGTGTCCTTTAAAAGCATTTCCAGACCTACCCCAGTCAAAGTGCCCAAATCATTACCTCCACAGTGCACAATTAATAGGTCAGGTTTAGGCAAATGCATAAAGGTTTTCACCAATGGTATCAATTGGTGACATTTTAATCCTCTGTGGCCAAACCACTTAATTTCCACATCTTGTAAATTGAGGTTAGGTAAATTCCTGTTTTCAGCGTACCTCTGAGCCCAATAGATGTAACTATGTCCAACAATCCAGACAGAAAACATGGCGAGAGAAGGTTCTCCTGCAGTCAGATGAAGTGTGGCAATGAAATGGCAGTTGAAAAAATGAGAGTGTAAAATGAAAAGAACTGAGGAGTTTCTGTGTTAATGAAGCAGTAAGAGTGATTGGTGGATTTTGATTGCTGAAAACAGAAAGTTAGGGTGCATGGATGAGTTCGTTGAAAGATGTATTTTGAGTGGCGAAGAAAAAATCATTAAATGAAAGATTGCACTGGATATGCAGGTGCACTGAGAGTTCAGAGTTCAATTGCAACTTTGTTGTGTGAACTTGGAAACACCAGAGGTCTTGCAAGAGGTGGTTGCTATGCAGAAAAAGCAGAGAGGGGGCAGAGGGGGGAAGGGTTTTGCTTTGAAAAAAAGTGAGGGAAGAGTTTTGATTGGGTGACATGAGAGATATGTGTGAGGAATTACAGCATTTCTGTGCTTTTGATAGCTGCAGACTCTGGAGTGCATACCTTTTGCTCTGCTGAAGACAAATTGGTGTGTTTCTGAGACTGTTTTGAAACTCAAAGTATTTGCTAAGGTGAGAAAAGATTTCTTTAATTTAGATAGAAAATAGTGTGCTTTGAGGAGAAAATTATGAAGAAAGTTGTGTTTTTCAAATGTTGCTTTGTCTCAAGTGTTTTACAAATAGATTTTGTTTCTTTGAGAAATTGTAATTGGAGAAAATGTGAAGTATTAGTACTGACAGGGTTTTTATGTGCATAGGAGCTGTGGAGTGTTTTCAAATTATGACTTGTAAATCGGTTTTGAGAAAAAGCAATGGTTTTAATATTGATGAGAAGGACATAATGGTGTCTGCTTCTTTATAAGGTAATTGAGAGTCTCTGATGTTATTTTTCCCATTTCAATGTAAGAAGTTTGTCTGTGGAGCAAATTGCTTGTAAATATGCTCCCACCTGTGCATGGCAAATTTAGATTTTGAATGTTTGCGTTACATAGGCATGTTAAAGGTGACTGAAACATGCTGCAAAGGCAATCAAAAAACGCTTTTATGTGTCTTAAGGACATTTTAAGTCATTTCCCCATGTGCAGTGTTTTCAAATTATGAGTTGAAAATCGTTTTTGAGGTAAAGGAATGTTTTCAAAATTTATGTGCGCCATATGCCCCCAAATTTCTTTTTCAGGGGTGCAGCAGGGTGTTCTTGAGACACTCCTGCACCCTCGGAAAAATTCATAATTTGCGATGAGGTAATTGCTAATCGCAAATTGCACCTTCATTCCTATGGGCCTCCTGCTGCATGGAAATGAATGGGTAATTTGTAATTAGCAAATAGCTGATCGCAAACTAGGAATGGTAAAGAATCGCTATTTATTCCTTAAAGTTCGCTATTTAGGAAATGCAAAAAACTTTGATGATACATATGGCGGTTCATCTCTAACAAGATAAGAAGCATAGGGATAGATTTATGATGACTGGCGCATCACCAGGGATGTGTTAGTCATTCTGTGCCGCTGTTCCGTCACCTATGGTGTGCTGCATTTACAATGCGGCGCATCATGGGGCAAAAACAGCACAGATGCGTGACTATCTGTGCCGTAAAGGTGGCGCATTGCTGGAGTTGTATCGCAAGTGTGATGAAGCTCCAGCAAGGCTCAGGGGTGCCCCTGTCGCAGGGTTTCTGTTCTCACACAGAACTGTGGACAGAGGATTGGAACCTCGGCGAATTAGGGTGCCCCAAAACTCACCTTAGTAATCAAAAACCCCTTAGCAAGCTAGGTACAGTGTCACATTGGATATAACAAACTCTCAATGTTTAGACAATCCAGAATATGAACTTATAGTACCTCAGGATACGTGGAACTCATGAACAGTCGGTCGTTATATATTTCTTAGAAACCAGAACATGGAGTTAAGAAGAACACATGTGTATTTGAAATGTTTATTTACTAATGCCGTCTTCTCAGGCGTAGTATCTTAGATAATACAAGTACACATATTATCAGTAGCAAAATTACCAGCATAGTTACTAGTACATAAAAAGCGAATGGTGACAGTATGTTAACATGCTGTAAATGAATAAGAGTTAGCAACACTTATAAGCAGCCGCGGGCCGTGGAGGGAGTTACGGTGGGGCAGGGAGGCGGGGAGGGGGAGGGGCAGGGTGGAGAGGGCTCCACCCTGTCCCTCCCCCTCCCCGCCTCCCTGCCCCACCGTAACTCCCTCCACGGCCCGCGGCTGCTTATATCTCACCCTCCCTAATACACATATTATATTATTTGCTAAGAAGGTCTCTTTGTGTTGGTTTAGGGAGTGCCCATACTTTAGTGTCTTAGATTTGAAGGAATCACATCAGCATACACCAGCTCTCTCTTCATGTGAACCGCATCAAGTGTTGTGTATGTGTGTTCGGCAAAGCAATATAAAACCCGCCTCATGCCCAGAATTGGCAGAAGCTGCACTTATGTTATGAGTATGAAGTCGTGGAGATCAGACCTCATAACAATTCTGTATCGTGTTGTTCTTGAAACTTCAGCACTCGCTGTACAGATATAGTTTAACAAGTAAAGCAGATAGTAGAGCAATAACATATTATTCTCATGTAAATCACGATGAACTATTAGGTTCAAAGCTAAAGCAACAACTAAGTGTCGTGTGCAGAAGTTGCAAAAAAGGAAAAATGGCGTTTAAACCGGTAATGGGTCCATGCTAACTTAACACGGTGTAAAGATATATAGGATCTACATGACACCTCCCCATGATCCGGAAACGAACTGAATAAGATAATAGAAGTGCCATCTCATGAGAGCAGATTGCAACTTTATATGTGGACGGTCCGCAAGGTAAAACATTAAAAACTAGGAAAATTTAATGCTAAAGAAAAATAAAACAGCCAACTACTTTATCGAGGCTTAAGCCAATAGGCAAGCTAAATAATAAAAACTTGACAAATAAGTCAATGAATTGTCATTGAAATGCTAGTACTCAGCATATCAAACATGAAAAAGGTCTATGACATAACTGTGTATGCAAAATAAGCTGCAACAGCCTCTAATAGGAAGTCACCGTCTTCATACGAAAAGAGTTCAGCCATCCAATTTAAAAGCGGAAAAGAACATACGTGCTCTCCCAGCACCGGATCCTCTATCACCATCAGAGGACAGCTCGGTGGGTTTTCAAGAAAGCTCTGTTCCAAGAAAGACTGTGTTGCCGCCAGTAAATTCCAGGGACCAATTAGTCCATGGATCAATGCCACAGCCATAATCCTTTCGCCAGGACAAACCAACTCGTGAGTAATGATAGGACTCATCAGCTGATTAAAGTCGACGTCAGGAGAAACCGGTCCGCAGAGACACAAATCAATGGCCCAATCGAAATCACAGGTCAGGCAGTGAAATACAGGCTGGACACAGGTGAAGTAGGAGAATCGAAAAGATAATCCATATGCCGTGCTTAATATCGCCAACGGCATTGTGCCATAATATTCAAGCATGCGATTGCGGAACAGCGTGAGCAGCTGCAGGGCGGGAGCTTGCACAGGAGGGACATCCATATTTAAAAATGTAAAAAAGCACAAGAGCGTCCGCTGGTAATGCAAGTAAAAATGGGAATCCACCAAGCACAGTGGAAAAAATAGAATGAAAGAAAGCAGGGATGATTCCAAAGATTTTCTCAAATGAAGTCACGAGACCACTGGTAACAACTTTAAAAAAGTGCGCCAGGCCCTTTGTAGAGGACGCGTTAGAGATAGTCCGAACCATCTTGCTGAAATGGAAAGGCGAATCTGTATTTAAAAGGGTCTGCACCTCTGTACGGGTGTTCGCTATGTGAAGCACGAAAGTTTCACGGGCCGAAGTCAAGGCCACCTCTCTCTGAGATAAAAGAGCTCTTATTCTTGCCATGCCGTTGAAATGTGCTCCCAAGGTTGGTATTTGTGGCCAGATTGAAAACTCCCTATGTTCATGTGTGGGAGGAAATAGAACATTTCTGCAGCAAATAACCCGTTCACTTACTGTTACGATAAAAGGAATACTTTTAATTAACCCAGAACAATCTTCATTATTGAGCATCAAATAACTACCATTTTCCAACAACTTGAAGGTGGGGATGATAGCAGGAACTGGCGTGCCTTGCAACACGCAAGCCATATTTGGTCGTTGTTTGTTGCATGAACCGTGTAACTGTTTGTGCCTACACATTAGTGAATGATCTGGCGTCTCAGTGCATTCCTCTCCATTCAGATAAACTTCTTGATCATCTTTGAAAATCTGTATGTGTATGGAAGCGACCAGACCTCATGAAGAAAACCACTACCTAAAGGTTAATAACGACCTATTGGTATATATTTCATACAATTTGAAAACTTATATAAAGCAAAAGGCAGCGTTATTAAACCGTGGATAAGGCACGTTGCCAAAGCAGTCAACCTTTTGGATTTATACTGGAAATGTTAAAGGAAGAATTACGGAGTAGGGCCTGTAAATCTTTAATGGACAACGAGTAAAATTACTCCAAGCATCATATTCCTGTAACTCCGGGATAGTAGGGGTGTTTAATTTTTTAGAAGTAGCCAATCCAAAGCATTTGGTCTGGGAAATTGTTTCATTCACAAACAACATATGATTTGGGATGAGACATGCACGGTGCAAAGCCTCAGTGCCTTGTACCTGCCAGGTTCGTGAACCCCAAACTGATGTAGATCCTGGATATCTTTACTCTGTGTTAAGTTAGCATGGGCTCATTACTGGTTTAAACGCCATTTTTCCTTTTTTGCAACTTCTGCACACGACACTTAGTTGTTGCTTTAGCTTTCAGCCTACCTGCGTCAAGATCTATGCCTGCTTCAAGCAGGCGCAGGGTTTTGATGTAGCTTTGTCCTATCTGATTGTAAATGCGCCACACCGTGGGTGGCAGAGCAGCGGTGCATGTTAACTGGTGCATCCCTGGGTATGTGCTAGTTAATATAAATCTGCCCCTTTACATTTAATTATGTGCAGGGGACACAGAGTCGGTGAGGTTTATCCAAGGTTAAGAAGAGATGAGTCCTGTTCAGTGAAAAATTGGAGATAGGCTTCACCTCCTCTGCTCCTCAGCATCGTTGGACATGGTTAAATAATAGCTGCAAAATGTTACTCTTGTTAAACAATTTTACTATTATAATCTCTGAGATTTGTCTCTTACTGTGCAACATCTCATTGTTGTTATCTTTCTTTAAAGATAAAGACAACATCAACATGAGCGACAATCAGCAATCAGTTGATTTCGACCTCATCATTGAACTCGTAATTGAAACATCAGTGGATGTTGATCCCTTGGATGATTTCAATCCTGAGGATGAAGAAGAACGTGATGAGGATGCAGATTTGTCAGAATTGTATGACATAGGATGGGAAGCTGACTTGCTTGAGCCTATGGAACTATAAACATTTATTTTATAAATTTATAATAAATAAAAAGTAAATATGTAAACCGTTTAATTTAAAAATAAAGACACCTTCAAAAACAGGTTATGTGTAGTATCTTCAATAAAATATTAAAATATGGTCATAAAATTAGATCAGATTCATATATAAAACAGGACAGGTAAAATGAATATAAATTCCATTTCTTTTCTGCTATTTCTGTATTCTAAATTTGCCATGTACAAAAAATTCTTCTATGTAAAAATGTTAAGTAGTGTGTTAAGTTTTTGATGACTGTTATTAATTTACTGTTGGGTAATAGTGGTTAATAACATTTTTTATTATATTTTACCACAGATTCAACTGCAGATTATTTCAAGATTTTAGGATGCCAAGCAAAGAAAGAGTGAGAAAGGCTGCAAAACGTCAAAGACAGCAGGTGAATGAAAAAAAGCAGCAGTCCTCTAACAAAAAGATTTGTCAAGTCACCAAGAAAGCACCGGGTAAGAGTACAAAAACATTCATAAGAAATATCTCTAGTAAAAAAAATATTACTACAGAAAATGTTTCAGTCCAGAAAAGGAGAAACAATTCAAACGGTAAGGAAAGGCCAATGAGAAATGTTACTGCTAGAGTAAGAGATAACTCTATGCATGAAAGTAGAAGGAAACAACAGTTTAGGGACATTCGTAAACGAATGTTCCGCAACAGGATAATTGGCAATTTGTTAAAAAATATTAAGAAAGGTCAACAGAAAGTGGTTTTTTATAAGAGAAAAAAAATAGTTGAGAAAGTTATTGATCAGGCATTTGAAATTAAACGTAAGTTATTTATTTTGACAATCAATAGAATTAGGAAGCTAAACAAGGCAATTTATGATTTCAAAAGAAATAGTAGATGGAAGAGAATAGTTAATCGTAGTAATTTTTGTGAAGTTTTTTCTGGAGAATGGATGCATAGTTCAAGCTCTGAGGCATTTTTTAATGAGGAGAGTTATTTCCAGGATAATGATTTGGTGCATGCAGTTGACACCAGTGGTCGAGGTTATGAAGTGAAAGATGGTTGTCCAGTTGAAAAAGAAAAACTTGTGACAACAGAGATAGAAGAGGTGTTAGGTAATGAGGTTTTAGGGAGACGTCCTAAGGGTCCTGTGTACACCTGGAAGTGTAGTAGTATTTGCAGTGTACGACAGGATTCCATCAATTTGCTTTGTGATTTTATACGGTCATTTAATAAGAAAAGTTTGAAGCAGAAAATGAAGTTGTTGCAAGAATTAGATCCTTGCAGAGTGAGAGAAGTGATAGGTTTGCATGGTCATTCACTGGCTTGTCTTTCCAGGAGAGTATGCCAGAGTGTTTTTCATCATTTCAGGATGCTAGCAGTGCATCATAATAAAGTGAGGAAATTAGTTAGAATGTTGTATTATGCTAAGAGTCCAGCAATTATGCTTAAACAATTATGCGCTGCTCTTTTGCATGGTTCTGAAATAGATGTGAAGAATATATGTGAAGAAATTGAGTTTTGTTACTTTGGAAGTAAAGAGGAGAATGTTGAAATTGACCAAGAAGAAGAGAGTAATGTGGAAGATAGTGTACAGGTTTCCAGTACAGATAATTTCCAGAGGGAAATTGCGACGTTTGAGGTGAAATCAAGTGAGAGGCCAAATTTCACTTGTGTGTGTTGTCGACGCACTTATTATAAGAATCAGACTAAGTTAGTGGATTTATATGCAAAAAGTGAAAGGGAAAATAATAGTGAATGGAAGGATTTTACAACATACTTGATGGTAGAAAATTGTTTTGATTTGGGATTGGATCAACGTGTGTGTACTTATTGTTGTAACAAATTAAATCCAAACCAGATGCCTGCTAGAGCAGTTCATAATAATCTGGAATTGGTTGAGATTCCTTCTGAATTGAAGGATTTAAATACTTATGAATCTATTTTGATTCAAAGTATCCATCCCTTTCAGGCTATTGTAAGAATGGAGCCAAAGACAGGGAAATTGCCTCCATCAGATTTACAGAGAGGATTAAAGGGAAGAGTTGTTTATTTGCCTCTAGATTTGAAGAAAAACATTAACACAATTGGAGTAGAAAAAGTGGAAGAGGAACCTCTTGTTATCTTAGTTAATGGGGTTCCGACAAAGAATAAGAAAATATGGCAAGATTTAGTAGATGTTAGGAAAGTCAAAAGGGCAACATTGTATTTGAAAAAATATAATAAATACTATAAAAATGTATATGTTGCAGAAGAGGAAGTAAGTGAGGAAGAGGATAGCGATTTGTGTGCTGGTCAAATTGAGAAAGTAGAACCCTGTCCTAGTGAAGAAATATATGAACATTATAGTGTTCATCCTTTGCATTCCAAGGAAGTCATGGGGAATGCTATTGAGTTGTTCCAAATGAAACAAGCGAAAGGGAGTCCCATTAGTGTTTGGGAGGAAAGTTTGGAAGCTCGGTGTTTCCCACAGCTTTTTCCAACAGGTCAGGGAGGAAGATATGATGAGCGGCCTCATCAAATTCCTGCTTCTGAATACCGGACTTTGCGATTGTATGCAGGAGATCCTAGGTTTCGACAATGCATTCCTTATTTGTTTCATCTCCTGTTTGAAAGCGATCTGTCTGGACTGTCATATGCAGTGAACCACATCTTGAAAAGTGGTATACACATGCAAAACATCTCGGCAAGTGACTTTATGGATAAAGTCAATGTCCAAGACAGTATTTTGGATTCTCACCTGATTAATCTCATGGCGTGTCAGCGTGGTACTAATGAGTACTGGTACCGTCGTCATGGTGATTTAAAATGTATGCTGAGGAACTTAGGAACTCCCACATGGTTCCTCACTTTGAGCTGTGCTGAGTATGGCTGGGAAGACTTACTTGAATTTCTACGAGAGGCAAATGCTAACGTAGAAAACATCGAATTCAAGACACCCGGAGAACTGTGCTCTTTGGATCCAGTCAATGTATGTAGGTACTTCAATCATAGATTTGAAGGTATGATGTCTTTCATCATGAATAAGAAGAATCCACCTCTTGGAGAGGTGTTGGATTTCTTCTGGAGGAAGGAGTACCAAGCAAGAGGTGCTCCTCATATACATATGTTGCTGTGGATCAAGGATGCACCTAAATTTGGAACGGATGCAGAAGACTCAGTGATGAGTTTCATAGAACAGTATTCTACGTGTGCTGTTCCAAACGCAAAGGAGAAAAAAAGCCTAAGAGAAAAAGTTCTACGTTTCCAAAGCCATCGATGTGGAAAGTACTGTCGTCGTAAATTCCGGAACAAAGACAAGTTCTACACCAAATGTCGTTTCGGCTTTCCACGACCGGTGATTTCTAAAGGAAGAGTGAACAGTTTGATGTCTTCGCTGCGACATAATGTGATGAAGAAATCACCTAAAAACACATACAATTTGAAGAGGAACGAAGAGTCTAAGTACATCAACGACTACAACCCGGTGATTTTGTCCATGTGGAATGCTAACATGGATATACAGTTTGTGGCTGATAACTGTATGGCTGTGGCTCGGTATGTGACATCTTACATCACCAAAAAAGAGAAGACAGAATTGAAGGATATGTGGGAGGACATTTCCCATGAAAAGAGCCTCAGCAAGAAGTTGTACAGTTTCAGTCGGAAGATGTTGTCGCATCGAGAAATCGGAGCTTATGAATGTTCTGACCGGTTGTCTTCAGCAAGTCTCTATGCCAAGTCCAGGAGTATCGTTTGGGCGAGTGTTGGTCTTGCTGCAACGCGTAATCGAGTTCTGAAACCTGTGCGGGAAATTGAGTATTTGGCGAAAAAGGAGCCAAACAGTACCGACATTTTGAAGAGCAACATGTTGGATACATATTATCCAAATCGAAGCAGTCACCTCGAGAATGTTTGTCTGTATGAGGTTCTGCAAAATTACATATTCAAGAGGAACATCAAAGAAGATACTGAGAAAGGAGTGTATGCTGTAATAGGAAGTGAGGGATGTCTGGTCAAGCAAAGAAAATGCCACTTGATAAACCATCGAAAATTGAGTGGCGAATCTCCTGAAAAAAAGGAGTTTTTCTATTTAGCACTTTTGCAACTTTTTAAGCCTTGGCGTGCAGAAGAGGAACTGCTCGGAGATTTCCTTTGTTATGAAGACTCATTCAATGCTGCCAAGGAGACCATAGAATGTCCTGCTTTTCCCAAATATGTAGAAATGTTGAATGTGGAAATTGAGCAGGAAGCAACGATTGCAGCCGAGATTGCCAGAGACAGTTCTCAGGACAGTCAGAGTTCTGCTTCATTGAGTCAGGATCCACTAGGAGGACCTCTTATCGAAAATGAAGCTGCCACTGCTATGAATGAAGTGGAAAGAGCCATGGCACATGCTCAGGAGGATGCGGTTAACTTAGAAGAGTTGGAAAGACAACTCAACGTTGAGCAGAGGAAAATATATGACGAGATTACCATGCAAATTGATCATGGATTAAGTCATGACAAGAAAGAGTGCTCATGTACGTCGTTGAAGCCTGTCCGACTGTACGTGAGTGGAGAAGCGGGAACTGGAAAAAGTTTCCTTATTAAAGCAATTTCATGTTATTTGCAGGAAAGGACAGAGTCATCGCTGTCTTGTGTTGTCACCGCTCCAACTGGACTGGCAGCACATAACATTAAAGGGATTACTTTACATCGTTTACTGATGCTGCCAGTGGAGCATGACAACAAATTAGAATATCACAAGCTATCTGGAGATGCTTGTTTTGAAGTTTCAAGAGTCTTGAGGAAAATGAAACTTCTTATCATTGACGAAGTAAGCATGGTTTCCAATGTCATGCTTGCCTTTGTGCATTTGAGAATGCAAGAAGTTCTCAAAACAGAGTATGATGTGTTATTTGGTGGCAAACACATCATTGTTTTCGGAGATCTTCTGCAGCTGACACCAGTGAAAGGGCAACCTGTGTTCAAAATGCTCACGCATGAAGATACCAGGAAGTGCTTAGGGAGCATTGGCAACATCAATATATGGTTAAACTTCAATTATGCTGAACTGCATGAAAATATGCGTCAGGCAAAGGATGAAGTTTACAAGACTATTCTACAAGATGTTAGAATTGGAAAAGTGACCGAGCATGGGAAAGAAGCTTTACATGCACGATTACTGACAAATTTATATCCAGACGAAGATGTTGTGCCTGAGAATATTTTTCAGAAAGTTACTGAGAAAAAATCTGGAATATGTTTGATGCCAACTCTTGCAGAATGTGCCAAATTCAATAACAAAATGTTGCATTTAGAAAAGCAAGAGATTGTGAAACTGGAAGCTATTGACAGAGTAGAGCATATGGGATCAACAATTATTTTGTCTGAGAATCTGAAAACAAAATTGGATTCATTAGAGAAGAGTATATCTAAAACTGCGGGTTTTGAAAAGACTCTGAATGTGTGCTTGAACTGCCGTATAATTTTAAGAAGGAATTTACATGTTGAAAGAGGTCTGGTAAATGGATCAATGGGTAATGTTGTTGATTTTGTGAAATACAGAAATAGAGATGGAATTGAATTTTTAAATATTTAATTTGATGGCATTGAGGAAGTACAGCTAATTGGTCGTTGTTCTGCTAGATTTTTGCTTGTAAAAGACTTATATGTTCGTCGTAAGCAGTTTCCTGTTTGCTTGGCATATGCGGTGACAATCCATAAATCGCAAGGTTTAAGTGTAGACTGTGCATTGGTGAATATTGGCAGTTCTGTGTTCAAGGAGGGTATGGCATATGTGGCATTGTCACGAGTTAGAACTTTATCGGGATTGTACTTGATTGAGTGTGATGTCACAAACATTTGTGCGGATCTAGATTGTGTTAAGGAATACAATAGGTTAAGAAGAGAGTATGCGCCACATTTGCCTCAGTATCCTTTGTTTGAGAAACGTGTGGTAGGCCGGAAACGAAGAAATGTGACCAATACTGGGGAGGTTGTAGCAAAAAGACGAAAAGTTGATGAACCTGAAATTATAAGCAGAAACAAAAAGGATTCTGTTGAAGATGTTGTTGGTTTTCAATTTGAAAACAGTTCTGGTGTCAACTGCTATGCTAATGTAGTGGTTAATGTTTTGTTTTCTCTAGAAAATGTAAAAGAAGAGATTGTGGTCAATTCTGATCAAAGATTTTGCAGTTTGTTAAATTCTGTGTTAGAGAAATGTAGCACTGATAGAACAAACATAGAAAGTGTGTCTGAAATTCGAAATCTGTTAGACAGATGTTCAGGCCAAACACAATTCTCTCAAAATAGTCAGCAAGATTGTCAGGAGTTTTTAATGTATATGCTTGATGTATTGCATGATGAAGGTGTAGATGTAGATCACCTGTTTGGGCTTTCTTATCAATGGCAGCATGACTGCGAGAACTGTAGGGTATCAAGTACTACTAGTGTAGACTCAGAAAGATTTATATATTTAACTTTGCCAGACAGTAAATCAGTCTCTTTTAATAAGCTAGTAAAAGCAGCTGATCACAACATGGAGTGTAGCCAATGTAAATCTGAAATGATGTCCACATTATTTATACGAACATATGGCCAGTATGTCATTTTAATGTTCCAACGATGTAGGCCTGATGGAACAAAATTGACAACTTTAATAAAAAAATTTGTGGCTTCACAGTTGTCAATATCAGGAAGGACTTTTGTAACTGTAGCAATTATATATCATGATGGTCCTTCAATAACATCAGGACATTATACAGCTTATTTAAAGTGTAGAAATGGCTGGTCATTCTGCAATGATTCTGTTTTAATTTTCAAAAAAAAATTGCCGCATGACCTTAAAAACTCTTACCTGGTGTTTTTAAAACCAAAATTTTAGGGAAAGAATCTCGGGATGTGCTCTGAGGAATTTCAAGAAGTTCTAATGGCTCCTACACGATTTGGCCTTGAGGATAAGTGTAGTATAGAGACATAACTTCTTATCATAACACTGGACGTCATGGAGAAATACGTGCACTTTGAATGAGTTCAGAAAAACTGTTTCTTTTTATAAGCTAATTGAAGCAGCCAATCAAAACATGGAGTAGAGGGAATGTAAGTCTGCAATGCTGTCTACTGTTTTACATTGTTTTGTGATTAAAAGTGATGTAGAGAATTAAATAATTGTACTAGTCATAAAGGTAGTGTAAGTCTGCTTCATAGTAAGCAGTATCAGTGTGGTAGGAAATGTAGAACATGATTGAGCAAGAAGGGGAAGATATTACTAGTCCAGGATTGTGAAAATGATCTTCAACATTTTAATTGTGAAAGTTGCGGAAATACAACATGACGGGATTGGTTTAAAAGAATTCTAAGAGTTATAAATGGCTCAGACACGATTTGGCCTTGTGGAAACGTGTGGTAGAGAGCGAGAAGTCATTTATTGTATGTAACATGTTTTTGAAAACGATGGAGGTTTTCTTTCAGAAAGTGGCGGGTTGAAAGTAATAACAGCACAACAGAGTGTAAGCTGTTCATAGGACATCCTTGGCCGTCATGGAAAGTAAGTTAACTTTAAGGAGTTCTGAATTCTGATTTGTTATGTTGTATGGGTTTTTTAAACACAATCATTTTGATTGTGTTTTTTTTCCCCGCTGTTATATGATGAATACCTTCAAGTCACTGTTTTAGTGAAATTTGATACATTCTGAGAACAGCAAAAATAAACCATTTAACATGTATAATTAATTCTGTTCTGTTTGCATTTATGATGTACATGTAGAACTGTGTAGGAGGCATGGAGAAGGTGAGGCTTCTGTAAGTGTCAAAGTTGTTGCATACAGTGCTTATATTGTACGTAGTCTTTTATATTTCATTATTTTCACTGTTTCTGACTGATCTAAAATTTTTTTTTTAAAAAGAACAGTAAGTATAAGGGAAGGAAACAGACAGTTATGTTAAAAGAAACACAGCTATAGGGAATAAACTAGGGATACTGTTACCCGCAATCCTCTGCTGATGATGTCATTGAGCATGTCATGAATGATGTAATATGTGACATCATCAGCAGTGGATTACGGGTAATAGTATCTCTAGTTTACTCCCCTATAGCTGTCTTTCTTTTAACATAACTGTCTGTTTCCTTCCCTTATACTTACTGTTCTTTTTTAAAAAAAAAATGTTTGGGTTCGCTTCCGGTTCGCGTACCGGGGAGCGAACTGGGAAGCGAACTAAGAGAAATAGAGGTTGGCACAGTTCCAAATATTGTACCAATTTTTTTATAACGGGGAGGTAGTTCTGAAAAGAACTTTTTTTTATTGTTTTTGTTGTTTTATATTTTTTTTATTATTTTTCTGAACATTTTTTTACTTTTTTTGAATTTTTCTGAACAGTTTTATATTTTTTGGGGGTTTTTTTCGGAGGGGGCAACGAAAACGATTCATTGTAAAGGGCTCAACAGGAGCAACAAAACAAAAAAAAGAATTTATTATTTGGGGCGTTTCGTACAAACTTGCATATGATAGTCAATAGCTCTGTTGATCAGAGTGATGCTTCTTTCTCCGTAGCAAATGAATCCACTGCAATGTACGCAGACTTGTTTTACTTCACGAAATCTTGTTTGTATATTTGGCACCATCTCCCTGCCCTCTGGTCCAGTTACTTCCGGTACAACAGATCTTCTGGCCATAATAGGGAGATTATCTAGGTCGTTACGAAACTGTGCAGCACTGTAGTTGTTAGGATGCCACCTAGTCATATGGCGATGCATTGTGTAGTTTCCGAAACTGTATTTTTTGTCGGTCCCTCTGGACAGTCTATCTTGACATATAAGGCAAGTTACCTATCTTGCATTTACTTTTTTCTGACCTTTGGGAATTTTAAAAAATTGCCAAATGAAGTTTTCTTTCCGGTGAGACGTCCTGGGCTCCTCAGGCAAAAAGTGCCTCTCTTCGTGCTCGTCGTCCTGTTCCTCTTCTTCCTCTTCTTGCTGAATTATAACTTGAGCAGGTGGTCCACTCTTCCTTGGATGTGGTGGAGGTGGTGGGGAAGCACCAGCTGAAGCTACTAAAGAAGCCATTGCTCACTGGTAACAAAGGGTCTTTCTCTCACAATGATGAAAGTCAGAGTGAGGAAAGAAGGAGGGATTTTCATCATTTGGGAAAAACAATAGTTCTCAACCAATGAAAAGTGTTCATTTTATATTATATGTCCTAGTCTTACATCATTAGGAAACCAAAAGTGAAATGAACCAATGAAAAGTGTTATTACCAAGTCACATGACCTGCTGTGTTTACGTTACGCGCTTTGCAGGGCCTCCCGGTTTGCTTCCAGAAACCTGTGCTTTGCGACTCGGTAAGCGTACCAGTTCGCTAACGTAGCACGTCATATGACGTATCACGCGACAACGCGAAACGTCATGCGGACGGGAGGCGTGATGATGTTGTTTTCTAACGCGGCAGTTGCGGTAAAGAAACGTTTACCGGCTCGCGGTCTATTTCGCGGCATCAAGGTCAGCTAACGGGAAGCTTCCCGATTCGCGAAGCGGGAACGAAGAAAAAAAAATATTAAAAAAAAAAGTTATTAATAAACATATAAAATATATTTTTGGATTTAAAGAAGAATACATTTTACAGCTACAGATATTAGCTGTTAAAAAACCAATGAAATTCACTGAAAAAACCATAGGTTATAGACCATATATAGTTAGGAATTAGCATTTACAAAACCTTGAAAATTCACTGAAAAAACCATAGGTTATAGACCATATATAGTTAGGAATTAGCATTTAGAAAACCTTATTTTACTCACACAAAACCATTGAAATTCCATATATAGTTAGTTGCACTAACTATATATGGTGCACCCGCAATCCACTGCTGATGATGTCACATATTACATCATTCATGACATGGTCAGTGACATCACTGATGACATCACTGATGACATCTCAAATGACATCACTGATGACATCACTGATGACATCTCAAATGACATCACTGATAACATCTCAAATGACATCACTGATGACATCTCAAATGACATCACTGATGACATCACTGATGACATCTCATTTGACATCAATGACCACATCACTGATAATATCATTCATGTGACAATACAATGCATCTCCTCACACTTTAATATAACCTCTGTTACACCCAGTGTTAAATACAGAGTATAATTTTTGAAACCATTGACACACCAATACTAGTTACTACATACGCACTCAGTGATTCCTATGTTTACACACACATTCACTGATTTATCCATACAATCATTCATATATACAATCACTCATCTTTACAACACTATCATATGCACTCATACACCTATACAGACTCTCACACTCTGTCACTCATCCATGGAGTTACTCACACACCTAGTCAGTCCTGTAAATAATCAATCACACTTCCATTTTCTAATCTATACAGTTAAACATAGAGCACCTTACATTTTGAAACATATACTAACACATACTTACTCTCTTATACAATCATTGATACAAGTACACATTGATCTGCACAGAGTCACACTCCTCCCAGCCAGCCACACACACACTCAGTCTCCCATACAAATACTTGGGCAATCAATCAATAACCCATATAGTTACTCATATAGCTACTGACCAACACATGCAGCAGTTTACAGAACAACAGACATAATGATGCACAAATTAAGACAGTTTAGTCACTAACCCATGCACTCAGTGAGACACATTTAATCACTCACTCATACAGTCAGTCACTCACCTAATAAATCCTTCATCCAGACACTTCTACATCTACTCATTCTTCAATATGTAAAACATATTTAAACTTTTCAGAAACACACAGTCACTGGATGATGTCATCAGTGATGTCATTTGAGATGTCATCAGTGATGTCACTGACCATGTCATGAATGATGTAATATGTGACATCATCAGCAGTGGATTGCGGGTGCGCGATATATAGTTAGTGCAACTAACTATATATGGAATTTCAATGGTTTTGTGTGAGTAAAATAAGGTTTTCTAAATGCTAATTCCTAACTATATATGGTCTATAACCTATGGTTTTTTCAGTGAATATATATATATATATGTGACAGTCAGACCGTGATCAAGGTGTCAGCAGACACTGAAACGCGTTGGTTGTGCAATCCGAAAGAATTAAAAAATAAAAGATAACATCTGAAAAAGTACCCGTGAGTGCGAATCGTTTCTTCGTAAGGAGAGTGGGAAGAATATATATATATATATATATATATATATATATATTACTTACTGGCGGTCGCCAGTAGGTATATATAGTTAGGATTTTTTCTCTATGGGATTTTTGAAAATTCTATGTCTAATAACTTTGGCGTTTGTGGACGGAATTGGCTGAAATTTTCAGGAAATGGCACATTTTGTTTCTGAGCAGCCCTTGAAAATTTGGGGGGGGGTCGTCAAGGGGGGGCCGAGAAAAAAGGGGGGTCCCAAAACGTGTTTTTAACATTGAGTTTTCCATAGGGTGGTTGGCCTCACTTTTAGCCCGAACGGCTGAATGGATTTGCACGAAACTTGGCAAAATTGTAGGGACTGGTAGCCCGATGTGCCTTTTGTAGGTCTCAATATATGTGCTACAGTGGATTTTGAGAAATTAACGTTTAAAAAAAGATATATATCTGTAACAGCGGACCGGGCAGCGCTCCAGGACGCGTACTTTTCGCGCAACGGAGCTTTGTGAAGCGAAGCTGATTGGTTCTCCGGCGTCTGTAAACATTCCAAACAGTCCGTAGCGGCCGCCATCTTGTCTCTCGGTAGGATCGAGAGAGAAGAGGAGGCCAAAGCAAAGGGGCAAATGACCATAAGGGGGCATAGTAGATCCTCGCTGACCCCCTAGGTTTGATGTGGAGGTTTTAAAAGGGCCCAGCGGGGCAAAAAAAATAAATAATAATAATAATCGAACGGCTGAATGGATTTGCACGAAACTTGGTAAAATATTAGGGACTGGTAGCCCGATGTGCCTTTGCTAGGTCTCAATATATGTGCTCCAGTGGATTTTGAGAAATTAACGTTCAAAAAAAGATATATATCTGTAATAGCGCTCCGCTTGGTGTACTTTTCGCGTTACGGAGGTTTGCGAAGCTGATTGGTTCTTCGGCGTCTGTAAACATTCCAAACAGTCCGTAGCGGCCGCCATCTTGTCTCTCGGTAGGATCGAGAGACAAGAGGAGGCCAAAGCGAAGGGGCAAATGACCATAAGGGGGCATAGTAGATCGTCCCTGACCCCCTAGGTTTGATGTGGAGGCTTTGAAAGGGTCTCGCAGGGCAAAAAAAAAATATACCGTTTTTTTAGTTTTTTTGCGTGGAGTGCGCCCGGTTCGCGAACCGGGAAGCGTTCTGGGGAGCGTACTTTCTTGAAAATTAGTGAAAAAAGTTAGAGTAAAATAATAATTGTGATCAGATGTAAGGTAGCTCTGAGAAGAGCTTTTGGGTTTATGGTACATTTAGGTACTTATAAGTAGGTACCAATGCACAGTCTTAAATTCAGAGTGAAAATTCTGTTGCCCTCATCTGAGAAGTGAACTCCATCTCCTCTGTAGATATCTTGCATGTAGTAACGCAAGTTATTGTTGTACAGGGAGCCCATTCCATGGTCTCTCATGTAAGCTGAAACACATTTGTTTACATGCTTCCTCGATTTCTCAATTTGTGGACAAAATTGGTTCGACCACCTCCATTTTTGTCTTTGGCATATATTTGAATATACCAAGGCAGTCTGAGGAAAAAGTGCCATCAATTGCTCAAAGGTGTCCTTTAAAAGCATTTCCAGACCTACCCCAGTCAAAGTGCCCAAATCATTACCTCCACAGTGCACAATTAACAGGTCAGGTTTTGGCAAATGCATAAAGGTTTTCACCAATGGTATCAATTGGTGACATTTTAATCCTCTGTGGCCAAACCACTTAATTTCCACATCTTGTAAATTGAGGTTAGGTAAATTCCTGTTTTCAGCGTACCTTTGAGCCCAATAGATATAACTATGTCCAACAATCCAGACAGAAAACATGGCGAGAGAAGGTTCTGCTGCAGTCAGATGAAGTGTGGCAATGAAATGGCAGTTGAAAAAATGAGAGTGTAAAATGAAAAAAACTGAGGAGTTTCTGTGTTAATGAAGCAGTAAGAGTGATTGGTGGATTTTGATTGCTGAAAACAGAAAGTTAGTGTGCATGGATGAGTTCGTTGAAAGATGTATTTTGAGTGGCGAAGAAAAAATCATTAAATGAAAGAATGCTCTGGATATGCAGGTGCACTGAGAGTTCAGAGTTCAATTGCAACATTGTTGTGTGAACTTGGAAACACCAGAGGTTTTGCAAGAGGTGGTTGCTATGCAGAAAAAGCAGAGAGGGGGCAGGGTTTTGCTTTGAAAAAAAGTGAGGGAAGAGTTTTGATTGGTGTGACATGAGAGATATGTGTGAGGAATTACAGCATTTCTGTGCTTTTGATAGCTGCAGACTCTGGAGTGCATACCTTTTGCTCTGCTGAAGACAAATTGGTGTGTTTCTGAGACTGTTTTGAAACTCAAAGTATGAATATATAAAAAAAAAGAAAATCGTTTTTGAGGTAAAGGAATGTTTTAAAAATTTATGTGCGCCATATGCCCCCAAATTTCTTTTTCGGGGGTGCAGCAGGGTGTTCTTGAGACACCCCTGCACCCTCGGAAAAATTTGTAATTTGCGATGAGGTAATTGCTAATCGCAAATTGCACCTTCATTCCTATGGGCCTCCTGCTGCATGGAAATGAATGGGTAATTTGTAATTAGCAAATAGGTCATCGCAAACTAGGAATGGTAAAGAATCGCTATTTATTCCTTAAAGTTCGCTATTTAGGAAATGCAAAAAACTTTGATGATACATATGGCGGTTCATCTCTAACAAGATAAGAAGCATAGGGATAGATTTATGATGACTGGCGCATCACCAGGGATGTGTTAGTCATTCTGTGCCGCTGTTCCGTCACCTATGGTGTGCTGCATTTACAATGCGGCGCATCATGGGGCAAAAACAGCACAGATGCGTGACGTATCTGTGCCGTAAAGGTGGCGCATTGCTGGAGTTGTATCGCAAGTGTGATGAAGCTCCAGCAAGGCTCAGGGGTGCCCCTGTCGCAGGGTTTCTGTTCTCACACAGAACTGTGGACAGAGGATTGGAACCTCGGCGAATTAAAGTGTCCCAGAACTCACCTTAGTAATCAAAACCCCTTAGCAAGCTAGGTACAGTGTCACATTGGATATAACAAACTCTCAATGTTTAGACAATCCAGAATATGAACTTATAGTACCTCAGGATACGTGGAACTCATGAACAGTCGGTCGTTATATATTTCTTAGAAACCAGAACATGGAGTTAAGAAGAACACATGTGTATTTGAAATGTTTATTTACTAATGCCGTCTTCTCAGGCGTAGTATGTTAGATAATACAAGGTCACATATTATCAGTAGCAAAATTACCAGCATAGTTACTAGTACATAAAAAGCGAATGGTGACAGTATGTTAACATGCTGTAAATGAATAAGAGTTAGCAACACTTATAAGCAGCCGCGGGCCGTGGAGGGAATTACGGTAGGGCAGGGAGGCGGGGAGGGGGAGGGGCAGGGTGGAGAGGGCTCCACCCTACCCCTCCCCCTCCCCGCCTCCCTGCCCCAACGTAACTCCCTCCACGGCCCGCGGCTGCTTATATCTCACCCTCCCTAATACACATATTATATTATTTGCTAAGAAGGTCTCTTTGTGTTGGTTTAGGGCGTGCCCATACTTTAGTGTCTTAGATTTGAAGGAATCACATCAGCATACACCAGCTCTCTCTTCATGTGAACCGCATCAACTGTTGTGTATGTGTGTTCGGCAAAGCAATATAAAACCCGCCTCATGCCCAGAATTGGCAGAAGTTGCACTTATGTTATGAGTATGAAGTCGTGGAGATCAGACCTCATAACAATTCTGTATCGTGTTGTTCTTGAGACTTCAGCACTCGCTGTACAGATATAGTTTAACAAGCAAAGCAGATAGTAGAGCAAGAACATATTATTCTCATGTAAACCACGATGAACTACTAGGTTGAAAGCTAAAGCAACAACTAAGTGTCGTGTGCAGAAGTTGCAAAAAAGGAAAAATGGCGTTTAAACCGGTAATGAGCCCATGCTAACTTAACACGGTGTAAAGATATCCAGGACCTAGATGACACCTCCCCATGATCCGGAAACAAACTGAATAAGATAATAGAAGTGCCATTTCATGAGAGCAGATTGCAAGTTTATATGTGGACGGTCCGCAAGGTAAAGCATTAAAAACTAGGAAAATGTAATGCTAAAGAAAAATAAAACAGCCAAGTACTTTATCGAGTCTTAAGCCAATAGGCAAGCTAAATAATAAAAACTTGACAAATAAGTCAATGAATTGTCAATGAAATGCTAGTACTCAGCATATCAAACCTGAAAAAGGTCTATGACATAACTGTGTATGCAAAATAAGCTGCAACAGCCTCCAATAGGAAGTCACCGTCTTCATCCGAAAAGAGTTCAGCCATCCAATTTAAAAGCGGAAAAGAACATACGTGCTCTCCCAGCACCGGATCCTCTATCACCATCAGAGGACAGCTCGGTGGGTTTTCAAGAAAGCTCTGTTCCAAGAAAGACTGTGTTGCCGCCAGTAAATTCCAGGGACCAATTAGTCCATGCATCAATGCCACAGCCATAATCCTTTCGCCAGGACAAACCATCTCGTGAGTAATGATAGGAGTCATCAGCTGATTAAAGTCGACGTCAGGAGAAACCGGTCCGCAGAGACACAAATCAATGGCCCAATCGAAATCACAGGTCAGGCAGTGAAATACAGGCTGGACACAGGTGAAGTAGGAGAATCGAAAAGATAATCCATATGCCGTGCTTAATATCGCCAACGGCATTGTGCCATAATATTCTAGCATGCGATTGCGGAACAGTGTCAGCAGCTGCAGGGCGGAAGCTTGCACAGGAGGGACATCCATATTTAAAAATGTAAAAAAGCACAAGAGCGTCCGCTGGTAATGCAAGTAAAAATGGGAATCCACGAAGCAGAGTGGAAAAAATAGAATGAAAGAAAGCAGGGATGACTCCAAAGATTTTCTCAAATGAAGTCACGAGACCACTGGTAACAACTTTAAAAAAGTGCGCCAGGGCCTTTGTGGAGGACGCGTTAAAGATAGTCCGAACCATCTTGCTGAAATGGAAAGGCAAATCTGTATTGAAAAGGGTCTGCACCTCTGTACGGGTGTTCGCTATGTGAAGCACGAAAGTTTCACGGGCCGAACTCAAGGCCACCTCTCTCTGAGACAAAAGAGCTCTTATTCTTGCCATGCAGTTGAAATCTGCTCCCAAGGTTGGTATTTGTGGCGAGATTGAAAACTCCCTATGTTCATGTGTGGGAGGAAATAGAACATTTCTGCAGCAAATAACCCGTTCACTTACTGTTACGATAAAAGGAATACTTTTAATTAACCCAGAACAATCTTCATTATTGAGCATCAAATAACTACCATTTTCCAACAACTTGAACGTGGGGATGATAGCAGGAACTGGCGTGCCTTGCAACACGCAAGCCATATTTGGTCGGTGTTTGTTGCATGAACCGTGTAACTGTATGTGCCTACACATTAGTGAATGATGTGGCGTCTCAGTGCATTCCTCTCCATTCAGATAAACTTCTTGATCATCTTTGAAACATCTGTATGTGTATGGAAGCGACCAGACCTCATGAAGAAAAGCACTACCTAAAGGTTCATAACGACCTATTGGTATATATTTCATACAATTTGAAAACTTATATAAAGCAAAAGGCAGCGTTATTAAACCGTGGATAAGGCACGTTGCCAAAAAACCCGCAATCCTCTGCTGATGATGTCACTGAGCATGTCATGAATGATGTAATATGTGACATCATCAGCAGTGGATTACGGGTAATAGTATCTCTAGTTTACTCCCTTATAGCTGTCTTTCTTTTAACATAAGTGTCTGTTTCCTTCCCTTATACTTACTGTTCTTTTTTTTAAAATAAAATTTTTGGTTCACTTCCGGTTCGCGTACCGGCGAGCGAACTGGGAAGCGAACTACGAGAAATAGAGGTTGGCACAGTTCCAAATATTGTACCAATTTTTTAATAACGGGGAGGTAGTTCTGAAAAGAACTTTTTTTTTTTATTGTTTTTGTTGTTTTATATTTTTTTAATTATTTTTCTGAACATTTTTTTACTTTTTTTGAATTTTTCTGAACAGTTTTATATTTTTTTGGGGTTTTCTTGGAGGGGGCAATGAAAACGATTCATTGTAAAGGGCTCAACAGGAGCAACAAAACAAAAAAAAAGTATTTATTATTTTGGGCGTTTCGTACAAACTTGCATATGATAGTCAATAGCTCTGTTGATCAGAGTGATGCTTCTTTCTCCGTAGCAAATGAATCCATCGCAATGTACGCAGACGTGTTTTACTTCACCAAATCTCATTTGTATATTTGGCACTATCTCCCTGCCCTCTGGTCCCGTTACTTCTGGTACAACAGATCTTCTGGCCATAATAGGGAGATTATCTAGGTCGTTCCGAAACTGTGCAGCACTGTAGTTGTTAGGATGCCACCTAGTCATATGGCGATGCATTGTGTAGTTTCCGAAACTGTATTTTTTCTCGGTCCCTCTGGACAGTCTATCTTGACATATAAGGCAAGTTACGTATCTTGCATTTACTTTTTTCTGACCTTTGGGAATTTAAAAAAATTGCCAAATGAAGTTTTCTTTCCGGTGAGACGTCCTGGGCTCCTCAGGCAAAAACTGCCTCTCTTCGTGCTCGTCGTCCTGTTCCTCTTCTTCCTCTTCTTGTTGAATTATAACTTGAGCAGGTGGTCCACTCTTCCTTGGATGTGGTGGAGGTGGTGGGGAAGCACCAGCTGAAGCTACTAAAGAAGCCATTGCTCACTGGTAACAAAGGGTCTTTCTCTCACAAAGATGAAAGTCAGAGTGAGGAAAGAAGGAGGGATTTTCATCATTTGGGAAAAACAAGAGTTCTCAACCAATGAAAAGTGTTCATTTTATATTATATGACCTAGTCTTACATCATTAGGAAACCAAAAGTGAAATGAACCAATGAAAAGTGTTATTACCAAGTCACATGACCTGCAGTGTTTACGTTAAGCGCTTTGCAGGGCCTCCCGGTTTGCTTCCAGAAACCTGCGCTTTGCGACTCGCTTCGCGTACCAGTTCGCTAACGTAGCACGTCATATGACGTATCACGCGACAACGTGAAATGTCATGCGGACGGGAGGCGTCACGATGTTGTTTTCTAACGCGGCAGTTGCGGTAAAGAAACGTTTACCGGCTCGCGGTCTATTTCGCGGCATCAAGGTCAGCTAACGGGAAGCTTCCCGATTCGCGAAGCGGGAACGAAGAAAAAAAAATATTAAAAAAAAAAATTATTCATAAACATATAAAATATATTTTTGGATTTAAAGAAGAATACATTTTACAGCTACAGATATTAGCTGTTAAAAAACCAATGAAATTCACTGAAAAAACCATAGGTTATAGACCATATATAGTTAGGAATTAGCATTTACAAAACCTTGAAAATTCACTGAAAAAACCATAGGTTATAGACCATATATAGTTAGGAATTAGCATTTACAAAACCTTATTTTACTCACACAAAACCATTGAAATTCCATATATAGTTAGTTGCACTAACTATATATCGCGCACCCGCAATCCACTGCTGATGATGTCACATATTACATCATTCATGACATGGTCAGTGACATCACTGATGACATCACTGATGACATCTCAAATGACATCACTGATGACATCTCATTTGACATCAATGACCACATCACTGATGATATCATTCATGTGACAATACAATGCATCTCCTCACATTTTAATATAACCTCTGTTTCACCCAGTGTTAAATACAGAGTATAATTTTTGAAACCATTGACACACCAATACTAGTTACTACATACGCACTCACTGATTCCTATGTCTACACACACATTCACTCATTCACTCATACAATCATTCATACATACAATCACTCATCTTTACAACACTATCATATGCACTCATACACCTATACAGACACTCACAGTCTGCCACTCATCCATGGAGTTACTCACACACCTAGTCAGTCCTGTAAAGAATCAATGACACTTCCATTTTCTTGTCTATACAGTTAAACATAGAGCACCTTACATTTTCAAACATATACTAACACATACTTACCTTCTTATACAATCATTGATACAAGTACACATTGATCTGCACAGAGTCACACACCTCCCAGCCAGCCACACACACACTCAGTCTCCCATACAAATACTTGGACAATCAATCAGTAACCCATATAGTTAATCATATAGCTACTGATCAACACATGCAGCAGTTTACAGAACAACAGACATAATGATGCACAAATTAAGACAGTTTAGTCACTAACCCATGCACTCAGTGAGACACATTTAATCACTCACTCATACATTCAGTCATGCACCTACTAAATCCTTTGTCCAGACACTTATACTTCCACTCATTCTTCAATATGTAAGACACATTTTAACTTTACAGAAACATACAGTCACTGTATGTTGTCATCAGTGATGTCATCAGTGATGTCATCAGTGATGTCATTTGAGATGTCATCAGTGATGTCATCAGTGATGTCACTGACCATGTCATGAATGATGTAATATGTGACATCATCAGCAGTGGATTGCGGGTGCGCAATATATAGTTAGTGCAACTAACTATATATGGAATTTCAATGGTTTTGTGTGAGTAAAATAAGGTTTTGTAAATGCTAATTCCTAACTATATATGGTCTATAACCTATGGTTTTTTCAGTGAATTTTCAAGGTTTTGTAAATGCTAATTCCTAACTATATATGGTCTATAACCTATGGTTTTTTCAGTGAATATATATATATATATATATATGTGACAGTCATACACTTTATAAACAACTCTCACAGTCACTGGATAATGTCATCAGGGATGTCATTTGTGAGGTCATAAGCAGTGCATTGTGAGGGCCCAAGTTAAGTTAGCTCAGCAGTGTCACTGACCCAATCCCACTCTGTGATGAGGTTGGGATAATTGCCTTCTCTCATTGAGAAGGCAGCAGTCCCAACCAATGAGGGATGGAAGCAGTCCCAACCCTCCAGGGACCTCCAAGACAGAACTGCAGGAAAGTGTGTTTTTTTCCCTCCCAGTTAATGTTTGGTGCATGCATGAGTGTATTGTTTAATATTTGGTAATGAGTGTTGTGAATAGATGTGTGTGCACGAGTGCGTGTGTGAATGCATGGGTGTGAGTGAATTGCCAGCCGCCACTGAATGCTGGTTAAACTTTAGTTTCCTTGATTAAACAGCTCTATATAAATGCTCATATGTACATTGATGCATCAATATTTACATGGTATGCTTTCCACATTTTTCTAAATGTGTGCTTCTGCCAGCGATCTGGAAAGCTTGCACAATAGTACTTGAGCATGTTCGAGACCTGATGTGCGACAGGGCGTGATAGCTTGAATATACATATTGTATGAGAGGAAATTCAGAATCAAAAATCCATTCACTGTTCTTCAATTCGCGCAACTATACGCGATAGAACATGTAAAAAATACATGGCAATTGTATTTATTAATGCTTGCTCTGTCAATGGTATCAATAGTGAATGTGGTGACTTCCCTGCACTTCTTTTGTCTTTAAACTTTATGAGTTCTATGTATTACATACTCATGAAAGAACTTGCATTCCGTTTGGGTCGGGGTTTGTGGAGTGCTCGTCTTCATACCTGTATGGAGTTAACCTGTGCAAAGTGTCCCCGGTTAAAGATTGCTCGTAGACTTGTCTGATTTCTCAGTCTTTGTGTGAAAAAAAAAACAAGTGCCCGCCTCTACGGTTACAATTATAGGCCTTTTGTTTCATTTTCTGACTTCCTACTTTTAAAATAAGTTCTCTAAGTTTTCCTTGTCATTGTATTGTATTTATACTCAGACAAAAGCCATGTTCATCCCTCTGTGGATAATTTCATGGTAGAAAACAGTAGCTTTATTCGATTTGTGATTACAGAGGAAAGAATGAAGAGGCATTTGAGTACCTGCAGCAAAACTGGTGC
This sequence comes from Lissotriton helveticus, assembly GCF_964261635.1. NCBI lineage: Eukaryota > Metazoa > Chordata > Amphibia > Caudata > Salamandridae > Lissotriton > Lissotriton helveticus. The sequence continues at coordinate 1,041,344,487 of NC_136059.1, forward strand.
ATCCTCTGTGTGAGGTCCGTATAAAGGTAATCTCATTCCGAAGATCTGTGTGACCAATTGTTGTTTCCCTTGGTATAATTCCTTTAGCAGTAAGTCAGGCAGAAAATGAGCCTGCCTTCCATTTATCTCACTGAATGGCAGTCGACTCCCGTCTAATCTTTCAACGTATATTTGTCCAAAGGATCAACAGACTGTGGTAGCAGCATGACGGATGGGTTTAAGAATGTGTCTGCTCATGTTTGGTTTGTACTGAAGCAGGGACCACTTTGTTTGTGAATGCATCAAGATTACACTTCTGGTTGGCCAGATCAAGCGAGAGGCGTGAGACAACTTTTTCACAGACCAGCTGAAAGTATTTTTTTCACCATGTCAACTTCCAGCACAGAAGTGGATTTTTCAGAAGGGCTCTCTTGGTTTGTTTTCCTCTTACCGTTGCGCATTCTTGGCGTCATTGCCACAGTTTGTGTAGTGAGTAGTGTTACAATTCAGATGAAGGTGTACTCTACATTGCTGTTTGTCGGCATATGAATTGGAACTGGCTTTTCTGTGCATGCTTTCAACTGCGATCTGCTTGCATATTCCCATTAATAGTGTGCACCGCGGCTGAACTGTGCAGAACCTCGCCCTTTTTAAAATAAAGTTGTGCAGATGCTCAGGGGCAGATTTACCAACAAGTCACGCAACTCAATGCAGCAAGACAGCTTGCTGGGCTGCCCTGCTGTTGCAAGACAGGGCTGAGGGCAGACTGTCTGAGAATGCCTTTTCGGTTGGAGTTTCTTTCCGGCTGCTTGGGAACTAACCAGCATTTCAAAATGTGGAAAACACGGAAATACACAACATTTAGGGGGCAATTTACTAAGATATTACGCAATTTTTGCATCACAAAAGTGACGCAAATCGGAGCACAATCTTTCTGATTTACTTTCCAGTGCTAAACTTATTTAGCACTGGAAATACCAGGACAGTAATGACAAACGCTGCTTTGTATTACTTAGCGCTAAGGGGACGTTCCATGGGTGGAGCATGGGCGTTTCCATGCAATCACCCAAGGTTGCTCACACTAAAACCAATTTAGTAAATAAAGTAAACAGGGTTTAGCGTGAGAAAACTGTGCCCTTTTAAAGTAGTTGCAAGGAAAGAGAAATTCTTTCATTAATCCTTCCTTTTCCAACTTTGCATGTGTGCTGCCCTGTACAGCACACATACAAAGTGGTATAAGGTTTCAAGTTAGTCTAAGCATAGTATTTTGTACTGGAAGGGTTCCCTTCCAGTACAAAACCTATGCTAGACTCACGGAGACACCCTTGCACCATAGCGCAAAGGCGTTTGCGTGGTGCACTGCAGCTGAATTCAGCACCGCCAAACGGGAGAGGGGGGAGGAGAGAGCCTTATCTTAGCAAATTGGGCGTTCTCCTCCACTCTCCTTTTCACGCAGCGCAGCATTTGCGGCTGCTGAATAGTGCTACGTGAAAAAATGGTAAATCTCCCCTGAATTTATCAGTTCTTGATGTACATCGAAGAATCAGAGAGATGGTTCTGTGTTTTCATTTGCACACACTATTTCATTGTTACGTGGTCTCACTGCATCCCAGTTGTCCCCTGCGGTCATGCCGGACCAATATACCACCACCTCATAACATTATCACAACCATTTCAGCGCCATGCCACTTTCAAACTGTAAACATATTTATATGGATTCGCTCTCATGTGATTTGGCAATTCAGCTGTGATGTCATGGATGGACACCCAAAAAGTCATTCCAGATACTGGAAAAAAGGGGTTTCAATTATATATATTTTTATTAGCAAATGTTCTCTACTGTCTGTCATTCGCATCTGTGCATGTGTTTGTCCTAATTCTGAACTTCCTGAACCTATATAATTGTTTGAATAATGCTTAAATTTGATCCGAAGGGTCAGTGCCCCATCAGCGAGTATAGACAATCGGACTTTCCTGTCACACTCTTTGTTATCATAACTGGAATGAAAAAGACACAAGTCAGTAATGCTGGTTCGTGCTTAGTAAATAGTCAAACCAATTATCCCCCAAACCAAAGTGAAAGATGCCTATACTAACAATGCCATGGAGTCCACCAGGCATCTGTAACAACATTCAGTCCTTTTGTCACCCAAATGGATAACTCTTCATTTAATTCTAATTGATTTTAAACTCCCCTTTCTGGAATGGTGTTATCACATAACAAAACGTTGAATTATAGTTGTGTGTGGGCTCACATACTAGGAACCGTAGTTCTACCCGCTGCTTTTAAGTTTAAAGTTCTAATGCCATGGAACACCTTTACCACATGGGTGTTTGGACAAAATGTTGGAAAAAATATTGTGATACAAAAATATTGTGTCAAGAATGGATTACTAATGCGCATGGCTGCCTCGGTGCAACCAGAGACCCGAAACCGGAGCCAAAGGAGAGCAGCGTGAAAGATTAAACAACCAGCATACGGAAAAGCCAGGTCTTTAAGGCTTTTCGAAAGGCTAAACGGTTCGGAGTGCTTCTCATGGAGGCTGGGAGCGAGTTCCAAAGTTTCGCCATCAGGTAACAGAAAGAGCGACCTCCGGCCCTCGCTCTCCAAACTTGAGGAACGCGGACCAGTGCGAGATCAGCGGAACGCAGCGAACGCCCCAGCACATAGGGCTCCAGTAAATGGAGTAACCCTGCTGGGGCCTGGTGTGTCAGAATCTTATGTGAATAACATAATGCCTTAAACTCAATGCGCTTTTCTACAGGCAGCCAGTGGAGTTTAGGGAGCACATGCGCCACCGAGCAGGATCTAGGCAATGCAACCAGAAGACGTGCCGCCGCTTTCAGAATCCTCTGCAGGCGCTTGATGCTTGCCTTATTTGCACTCATGTAGAGAGAATTACCATAGTCCAATCTGGACAAAATGAAAGCCTTGACAATGGTCTGGCGCACCTTGGGAGGGAAGAAACCTAACAGAGGTCTTAAGCCGCGCAACAGCCCAAAGCAGACCCCAGCGACGGCTTTCGTTTGTTTATCAAAGCTCAGGCCATTATTGAACCACACACCCAAGTTCTTCACAACCTCCTTGGGGAGAGGGGTGGGTTTGAGGCGATCCGGCCATCACTGCTCAGACCAATACTCCCGATCCCTACCTAACAACTGAATCTCCGACTTGCTGGCATTTAACTGTGAACAATTTGCCGCCATCCAGTCGGAGACGGCCAGGAGATCGTCCTTGAACTTGCCCAGATTGGCATTGCATTTCCTTGAGAAGGCAATCACCAATTGGGTGTCGTCAGCGTATGACACCAAGGACAGCCCCCTGCCCTTGGCCACCTCCGCCAGTGGTCTAACATACAGGTTAAACAAGAGTGGACTTAATACGGAGCCCTGCGGCACCCCCCGATGCATGGCAAACTCATGGGAATTAAAAGGAGGTACTGAAAACTGGAAGGAACTATCCTCTAGAAAGGACCGAATCCAGGCCAAGGCCACATCTCTAATCCCTACTTCCAGGAGGCGTTGCAGAAGTATTTCATGGGAGACGGTGTCAAATACGGCACTTAAGTCCAAAAGGACCAGTGCCGCCGAGTCCCCAACATCCAGGCTGCCCTGAATGGCTTCCGACACAGCCAATAACAGAGACTCGGTACTGTGCCTAGGTTGGAAACCATGCTGTGAAGGATCAAAAATGGCGTTCTGCTCAATGAAATTGGCCAGAGTAGAATTCATTGTAAAAGAATTGATTTAGAAAATATTGTTGTATGTAATATTGTTTGTAAGGGTTTATTATTGTAAGTTATTGTATTGTTTTTTATTTGATGTTCATTGTTTTAATTTGTGTTTTTAGTAAGAGAATTTATTAATCATGAAATTTGTGAAAATGTGTGCTATAAAATGTTATTGATAATATTAAAGTAATGCTTTAAATAAAACAAATATTCAAAATTTACAAATATATACCCATTAAGTATATATGAGTTAGTTAAATGTAAACATTTTGAAACAAAAAAAATGTAGTTTGAAAACAAATTATAATTAAAATGTTTTTATTTTCATGTTGACAATTATAATGTCCTTGTAAAACAGTTTTTTTAATTTATATTCTTAAAAATGTTGCACTTGCTAATTTTGGAATCTGCTTCTATTTTTATGGTTTAAACTTTAGGGAACGTTGTAAATAATTAAAGCAAATATTAATTATTAATAGTCTTGAATAATATTTTATTGTTTTAATTTCCATGTATAGGTTTGTAGTTTTGCTTATTGTGTTTTTCAAGAAATGTTATTTTATTTCATATATACAAAATGTTGTGAGTATGGAGTAATGATTGTGTATTTTGGTTTGTTTGTAGCATCTTGCATAAAATGTTTTAGATCGTAGTGTAATAGTAAATGTCAACCCATTAGTGTCCAACACCTGTCCACATTGATATAGAATGGAGTGGGAATAGTAAATGTCACCCATTTGGTGTCTACCTTTTCCCCAAATTGGTATACATTGGAGTCAGAATAGTAAATGTCACTGCTTTTCTTTTCAAATTGTTTTAGATTGGAATAGGAATAGTAAAAATTATCCCTTTAGTGTCCACCACTTTCCTCAAAGTAGTTTAAATTGGAGTGCTAATTGTAAATGCCACTCTCTCAGTGTCCAATACCTTCCACAAAGTGGGTTAGATTGGAGTGGAAATAGTAAGTACAATACAATAGAATAGAATTTGTAAAGTGCACAGCTGCTTCGGAAGAGGCTTTCTGGTACTAGTGGCAGAAATATGGTCTGATCAAGATTTAAAAAATTAATACAGAAAGCCTAAGCATAAAAAAGAAATGTCTTCAATAGTTTATGAAAGGCAGGTTCAAAGGGGGCAAGATGTAGGGCAGTCGTAAGAGAATTACAAAGAAATTAAAAAGAAGGGCCACCTCTTCTCGCCTTATGAACCCTGGGGATGAGCATTAGTCACATCGTAATCATGCGGTCGGTCGGTCCTGATCCATGACGGTGTCGGTCGGGGGCAACTTCGACCAACATCATAATAAGCCCCTTCATGTCATTTTTAAATGTTCATGGATTTCAAAGTCTTGGTTTTGCTTTGGGGCAGGAGGAATATCCCTGGTGCTTTTTTAGTTTGTGCAATCAAACGTTTTAAAGTGGGTATAGGTGGTAGGTGGCATGTGATGTGCTCAGGGACATTAGGCAGAATATCTTTTAGGATTTTGGGTTGTGTTCCTGGAAGCTACTGCATATCTTCCAAAACCTCCCTTACTTTAATTTCTGTCACATCTGGAGGGGGGGAGTGTTCTCTTGCATGTATTACAGCATCATCTTTTGTAGTGGGGTTCCCATAGCATGCATTAGAATAATATTTGGTACATTTGCACTTCACATTTTCTGTTGATTAATTTGTTTTGGTTTTAGGTATAACCCATGTCACTTAATAATTTACCTTTCTAGGTTGTTATATATTTTGTGTGCTGTTTCATGTATCTGAAAGTAGTGTAAGAGCATAAATAATTGCAATTTTTTTAAACTTTATACTTTTGTTCTTTGCATACAAAATTATGCAACTACTTCTATTTTTTATGCTTACATGTATATTCTTTTTAGATGTTTCACACTGTTTTACAGCTTTTCTGTTGGGGGTGTTGCAATATGACGTAGGGAATTTCTTTTCTGTTAGAAGAAAAACAAAAAACGTCAGTTTCAATGTAAATGTTTATTTTTTTAGAAGTTTGTAGAGGTTGAGTCTATTAGGTTTATTTTTATTCGATATTCAGGTTGGTTTATATTTTTTTATATTTTTGTATACTTAATTTGTTATATGTTTTTGCTGGTTTGTGATAGTTTTTTTTCAGGTAGCTTATCACTTTTCGAAGTTGTAGTGCTTTATTTACCTATTGCGACTTGCAATGGTTTATTTAGAAGTAAGTTTCAGTTTAAATATTGGTTAAATATTGGTTTTACTTACTTGGTTAGGTAGTTGTTGAGGTGTATATATTTCTTCTTCAAGGGTCTAGTCAGAGAATTCGGCAGAGTGTCCTCGTCTTAAGTATTAAATTGATAAAATTAACATGCCTTTTATACTTATAAATTATTGATCTAATTGTGGGTGTGATTTTACTGGCTACGGTTGCTAACAGTTTGATTCTATTGGTTAGTGTAGTTTTTTAGGTTTCGCCTATTATCATTCGCTTGCGAATGTAATAGGCGAAAATTCAAGGGCTTGATCGACTAGTGAAACCACTGCGGTTTCTTCCCAGTGCATGTGAGGTCACGTGACCACAAAAGCGGGTCACGTGACCACACAAGCACGAGCATCTCCCTAATCCGCCTGCCCCACCAGGCTCGCATTCCCGCCCCCCCACCAGGCCGCCCATCTGCCTGCCACACTTCTCCTCCCCTCGCACGCATTCCTGCCCCCCCACCAGGCTCTCCCGCCTCCATCCGGCTTCCCTCCAGCCATTTGCCAGCATTGGGCGCATCACTCGCTGGCACCCTTACAGCCCGCAATTACTTTCTTGGCCGCGCTGCCAGTTTTTTTACTCTTTTTTTTTTTTTCACTTCCCCCCAGCACTCCATCTACTCTCTATTTGACACTCCGTCCCCCCGGCTGGCTTTGATTCACTTATACCCCAGCTCCTCCGTGCTTACTTTGCCTCATTGCTGTATTTGCCTGCGTAAGTGACCTGGGTGAAGCAGCAGAGTTTCTCCAATTTATCTTCATTTGTTTGTATTCCCTGCCGCCGCATTCATCTCCAGCCCTCTATGGCATGCCAAGCGATGTGACGGTGGCCGGGATGTGCGCGAATCCTATCCCGCCATGTTCTCTTCGGCTGACTCTTCACGCCGCGCGCTGCCCGCAGCCCATGCATTATACATGGACGTATCTTTATACCCCTGGCAGTGCACAAAGGGCCGCCCAGGCCTGCGTGCACTGGGAAGGAACTCATCAGCTCTGGCCTCCCGCCCTGTTATACAACGTTTGGAGTAGACATTAACACCCTCGCTCTAGTTTCACTTGGTAGTTTGTTTTCTTGCGTGGACACAAGGATAACATAATAATAATACCCTTGAATTTGTAAAGCGCACAGCTGCCTCCGGAATGGTTTCCCGGCGCTGGGGGCCCCCGGGAAGATTAAGCGAGCTATTTCCCAGAGTCACATGCTGCTGGGCTGATCGAACAGTGTACCCCGTGGTCCGGAGTCCGGCACCCTGCCCGCTGCGCCCACCTCTTCCACTCCACTCTTCCACATACCTGCCCTTCTACTTTTACACGGCCGATGTCAACCTTCAAAAAGCCTGCTTGGGGTTTCCGTGGAATACATTGGACCCATTGCTTTTGCAAAGGTGCACGCACTGAGCTGAAATGTGTATGGCCATAAATAACATATTTCCATTAGCATCGCTGCTAGTGTCTCCTCCATAAAGATTGCTGAAACGTCTCTCGCCATATTTGTCCTGTGTTTATCCGAAAAGGGAATTTATATAGCTGTTGTAGAAAGTATCTTACCGAAGTTAGAACAATCCACTATAGAAATGGCACTCTTCACTAACCTGTTGAAAAGCTTTTTAATAACATGTGCGTGTTTTTTTTCTTCTGTGGGCATAATCCGTTAAATCTCAGACTCCCACTGCCCCTCCCCCACCGTAGCATGTGGCTTTCAGGAGCTTTTTAACCCGCACTTTACAGTTTGCACATAAATCACTGCCGGAGGAGTGTTAATGTACTGAAGAATCGCAAGGCATTTACTCCCAAAATCAGTCCGTTCTATTTACAGGAATACATGTAAGCACTCGGGGCTGGGTGCAGAGGCAGACCAGTGGTGCTAGGGCGGTCAGTGATCTGGTTCACCCAAGAGTGGTGTCTGCGCCCAAGCTGTGCAATGTGTTTCCGGAGCCCCGTGTGGTGTCCCGATCTGTCTGCCGGGGAAGGAAGTTCATGCACAACATCTCTAAGTGACTCTACTGCACTCCATTTTAAGCGCTGCGATCCACACTGCTGCGTGATCGCAGCAGCATGAGAAGGGCATTGCACTGCTATTCACTCGTGCCCCGATAACCCACACAATTCCAACCGGAAACAATTTATTATAATGATTACGCGTTCTACTCCTCACTCTTCCTCACTTAGCTGCCTGCCTAGACCCACCGACCTCTGTCAAGATAAGGGCAGCTCACACACATGACTAAACTTATCCCAGATAGGCCAAAATGCAGCTTACATTTCCCCAACCAAGCAGTGAACGGTGTAGCATGCAAATCAATATGCTAATGTGGTTCAACGCCTTTAAGTGGTACAATACATTACAAAGGGTGCCCGTGTTCAGTAATAGCTTGCTGTGTACTGCATGGAATTGCTCTGCAGGGCCAAAAATTAAGTCTTTTGAAACCAATTCGCTATTTGAAAGGCTTGATTTTAGATACCTGGAGATCTGGGACCTTTAGATCTAGGCAAAAAAATCCATTCAACCCTCCAATCCCTGAGATGTCATGAGAGCTGAACAGGCATGGCATGGGGTGGGTAGAGGGATGCCAATGCAGCTTGTGGAGTGCCATGTTGTGCTGTGGTTGTCATGGGTTCAACTGCTGCTCCTCACTCCCCACCCCTGCCAGCAGAGACAAACATAAAAAATGAAATTTAAAAAAAATTATCTTTTTATTTGCTGTCCTGGACATTGGTGCAGAGCAGGAGTTATGCATCAAGTTTGATCCCATTTCCGCTGATCAATTGCAGAGCCATGTGGCTGAAGAAGTGTCATACCGGGCAATGCACAGCAGCAGACAAGAGCTTAGCAACGACATCAAGGTGAGGGGTTTGACGTCAGCACCGCCTCTCTTTGGCCGTCAGTTAGAAAGTCAGTGCATTGTCAGCGTGAAGTTCGCCATATCTCACTGTGTTTAATGCGTCAGTGCTCTGTAGGTTGCTTGCTTTATATTTTTACCACACACCTGGTATTTAAACAGAGCCAATGTTGGTATAATTGGATTATGCTTGTTAACAACACGTGCATTTGTATACTGCTTTGGTGCATTTTTGCGCTAAATATCAGCAGCTTATTGTTACAACAAAAACTCAGTGGTACCCATCGTATCGACCTCGGAAGGATACAAAGTTGCCTCAGCCCGCCAGGATTTGTGCCTGAGACCATAAGCTCAATTACAGATTCCTGGGGTGGTTGAACCAGTACACGGAGACACAGGATCCCGCGAGCATCCCCATGCCAGGTGTGACTTCTTCAATCAACCCTGGCTTTTATGTAATATGTTGCGTTCATGTTACATATATAGATGTAAAAGTCCCAGAATGCAAAGGTATGTGGGATACAAGCACTGGCGTTGCTAATAGGTTTCGCATTTTGAAAGTTGGAGCTATTGGTTTTGTAAATGACATTCTATATTTATGTATCGTTATTGGCATTGTCAATAACAATATATAAATATAAAATGTCATTTACAAAACCAATAGCTCCAACTTTCCTAATGCGAAACCTATTGGCAACGACAGTGCTTGTTTATCATTTATGTCCTTGTTAGGTTTTATTCATAATGTTTGATATATAGTTTGATAGCTTTGAATTATATTGCATTTATAAATAACTGTTTGTAGTTAATGACAATTGTTTTGTGGTTATATTGTCATGAAGTTAGTTCTAGATTTTCTTAGAATGAATTTTAAATATTTCAGTGCTATAAAATATTCATTTCAATTTAAACATGTGTTTAAAATGTTTTATGTTTATTTAAAATTAGCTTACCCGTCGCGCTTTGCTGCGATCTTAGAAGTAATGAAATTCCAGTAAACTCGTTATGATAACATCCTATTTACATTGTGTCATTTTTATTGAAACTTATTCATTTTAATATGGAAAACATTTCAAAGTGTCGTTTTAATTCTATTTATTTATTCGAGTGCTTGGGAATACACAAAATTTTTTGTTTTTCCTTCTGGTGCGTACACAAATAAATCAGAAGGTTTTCCGACGCGTGAGCTGGCCACATACAGTTGTCCATGTGAGAAGCAGGGATTATCCAAATCTAGTCCACACACTTGCAGCGATTGTCCTTGTGCTTTGTTGATGGTCATTGCAAAAGCACGTCGCTCCGGAAACTCTAAACGTTTGAATTCAAATGGCATATCTTTTGGGATCATTGGAATACGTGGCAACAGTACATCTTCCCTCTTGAATTTCCCATTCAAAATTGTAGCTTCGATGACATTGTTCATCATCTTTTTCACCGAAAGTATTGACCGTTGCAAAGTCGCGGTTGCAAATTCAGTATTCGAAAGATTATGAGGGCCCTAGGGGGCCGATCTTTAAAAAAATGTTATGCCGGAAACCTTCGCGGGAGTGTACTCAACAACTTCCCAAAGTTTCATGGCGATCGGATGAATGGTGTAGTAATGCATAAAGGACAAACAGACAGACAGACAGACATACATTCGTTTTTATATATATAGATAATTTTATGTAAAAAGTGTTTTTTATTTCTTAATGATATTGTAGTTACTTTGATGATATTATTGTAGTCAATAGTTAGTGAATCAATATTTTTGACATATTACATGTTTATTCAAAGATAACAATATTTTTGTTCCCAATATTTGTGTTTTCAATATAAGGAAAAATCCATATTTTTAACGATATTTGTATTCTCAATAGCTATGGTTATATTAGTTAAGTATAGGAAGGTAATATTTTTGTTATCAATATTTAATTTCCAGTATTTTTTGTGTTTCAATATTGTATGCATCAATATTATGTAAGTAATCCTATATGGGACCAGTAAAAGAATTATACTCGTCTGACTCTATGTTCCCTACATGTGCTTGAGATCTGTAACCATCACTGCGGTTTTATAATTAAAGTAAAAACATGTGTCTGATACCCACAAATCCAAATTGGCATATTCTCTTGCAAGTCACTGCTCATAACCCTTTCCATACACTAAATATATATGTATATATATATATATATTCACTGAAAAAAACATAGGTTATAGATTATATATAGTTAGGAATTAGCATTTACAAAACCTTGAAAATTCACTGAAAAAACCATAGGTTATAGACCATATATAGTTAGGAATTAGCATTTAAAAAACCTTATTTTACTCACACAAAACCATTGAAATTCCATATATAGTTAGTTGCACTAACTATATATCGCGCACCCGCAATCCACTGCTGATGATGTCACATATTACATCATTCATGACATGGTCAGTGACATCACTGATGACATCACTGATGACATCACTGATGACATCACTGATAACAACATCCAGTGATTTTTTGTTTCTGTAAAGTTTAAATATGTCTTACATATTGAAGAATGAGTGGATGTATAAGTGTCTGGACGAAGGATTTAGTAGGTGCATGACTGACTGTATGAGTGAGTGATTAAATGTGTCTCACTGAGTGCACGGGTTAGTGACTAAACTGTCTTAATTTGTGCATCATTATGTTTGTTGTTCTGTAAACTGCTGCATGTGTTGATCAGTAGCTATATGAGTAAGTATATGGGTTATTGATTGGTTGCTCAAGTATTTGTATGGGAGACTGAGTGTGTGTGTGGGTGCCTGGGAGGTGTATGACTCTGTGCATAGATGTGTGAGCAGTTGATTCACTAGATGTATGGGTTCAAAAGTGCATGTGGAAACAGCTGTATGGGTGGTTGACTGTGTGCATGAGTGCATTGGTGAGTGAATGGATATCTCAGTGCTACATGTCAAAGTAAGTACATATGTAAAACACAGTACATGTGAGAGTTGGCATATATAAATAACTGTGCATGAGAGCCACTGAATGTGTGAGTAGCTGTATGGATCATTGTGAACTTGTATCAGGGATTGTATAAGAGAGTAAATATGTGTTAGTATATGCTTGAATAAGTAAGGTGTGTATAACTGTATAGTTGAGGAAATGGAGGTGAGATTGTTTCTTTGCATGACTGACTAGGTGTGTGAGTAACTCCATGGATGAGTGACAGTGTGTGAGTTTCTGTATACACTGAGTGTATCTAAGGTTATATTAGAGTCTGAAGAGGTTTATCGTATTAGCACAAGAATGATGTCAAATGAGATGTCATCAGTGATGTCATCAGTGATGTCATTTGAGATGTCATCAGTGATGTCATCAGTGATGTCACTGACCATGTCATGAATGATGTAATATGTGACATCATCAGCAGTGGATTGTGGGTGCGCGATATTTAGTTAGTGCAACTAACTATATATGGAATTTCAATGGTTTTGTGTGAGTAAAATAAGGTTTTTTAAATGCTAATTCCTAACTATATATGGTCTATAACCTATGGTTTTTTCAGTGAATTTTCAAGGTTTTGTAAATGCTAATTCCTAACTATATATAATCTATAACCTATGGTTTTTTCAGTGAATTTCAATGGTTTTTTAATAGCAAATATCTGTAGCTGTAAAATGTATTCTTCTTTAAATCCCAAAATATATTTTATATGTTTATTAATAACTTTTATTTTTTTTTTTATTTTTCTTCGTTCCCACTTCGCGAATCGGGAAGCTTCCCGTTAGCTGACCTTGATGCCGCGAAATAGACCGCGAGCCGGTAAACGTTTCTTTACCGCAACTGCCGCGTTAGAAAACAACATCGTGACGCCTCCCGTCCGCATGACGTTTCGCGTTGTCGCGTGATACGTCATATGACGTACTACGTTAGCGAACTGGTACGCTTACCGAGTCGCAAAGCACAGGTTTCTGGAAGCAAACCGGGAGGCCCTGCAAAGCGTGTAACGTAAACACAGCAGGTCATGTGACTTGGTAATAACACTTTTCATTGGTTCATTTCACTTTTGGTTTCCTAATGATGTAAGACTAGGTCATATAATCTAAAATGAACACTTTTCATTGGTTGAGAACTATTGTTTTTCCCAAATGATGAAAATCCCTCTTTCTTTCCTCACTCTGACTTTCATCATTGTGAGAGAAAGACCCTTTGTTACCAGTGAGCAATGGCTTCTTTAGTAGCTTCAGCTGGTGCTTCCCCACCACCTCCACCACATCCAAGGAAGAGTGGACCGATGTGTGAATGTGTTCACTGTATGCAACAACTTTGACACTTACAGAAGCCTCACCTTCTCCATGCCTCCTACACAGTTCTACATGTACATCATAAATGCAAACAGAACAGAATTAATTATACATGTTAAATGGTTTATTTTTGCTGTTCTCAGAATGTATCAAATTTCACTAAAAACAGTGACTTGAAGGTATTCATCATATAACAGCGGGGAAAAAAAAACACAATCAAAATGATTGTGTTTAAAAAACCCATACAACATAACAAATCAGAATTCAGAACTCCTTAAAGTTAACTTACTTTCCATGACGGCCAAGGATGTCCTATGAACAGCTTACACTCTGTTGTGCTGTTATTACTTTCAACCCGCCACTTTCTGAAAGAAAACCTCCATCGTTTTCAAAAACATGTTACATACAATAAATGACTTCTTGCTCTCTACCACAAGTTTCCACTAGGCCAAATCTTGTCAGACCCATTTATAACTCTTTTCGCATTTCCGCAACTTTCAGAATTAAAATGTTGAAGATCATTTACACAATCCTGGACTAGTAATATCTTCCCCTTCTTGCTCAATCATGTTCTACATTTCCTATCACACTGATACTGCTTACTATGAAGCAGACTTACACTACCTTTATGACTAGTACAATTATTTAATTCTCTACATCACTTTTAATCACAAAGCAATGTAAAACAGTAGACAGCATTGCAGACTTACATTCCCTCTACTCCATGTTTTGATTGGCTGCTTCAATTAGCTTATAAAAAGAAATAGTTTTTCTGAACTCATTCAAAGTGCACGTATTTCTCCATGACGTCCAGTGTTATGGTAAGAAGTTATGTCTCTGTACTACACTTATCCTCAAGGCCAAATAGTGTAGGAGCCATGAGAACTTCTTGAAATTCCTCAGAGCACATCCCGAGATTCTTTCCCTAAAATTTTGGTTTTAAAAACACCAGGTAAGAGTTTTTAAGGTCATATGGCAATTTTTTTTTGAAAATTAAAACAGAATCATTGCAGAATGACCAGCCATTTCTACACTTTAAATAAGCTGTATAATGTCCTGATGTTATTGAAGGACCATCATGATATATAATTGCTACAGTTACAAAAGTCCTTCCTGATATTGACAACTGTGAAGCCACAAAATTTTTAATTAAAGTTGTCAATTTTGTTCCATCAGGCCTACATCGTTGGAACATTAAAATGACATACTGGCCATATGTTCGTATAAATAATGTGGACATCATTTCAGATTTACATTGGCTACACTCCATGTTGTGATCAGCTGCTTTTACTAGCTTATTAAAAGAGACTGATTTACTGTCTGGCAAAGTTAAATATATAAATCTTTCTGAGTCTACACTAGTAGTACTTGATACCCTACAGTTCTCGCAGTCATGCTGCCATTGATAAGAAAGCCCAAACAGGTGATCTACATCTACACCTTCATCGTGCAATACATCAAGCATATACATTAAAAACTCCTGACAATCTTGCTGACTATTTTGAGAGAATTGTGTTTGGCCTGAACATCTGTCTAACAGATTTCGAATTTCAGACACACTTTCTATGTTTGTTCTATCAGTGCTACATTTCTCTAACACAGAATTTAACAAACTGCAAAATCTTTGATCAGAATTGACCACAATCTCTTCTTTTACATTTTCTAGAGAAAACAAAACATTAACCACTACATTAGCATAGCAGTTGACACCAGAACTGTTTTCAAATTGAAAACCAACAACATCTTCAACAGAATCCTTTTTTTTTCTGCTTATAATTTCAGGTTCATCGACTTTTCGTCTTTTTGCTACAACCTCCCCAGTATTGGTCACATTTCTTCGTTTCCGGCCTACCACACGTTTCTCAAACAAAGGATACTGAGGCAAATGTGGCGCATACTCTCTTCTCAACCTATTGTATTCCTTAACACAATCTAGATCCGCACAAATGTTTGTGACATCACACTCAATCAAGTACAATCCCGATAAAGTCCTAACTCGTGACAATGCCACATATGCCATACCCTCCTTGAACACAGAACTGCCAATATTCACCAATGCACAGTCTACACTTAAACCTTGCGATTTATGGATTGTCACCGCATATGCCAAGCAAACAGGAAACTGCTTACGACGAACATATAAGTCTTTTACAAGCAAAAATCTAGCAGAACAACGAGCAATTAGCTGTACTTCCTCAATGCCATCAAATTTAATTTTTAAAAATTCAATTCCATCTCTATTTCTGTATTTCACAAAATCAACAACATTACCCATTGATCCATTTACCAGACCTCTTTCAACATGTAAATTCCTTCTTAAAATTATACGGCAGTTCAAGCACACATTCAGAGTCTTTTCAAAACCCGCAGTTTTAGATATACTCTTCTCTAATGAATCCAATTTTGTTTTCAGATTCTCAGACAAAATAATTGTTGATCCCATATGCTCTACTCTGTCAATAGCTTCCAGTTTCACAATCTCTTGCTTTTCTAAATGCAACATTTTGTTGTTGAATTTGGCACATTCTGCAAGAGTTGGCATCAAACATATTCCAGATTTTTTCTCAGTAACTTTCTGAAAAATATTCTCAGGCACAACATCTTCGTCTGGATATAAATTTGTCAGTAATCGTGCATGTAAAGCTTCTTTCCCATGCTCGGTCACTTTTCCAATTCTAACATCTTGTAGAATAGTCTTGTAAACTTCATCCTTTGCCTGACGCATATTTTCATGCAGTTCAGCATAATTGAAGTTTAACCATATATTGACGTTGCCAATGCTCCCTAAGCACTTCCTGGTATCTTCATGCGTGAGCATTTTGAACACAGGTTGCCCTTTCACTGGTGTCAGCTGCAGAAGATCTCCGAAAACAATTATGTGTTTGCCACCAAATAACACATCATACTCTGTTTTGAGAACTTCTTGCATTCTCAAATGCACAAAGGCAAGCATGACATTGGAAACCATGCTTACTTCGTCAATGATAAGAAGTTTCATTTTCCTCAAGACTCTTGAAACTTCAAAACAAGCATCTCCAGATAGCTTGTGATATTCTAATTTGTTGTCATGCTCCACTGGCAGCATCAGTAAACGATGTAAAGTAATCCCTTTAATGTTATGTGCTGCCAGTCCAGTTGGAGCGGTGACAACACAAGACAGCGATGACTCTGTCCTTTCCTGCAAATAACATGAAATTGCTTTAATAAGGAAACTTTTTCCAGTTCCCGCTTCTCCACTCACGTACAGTCGGACAGGCTTCAACGACGTACATGAGCACTCTTTCTTGTCATGACTTAATCCATGATCAATTTGCATGGTAAATTCGTCATATATTTTCCTCTGCTCAACGTTGAGTTGTCTTTCCAACTCTTCTAAGTTAACCGCATCCTCCTGAGCATGTGCCATGGCTCTTTCCACTTCATTCATAGCAGTGGCAGCTTCATTTTCGATAAGAGGTCCTCCTAGTGGATCCTGACTCAATGAAGCAGAACTCTGACTGTCCTGATAACTGTCTCTGGCAATCTCGGCTGCAATCGTTGCTTCCTGCTCAATTTCCACATTCAACATTTCTACATATTTGGGAAAAGCAGGACATTCTATGGTCTCCTTGGCAGCATTGAATGAGTCTTCGTAACAAAGGAAATCTCCAAGCAGTTCCTCTTCTGCACGCCAAGGCTTAAAAAGTTGCAAAAGTGCTAAATAGAAAAACTCCTTTTTTTCAGGAGATTCGCCACTCAATTTTCGATGGTTTATCAAGTGGCATTTTCTTTGCTTGACCAGACATCCCTCACTTCCTATTACAGCATACACTCCTTTCTCAGTATCTTCTTTGATGTTCCTCTTGAATATGTAATTTTGCAGAACCTCATACAGACAAACATTCTCGAGGTGACTGCTTCGATTTGGATAATATGTATCCAACATGTTGCTCTTCAAAATGTCGGTACTGTTTGGCTCCTTTTCCGCCAAATACTCAATTTCCCGCACAGGTTTCAGAACTCGATTACGCGTTGCAGCAAGACCAACACTCGCCCAAACGATACTCCTGGACTTGGCATAGAGACTTGCTGAAGACAACCGGTCAGAACATTCGTAAGCTCCGATTTCTCGATGCGACAACATCTTCAGACTGAAACTGTACAACTTCTTGCTGAGGCTCTTTTCATGGGAAATGTCCTCCCACATATCCTTCAATTCTGTCTTCTCTTTTTTGGTGATGTAAGATGTCACATACCGAGCCACAGCCATACAGTTATCAGCCACAAACTGTATATCCATGTTAGCATTCCACATGGACAAAATCACCGGGTTGTAGTCGTTGATGTACTTAGACTCTTCGTTCCTCTTCAAATTGTATGTGTTTTTAGGTGATTTCTTCATCACATTATGTCGCAGCGAAGACATCAAACTGTTCACTCTTCCTTTAGAAATCACCGGTCGTGGAAAGCCGAAACGACATTTGGTGTAGAACTTGTCTTTGTTCCGGAATTTACGACGACAGTACTTTCCACATCGATGGCTTTGGAAACGTAGAACTTTTTCTCTTAGGCTTTTTTTCTCCTTTGCGTTTGGAACAGCACACGTAGAATACTGTTCTATGAAACTCATCACTGAGTCTTCTGCATCCGTTCCAAATTTAGGTGCATCCTTGATCCACAGCAACATATGTATATGAGGAGCACCTCTTGCTTGGTACTCCTTCCTCCAGAAGAGATCCAACACCTCTCCAAGAGGTGGATTCTTCTTATTCATGATGAAAGACATCATACCTTCAAATCTATGATTGAAGTACCTACATACATTGACTGGATCCAAAGAGCACAGTTCTCCGGGTGTCTTGAATTCGATGTTTTCTACGTTAGCATTTGCCTCTCGTAGAAATTCAAGTAAGTCTTCCCAGCCATACTCAGCACAGCTCAAAGTGAGGAACCATGTGGGAGTTCCTAAGTTCCTCAGCATACATTTTAAATCACCATGACGACGGTACCAGTACTCATTAGTACCACGCTGACACGCCATGAGATTAATCAGGTGAGAATCCAAAATACTGTCTTGGACATTGACTTTATCCATAAAGTCACTTGCCGAGATGTTTTGCATGTGTATACCACTTTTCAAGATGTGGTTCACTGCATATGACAGTCCAGACAGATCGCTTTCAAACAGGAGATGAAACAAATAAGGAATGCATTGTCGAAACCTAGGATCTCCTGCATACAATCGCAAAGTCCGGTATTCAGAAGCAGGAATTTGATGAGGTCGCTCATCATATCTTCCTCCCTGACCTGTTGGAAAAAGCTGTGGGAAACACCGAGCTTCCAAACTTTCCTCCCAAACACTAATGGGACTCCCTTTTGCTTGTTTCATTTGAAACAACTCAATAGCATTCCCCATGACTTCCTTGGAATGCAAAGGATGAACACTATAATGTTCATATATTTCTTCACTAGTACAGGGTTCTACTTTCTCAATTTGACCAGCACACAAATCGCTATCCTCTTCCTCACTTACTTCCTCTTCTGCAACATATACATTTTTATAGTATTTATTATATTTTTTCAAATACAATGTTGCCCTTTTGACTTTCCTAACATCTACTAAATCTTGCCATATTTTCTTACTCTTTGTCGGAACCCCATTAACTAAGATAACAAGAGGTTCCTCTTCCACTTTTTCTACTCCAATTGTGTTAATGTTTTTCTTCAAATCTAGAGGCAAATAAACAACTCTTCCCTTTAATCCTCTCTGTAAATCTGATGGAGGCAATTTCCCTGTCTTTGGCTCCATTCTTACAATAGCCTGAAAGGGATGGATACTTTGAATCAAAATAGATTCATAAGTATTTAAATCCTTCAATTCAGGAATCTCAACCAATTCCAGATTATTATGAACTGCTCTAGCAGGCATCTGGTTTTGATTTAATTTGTTACAACAATAAGTACACACACGTTGATCCAATCCCAAATCAAAACAATTTTCTACCATCAAGTATGTTGTAAAATCCTTCCATTCACTATTATTTTCCCTTTCACTTTTTCCATATAAATCCACTAACTTAGTCTGATTCTTATAATAAGTGCGTCGACAACACACACAAGTGAAATTTGGCCTCTCACTTGATTTCACCTCAAACGTCGCAATTTCCCTCTGGAAATTATCTGTACTGGAAACCTGTAGACTATCTTCCACATTACTCTCTTCTTCTTGGTCAATTTCAACATTCTCCTCTTTACTTCCAAAGTAACAAAACTCAATTTCTTCACATATATTCTTCACATCTATTTCAGAACCATGCAAAAGAGCAGCGCATAATTGTTTAAGCATAATTGCTGGACTCTTAGCATAATACAACATTCTAACTAATTTCCTCACTTTATTATGATGCACTGCTAGCATCCTGAAATGATGAAAAACACTCTGGCATACTCTCCTGGAAAGACAAGCCAGTGAATGACCATGCAAACCTATCACTTCTCTCACTCTGCAAGGATCTAATTCTTGCAACAACTTCATTTTCTGCTTCAAACTTTTCTTATTAAATGACCGTATAAAATCACAAAGCAAATTGATGGAATCCTGTCGTACACTGCAAATACTACTACACTTCCAGGTGTACACAGGACCCTTAGGACGTCTCCCTAAAACCTCATTACCTAACACCTCTTCTATCTCTGTTCTCACAACTTTTTCTTTTTCAACTGGACAACCATCTTTCACTTCATAAGCTCGACCACTGGTGTCAACTGCATGCACCAAATCATTATCCTGGAAATAACTCTCCTCATTAAAAAATGCCTCAGAGCTTGAACTATGCATCCATTCTCCAGAAAAAACTTCACAAAAATTACTACGATTAACTATTCTCTTCCATCTACTATTTCTTTTGAAATCATAAATTGCCTTGTTTAGCTTCCTAATTCTATTGATTGTCAAAATAAATAACTTACGTTTAATTTCAAATGCCTGATCAATAACTTTCTCAACTATTTTTTTTCTCTTATAAAAAACCACTTTCTGTTGACCTTTCTTAATATTTTTTAACAAATTCCCAATTATCCTGTTGCGGAACATTCGTTTACGAATGTCCCTAAACTGTTGTTTCCTTCTACTTTCATGCATAGAGTTATCTCTTACTCTAGCAGTAACATTTCTCATTGGCCTTTCCTTACCATTTGAATTGTTTCTCCTTTTCTGGACTGAAACATTTTCTGTAGTAATATTTTTTTTACTAGACATATTTCTTATGACTGTTTTTGGACTCTTACCCGGTGCTTTCTTGGTGACTTGACAAATCTTTTTGTTAGAGGACTGCTGCATTATTCCATGGTCCTGCTGTCTTTGACGTTTTGCAGCCTTTCTCACTCTTTCTTTGCTTGGCATCCTAAAATCTTGAAATAATCTGCAGTTGAATCTGTGGTAAAATATAATAAAAAATGTTATTAACCACTATTACCCAACAGTAAATTAATAACAGTCATCAAAAACTTAACACACTACTTAAGTATATAATATACTGAAGCCTATCTCCAATTTTTCACTGAACAGGACTCATCTCTTCTTAACCTTGGATAAACCTCACCTACTCTGTGTCCCCTGCACATAATTAAATGTAAAGGGGCAGATTTATATTAACTAGCACATCCCCAGGGATGCACCAGTTAACGTGCACCGCTGCTCTGCCACCCACGGTGTGCCGCATTTACAATCAGATTGGACAAAGCTACATCAAAACCCTGCGCCTGCTTGAAGCAGGCATAGATCTTGACGCAGGTAGGCTGAAAGCTAAAGCAACAACTAAGTGTCGTTTGCAGAAGTTACAAAAAAGGAAAAATGGCGTTTAAACCAGTAATGAGCCCATGCTAACTTAACACAGAGTAAAAATATCCAGGATCTACATCAGTTTGGGGTTCACAAACCTGGCAGGTACAAGGCACTGAGGCTTTCCACCGTGCATGTCTCATCCCAAATCATATGTTGTTTGTGAATGAAACAATTTCCCAGACCAAATGCTTTGGATTGGCTACTTCTAAAAAATTAAACACCCCTAATATCCCGGAGTTAGAGGAATATGATGGTTGGAGTAATTTTACTCGTTGTCCATTAAAGATTTACAGGCCCTACTCCGTAATTCTTCCTTTAACATTTCCAGTATAAATCCAAAAGGTTGACTGCTTTGGCAACGTGCCTTATCCACGGTTTAATAACGCTGCCTTTTGCTTTATATAAGTTTTCAAATTGTATGAAATATATACCAATAGGTCGTTATTAACCTTTAGGTAGTGGTTTTCTTCATGAGGTCTGGTCGCTTCCATACACATACAGATTTTCAAAGATGATCAAGAAGTTTATCTGAATGGAGAGGAATGCACTGAGACGCCAGATCATTCACTAATGTGTAGGCACATACAGTTACACGGTTCATGCAACAAACACCGACCAAATATGGCTTGCGTGTTGCAAGGCACACCAGTTCCTGCTATCATCCCCACGTTCAAGTTCTTGGAAAATGGTAGTTATTTGATGCTCAATAATGAAGATTGTTCTGGGTTAATTAAAAGTATTCATTTTATCGTAACAGTAAATGAACGGGTTATTTGCTGCAGAAATGTTCTATTTCCTCCCACACATGAACATAGGGAGTTTTCAATCTGGCCACAAATACCAACCTTGGGAGCACATTTCAACGGCATGACAAGAATAAGAGCTCTTTTGTCTCAGAGAGAGGTGGCCTTGACTTCGGCCCGTGAAACTTTCGTGCTTCACATAGCGAACACACGTACAGAGGTGCAGACCCTTTTAAATACAGATTCGCCTTTCCATTTCAGCAAGATGGTTCGGACTATCTCTAACGCGTCCTCCACAAAGGGCCTGGCGCACTTTTTTAAAGTTGTTACCAGTGGTCTCGTGACTTCATTTGAGAAAATCTTTGGAGTCATCCCTGCTTTCTTTCATTCTATTTTTTCCACTCTGCTTCGTGGATTCCCATTTTTACTTGCATTACCAGCGGACGCTCTTATGCTTTTTTACATTTTTAAATATGGATGTCCCTCCTGTGCAAGCTCCCGCCCTGCAGCTGCTGACACTGTTCCGCAATCGCATGCTAGAATATTATGGCACAATGCCGTTGGCGATATTAAGCACGGCATATGGATTATCTTTTCGATTCTCCTACTTCACCTGTGTCCAGCCTGTATTTCACTGCCTGACCTGTGATTTCGATTGGGCCATTGATTTGTGTCTCTGCGGACCGGTTTCTCCTGACGTCGACTTTAATCAGCTGATGACTCCTATCATTACTCACGAGTTGGTTTGTCCTGGCGAAAGGATTATGGCTGTGGCATTGATGCATGGACTAATTGGTCCCTGGAATTTACTGGCGGCAACACAGTCTTTCTTGGAACAGAGCTTTCTTGAAAACCCACCGAGCTGTCCTCTGATGTTGATAGAGGATCCGGTGCTGGGAGAGCACGTATGTTCTTTTCCGCTTTTAAATTGGATGGCTGAACTCTTTTCGGATGAAGACGGTGACTTCCTATTGGAGGCTGTTGCAGCTTATTTTGCATCCACAGTTATGTCATAGACCTTTTTCATGTTTGATATGCTGAGTACTAGCATTTCATTGACAATTCATTGACTTATTTGTCAAGTTTTTATTATTTAGCTTGCCTATTGGCTTAAGACTCGATAAAGTACTTGGCTGTTTTATTTTTCTTTAGCATTAAATTTTCCTAGTTTTTAATGTTTTACCTTGCGGACCGTCCACATATAAACTTGCAATCTGCTCTCATGAGATGGCACTTCTATTATCTTATTCAGTTCGTTTCCGGATCATGGGGAGGTGTCATCTAGGTCCTGGATATCTTTACACCGTGTTAAGTTAGCATGGACTCATTACCGGTTTAAACGCCATTTTTTCCTTTTTTGCAACTTCTGCACACGACACTTAGTTGTTGCTTTAGCTTTCAACCTAATAGTTCATCGTGATTTACATGACAATAATATGTTATTGCTCTACTATCTGCTTTACTTGTTAAACTATATCTGTACAGCGAGTGCTGAAGTTTCAAGAACAACACGATACAGAATTGTTATGAGGTCTGATCTCCACGACTTCATACTCATAACATAAGTGCAGCTTCTGCCAATTCTGGGCATGAGGCGGGTTTTATATTGCTTTGCCGAACACACATACACAACACTTGATGCGGTTCACATGAAGAGAGAGCTGGTGTATGCTGATGTGATTCCTTCAAATCTAAGACACTAAAGTATCGGCACGCCCTAAACCAACACAAAGAGACCTTCTTAGCAAATAATATATTATGTGTATTAGGAAGGGTGAGATATAAGCAGCCGCGGGCCGTGGAGGGAGTTACGGTGGGGCAGGGAGGCGGGGAGGGGGAGGGGCAGGGTGGAGCCCTCTCCACCCTGCCCCTCCCCCTCCCCACCTCCCTGCCCCACCGTAACTCCCTCCACGGCCCGCGGCTGCTTATAAGTGTTGCTAACTCTTATTCATTTACAGCATGTTAACATACTGTCACCATTCGCTTTTTATGTACTACTAACTATGCTGGTAATTTTGCTACTGATAATATGTGTACTTGTATAATCTAAGATACTACGCCTGAGAAGACGGCATTAGTAAATAAACATTTCAAATACACATGTGTTCTTCTTAACTCCATGTTCTGGTTTCTAAGAAATATATAACGACCGACTGTTCATGAGTTCCACGTATCCTGAGGTACTATAAGTTCATATTCTGGATTGTCTAAACATTGAGAGTTTGTTATATCCAATGTGACACTGTACCTAGCTTGCTAAGGGGTTTTGATTACTAAGGTGAGTTTTGGGACACCCTAATTCGCCGAGGTTCCAATCCTCTGTCCACAGTTCTGTGTGAGAACAGAAACCCTGCGACAGGGGCACCCCTGAGCCTTGCTGGAGCTTCATCACACTTGCGATACAACTCCAGCAATGCGCCACCTTTACGGCACAGATACGTCACGCATCTGTGCTGTTTTTGCCCCATGATGCGCCGCATTGTAAATGCAGCACACCATAGGTGACGGAACAGCGGCACAGAATGACTAACACATCCCTGGTGATGCGCCAGTCATCATAAATCTATCCCTATGCTTCTTATCTTGTTAGAGATGAACCGCCATATGTATCATCAAAGTTTTTTGCATTTCCTAAATAGCGAACTTTAAGGAATAAATAGCGATTCTTTACCATTCCTAGTTTGCGATGACCTATTTGCGAATTACAAATTACCCATTCATTTCCATGCAGCAGGAGGCCCATAGGAATGAAGGTGCAATTTGCGATTAGCAATTACCTCATCGCAAATTACGAATTTTTCCGAGGGTGCAGGGGTGTCTCAAGAACACCCTGCTGCACCCCTGAAAAAGAAATTTGGGGGCATATGGCGCACATAAATTTTGAAAACATTCCTTTACCTCAAAAACGATTTTCAACTCATAATTTGAAAACACTGCACATGGGGAAATGACTTAAAATGTCCTTAAGACACATAAAAGCGTTTTTTGATTGCCTTTGCAGCATGTTTCAGTCACCTTTAACATGCCTATGTAACGCAAACATTCAAAATCTAAATTTGCCATGCACAGGTGGGAGCATATTTACAAGCAATTTGCTCCACAGACAAACTTCTTACATTGAAATGAGAAAAATAACATCAGAGACTCTCAATTACCTTATAAAGAAGCAGACACCATTATGTCCTTCTCATCAATATTAAAACCATTGCTTTTTCTCAAAAACGATTTACAAGTCATAATTTGAAAACACTCCACAGCTCCTATGCACATAAAAGCCCTGTCAGTACTAATACTTCACATTTTCTCCAATTACAATTTCTCAAAGAAACAAAATCTATTTGTAAAACACTTGAGACAAAGCAACATTTGAAAAACACAACTTTCTTCATAATTTTCTCCTTAAAGCACACTATTTTCTATCTAAATTAAAGAAATCTTTTCTCACCTTAGCAAATACTTTGAGTTTCAAAACAGTCTCAGAAACACACCAATTTGTCTTCAGCAGAGCAAAAGGTATGCACTCCAGAGTCTGCAGCTATCAAAAGCACAGAAATGCTGTAATTCCTCACACATATCTCTCATGTCACCCAATCAAAACTCTTCCCTCACTTTTTTTCAAAGCAAAACCCTTCCCCCCTCTGCCCCCTCTCTGCTTTTTCTGCATAGCAACCACCTCTTGCAAGACCTCTGGTGTTTCCAAGTTCACACAACAATGTTGCAATTGAACTCTGAACTCTCAGTGCACCTGCATATCCAGAGCATTCTTTCATTTAATGATTTTTTCTTCGCCACTCAAAATACATCTTTCAACGAACTCATCCATGCACACTAACTTTCTGTTTTCAGCAATCAAAATCCACCAATCACTCTTACTGCTTCATTAACACATAAACTCCTCAGTTTTTTTCATTTTACACTCTCATTTTTTCAACTGCCATTTCATTGCCACACTTCATCTGACTGCAGGAGAACCTTCTCTCGCCATGTTTTCTGTCTGGATTGTTGGACATAGTTATATCTATTGGGCTCAAAGGTACGCTGAAAACAGGAATTTACCTAACCTCAATTTACAAGATGTGGAAATTAAGTGGTTTGGCCACAGAGGATTAAAATGTCACCAATTGATACCATTGGTGAAAACCTTTATGCATTTGCCAAAACCTGACCTGTTAATTGTGCACTGTGGAGGTAATGATTTGGGCACTTTGACTGGGGTAGGTCTGGAAATGCTTTTAAAGGACACCTTTGAGCAATTGATGGCACTTTTTCCTCAGACTGCCTTGGTATATTCAAATATATGCCAAAGACAAAAATGGAGGTGGTCGAACCAATTTTGTCCACAAATTGAGAAATCGAGGAAGCATGTAAACAAATCTGTTTCAGCTTACATGAGAGACCATGGAATGGGCTCCCTGTACAACAATAACTTGCGTTACTACATGCAAGATATCTACAGAGGAGATGGAGTTCACTTCTCAGATGAGGGCAACAGAATTTTCACTCTGAATTTAAGACTGTGCATTGGTACCTACTTATAAGTACCTAAATGTACCATAAACCCAAAAGCTCTTCTCAGAGCTACCCTACATCTGATCACTCACAATTATTATTTTACTCTAACTTTTTTCACTAATTTTCAAGAAAGTACGCTCCCCAGAACGCTTCCCGGTTCGCGAACCGGGCGCACTCCACGCAAAAAAACTAAAAAAACTGTATATTTTTTTTTTGCCCTGCGAGACCCTTTCAAAGCCTCCACATCAAACCTAGGGGGTCAGGGACGATCTACTATGCCCCCTTATGGTCATTTGCCCCTTCGCTTTGGCCTCCTCTTGTCTCTCGATCCTACCGAGAGACAAGATGGCGGCCGCTACGGACTGTTTGGAATGTTTACAGACGCCGAAGAACCAATCAGCTTCGCAAACCTCCGTAACGCGAAAAGTACGCGAAGCGGAGCGCTGTTACAGATATATATCTTTTTTTGAACGTTAATTTCTCAAAATCCACTGGAGCACATATATTGAGACCTAGCAAAGGCACATCGGGCTACCAGTCCCTACAATTTTGCCAAGTTTCGTGCAAATCCATTCAGCCGTTCGATTATTATTATTGTATTTTTTTTTGCCCCGCGGGGCCCTTTTAAAACCTCCACATCAAACCTAGGGGGTCAGCGACAATCTACTATGCCCCCTTATGGTCATTTGCCCCTTCGCTTTGGCCTCCTCTTGTCTCTCGATCCTACCGAGAGACAAGATGGCAGCCGCTACGGACTGTTTGGAATGTTTACAGACGCCGGAGAACCAATCAGCTTCGCTTCACAAAGCTCCGTTGCGCGAAAAGTACGCGAACTGGAGCGCTGCCCGGTCCGCTGTTACAGATATATATCTTTGTTTAAACGTTAATTTCTCAAAATCCACTGGAGCACATATATTGAGACCTACAAAAGGCACATCGGGCTACCAGTCCCTACAATTTTGCCAAGTTTCGTGCAAATCCATTCAGCCGTTCGGGCTAAAAGTGAGGCCAACCGCCCTATAGAAATTAACATGGGAAAAACGCGTTTTGGGACCCCCCTTTTTTCTCGGCCCCCCCTTGACGAACCCCCCCAAAATTTTCAGGGGCTGCTCAGAAACAAAATGTGCCATTTTCCTGAAAATTTCAGCCAATTCCGTCCACAAACACCAAAGTTATTAGACATAGAATTTTCAAAAATCCCATAGAGAAAAAATCCTAACTATATATCCCTACTGGCGACCGCCAGTAGGTAATATATATATATATATATATATATATATATATATATATATATATATATATATATATATATATTCAAAATGAGAAACCAATACTTGTTCGTCAAGGAAATCATCCGGTACTCATACACGATTATCAAAAACTTCGGCTTTTATTTATTAAATTACATTCATCAACGCGTTTCGGGAGTCAAGCTCCCTTGATCACGATATTTGTAATACCATTCGATACTCCTAAAAATACACAGAAGAGGTACTAAACAGTGTAAAAGGACAATTAAAATGCACATAAGTTGCCTTCTAATTTGGCGGCCATTTTAACACTTGCAAGTCAAAGGAATCATTGCACAGCAACAGTGAAGATATGCTACCTATTCAGGACAAACACTGTTAGCAGGGTAATGAATACGAGCAACTTATATTCATTTTATATCTCTCATTTTAAAAGACATATTAAAAAGCTTAGTTTAAATAGCACGCAAGTGCGTGAAGAACATTATTGTTTTCAACCGTTCCAACAATGAGGGTTCCACAATTGTCTGGGCAAGTGCCCCTAGATCTTTAGTGCCTCAAAAGGAGAACATTTTGGTATTCATAAAATTATTCACAATTCCATATCACATGCTGTGCAATTTTCGTCCCAAAATGATTTGTTCCTAAGGCCTTAGACAACTTAGGGAAATTATTCAACTTAATTTGTCTCATAACTATTTCAAACTGATATATTTGGAATGAAAAAACAGTTCATAGTAATGATTTTCAATTAGCGAAAACCTTATTATATCATCATAAAGTGCTAGTGCTTATTTGTAAACAATAATACTCTCTTACTGTAAACAAGCACTCCAAAAATTGCACATAGATCTAAATCTAGAGAATAGAGTGCTAGTGCTTAAATACGTCATATTTACAAAAGTGCTAATGCTTGAATACCAACAATAGTACTTCGTACCCTTTACGTAAACAATCCACTCATATTGCACAATAGAAATATTTTTAGAAAGTGCCAGTGCATAAAAACAATTTGAACAGCATTACTTGATTCATTCCATTATTACAATTACATTTCAATTTTACCTATTATACTACCCTCTATGCATTAAAAAGGGGTAAAGACAAGATTAATTAAAATAACTTTTTGTCAGTTAAAAATATTTCAAATTCATAATTTTGATATGCAGTTTCGGTATACTCGAGGTTGTTTCACTATTACATTAACTCTTCGTGCAATCAGGCTAAACATGTGTATAGATCCTCGTCAACATTCAAACCCTGTGGCTCTTTGCAATTGAACTCTAAGATAAAATACGTTTCCAATTTTCTGAGTTCACCTTTCCTGTTACCTCCTCTCTTTTTCA
This sequence comes from Lissotriton helveticus, assembly GCF_964261635.1. Classification (NCBI taxonomy): domain Eukaryota; kingdom Metazoa; phylum Chordata; class Amphibia; order Caudata; family Salamandridae; genus Lissotriton; species Lissotriton helveticus. The sequence continues at coordinate 1,041,373,202 of NC_136059.1, forward strand.
ATGGGACCTCTGCAATACATGAATATTGGAGTCCTGCGGGGTTACTTTGGTGGTGCGACTCAAAGTGCCGCGCCACAGGGTAGGATCTGTCCTGATTTACAATTGCACGTCTATGCTGCAAGATTCGTTGGTGCACTGGTAGAATCGTGCTGCCAATATATAATTTGGGGCATGGGCATTGTAATAAATAAACCACATATTCACTCTTACAATTGATGGCACTTTTGACTGTTACTGTTTTGTTAAAAGAGGTTATAAAATCCGTGCGATTCATTCCATGCTGGCAAGCTTTACACTTAGAACACTTTTTGAAACCTGGCTTTGGTTTCAGCCAATCGGTGTTGCTTTTCTTCTTTCTATGAACTTGCTTTTTACCACTAGATCTTTCAAAGATTTGGATTTTTTATACGTAACCTCAGGGTTCTTTTTCACCTTCGAACCTAACACTGGATCGTTCTTTATTAAATACCAGTGTTTTCTTAGAATTGCTCTTATTTCTTTATGTTTGGTATTGAAGGTTGTTATGAATCTTGAAGAAACCTGATCTTTACGCATGTTATCCAAATTTTTCAATTTCTGAGTTCTAGATGGTTCAAAAAGTATATTCTGTCTTGACAGCTTTCTAGCTTTATTGGATGCACTTTTGAGGATCGTCTCCTTATAACCTCTTTGAATGAATCTCTGTGTCATTTCAATCTCAATCTTGTCATATTGCTCATCACTGCTGCAGGTACGCCTAGCTCTGTAGTATTCCCCAAACGTAATACTTCTTATAAGAGCCGTCGGGTGGGCGCTTTCAGCACGCAGGATTGAGTTTCCTGCAGTTTTCTTACGGAACACAGTAGTTTCCAATTTATTATCTGTGGGAGTAATCCTAATAGTGAGGAAATCTATCGTTTTTTACTTGAATTCCCCACGAATTCCAGATTTAATGAATTTTGGTTCAAATCCTCCATAAATAGATCGATCGATGTCTCCGTGCCCTGCCACAGCACGAAGACATCATCGATATACCTAACCCATAGTAGGATGTGTTCCGTCCAGTGATCAAGGGGACCCCCTCTGAGCACCTGTTCCTCCCACCAGCCGAGATGTAAATTGGCGTAACTGGGGGCAAAACAGGTGCCCATTGCGGTCCCCCTCTCCTGGAGGTAAAGATCACTGCCAAAGAGAAAAATATTTTTTGTTAGACACCACTCCATAATTTCAAGGATCATTCTGTTTTGTAACACAAGTCGTGCCGGTCTCATATTTAGATAATGCTCACATGCCCTCAGCCCATCTACATGTCTTATGCTTGTGTACAGTGTTGAAATGTCTAATGTTAAAAGAACCATCATTTCTGGATCCCAACAGATATCATATATACATTTCAAAAAGTCTGTTGAATCCTTCAAATATGAAGGGAGTGATCGGACAATAGGATTCAGGAAATAGTCTATATATCGCGATGCGTTCTCAAATAGGCTTCCACACGATGAAATGATGGGCCTCCCTGGTGGACAAGTGGAATTTTTATGAATTTTTGGTAACATGTAAAAGACTGGACCACCGGATTGTCTTGTTTGATGAACTTATGCTCCTCCCAGCTGAGCAGTCCATTTTCTCTCCAGTGGTCCAGTCTTTTATGGAACTCCACTTTCACATTCTCATATTCCTTGGGGTTTATTCTCCTATAGCAACTGCAGTCTTGCAACTGACTCAGTGCCTCCTTCTTGTATTGTTCTTTCCCCCAGAGCACCACGTTACCTCCTTTGTCGGAAGGTTTAACTAGGAGTCCATCTTCCATCTGTAATTTTTTCACTGTGTTATGGAAGAGTGCCTTTTTTGGATTCATTCTGTATTTTCTTTGATTATCCTGGAAATACAAATTTTTCAAGTCCCTTGTTATGTTCTCCCCAAACAGATCTACATTGTCTTTCAAAGTCTGTGGGAGAAACTTCGAAGGAGCTCTAAACGGTGTGTGATCGCTTGCTTGTATATCATTTATTTCTTCAATATTGTCACTCTTCTCCATTTGGGAGGTATCATCCATTAATTCCATCATATCAGTTACAGCTGGTATATCATTGACACTAAGGAAGGTTAAAGGGGTATCTGACATAGTTTCAACGTCCGACTCTTGGATGTTCGTTCGTCCTGCATGTAATTTTGTCAATTTTAATTTTCTGATATACTTATAAAGGTCCATCCTACTGTTTGGATAGTTGAATTCATTCGTGTCACAGTAGGAGAGACCTAACTTCAGGATTGTCTCATCATCCTGGGTCAGCATCACAGAACTCAAGTTAATAATCGTAGTGTCCTTGTCGGTTATTGCAATTGTTTCTTGGTGTTCGAGCGCAAGGTTCTATTTGTTTGCCAGCCTTGTGCTCCTCCTGTACCCCTCACCTCCTCTCCTTTGTCTTCTTTTCCTCAGCCCCTTCCCCATCCTCTTCCCTTTCCCATGCGATGGTCGGACTGTTGCTCCATGATCATAAAATGGAATTCATCCGTGACGGGTAATCTTACATCATTTGGTCCTTTCCGGCCTCCATCATCAGATTCCTGTTCTGAGCCAGTTTCTGAACTTGTGTAACTTTGCATTGGTGTTTCTTGGACAGTTTGCCCATTAAAGATTTTTTGGCGTCTGGCCATATCAAATTTTTTAGCAAAAGTATATATACGCCCTGATTCATAGTCGATGTATATATTACATAAGGACCTAGTTTCCATAGGAAATCCTCAACATTCTATTTGGAATAACTTTGGCGCCAGTGGACGAATATTCACAAATTTCTCTAAGAAAATGGCCTGCTCCGCTCCTTCCCTGAAAGTTTGGGGGTGATTCGTGAAGCAGGGGCCAAGAAAAAAGGGGGGTCCCAAAACATGTTTTCCGCATGCAATTTTCCATAGGACATTTAGCCAGGGCTACAGCCTGAATGGCTGAACGGAATTACACCAAATTTGGCAAAAAGGTAGAGTTCTGTTCGCAGTTCACGCTTTTTGTTGAATGGTGTAAATCCGTTCAGTAGTTACTGAGAAAATCATAAGTAAAATCATAAGTATATCTATAGAAGCTTACCGTACTCTGCTCCTTCCCGAGCACGAGCTGCATGGTCATTGGCTCTCAACTGTCTGTCAACACTCCAAACCAGGAAGTGTTGGCAGCAATCTTGTAAACAGTAAGACAAACAGGCAAAACACGCAAAGGGGGCAGTGTAGAAACACCCTGACCCCCTAGGCTTGCTGAGGGGGTCCCACAAGGACCGCTAAGGCCCCCCCAAAAATTAATTTTTGTTTTAAATCACGGGGTACACGTACCGTACTCTGTACTGGACTCTGTACTGTACTCGGTACTGTACTCTGTCAACACTCCAAACCAGGAAGTGTACTGGAGGTTCCTGGTGGGCGTGTTGGCTCTCAGGGACCCCCAGTATGCCACGGGAATTAGTTCCCCCTCTGCAAACGCGCCAGGGAGCTGCGTTGCAGCGTGGTGTAAAAAGGGGCATGGCCTCATTACACCTCTCTGCAAGACAGCCCCCTGGTGCATATTGGAGTGTGTTGGTGGGTTAGTTGGCCCCCAGGGACCCCCAGTATGCAAGGGGACTTAATCCCCCAACTTAAAACACGCTACAGGGTGCATTTGCACGGTGGTGAAGGTAGGGGGCGGGGCTTGAGGTGATGTGAGTGCAAACATGCCCTGTGGCGCATTTTAAGTTGGGGAATTAAGTCCTCTTCAATCAAGAGGTCCACTAGGGGGCAACTAGTCCAACAGGTATCTCCAGTAAGCACCACAGAGCTGTGTTGCAGAGTGTTGTAAAAAGGGGGCGTGCCCTCTGAACACTTCCCTGGCGCATACTGGAGGTACCTGGTGGGCTAGTTGGCTCACAGGAGACCTCGGTATTGAAGAGGAATTAATTCCTCAGCCTAAAATGCACCACAGGGCGTGTTTGCACACATGTTACCTCAGGCCCCGCCCCCTTCCTTCACTATTGAGCAAAATATTCCTGTAAAATCAGCCGAACTATGAATTCCGATTTACTCACCTGTTATCACAAGAGACATCAGTGCTGCATCTTTGAGCGCACTACTGATCCTGAAAAGTAATTCTAACCATACTTACAGTAACTTGAATTTCCTTCCAGAGGCTAACATTGACTGGTTTCACTTGGAAATTTTTCTAAGGTTGGAGTTTTGGAACTTTAAAAAATTCCTCTAAAATCAGCTGAACTACTAATTTCGATGTACTCACCTGTTATCAGGGGAGACCTCAGTGCTGCATCTTTCAGCCCACTACTGATCCTGAAAAGTAATTCTAATTGTAGTTACAGTAACTTGAATTTCCTTCCATAGGCTAACATTGACTTGTTTTACTTAGAATTTCTTCTAAGTGTGGAGTTTTGGAACTTTAAAAATATTCCTCAAAAATGAGCCGAACTACGAATTCCGATTTACTCACCTGTTATCAGGAGAGACCTCAGTGCTGCATCTTTCAGCCCACTACTGATCCTAAAAAGTAATTCTAACCATACTTACAGTAACTCGAATTAATACATTTTAAAATTATCATTTACAAAACTTTTGAAATTCACTAAAATAGTTAGTTGAGCTAACTATAACTTGCACGCCCGCAATGCACTGCTGATGATGTCACATATTAAATCACTCATGACATGGTCAGTGACATCACTGATGACATCACTGATGACATATCAAATGACATCACTCATGACATCACTCATGACATCATCTAGTGAATGTGTCTTTCTGTAAAGGTTAAATATGTTATATATATATATATATATATATATATATATATATATATATATATATATATATATATATATATATATATATATATTCACTGAAAAAACCATAGGTTAGAGACCATATATAGTTAGCTGGACATTTTATTGACATAAAACCAATGAAATTCCATATATAGTTAGTTGCACTAACTATATATCGCGCACCCGCAATCCACTGCTGATGATGTCACATATTACATCATTCATGACATGGTCAGTGACATCTCAAATGACATCACTGATGACATGACTGATAACAACATCCAGTGATTTTTTGTTTCTGTAAAGTTTAAATATGTCTTACATATTGAAGAATGAGTGGATGTGTAAGTGTCTGGACGAAGGATTTAGTAGGTGCATGACTGACTGTATGACTGAGTGATTAAATGTGTCTCACTGAGTGCATGGGTTAGTGACTAAACTGTCTTAATTTGTGCATCATTATGTCTGTTGTTCTGTAAACTGCTGCATGTGTTGATCAGTAGCTATATGAGTAACTATATGGGTTATTGATTGATTGCCCAAGTATTTGTATGAGAGACTGAGTGTGTGTGTGGCTGGCTGGGAGGTGTGTGACTCTGTGCAGATCAATGTGTACTTGTATCAATGATTGTATAAGAAGGTAAGTATGTGTTAGTATATGTTTGAAAATGTAAGGTGCTCTATGTTTAACTGTATAGACAAGAAAATGGAAGTGTCATTGATTCTTTACAGGACTGACTAGGTGTGTGAGTAACTCCATGGATGAGTGGCAGACTGTGAGTGTCTGTATAGGTGTATGAGTGCATATGATAGTGTTGTAAAGATGAGTGATTGTATGTATGAATGATTGTATGGGTGAATGAGTGAAGGTGTGTGTAGACGTAGGAATCAGTGAGTGCGTATGTAGTAACTAGTATTGGTGTGTCAATGGTTTCAAAAATTATACTCTGTATTTAACACTGGGTGAAACAGAGGTTATATTAAAATGTGAGGAGATGCATTGTATTGTCACATGAATGATATCATCAGTGATGTGGTCATTGATGTCAAATGAGATGTCATCAGTGATGTCATCAGTGATGTCATTTGAGATGTCATCAGTGATGTCATCAGTGATGTCACTGACCATGTCATGAATGATGTAATATGTGACATCATCAGCAGTGGATTGCGGGTGCGCGATATATAGTTAGTGCAACTAACTATATATGGAATTTCATTGGTTTTATGTCAATAAAATGTCCAGCTAACTATATATGGTCTCTAACCTATGGTTTTTTCAGTGAATTTTCAAGGTTTTGTAAATGCTAATTCCTAACTATATATGGTCTATAACCTATGGTTTTTTCAGTGAATTTTCAAGGTTTTGTAAATGCTAATTCCTAACTATATATGGTCTATAACCTATGGTTTTTTCAGTGAATTTCAATGGTTTTTTAATAGCAAATATCATAAGCTGTCGAATGTCAAGTACGTGGTAAGTAAAAACATTTTCGTGTTTATGCACACTGATCTGCTTTGAATGCTGCCCCCCACCCCTCATTTCTATTAGGAGTACTCTCTCTTTGCAGATAGTGAAGGGTAGTTAACGCAGGCCTTTGCCCCCGTTGTAATCCGTCGTGCCTGCTTCTCTCTCCATTTGATTGATTGTTCTCTTTGGTTCATTCTCTATTTACAAACAAGCACAGAGTCGCAATACTCTGTTTAGTCTTTGCAGATAGCGAAAAATCGTGTAAAAAAACAAAAGGAATCGAGCAAAATCAGTAGGCCACTAATGGGATCTCTTTTTGACCTCGCTAAAATAGAAACATTAGGAACAACCTGTTGAAAATAGCAATGTGTATGTACATAAGCGGCGTTCATTTGTGTTCACAGTACCCCTTGTTGATTGTTTGAATCGAGCATTGAATTGTTCGAAGTTGGTTCTCTTAAGGATCTTCTCTGCCTGCAAACGAGGAAGAATAGGAATATTCTCTCTCCCTTTGCAGATAGTGAAGGGTAGGTAACGCAAGCCTTTAACACTTCGTACCTATTTCATTCCTCATTGATTGATTGATTGTCCGAACATTGACTGTTTGGGAATTAGTTCTTTTTGGAGGTATTCCCTGTTTGCAAATAAACGTAGGAAAATCTTTGCAAGTAGTGAAAGTGTAGGTAATGCGGACCTTTCTCCCCCGTTGTAATCTGTCATGCCTATCTACTCCCCACTGATTGATGCACCTGTTTCACCCGGACCATTTACTAGAGATAGGTCATCTGGCCCAACAAGAGAGCACCCCTAGTGAAAAGGACATATGCAATAATAACGAAGTGATCACTGTATCCTGTTAACAGAAACTTTAGCATGAAACAACCTGGAAAGAAAAGAATAGGAAAACGAAAATCAGTAGGCCACTGATGAACTTTTTATTAAATAACAAACAAAGAAACGATAACAATACATAATGATAAAACCTATTATTGTCCTAGAAACAAGAAACGTTAGAAGTAAGCCCGTAATAAGAAACCTGAAAACATCGCCCCTCACTGCCCCAAAACGTGTCTGTCCCACCGCCTGCCACGGCCAAATAACGGCAAACTGGGAAAGATAGAAGTCAGCAGACATCCGCCCCATTCTAGAAACTTCCAAAGGGCAACAGGTTTTCGGCTACGCCCAGCCGGAAGCAACACATATAAGGCGGGTCCTGCTGCCACGCCTCGGCCAGGAGATCATCACGTAGGGTGTAGCCGGAGGAGAGGCCGAGGCCAGCGGGACCCGGCCAGGGGGATTGACAACGCTGGAGAGTTGCAGGGGGGGGAATGTCCGTGTCCTCGACCCTCCCCTCTCTCTCCCAGTCCGGCCGCGGTGGCCCTTGACAGTTGCAGGTAGTCCCGCCACATTCTCTACCTGTCCGGCCACCAACGGCCGGGGCCGATGGGATCCGGCTGCAGCCGATAAACCAAGGAACCCGTTCATGGGGCCAGAGCAAGGGGCGTCCGGCCGACATCCACCGGAAGCCCGGCCCGAAGACGGACGGGACATTTCTTCTTTCTTCAATAATGGCTTTGACAACACTGGGGGGGATGTCTTGCACATGCCTCCGACCCCCCCCCCCTCGTCCACATCGCCTGGTCCGGCCATAACAAATCTCAAGCGAGACGCCGTGGGGTGCACTGGGAGGGAGAGACGGTGCGAACAGGCCTCTCCCGCCTCCCCAGTGGAGGCTTCCCACCTGCACCCTCAGCGCTCCAGGTGCCCGGAAAAGGGTTCTTCCACTGTGGCGATGCTGCAACGTCTCGCCCGGCAGGGTGGAGCCCGTCCGCTCATTTGACCCCGCGATCGCCAGTAGCTACCGAACTCTCAAAATGGCGATCGACCTGGCAAGAGCGGGCCCAGCATAAAGAAATGGCCCGGTCACTGGTTGACTCCACCACCGTAGTCCTCCACGACCTTGAAGATTCTAGAGGAGCCGCGGGAGTCTCCGACCCCCGCAGACACCCCCGATGGGGAATGACTGCCATGATTGCCCGTGGAGTGACGAAACTGTATCCGCGGGACGTCGGCGCTCCCATGCTGGCGCCAGCCTCACTTTGAATTACTAGAATCCTGCAAACCTCAGTTCCGGTGAAAGCACACTGTGACCCGGTAGGAAAAATTGTTGCACCCCCTCCCCTTTTTGACTGATAGTTCAAACCACCGATCCTTTCCTTTGCCCTTTTACCAGAACTTTGGACTGCCTCCCCCTCTTTTACATTTTCTAGAGAAAACAAAACATTAACTACTACATTAGCATAGCAGTTGACACCAGAACTGTTTTCAAATTGAAAACCAACAACATCTTCAACAGAATCCTTTTTGTTTCTGCTGTGACCCTGCTACAGCACAGGCATTGTCCCCAGCAGTAATTCTGCAATGCCGGTAAGAATAGCTGTGGTGCCTACTGGACTCACTCACCCCCGCGGCGCCGCACGCCGTTATTTGCTGGGCGGCAACTTACTAGACATCACCTTCGTGCCATCTAGATTTCAGCGCGTTCTGCTGCCTTCGAACTATTCGCACAACAGACTGCTACTGACGACCCACCCCCAGGCAACATCTTCTGAATTTTCATAATTTGAAAGAACTAGTAACATGTCCTCATCAGGAATTTCCTCATGAAAAGTCTGCAATGATGATTCTTGTAACTCTATGGTCTCCAAACATTCGATAAATTCGCCATCAAGAGATTGATCAAAAAAATCATTCAAGTCATCTCCTCCTTGTGAGAATATTTCATTATTGGTGCTGTCAATTTCAATAAATGTATTGGATAATTCAAAAGAAATTACCACGGTCTCTTCGTTGTTTAAATGTTTTTACTGTTTTTGTTTTGTTGTATATATTTATAAGTTATTAAAGTTTTATAATCCTACTACTTTGTTGGAGTGCTATATATTTTTAATGTGACACATAAATGTAAAAACTTTGATGTACAAAGAGTCATCCCTGGAATCTTCCGCTTCAGGCTCGGTCCCCTCCCCAATCACAATACAGGATGGTTTTCAGATAGTAGGAACACGTGTGGTGTGACGGATCTCATCGGGTGTGGGCCTTGATCTACTATAACTCCTTTGAAGAGGGGTGATTCTTTACAGCTGGGGCCATAAACTACATCTGCAGGGCTAGCTGATAGCCTGGACAATCGGACACAGAGGAAGAGGAGTGTCAGAGGGTGCGGTAGTGAATAGGGTGAAAGGGAGGTGTCGGGCGGGCACAGAGTGTGATTCTCAGGGAAGAGCAGCGCAGATGGGGAGAGGTTTATTGCCCATGCATAACACAGAGAGCGGGGGTGAGCAGTGCCTGGGGAAGATGCTTGCGAGGGGGAGCCATGCTACGAATCGACAGCGTGCAGAGAGTGGGTCTGGTCAAGGCATCTAAAATGGCTGCCGTGCACGACAAAAGTGTGGCATTTCAAAAAAGGCAAGATGGCGCAAACAATGTTTTTCAACACTTCCTCATTTCCTTCGAATCGAACGTTAACAGACGTTGGTGCATATTACCAAAGTTAAGCGATATTTATCGCTAACGATGCTTACCAACGAATTTTTTACCGCTAAGCATCGTCAGAAATTATCGAAGATAAACCTTGCTATTATCAAGGTTTATCGCAAATGCGATAAAAAACGACCGCAATACATTAATATCGCTGAAAACTCAGCGATATTCATGCATTACCGAGCTAATGCTCTTAGCCATGTTATCCACCTCCCATTGGATAACATGGCTAAGAACTGCTCAGGGCAGGTGTTAGTTTTGGGAGATATTCGCGCTTAGCGCGAATATCTCCAAAAGTTGGTAATAGGAGATATATATCTTGCATGTTGTAATGCAAATTATTGTGGTATATGGAACTCATACCATAATCTCTCAGGAAAGCAGAAACTGATCCTTTTGGGACCGCCTGAGAAGGCCTAGGGGGTGAGGGGTACTCTACTTTGCCCCCTTTTCACGTTCCGAACTATTTTATTTTACTCTCTTCTGTAATTACACAAAATAGCAGCGATAAGATGCATCAGAGACACACAGTGAGAGAAAGGAGGCCGGAGATGAAGAAGAGATGTCAAATACACATTGGAGATAATATAGTGGGAGAAGGGAAGTAAATATGAGTAAACTTACCATGTAACATAAAAATGTTGCACTCTATACTATAAGTCTCATTTTATACTACAATCACTTCGCTACAACCTCATAAATTAAAAATAAAAATGAATAATGTCTCAAACAATTTTTGATTTCTAAATATAAATTTATTCTTCTGAATTTTCTAAATTTGAAAGAACTAGTAACATGTCCTCATCAGGAATTTCCTCTTCAATCATCTCATCTGGAATCTCCTCATTAAAAGTCTGCAATGATGATTCTTGTAACTCTATGGTCTCCAAACATTCGATAAATTCGCCATCAACAGATTGATCAAAAAAATCATTCAAGTCATCTCCTCCTTGTGACAATATTTCATTATTGGTGCTGTCAATTTCAATCAATGTAGTGGAATCATTCAAGTCATCTCCTCCTTGTGACAATATTTCATTATTGCTGCTGTCAATTTCGATCAATGTAGTGGACAATTCAAAAGAAATTGCCACGGTCTCTTCATTGTGAGCCATTTTATTTTGAAATTGCTTGCTGTAAATTGCAGAAAAAAATAATCACTTTTATTTATCGTTTTTAGTAATACATAATATAAAACTAACTTTATCAAGTATTTAGTATAACAGAAGGACTGCAAATAAATAACAGAAAACATTTTTCAAATTATCTTCAAGTGTACAACATAGTTCCCCTTACAAATTAAAAACTCACCTTTTTAAAAGTAGGAGAAGTGTTAGTACTGTGTAAATCAAACACCAGAAATTCACCACCAAAAATTCCTCACAAATGTACCTCAGACAGTAGTATCACAAAATGGCTGTGGTTTCCTCTCATTTGAGATATATACATAACCAATTAACTTTCATCACACACAAATACAAAACCAAAGTAACATTTTAATTGGTTCTAAATTTCAACACTTTCAAATGTGTTTTCCCCATGCAATTTTCCATAGGACATTTACATACGTCTACAGCCTGAATGGCTGAACGGAATTACACCAAACTTGGCAAAATGGTACATCAAACCTAAGAGGTCAGGAAGGATCTACTATGCCCCCTTATGGTCATTTGCCCCTTCGCTTTGGCCTCCTCTTGTCTCTCGATCCTACCGAGAGACAAGATGGCGGCCGCAACGGACTGTTTGGAATGTTTACAGACGCCGGAGAACCAATCAGCTTCGCAAAGCTCCGTAACGCGAAAAGTACGCGAAGCGGAGCGCTGTTACAGATATATATCTTTTTTTGAACGTTAATTTCTCAAAATCCACTGGAGCACATGTATTGAGACCTAGCAAAGGCACATCGGGCTACCAGTCCCTAATATTTTGCCAAGTTTCGTGCAAATCCATTCAGCCGTTCGATTATTATTATTATTTTTTTTTTTTTGCCCCGCGGGGCCCTTTTAAAACCTCCACATCAAACCTAGGGGGTCAGCGAAGATCTACTATGCCCCCTTATGGTCATTTGCCCCTTCGCTTTGGCCTCCTCTTGTCTCTCGATCCTACCGAGAGACAAGATGGCGGCCGCTACGGACTGTTTGGAATGTTCACAGACGCCGGAGAACCAATCAGCTTCGCTTCACAAAGCTCCGTACCGCGAAAAGTCCGCGAACCGGAGCGCTGCCCGGTCCGCTATTACAGATATATATCTTTTTTTGAACCTTTAATTTCTCAAAATCCACTGAAGCACATATATTGAGACCTAGCAAAGGCACATCGGGCTACCAGTCCCTACAATTTTGCCAAGTTTCGTGCAAATCCATTCAGCCGTTCGGGCTAAAAGTGAGGCCAACCGCCCTATGGGAAACTCAATGTTAAAAACACGTTTTGGGACCCCCCTTTTTTCTCGGCCCCCCCTTGACGAAACCCCCCCAAATTTTCAGGGGCTGCTCAGAAACAAAATGTTCCATTTTCCTGAAAATTTCAGCCAATTCCGTCTACAAACGCCAAAGTTATTAGACATAGAATTTTCAAAAATCCCATAGAGAAAAAATCCTAACTATATATACCTACTGGCGACCGCCAGTAGGTAATATATATATATATATATATATATATATATATATGCCAAGGTGTATTGAAGAATGAATGCATTTACAAGTGCCTAAAGGAATTATTTCGTATGTGCGTGACTGACTGTTTAAGTGAGTGATTCAACGTGTCTTACTGAATGCATGGGTTAGTGATTAAACTGTGTAAAAGTCTGTATTAGTCTCTCAGTTGGTGTGTAAGCAACTGCATGTATTGCTGAATAGCTACATGAGTGTCTATCTAGGTTATTGATTTGTAGTCTGAGTATCACAGGGCCTCCAATTGAGTGCGGTGCAGTGAGACGGGTGGGGTGCATCACCATGGCTGCCCAGGTGCGAACAAATGATGTTGCTGTGCGTAATGATGTGATCTCTGACCTGATTCAGTCTCATCTCTGTCTCATTTTAAAGACCTGCTGGACCGTACTGTAGCCCTGAGCCAGTGGGCAGCGGTGCCCTACAGACACCTCTTGAGCGCGGTGCTGCAGGAGGGGTGAGGTGCATCACCCTAAGTGCGCACATGTGAAAAAGCGATGTTGCTGTGCGTAATGATGGGATCTCTGACCTCATTCAGTCACTACAGACATGTGGCGCTTTGGCTTTTAGGGCACGGTAGTGAGCTTATTACTAAGTGTACATGCACACAGGCTTACGCCACTGCATTACATGCGCACATTATGCTTCTAGCATGTGCTCTGTTCCTTTCTATGTAAACCTTCATATAACATATTATTATTTAACCTTGTGAATTCTCGAGCACTCCAACTCCTCTTTGAACCACGATTACCACTAACAGTTGGTAGATCATACTTCAAAAACGAAGGATGCACTCAACTCCTATTTTCTATCAAGTTTGAAATAAACCATTTACCTCCAGACATTTCCACCATTAAATTATTTCTTCCTTTTCAGACATTCAATTGATTGCCTCAAGAAGGGCAGAGCGGGAACTGACCCCGCAATGATGCCCTGGGCATTCTGACACCTTCTATCGTGGTATCAAGACACCGTTCCCTGACCGGAGACGTGATCTACCGTACAAACGTACCCCGGATTCGAAGCTTGCACCAGCACGTCGTGGGACACACAGGTGGTGGCAGGTGAACAGTGAAGCCTCAGTGTGCAAGACCTACAATTGACACAGTGTGGGGGAAGGGGCAGCACCTTGGGTGCACAGGTGCATGCAAGCGATTTTTCCGTAGCTAAAATGTGGACTATTTTATCAAAGAATGGCGATAACATTATCGACACTTTAGCGGCAGTACACGGCCGCTAAAGCAGTGATAATGGGCTTGATAATATGCCCTTGTGAATTCCCATAGAAGCCCAGGTTCACACCAGAACCTGGGCTTCTGTTGGAATTCACAATGTTATCGCCGTTCCTTGATAATATGGCCCCTAATCTCTGGCCTCATGTGTTTCATTTTAAGGACATGCTGAACAACACTCTTTCTCGTGGACCCCAGCGTCCTAGACAAACAGGTGACGTTAGGGTAAACACTAATGGCTGGGTGCAGTAGGCCGACGCTCTGTCTCCTCCTCCCTCTCTTCTTTTGACTCTCCCTCCCCTTATCCCTTCCACCCACTCCCCCTCCCTTCCATTCTCACTAGTGTCCTTTCATTCGGACTACCTTTCTTTACCTCTTCCACATAGTACACATACTTATGTTTCATTTTTGTCTTGCAGATTTCCTACGCTGCTTCCACTGGAGTCCAACCCACATTTTTTATATTATACTGTTTGTTCTATGAAACTTACGTTTCTATTTATTTGTGTTTTAATAAAGGTTACTTTTTTTCAAATAAATAACTGAGTACAGAGGTCTTTTTCTGACAACACTTGTCTATTATTTATAGTGAAAATCATCTGTTTATAGGCGATTTTAAGGGCAAACTTTTCTAATATTACAGTGCAACTACCAAACATCATCTAACTGACTATTAGACAAATGAAGCCTGGGTAATTCTACAACTGCAAGAGTTTTATGAGTGTATCACTTTATAACACCATAAGTACTGCCTGTGTGATTACAGAACAAATAAGGCACTGCCTAGGACCACCGAGGCTTCAGGGACTGCAGAGGCCCACCCTGCATATTTAAGTAAAGCCCAGGAGTGTGGCGATACCCGGACGTCAGTTGGCCTCGAACCCTCCGAACAATTAATAAATAGCTGGGAAGGTGGCGGTCCCCTAGGCTGCAAAACATCTCTGTGCCCTTCCGCGCCTAATTTACATGTGACATTAAGATCCCCAGTCCCACAGAGACCCCGCAATATAATAATTGGATTGGCCATGGAACATTACCCACCAGGGGACTCATTTAAAAGAACGGGTGAGACCCCGCTTTTTTTTGTCGTTTCTTTTTTTCTCTCCATTTTTACCATCCGCATCCCCGCTATTAAACCGATACAAGGTTTTCCTCCTCTCACTTAGAGTCAAACAAGTATTTGCTATCACAGGGTGGAAGCCATGCACCAGCCCTCTAATAGCAAACAGAAATGTCCTGCGAATGCACACCCTGGGACATTGTATGTGCTGCGTATGACATGTCACCCTCCCTAGGGCCATGATGCATTTGTTAGTATAAATGCATACTAACACTACTAAGACATGTATAGTACAGCAACCAGAATATAGTGAAGAGGCAGAAGAAGCGCAAAATCTAAAAAATATAAATGCTACCAGAAGTCGGATGACATAGTTCAATGAGCCGACGACCCTGGCACGAGTAGAAACAGCTACACGAAGAAAACGGGTCTTCAGCACAACGTAAGCAATTTTGAAATATTGGTCAGTTGTGCTTTCTTTTTACTTTATCCCGCTCGTCACCAAATGTATGTAGTGAAGAGGCAGACAGCAGTGGATCCGATAAGTAGATTTATTACAGAAAAACAAATTCTAAAAATATAAATGCTACCAGAAGTCGGATAACATAGTTCAATGAGCCGACGACCCTGGCACGAGTAGAAACAGCTACACGAAGAAAACGGGTCTTCAGCACAACATAAGCAATTTTTAAATATTGGTCAGTTGTGCTTTCTTTTTACTTTATCCCGCTCGTCACCAAATTTATGTAGTGAAGAAGTAGACAGCAGTGGATCCGATAAGTAGATTTATTACAGAAAAACAAGACACCTGAAACAGCCACCAACAGGAGCAGACAGCAAGGCAACTGTCTTCTCCAGCACCATGTACAAACTCCGCAAGGTTCACCTCATGACAGCCCTACATTCTAACATTACATACTTAGATTCTAGTATGAATTACATAGTAACATTCTACTATGACTTAAGTTGGAATACTACACAGAGCACATGATTTTACAGCAATGAGTTCATGCCTTCATCCACGAGACCGGTAGGGGTAAGTATTTCGCTTCCCACGCCCTATGTTGTATAAACGCAAAATAACACTACTTCCACAGGTATGCTACAGCTCCCAGAGCACATCACTTTACTGCAATGAGCTCACAATTTAGGCTCACAGTTTAATCCCCGAGTCTTCACACAATTAGGGGTGAGTAGTTCACTTCCCACTCACTATATACTATAAACGCATACTAATACTACTTACACACTTATACTACAGAGGCTAGTATCCTACAGCGCTCAGAGCCCTTCACTTTACAGCAATCAGCTCTGTTTGATCCCCGAGTCTTCACACCGGTAGGTATGAGTACTACGCTTCCCACTTCCGGTATTGTATAAACACACGGTACCGGTCAGTAGTTTGCTTCCCACTCCCTGTATGGTATAAACACCTACTAACACTACCTGCACATGTATACTACAGCGCCCAGAGCCCATCATTTTACAGCAATCACCTTGGTTTCATCCCCAAGTCTTCACACCGGTAGGCATAACTACTTCGCTTCCCACTTCCGGTATGCTATCAACACACAGTAGCAGTCAGTAGTTCGCTTCCCACTCCCTGTATGGTATAAACGCCTACTAACACTACTTGCACACGTATGCTACAAACACCAGACCACATCACTTTACAGCAATGAGCTCACAGTTTAGACTCTCTGTTTCATACCCGAGGGTAGCACCATATCATATCAGCACCATGTCAGTCTGAGCAACACTGCACTTTCAGACCGGTAACAGTGACTACTTTGCTTTGCACTCCCCCACAAAGCTTACAGTGCTCCTACCCTCCTTTCCTACTTTTTTCACCCTTTTTTCCCCGTACTCGCTTCAACGGAATCACAAAATGGCAGCCACCACATCCTAGTTGCAACACCATCACAGCCAATAAGCAGCAAGCTCCTGCTCGTAACGCCTCAGCCAATCAGATGGCAGAATTCCCAAATATCGTTATTTGTAAATGTTGATATTTCTCAAAAACTACTGAACGTATTTACACCAAATAAACAAAAGCGTGCTTTCTACACCAAGACCCTTCTCCCTGCCAAATCTAGGGTAATTCCGTTCCCCTTTCGACCTGTAGCCTTGTCTAAACTTTCCTCTTGTAATTAACATTGAGAAAACACGTTTAAGGACTCCCACTTTTATCTAGGCCCCCCCTTGATGAATCACCTCCAAACTTTCAACATAGGAGCTGATATGTAGAAGGAATTAGTTTTCAACTTTCATGAAGATTCATCAAATGACGCCAAAGTTATAAGTAAAACAATAAATGCTCTTCCTATTTAAACTCGGTCCTAACTCTATAACTACCTACTGGCGACCACCAGTGGGTACCAAAGAACAAATTAGAATAGTTACTTGATTCTTTTAGCTTTCAAAACTTCTCTCTATTACTGTCTTTCTAATCTTCCATATAAACAATTTTATTAATATTCAAGTACACATAGAAGTCAGAAATGCAACGTATTCTATCAACACACTTTCTAAAACATTCTACAACACGTGAAGGTTAAAAGTTCATAATTTGTTTTAAACCTAACGATATTTTTTGCAACATTTTCTTGAACATTTAACGGCACGTGCAGGTTAAAAGTTCACGATTGTTTTAATTTTGAACACTGCATTCCAAATGCAAGTAGCAGGTGTGGTTGAGTTGATCAAATGTTATCCTATAATATGTGCCCCAGGTTCAAACTGCTTTTTCTTAGCCAATCTCAAAGATGCTTTTCCACAAAATGAATGTGCACCCTACTGTTAAAAAACAATGCTTTTCTTCTCCCAATCAGGTACCGTTTTGTATGCGAAAAGAAACTAGTTCCCATCTTTAAACATATCTCTTATTCTACGAATGAACTGCATGAGCTACAGACATCTTTCCATACCTTCCAGCCATACCTTCAAAATGCTAGGACATAGCTATGTTTTCTGGTGCAAGAGGTAAGCAGAACAGAGATGTATTGACTTAGATCTAGGTTTACAAAATGAGGACATTAAATGGTTTGGACAGAGAGGATTGAAGTGACACCCTGACCTCATGATTGTGCACTGTGGTGGTAATGACCTAGGCACATTTACTGGGGTAGGTTTGGAAATGCTTATGAAGGACACCTTTGGACAATTGATGTTAGTTTGGGAAACAACCTTTACAACGCAACTTTTACAACGCACTACCATTACAACTAAATTTTTACAACGCAAAAACCATTACAACGCATGTATTTACAACGCATTTTTTTACAACGCAGGTACCTTTACAACGCATACCATTACAACGTAAGTATTGGTAAGTATATAATTATAATTTAAATTTTATATGTTTGGTTTTTTTTAAGGGGTATTTTTAGGGTTCAGGGTCAGTTTTCAGTTTTTGGGTAAAAGGGTATTTTTAGGGTTCAGGGTGAGTTTTCAGTTTTTGGGTAAAGGGGTATTTTTAGGGTTCAGGGTCAGTTTTCAGTTTTTGGGTAAAGGGGTATTTTTAGGGTTCAGGGTCAGTTTTCAGTTTTTGGGTAAAAGGGTATTTTTAGGGTTCAAGGTCAGTTTTCAGTTTTTGGGTAAAGGGGTATTTTTAGGGTTCAGGGTCAGTTTTCAGTTTTTGGGTAAAGGGGTATTTTTAGGGTTCAGGGTCAGTTTTCAGTTTTTGGGTAAAAGGGTATTTTTAGGGTTCAGGGTCAGTTTTCAGTTTTTGGGTAAAGGGGTATTTTTAGGGTTCAGGGTCAGTTTTGGGTTTTTGGGTAAAGGGGTATTTTTAGGGTTCAGGGTCAGTTTTCAGTTTTTGGGTAAAAGGGTATTTTTAGGGTTCAGGGTCAGTTTTCAGTTTTTGGGTAAAGGGGTATTTTTAGGGTTCAGGGTCAGTTTTGGGTGTTTGGTATTTTTAGGGTTCAGGGTCAGTTTTCAGTTTTTGGGAAAAGGGGTATTTTTAGGGTTCAGGGTCAGTTTTGGGTTTTTGGGTAAATGGGTATTTTTAGGGTTCAGGGTCAGTTTTGGGTTTTTTGGGTAAAGGGATATTTTTAGGGTTCAGGGTAAGTTTTGGGTTTTTGGGTTAAGGGGTATTTTTAGGGTTCAGGGTCAGTTTTGGGTTTTTGGGTAAAGGGGTATTTTCAGGGTTCAGGGTCAGTTTTGGATTTCTGGGTAAAGGGGTATTTTTAGGGTTCAGGGTCAGTTTTGGGTTTTTGGGGTACAGGGGTATTTCTAGGGTTCAGGGTCAGTTTTGGGTTTTTGGGGTACAGGGGTACAGGGTAAAAATAAAATAAAATTAAATTTAAATTAAATCAATTAAATGAAATGAAATTAAATTAAATAACATTACATTAAATTAAATTAAATTAGATTATTTTTAATTATTTTAAATTAAAAAAATTAATATATACTTACCAATACTTACGTTGTAATGGTATGCGTTGTAAAGGTACCTGCGTTGTAAATACATGCGTTGTAAATACATGCGTTGTAATAGTTTTTGCGTTGTAAACATTTCGTTGTAATGGTATGCGTTGTAAAAGTATGAGTTGTAACGTCATACATCCGTTAGTTTTGCCTCAAACTGTCTTTGTATATTCCAATATATGCCACAAAGACAGAAGTGGAAATGATCCAAACTATTTTGTCCTCAGATTGAAAAATCTCGGAAGAAAGTCAACAAAGATGTGTCTTCATACCTCAGAGATCACAAAATGGGCTCCATCTACAACAACAACATACGTTTTGATATGGGGGATAGCTACAGAATTGATGGAGTACACTTGACAGATCAGGGAAACCGAGTTTTCCTGAATAACTTGAAGCTTTGCATTCACACTTATATGTAGCGCCAACTAATGAACACAAGGGCTCTTTTTAGAGCCACATTATAACTTACAACTTAGGCCTGCTATTTTGGGGCCAGATAACAGTAACTCCCGGACCCTCGCCAAAATGTATTCTCCACACAGCTGTGGCGCAGCGGCCAGACCATCTCACTTTGCAGCACAGACCTCTCACTTTGATCCCCGGCTCTACTCACCCATAAGGGTCAGTAGTTTGCACTCTGCAAATACCGTATTGATTTACCTTCGCACTCCCTATACAACACCACCTAAGCACCATATACATGTGGTAAATAAATAAATAATACCTCTCTTTTTGACTAGACATATATCATAACAGATAGCTCATTAAATAAGAGTCAAGATTCGAGGTAGTAGGAGTTTCGCAGGTTTTATTACAGCATAAGGACAGGAACAGGACAACCTGCATAGGAATAGGATGACAGGGCCCAGCAGCTGCTGGGGCTGGATCTGGGATGAGCGCGCTGACTTTTAATAACAATACATGAGCATATATACATAACGCAAACACATAGCATTACATTGCAGTAGGCGTAGCAGTGGGTGGAGCAGAAGGCGTGACGCGTAGCAGTCGCGAAAGATAAGGGCGAAAGTAGGTGTAACTGGGCGTATACATAGACATGTGATGCAAACGTAACAGAATATGTCATGAATAGGGCGGAAACCATGGAGGGGGCTACCTAAGGAGCCGGGACCTCTAACCTGATGGTGCGCGCAAACTAGCAATGACGTATCACTAGGAGAAGCTGGGGGCTATGAACTCTGTGCTAGGAGCAGAGACTGAAGTCTGGAGAGTCAGGGCGACATGTACCTAAACAGTATCTAGTATCTGATGTTTAGAGAACATGTTGATATAAACTAGAAGTCAGGAGAGGAAAGGCTGACTTGATTCTAAGACTGGACCATGCATTATTCTACATGTAGTGCGTGATGAAGAATATTAAATGACCATTAAATGCAGTATTTCTCTAACGTGGAGACGTGAAGGCTAGACAATGACGGAAACTATTGATGCAGTTCAGTAGCTTAGGAATGCAGAGAAGGAGGACTGAACTGATAACTGGAATCATAACATATTCTTGGCAGACTCAGAGGCTGAGCCAGGCTGGACCGGGCACTGCGAGGCAGGAAGTAAGTGAAGGGTCGAGGATACAGGTGGGGGCTGTATCGCTCCTCAGCGAAGCTTCAGGAGACAGGAGCTGAATCTGGTGTCCAGGCCCTTTTGAGGCCTAGAAACGGGGATTTTATAATAGAATAACGTGCACACTGAGAAACGTGGCAACGTAGCTTTACATAGGCCTGATATTCGTAGTATTCACGAGGACTGGAAACTGGCATACTAGAGGTGGACACAACTGTAATTGCGTCATTAATCGAACATGGGGAACGCATATGCATATTTAATCATGCACACATAACATATGATGGATGACACGTAGGGACACAGAACATGGCAAAATGTACTTTTCCACATTCCCTCCTTGTCACTACGTTTCCATCAGGAAACATCAATTTTCATGATACCGTCTATCATTTCATACAGTATCATTTGCTCGTCTCGAATTATCCTGGAACGGGATGTAGAACGGGGCTTGGGACTAGGAATACAAGAGGTAGCACAAATGCCGCAAATCGCAGGGCCACATTGTATACAGAGGCAGCAGCTGAATATGATCGCTACTGCAATACCTAGAAAGGACAATATTTTCCATCCCCAGGCGGAAATTATATTCCAGAACCAACCGGACCATGTCCAGGTGCCTGGGTCTTGATGTAACAGATGGGCAATTTTATGGAGTCTGGTTATAGCTGAATAAACAGACGGCGCGTTATTTGGAATGAAAATGCAGCAACTAGATCCGATGACTCTACAGGCCCCGCCCCTATCGGCCAGTATGACGTCAAGGACGAGACGATTCTGTAAAACGACAAATCTCATAGCAGATTGCTCTTCGGTTAAGTTACCTAGAGCAGAGGCAGTCTCATTTACTACAGCTTCGAGGGTTCTGGTTAACCTACGGATCAGTTTACTATTCTGGATAGGTCCTATAAAGAAGAAGAAACCTCTGTTGAAATCTGTATACTGTTCTAGAGCAGTTTCAGTATAATCGACAATTGGGGACTCCCTTTTATGTCTAATGTGTACTAGATGTGTATTCCTATGATAATCAGGTGGGGCTAGAAAAACTGGTGGCAGTAGGAAGGCAATGTAACAGGTTCCCTCCCAATCGAGGGGCAGACGAACATATGCGGTTTGACCACAAATAAAATAAGAATGACGTGAAGCTTTGAAGATAGACTTCCCACTGTCACTATACTTGACAATAGTAGTACAATCACTATGTCCTACATGTACGGAACCATAATTTCGGACACATAATTCGCCTTTGACTGGTAGTACTGAAATAGCAGGTAAGTCTGGAGTAGTATGAGACTGAACATTCAGGACCATGAAATTCGACGAATAATTACCTAAATTATACACTTCATTTTCTAGATCTAACCCTGTTCTGTGGGGGAGACCTTGCTTGTCTGGAAAACATGTACTGTTAAGAAAAGACATATCTGTTGAGGATGACGTTAACGTGGACCATGCTCCACACGAACCATTATGTGAGAATGGATAAGGAAAAAGTGGCAGGACTCCCTTCGGTATCTGGAAAGGGGGGAGTCGACCACACACCCAACAATTAGTGGCATTGCTGGACTGGTGTGAGTAATGTAACATGCGGATAAATGAGTTATTTCGCATGGCGAGGCGGTAAGAGAGTTCATGAGGGGGCAGATCACTAAACGTGTGCTCTGCTGTAACATTAGAAGACTTATTTACATGTGAAACTGAGAAACACAGATAAAATGCATAACTAGTGCAGGAAATCATAATGCTGAGAAATAATATGAAACTTAGAAAAACGATACATCGGATTGAGTTTTGACTAACTCTCTCACTATGGGGGTCTATTTTATACATGTCAGAAACAGTCTAACCGTTTCACCTAGGGGAGGACTTAGACAATCAAACTGACTGACTTATTTTACTAGACCGGAGTTTTAGCTTGTACTCCTGTTGTGGAGTTTTCTCTATCAGGGGAGGGGTTGTAGCAATGTCTTTTGCGGGACAGTCCTTGAGAACAATGCTTTGGCAATCCTTCAAATCCTGGGAAATGTTTTTTAAGACGGGTTTCAGTCCATTAAAAAGTTTAATATGAGAAAGGTGCACCCAGCCTTTGCGTCCTTCCAACTTCACGGCTGTACGGGTGGTGAGGAGGACCTGTCGGGGCTCTTTCCAACGAGGCTCCAGCGGACTTGATCTGTCAAAGTTGCGGACCATCACCATGGATCCTGGAACGATTTCGTGCGGTGCCACCTCGGTATTGTCTGGAAATGCGGCGGCAACCTGTGAACGACATGAGTTGAGGGCAGACATCAAGGAAGCTAGGTAATCTGTCAGCATATTACTTGAAACATCGGTAATACTTCGGGGTCTAGGAGTACCCCACATATTAGGGGGGCGGCCGAATACGACCTCATACGGGGACAGACCTGATCTGGAATGTGCGACCATGCGCATATAAAACAAAGCGACTGGCAGAGCTACTAGCCAGTCCACACCTTTCTCTTTACATATTTTTGCGATACGAATTTTTAGAGTCTGGTTATGTCTCTCTACGAGACCGGCTGCTTCAGGATGGCGTACACAATGAAACTTCCACTGGTACCCTAATAACAGGGAAACATGCTTCATGAGTTCAGATGAGAATGGCTGGCCGTTGTCAGAATATACGACTCTAGGGAGTCCATAACGGGGGAAGAACTCACGAACCAACTGCTTGGCAGTGGTCGCGGCTGTGTAATCTGGGACTGGATATGCTTCTGTCCACCTGGACAAAGCGCATACAACTACAAGGACATACTTGAAACCTCGACATCGCTCCATCTGAATATAATCCATCTGGAGGACTTCAAAAGGGTGGTCAGGGGGCTGGAATCCACCTTGTTCCACCGGGACACTTTTACCTGGATTAAACTGACAACATATCATACAGGTACGGACTTTCTGCTTGGCAGCAGCTCGTAAATGCTTGTTAAACCAAATGTTCTGGATACTGTCTAACATAGCTTTTTCTCCTAAATGTGCTGGACTATGTGCGGTATTAATAATGACTTGAACCATAGAGTCGGGGAGAAACCATGTGGCTCTACCCTTCGTTAACCATCCTTGATCTGTCTGGACCCCTCCTTGTTCGGACCATTTCTTGATTTCTTCGGGAGTAGCGTGTAACTGTATGTCTATGACATCTTGTGTAGGGTCCTTAACTGTCATACATGTGGTCGGATCTGGAGTATGTGTCTGATTAACTGGAATGTCTAGAGTCTGTGCTGTAAGCTTGGCTGTGCGATCTGCTAGATCATTACCTTGGGAAATAATGTCAGTAACTTTCGTATGTGCTTTGCACTTCATGATAGCAATAGATGTCGGTAAGTGTATGGCATCTAACAGAGCTTGAATAAGGAGACCATGCTGAATCTTGGTTCCATGAGAAGTCATGAAACCTCTCTCCTGCCAGAGCACTCCGAAGTCGTGTACAACTCCGAATGCGTAGCGTGAATCTGTGTAAACATTAACTTTCAAGTTCTTGGCGTGTATACAGGCTTGTGTCAGAGCAACTAGCTCTGCTGCTTGAGCGGACAGGGTATCAATACGGTGTGTCTCAATAACTTCGGTGTCAGTAGTCACTGCATACGCGGCGACTAGTTCTCCGGTACTTGTTCTCATACATGAACCATCCACATAAAGTGTCAGGTCGGGGTCTGGTAACGGAGTATCTGTCAGATCTTGTCTTGGCTTTGTCGTAATGTTAACTACTTCCACACAGTCATGTGTGGCAGAATTTGAATTAACTGATGGTAACAGTGTAGCAGGATTTAAAACGTTGCAGCGTCTGATTTCTATGTGAGGCTGGAACAGTGTCAATTCATAACCTGTTAAACGTGCAATTGTCAAGTGCTGAGTTTGTGTTCGGTTTAAAAGAACTTCCACAGAATGTGGAACTTGTACTGTCAGGGAATGTCCTAAGACTATGGAATCACTTTGTCTGATAGCTAGTGCTGTGGCTGCAACTGACTTGAGGCACGCAGGCAGAGCCTGGGCTACAGGATCTAATGTGCTCGAAAAATAAGCACAGGGCTTGTATTGTCCTGCTTGATCTTGTGTGAGAACAGATAATGCTGTACCTTCACGTTCAGTGACGAAAAGTGTAAAAGGCTTACTGTAGTTCGGTGTCGCTAGAACTGGAGCTTGGCATAAAGCTTTCTTTAACTCATTGAAACTAAGTGTATGTTCAGATGTCCAAGGGAGGACAGTCGATACGGCTGCCTCCTGTGTCGTTAACTGTATCAGTGGTTTGGCTAGAAATGCATACTGGGGAATCCATTGTCTGCAGTAAGAAGTGAGGCCGATAAAAGCACGTACCTCCTTCTGGGTCTTGGGCTGGGGAAGACTCGCTATTAACTGGATACGGTCTGGTGTCAACTGCCTACCCCTCTTGGACAGTAAGTGTCCTAAGTAGACCACTTGCTGGACACAGAATTGAAGCTTCGAAGGGGACACCTTGTGCCCCATCTCGGCTAGGAAATACAAGACTGTAAGTGATGCTCGCTCGCAAGCACGTTCAGAACGGGCTGTGATCAGTAGATCATCGACATACTGGAGCAGGGCAGTGTCAGTTGGCATGTGAATGTTGTCTAGTTGTCTCTTGAGTGCTTGACTGTAAATACTAGGACTTTCTGTGAAACCTTGAGGAGCTCGTGTAAACATATAGCTCCTTCCATTTAAACAAAATCCGAAAAGGAACTGGCTGTCTGGATGAATAGGAACACTGAACAATGCGTTCTTGAGGTCTATGACAGTGAAGAACGTGGCTTCGGAATCAATGGCCGTTAATAGGGAAGAGATATCTGGGACAACTGGGTACTGCGGAATAATACATTTATTAAGCTCTCGTAGGTCAATCACTAATCGATATACTGGGGGAGCATTTGGATCAGTACGTTTCATGACTGGAATGATCGGAGAATTACATACGTTGGAGTCAGTTTCTACAACCACTCCTTGAGCCATGAGCTCGTCAATAATTTTGGATAAGGCTGCTACAGCCTCAGGTGGCAATCTGTACTGTCTGATTCGTGGTAACACTACACCTGGTTTGAGAGTCACACGATAGGGTGTGATTTGCATGTAACCTACATCAGTTGGACCTTGCGCCCATAAATGCTGTGGAACATTAGACAGTCTTGAATCAAAATCACGTAATACATAGTGACCCTTAAAGTCACGTAGGAACAATCGTATTCCCTCTGGGGAACAGCATATAACTGCACCTAACTCTTTCAGTGTTTTAATACCTAATAGATTTTCTGGACATGACTTAGTAAGTAACAGATCAGTAGTGCGGGACAATGGACCTACTTCTAGAGTAACTGGCTTTGAAATCTCATTTACGATAGGTTTTCCTGAAAATCCAAGGGAAACATTTCTTGAGCCTGAGAGCGGAGCCCCTGGAACTTCGGCATGACTAATTGTGGTCCTACTTGCCCCTGTATCGATCAAAAACTTTCTGTCTTTCCCTAATACTTGACTGTGAACATAGGGACCTTCTTGATCTACAGGTATCTCGATGAGAGGCAAGCCTACCTCCCTCTCTAGGCTGTTTCATGAATACTGCTGGTACTCTGGATACTCAGACTGTGCATACTGGTACATCTGCGATGTAACATGCTGTGTTGCAGCAATAGGCTGCGGTGCGGTAACTGTCTGTTGTGCATTCTGTGGCTGAGGAATCTGTGGGACTTGTTCTTGTCTAGGCGGACGTGGTCTTTCTTTAGTCTTACCAGTAGCTATGTTGTGTTTCAGAACTGCACACTCATTTATAAAATGACCTGGCTGTTTACAATAATTGCAATTCCCTTTAACGGGAGCTGCAGGATGACTGGCTTGATTCGGACCCCTCTTCTGACTGTCTTGAGGAACAGATTGTGCAACTAGTACTTTCATTTTCGTGTCTTTCATACGTTTTCTTTCGTGTTCTTGCTCTTCTCTGATTCTATTCTGGTGATACTGAAACATTTGCAACATCTGGGACGGGGTATTAGCTTGCCAGGTACTTTCGACTTTCAGAACTCGATTTTTAATTGGTGGGCTTGAATTCTCGACTAATTTAGTAACAAAAAGGTGAGGGTATGACTCACTACTTGTCTTGAGGCCACTGTTGATGCTGAAACATTTTTCAAATCTAGAATAAAAATCACTAATATCTTCGTCTTGCTTCTGTTTACAGGCTGAGATTGCATCCCAGTCTTCTTTTCTAGTTGTCAATAATCTGGGTAAAACTTGTATCAATAATTCTGGTAATTCTTTACATTTATCTCCAAGACCGGTACCTGGTACACGTGACTTATCTTCAGCTTCTAGAACTGCCCAATCGATCTTTTTCTCTCCCACCTCCCATTCTTTTTCCTTGAGCTTTTCATACACCCCTGCGGGCAGCAGAACCTTTAACATTTTAATTATATCTGGGTATGTGTATTCTCCCATACGGAGCATGTCTTTTAGTTCTCTATGGACCCCTGCTGGATCTTTGTCATGACAGGGAATTAATTTCTTCATCTCGAGGAGTTCCATCTTTGTAATCGGAGTGTATACAAACACTCGCTGCATTTCGCCACCCGTTCCTTTAACTGGGTGGACTTCTCGTAACAGATTCTGTCTCTCCATGTAAAATGGTTTACTTTCTGGAGGTGAGACATGAACAAAATGCGGGTTCAGAAACGTTCTATATTTGTGACGCTGTTCTAGAATGACACTAATTAAATCGGTACCTAAACCTTTCCATCTATACTGGAGTAACTCGTTCAGGACATCATGTAACGGACCTGGATCAGAATGTTGACCCTCATACAATGTAATGAGGTGCTGAATCATATACATACCCACCAGTCGCTGCTCGGCTGGGGGCATTTTCAGAAACATTTGTGCCACTATTTCGTCTGGAAAAGTGGTAGAATCAGTAATCCATCGGACTGCTGATCGGGCTAGTTCTTGTTCATGCATAGTACTTAACTCACTGTAACCGATTCGTGATTTCAGAATGTGATCGGTAGCTTGGAATACTTGTTCTAGTGAACCTTGTTCTGGTGCTGGAGAATGAAAGATAGACTTGTGTTCTAGGCGTAAATGGCGATCTGGAAATCTAGATTTTCCTACATACGCTATTCTGGCGGGATTCTCGTCCTCTACCTCTTCAGTATCAGAGTTACTTTCTTTCTCGCTTACTTGTGCTGCTTTACGTTGTTCGTGTATCTTTATTATTTCTCTACGGATTTTCTTGTACATACTCTCCATAGCACCGACGGTCTTGTGCTTACCCTCGGCTATATTATCACTCCACCTTGTCAGGATTTTCATTTCGGCCGGATCTTTAGACGGGTAATCGTGTTCTCTTATTAGACAATTGATCAGAAACTTTAATATCATGAGCTGGATCTCGGCTTTCCTTTGAGACATGGCCTCGCTAATGCTTTCTGGATCATCCCCTGTACGGATGAAACGATATATTCTGTCTAGATCTTCTTTCATATTCGGTAAGGTGACTAGATACTCGGCCACCTTTCTTACGCGGAATGAATATAAAACCATATTGTCCTCGCCTGGGACTGGATCATAGCCGCATTCGGCAAGGGATTTTCTTATTTCTGCTACAGTCTGATGTCTAGGCGTACGCTGTGACGCTTGTGCATGTAATTCGGCTGTCGTTAAACGCTTGTGTGGCGGCGGGGTTTGAGGAGTACCTCCCCCTGCGACCCCTAAACTGGAGTCGTCTACTGAGGCTCTTCGTCCTGGCAGAGTGGGAAATGGAAATGCAGGCTGGACTTGTATGGCGGGCTGGACCGGGGGTACCGTGACAGGTACTCCGGTGTCTGGAGGAGCGGGAAGTGCCTGATTTACAGGGACTGGCGGGGCGCGAACAGGATTTGCATATTCTGGGACTGTGTCGTCCAAATAGGACGAAATAAAAATATCAGCTGCGGTCTGTTTGTGACGTAGCTTGATCGGAACTAATGGTGGCGGGAAATTACTGGATGCCTCTGGGGTCGCTTTTGGCAAGCCCTCGGCAAAGAGAGGATACATACCCCTATTAAGGGCATGCCTCTGTCTGTCTGACTGTTCGGCTTTGACTTGTTCACCAATCTCGATTAGTTCTTTTTCTTGTGCTCGTTCTAAGGATTCTCTACTTAATTCTGACTTTCTGATTTCTTTTTCAGTTCTTTTATGAGCTTCTTTACGCCATAACTCGATGGCATCTTTCTGTGACTGTCTGGCTTTCTTTTTCCATAATGCTTCTTCTACTCGCATGATGCACTCGGCATCCCACGTACCCGATACGGGCCATCTATACTTTTCTTCTAACTGTTTGGTATACTCTACCCATAAATCTAGATACAATATGGCGCTTATGCCACGCTTCTGATACATAAAATGACCTGGACTGTCCCTCGGCGGAACAGGAACTGCTTCTTCTAACAAACCTTTTCTAGTTCTTAGCTGACGTAATCTCGAAAAGAGAGACATTGTAAACTTGAATCGGAACACAATACAATACACGAGGAACAATAACAATTGGGAGAACAATTCAGGCATACCACGACATTGGAAATACATTGAACAACATCATAACATAACAGTTCGGACAGAATATTACCTGGAATACTGAGAACAGAAACACAAGAATTTCTCGAGAACGGAACAGACTAGAGTTACTGGATGCACTGCTGAAACAGTACGGAACATACCGGTCCCATAAAGGGACGCATCAAGACCCGTATCCACCTAGGTGAACACTTCGTTTGTGAGTCTGTGTACCACCAACCCACGGACCAGAGTCAATTTAGATTGACCCTGTCTAGATACTACCCCAGTAATGGTACTCACCGGGCAGCAAGAACGGAAAGCCTCGGACTGGACTGGACTGCTACGACGACGGACTTCGGACTTCAGTTACGGGTGGGCCTCCGGATACCTCGGACCTTGGACTCTTGGCTTGGGCTCTGGTCGGGACTCGCCGCGTTCCTCCACCGTCTCGTTTGGATGCTGGACCGCCTCCTCCGTCTCCTCCGTGGGCCTGAGGGATACTTGAAGCAGAAATATCTGCCAGTGCGCAGAAGAGTTCCGTCACGACTGCAGAGGGTCAGGGGGTCGGCGTGGCTTCACCGACGCGTGGGGAAAGGGCAAGTCCCTATTCGGGCGCCATTATGTGGTAAATAAATAAATAATACCTCTCTTTTTGACTAGACATATATCATAACAGATAGCTCAATAAATAAGAGTCAAGATTCGAGGTAGTAGGAGTTTCGCAGGTTTTATTACAGCATAAGGACAGGAACAGGACAACCTGCATAGGAATAGGATGACAGGGCCCAGCAGCTGCTGGGGCTGGATCTGGGATGAGCGCGCTGACTTTTAATAACAATACATGAGCATATATACATAACGCAAACACATAGCATTACATTGCAGTAGGCGTAGCAGTGGGTGGAGCAGAAGGCGTGACGCGTAGCAGTCGCGAAAGATAAGGGTGAAAGTAGGTGTAACTGGGCGTATACATAGACATGTGATGCAAACGTAACAGAATATGTCATGAATAGGGCGGAAACCATGGAGGGGGCTACCTAAGGAGCCGGGACCTCTAACCTGATGGTGCGCGCAAACTAGCAATGACGTATCACTAGGAGAAGCTGGGGGCTATGAACTCTGTGCTAGGAGCAGAGACTGAAGTCTGGAGAGTCAGGGCAACATGTACCTAAACAGTATCTAGTATCTGATGTTTAGAGAACATGTTGATATAAACTAGAAGTCAGGAGAGGAAAGGCTGACTTGATTCTAAGACTGGACCATGCATTATTCTACATGTAGTGCGTGATGAAGAATATTAAATGACCATTAAATGCAGTATTTCTCTAACGTGGAGACGTGAAGGCTAGACAATGACGGAAACTATTGATGCAGTTCAGTAGCTTAGGAATGCAGAGAAGGAGGACTGAACTGATAACTGGAATCATAACATATTCTTGGCAGACTCAGAGGCTGAGCCAGGCTGGACCGGGCACTGCGAGGCAGGAAGTAAGTGAAGGGTCGAGGATACAGGTGGGGGCTGTATCGCTCCTCAGCGAAGCTTCAGGAGACAGGAGCTGAATCTGGTGTCCAGGCCCTTTTGAGGCCTAGAAACGGGGATTTTATAATAGAATAACGTGCACACTGAGAAACGTGGCAACGTAGCTTTACATAGGCCTGATATTCGTAGTATTCACGAGGACTGGAAACTGGCATACTAGAGGTGGACACAACTGTAATTGCGTCATTAATCGAACATGGGGAACGCATATGCATATTTAATCATGCACACATAACATATGATGGATGACACGTAGGGACACAGAACATGGCAAAATTTACTTTTCCACATACAAGTTGAACACGTGTGGCGCAGTGCCCAGAGCACATGACTTCACATCATAGCACACACAGTTTAGGCTCACGGTTCCATCCCCGAGTCCAGCAGCAGCTCAATTTAACAGTATGACACTCTAGGCAATACCTCACTTAATTTCTGTACCCAGCACTTTCAGACCGGTAGGGGTCAGTAGTTCAACGGCTTTACCCCGAGTCCATCATCCATCAGCATCTCAGCTTACGCCCCCAGTGCCATCAGACCCGTAGGAGTGAGTAGTTAGCACTTCACAACTACCAAATTGATTTGATACGCGCAAATTTACCTTCACACTCCCTCTGTAACACCCCCTAAGCACCATACACAAGCTACAATGTTCGAAACAAAAGTACATCCAAGTAGCTATAGCTACATGCGGACACTACTTGTACAGTTGTGGCACAGCGGCCAGAGCACATGACTTTACAGCATATGACACACAGCTTGGAATCCTGCTTTCATCCCTGAGTCCGGCAGCAGCTCAGCTTAGTACCATGAGACTCTAGACAGTACCGCAGATATTTTTCGTACCCCAGGACTTTCAGACCAGTACGGGTCAGTAGTTCGTCCTAGTAGTTCTAAACACATTCTGACACTACTTCCACAAGTGTAGTGCAGCGGCCATGGCACATGACTTCACAGCATAAAACACACAATTTGGGCTCACACTTTAATCCCCGAGTCCCGCACCAGCTCACCTTAGCAGCATCAGACTCTAGGCAATACCTCACTTAATTTCCATAGCCCACCACTTTCACACCAGTAGGGGTGAATACTTCACTTCGCACCCACTCTATAGCACACCCTAAACACCCCATAGAGTTTACAGTGCTCCTACTCTCCTCTTTCCCACTTCTTTCTCCCTTTTTTCCCCTTACTCACTTCAACGGAATCAGAAAATGGCTGCCAACACTTCCTAGTTGCAACCGCTCGCACCTCTCGCAGCTCGTGCTCATAACGCCTCAGCCAATCAGATGGCAGAATTCCCAAATATCGATATCTGTAAATTTTGATATTTCTCCAAAACTACTGAGCGAATTTACACAAAATAAACAAAAGCGTGCTTTCTCGGCCAAGGCCCTTCTCCCTGCCGAATTTGGGGTAATTCTGTTCACCCGTTCGACCTGTAGTCTTGTCTAAAGTTTTCTATGGAAATTAATATGGAGAAAACACGTTTTGTGACCCCCTTTTTTTCTTGGCCCCCCTTGATGAATCAGCCCCAAACTTTCAACATAGGAGCTGATATCAAAAAGAATTAGTTTTGAAAATTTCGCGGAGATTCGTCAATTGGCGCTAAAGTTATTGGGAATAGAATGTTGCCATTTTCCTATGGTGACTAGGTCCTAACTATAACTACCTACTGGCGACCGCCAGTAAGTAATTTATATATCTATATATATGTATATCTGTATATATAGGACCCCCAGGCCCAACATTAGTTTTTTTTTTAAATTGGGGGATGCGCTTAGGATCTGCGCATCCTAGCGATAGAAAAAAAAAGAGAAAAGTGGTCTCACGCGTAAATAAGGTAATTTGCCCAGGGGAGGGGCAAATCCCAGGGGCATTAATAAAAAAGAAAGTGTGGGGGTCCCAATGCCCCCCACACTGCCCCGGGGACTGCCACCCCCGGGGCTATTAGTTAATGCATTTGGGGGGGCTCACAGGGCCCCCCCGGGGACTTCCACCCCTGGGGCCTGTACAAAATGGGTGGGGGGACTCTGAGGCCCCCCAGTCCCAGGGACCGCCACCCCCCGGGGCTTTAAAACTTTAGCTGGGAGGCTCTGAGCCCCCCAGCCCCGGGGACCGCCATCCCCGGGGCTCTAATTTAATGTATGCAGAGGGCTCACTGGGCCCCCCGCAGCCCCGGGGACAACCACACCCATGGGGCTTTTTTTAAATAAAAAAACCTGTGTGGGGAGGGCCTAAGCCCCCCTACATGCCCCATGGACCGCCACCTCCCCGGGGCACTAAATGTTTAATTTGGGGGTCCCTTATGGAACCCCAGGTCCTGGGGACCACCACCCCCGGGGCTTCTCAAATGATGGGTGGGGGTCCACGTGACCCCCTCCTGGAGCTTTCAAGCACCCTGGGGACCGCCAGCCCCCAGGGCTGGCTCCTGCAGTGTCCCGGGGTGCCCACTCCGGGACACTCACATTTGGAATGGCAGGGCGGGAGCCTCGCGGCTCCCACCCTTCCATTGCAAACTGCTTTCCTATTTGGAAGAGAGAGCAGGAAACTTGCTCTCTCTTCCAAATAGGAGAGCAGTTTGCTTTTCCATATGGGGAGCAGCATGTTAGCTGCTCCCCATATGGAAAAGCAATACAGGCTCCCGCAGGAGGTGGGGAGCCGGTGGGACCATGGGGGGATTGGGGACCCCCATGGTCCACAACGGAGTGGGCCAGTTCTGGGGAATGGGGTCCCCGGGGCTACTAGGGGCCCAGGAAAGGGGCCACACGGTCCCCCTCCAAAAAAAACATTAAAAAAAAATAAACGGCCCCAGGGGATGGGGTTCCCGGGGCCTCAACTGGCCATAGCCCCCCTCCAAAATAATAATTAAAAAATAAATGGCCCATGCTCCGGGGGATGAGGTCCCCAGGGCTAATTATGGCCTTGGGAGGGGGCCCCCTCCCGATTTCTTTTTTTTTATAAATTAAAAATACATTGGGGGCAGGCCCTGGGGGATTGGGACCCCACGGCTAAAAAAAACTAGAAAAAGAAGGGGAGCTACACAGCCCCCCCTACTTAAAAAAAAGAAAAAACGGGATCGGGGCCGGAGGCCACGCCCCCTCATTGCACCACTCTGCAAATGCGGCCCCTCTCGCGTTTGCAGAGGGGGAAAAAAATCCCCTGGAATACTGGGGATCCCTGGGGGCCAACTAGCCCATCAGGTACCTCCAGTATGCCCCAGGGATCTCCATTGCAGAGAGGTGTTCTGAAGCCACGCCCTTTATCACACCTCTCTGCAACGCAGCTCTGTGGCGCTTATGGGAGGTAGCTGGTGGGCTAGTTGCACCCCAGGGACCCTCAGTATTCAAGGGGACTTAATCCCCCAACTTAAAACGCACCACAGGGTGCGTTTGCACAGTGGTGAAGGGAGGGGGCGGGGCCTGAGGTTACTTGTGTGCAAACACGCCCTGTGGCGCGGTTTAAGTTGGGGAATTAATTCCTTGTCAATACTGAGGGTCCCTGGGTACCAACTAGCCCACCAGGTACCTCTAGTAAGCGCCAGGGAGCTGCGTTGCAGATTGTTGTAAAAAGGGGTGTGGCCTCTGAACACCTCTCTGCAACGCAGCCCCCTGACGCATACTAGAGGTACCTGGTGGGCTAGTTGGCACCCAGGGGACCTCAGGATTCAAGGGGACTTAATCCCACAAATTAAAACGCGCCACAGGGCGTGTTTGCACACGTCACCTCAGGCCCCGCCCAGCACTGACCCTGAAAAGGAATTCTAAGCATACTTACAGTAACTTGTATTTCCTTCCATAGGAATCCATTGTGTGGTTTTCAGCAGAAAGTTTCTAAGTGTTGATTTTTGAAACGCACACATTTTCCTCTAAAATCAGCCGCGCTACGAATTCCGATTTACTCACCTGTTATCAGGAGTGACCTCAGTGCTGCTTCTTTTAGTCCCGCACTGACCCTGAAAAGTAATTCTAACCATACTTACCAGTAACTTGTATGTCCTTCCATAGGAATCCATTGTCTGGTTTTCACCAGAAAGTTTCTAAGTGTGTATTTTTACTAACTAAAAATATTCCTTAAAAATCGCCTGTATGACTTTAACGCATTCTTTCAACTGTTTACAGGAGATGCACCAGCTCTGGATCCAGGATCCACCACTGAGCAAGAAAAAGTAACAATAACACTACTTACCTGCTAAGTGAATTTCCTTCCATAGGGTAACATTGAGTGGTTTCACTTGGAAATTCTGTGTTTGGAGTTTTGGAACTGTAAGATATTCACCTAAAATCATCCGAACAACGAATTCCGATTTACTCACCTGTTATCAGGAGAGACATCAGTGCTGCATCTTTGAGCCCAGTACTGATCCTGAAAAGCAATTCTAACAATACTTGCCAGTAACTTGAATTTCCTTCCATAGGCTAACATTGACTGGTTTCACTTGGAAATTCTTCTAAGTGTAGAGTATTGGAACTTTAAAATATTCATTTAAAATCAGCCGAACAACGAATTCCGATGTACTCACTTGTTATCAGGAGAGATCTCAGTGCTGCATCTTTGAGCCCAGTACTGATCCTGAAAAGTAATTCTAACCATACTTACCAGTAACTTGAATTTCCTTCCATAGGTTAACATTGACTGGTTTCACTTGGAAATTCTTCTAAGTTTGGAGTTTTTGAACTTTACAAAATTCCTATAAAATCAGCAGAAGTACGAATTCCGATTTACTCACCTGTTATCAGAGTGACCTTAGTGCTGCTTCTTTGAGCCCAGTACTGATCCAGAAAAGTAATTCTAACCGTACTTACCAGTAACTTGTATTTCCTTCCATGGGAATCTATTGTCTGGTTTTCACCAGAAAAGTTTCTAAGTGTCTATTTTCACAAACTAAAAATATTCTTTAACGCATTCTTTCAACTGTTTACAGGAGATGCACCCGTGCTGGATCCAGGAGCCACCATTGAGTAAGAAAAAGTAACATTAACACTACTTACCTGCTAAGTGAATTTCCTCACATAGGATAACATTGGCGATTCTATGTGAAAAAGTTTCTGTCAACTTTTAAAATACAATATTATTCCTTAAAAAATCACTACTGTAACCAAAACGCTTTTACTCAAATGTTTACAGGAGATGTTCCAGGACTGAATCTAGGATCCAGTCCTGTGGTTAGAAAAGTAATCCAAAAAGTAACTAATTGCATTTAACTAGAAATTCACATTGACCTCAATGTTGCATTGTGTCTGAAATTGTGTTGCGCATTACAACAACTGTAACTACTGTACCTAGAAGACTATTGCCTATTTGCAAAGTAGTTAAACTAAAGTAATTAATTCTGAGAAAGTATATTTTGTAATGTAGTAGTAAATATTTATTTGTTGATTACTTAAAATCATTACAATCAGCAAAGTACATGTCTAAAACAGAATTAAATTAAAAATATGTTGGTGCAGTGTACATCTATAACCAAGCCAGAATCTACAGCTAAGCCCTTACATAGTTTGTTTAACTATTTGAAAATTATCAGATTACAAAAGTAAAGTGCATTGTGCAAGCAGCTATCGTTATCAATATACAATACTTTAAAACAATAAAACATACGAAAATACAAAAGGCACAAAGGGCTACATTTAAAACTGATTTGACAATAAAGTGCAATTGAACCAATAAACTTTTAGCAGCAGAACTAAGGTGCCT
This sequence comes from Lissotriton helveticus, assembly GCF_964261635.1. Taxonomy (NCBI): domain Eukaryota; kingdom Metazoa; phylum Chordata; class Amphibia; order Caudata; family Salamandridae; genus Lissotriton; species Lissotriton helveticus. The sequence goes on from NC_136059.1 coordinate 1,041,409,736, forward strand.
TGTGCTAGCAGCTAAAGTTGTCAGTATACCAAGTACATTTTAGAATAAAAAACATGAGAAACAACCAACCATAGTAAAATGGCGTTAGAAGCGGCATTAGCAATAAAGTGTATTTGTTGTATCAGACTTTAGCCGGACTTCAAAATGCCCACACTATCCCCAAAAACATTTGATAGCAATATTGAAACCGCACTTGGGCTATCAAACCCTAACAACTGTGGTCTAAAGACAATCCATAACCCAAGAAAAATCATTGCAGCTTTTTAAATAACTTTCGTAGCATCTATATCTTCACTTAAATTGTCTATATTACAAAGTTTCTTTTCAGCTAAAAAGATAAACTTAACAAATTGGGAAATAAGGCAGGTATTGGCTCCATTTAAACATAAAATGATAGCGTTTCTACAAGATCTTACTCCCAATTCATTAAAAATAGACTTTAAGATAGTCTTCCGCTCTTCTAACAAATCTGGGCATGAAGTTACTATATGCACTAAGGTTTCCTCATAAAAACCACATAACCTACATAGGTTGGAAGGCCACTTGTTTTCCCATTTTGGTATTCCATCTTTAGTTGGATATCTCCCAAACCGTATTAGCATAAATGTATTCTTAATCAAGGGTTTTAAATGAAAAAACAAATAAGGTCGAGGAATCCCTTTACCAAAGTAGTTAACAATTGACCATAGGTGTTTTTTTCCCCTTAGTTCATCTTTATCTATTATAATTGACAGTAGGGTAGGTGGTTGGTTGATTGATTTTTCATAATCCGCTTTACTCCTAGCTTCATCTTCTAAATATGGGCAATCAAAATTATGGAGACACTCATTTAAGTATGTTTTCCAACTCTTCGCATATTTACTTCTCATCATCTCGTGCCAGCACTGATTTGCAAGAGAACCTTCTTCTGCATGTGACAATGACAATAAAGTCTTTAAAAATGTAGACTGTCGGGCCAGTATTTGTTTTTTAGACCAAATTCTAGTCTTATATTGGCACGGCTAATTTATCTAGGAATCCTAAAAACTGATTTATATGTCCTTATTTCAATGTCATCAAGAATTTTTGCGTCTTTGCCCCGAAAAATAATGGAACCATAATCCAAGGACGGAATTAACTTTGCTTTCATAACTTTCAGCAGAAGGTCATTATTTGGCCATATTAGCTTATCTCTCAATTTCCTAAAAGAAAATGATAGTGATGTTCCCTTAGCTTCAAGGTTATTAAAGTGCTTCCTAAATTACATACTATCGTCAAATGTGATTCCCAAGTATTTGTACGATTTTACACATTCAATGACCAGACCATTGATGTTCCATTCTTTTAATCCTGATTTACTTTTTCCCATTGTCATTATTTTTGTCTTTTTTGTATTTATTTTTAGACCATTTTGGGTAACATATTGAATAAAAGAATCTATTAATCTCTTTAATCCTATAACAGATTTGTGTTGTCAGCATATTGTAGATATTTAATCTCTTTGCCCATAATAGCAGGGGAGTGGGCATTAACATGTTCGAAATGTGCTGGGATATCAGACATAAAACGATTAAAAAGGAAAGGTGCCAAGACACAGCCTTGTTTCAAGCCAATTTTAGTCTCAAGGCGACGAGTAGTGTGTCTGCCGTCACCGACTTTGATCTGTACCCATGTATTAAAGTATAATAGTTTGATAATTTTTGATAAAGTGTTAGAAATGCCCTAATTGATTAACTTCGACCATAATACATTTCGTGGCACAGAATCAAAGGCTATTTTGTAATGTAATGTATAATGTAATTATAATGTAATTTAAAAAAATAAAATATCTAAAAATAAATTGTAGAAAAAATGTAGAAAATCAGTATAACAATTAATACATTTAAAAATTGTCATTTACAAAACCTTTGAAATTCACTGAAAAAATCAGACAAGTTATAGTTAGGAATTAGCATTTAAAAAACCTTTGAAATTCACTGAAAAAACCAAAGGTTTCAGGCACGTTATAGTTAGGAATAAGCATTTAAAAAGCCTTAGAAATTCACTGAAAAAACCATAGGTTTCAGGGGCATTATAGTTAGCTGGACATTTCACTCATAAAAAACCATTGAAATTCCCCCGTTATAGTTAGTTCAGCTAACTATAACTCGCGCGCCCGCAATCCACTGCTGATGACGTCACATATTACAAGCAAACTAGGAAAATGGGAAAGGAGGAATAGATATCTGAATGATTAACTAATAGGGTACTGCTAATTCTCCTATACTGGGGGCACTGGTCCACTGACCTACTATTTTATAAACGAACATACCATCACGACTAATGGAAAACGTGATTACACATTTTAATTGTCATAATCACACGAAATCATTATTCAATAGTTTCAGTTGATTTAAAATGTACATTATACACAAATATAGATACATATGTACACAACTATATACAACAATAAAGGACAAAATACACAAAATTAATACAGGCAGTACATAATCACAAGCAAATCCATCTTCACCCAGAAAAAAATATTAAAGCAAAAGCTAGGTGTCCTCCTATTAGTTCTAGGAAGTACACTCCGAGGTAGTCAGACACAATTGGTTCAAAACGGAAGATATAGAACCTAAATATAAGGAATGTATCAAGAGGTATAATTCCACTTTAATTTCAAGGTTAAATCAGACTCCTCTTTTAAGTGTGGACGCGGTCGCGTTTCGGCCTTCTAACAACTCTGGCCCCCTCAGGACAGGGTGATAAGAGAACCTAAAAAAATACATACAACAAAATGTATACCATCTTCTAGCAATCTGTCATATTCTCTGTGCCCTCATTCACCAGATACCAGCTCCGTCACCAGCAGAGAAACAAATATTATGTGAAAAATAATGTAGCCGTTCAGGTGACCAAAACGTGCCAAAAGAGAAGCCAACCAATGAAAAAAAGTCACAGACCCTCCACCTCTCCAAGATAACAAATCAACAAGGGATAAGTATAAAGAAACTGTTGTGTACTATAACTCTGGTAAGGGTACATTTAGTCAACCGGGGTCACACATTAGGTCCCGAGTATCCAGTAATCACCACGAAGCAATGCAATTACTGAACTGAAAAAGAACAAATGAGGAAACAGGGTGAAAAGTACTAAACCGCCTTAAAGAGTAGGTGGCATGTAGTGTGGAAGAGGAGAGCTCACAAAGGGTAACTTACAGAGGTAGATCCAATCTGGCCGCACCCTTCAAAAGTTCTCGCACAAAGGAGCAATTCTACAGGGGAAGCAATGAAAAGGTGCACTAAAGACACCTCTAATGTATATAACAAACAAATCATACACCAAAGGGAACCCCATGTACGGGGCATCGTAACTTACAAATGGCGAGGTACGTCTGTGTGGACCACTCTCACATGTCGCTTTTAGTGAAGGAAACCAATCCCAGGTTCAAACAACTGCACGGGAAACATTAAAAAAATACGGGCGTCAACTCCAACCTGCGTACGATAGAGGATCTAATCAACTCCCCCTACCATGGAACAAATGTAATGTAATGTAAAACATACTTATATAGCGTGTACTGTCACCCAAAGGGTATCCTGGCGCTTGGACTCAGCATACATCACAAGCAGAGAGGGATTACACAGCCCTAGGAAAGAGATGGGATTTCAGCCCCTTTTTGTAGAGAGACAGTTCGTTCACACTCCTTAAAGAGAGTGGAAGGGAATTCCAGAGTTTAGCAGCAGTGAAACTGAAGGAACGGCCACCCATCCGTGTCCTCAGGATTCGGGGAACTGCCACCAAATAAGCAGAAGAGGAGTGTAGGAGTCTAGCTGCCGAGTACCATTTAAATTGAGCCTGGAGTGCCCTGGGCCCCAACCTATGAAGTGCCCTGAAGACAATGCAAGATGCCTTGAAGCAGATCCGTTGATGTATAGGCAGCCAGTGAAGGTCTCTTAGTGCCAAGGATGACGAAGCTGAACGCACCCGTGAAAGGGCCAACTTGGCTGCCATATTCTGGATCCGCTGTAATTGTCTAATCAGGGAACTAGGGCCACCTAGAAGCAGTGCATTGCAATAATCAAGTCTGCTGAGTATCATACTACGCACTACCTCAGGTCTGGCCGCTGCAGGTAACATGGGGAGGATCTTACGCAACATTCGTAGTAGCATCATACAGGTGCCAATGGTCTTATTCACAAAGGCATCCAACTGTAGATGTGGGCCAAAAATAACACCCAGATTGCGGGCAGCATCCGCTGATTCCACAATGACCGAGGTTATGGGAGGCCAGAAGTCAACAGGTAGAGGGCGAGGAATTTTATCCAATGAGCAATGCAACACCTCTGTCTTTGATCCATTGAACTGGAGGGAATTTTGTCTCAACCAGTCCACAGTGGCTAGCATACAACGGTGAAAGGTCTGTATAGAGACAGCATCCTTACCTTCAAAGGAGAAGATAAGTTGTGTGTCATCAGCGTAGTTTACTACAGTAATGCCAAAGGATTTAATCAGCCTGATCAGGGGGCAGAGGTAAAGGTTAAATAAAATGGGGCTGATCGCTGACCCCTGGGGTACGCCTTGCCCTACCATTCTGGTGTCAGATCTAAAAGGAGGCAGAGTCACCACTTGATGTCTATTGTGGAGGTAGGAGGCTAGCCAATCCCGGGCCAAGCCGACCACCCCATAGTCTTCCAGTCTTCTGATTAGGGTAGCGTGGTTCACAGTGTCGAACGCGGCCGACATGTCGAGCAGCACCAAAAATGCTGCTCGGCCACTGTCGACATGCGAGCGAAGATCATCCAAAACAACCACCAGTGCAGATTCCATGCCATGAGCTGGCCGGAAGCCAAACTGGGCTACATCTAAACAGGCATTCGCCTCTATAAAACCTGATAGAGACTAAGGGCCCGATGTAGGTCGCCAAATACCGGTCGGTAACGGCCGATTTCGGCCGTTACCGACCGGTATTTGAAGATAGAGATGTAGGGGCATGTTAAGATACAGAATCGGTAATTTTACCGATTCTGTAAAATACCGAATCGGTAAAATTACTGATTCTGTATTTTGACATGTAGGTAGCACTGCAATCAGTGCTACAGGGGTCTAAGAATTCGTTATTTACCACCAACTAGAAGTTGGTGGTAAATAATGAAAACCCTTTAAAAAGCATTTCTTTTGCTTTTTAAACAGTGCCATGTTGCAGACATACATGCCCTAAGGTCATGTATGTCTGCAACATGTGCACCCATGCACAATTGAGGGGTGCAACAGGGTGTCAAAGTGACACCCTGCCACCCTTCAATGTTTCCCCCAATTACCGAATCGGTATTTACCGATTCGGTAATTGCCATTTATTCCAATGGGTCTCACGGCCCATAGGATTCAATGGCAATTACCGAATCTGTAAATACCGATTCGGTAATTACCGATTTTTACCGATTCGGTAATTGAATCGGTAAAAATACCTACATCCCGATTGCCAATTCTTAAATACCGAATCGGTATGATTCGGTATTTAAGAATCGGTAATCTGGGATTACCTACATCGGCCCCCTTGTGACATATTTTTCCAAGATTTTAATTGGAAAGGGCAGTAAAGAAATGGGCCTATAGTTTGCAGGACAAAGGGGGTCTAGTGTGGCTTTCTTCAATAAAGGCGATACCACCGCCAATTTCCAGCTGTCAGGAACCGTGGCAGTGCTAAGAGACTGACAGCATATTGAATATAAGGGAGGAAAAAGCTCTGCTTGGAACAGCTTCCAAAACTTATGTGGCAGCGGGTCCAATGGAGAGCGCGATGAGACACTGTTGGCCAAAGTCCAGAAATCCTCATAAGATGGAAGAGTAAAGCTAGACAGCACCGAGTGCGCAGTAACCTCCCTTGTGTCAACTGGGGTCTGAATAGGTAATGATTCAATAGTAGGCTGGATGTTGAAAGTACTTGAAGCAGAGAGACCACTCAAAATGGCGGTGATCTTGTCCTCAAAAGTAGAGGCCAAGGAATCACACAGTGCCTGCGAAACAGGAATGCTATTGATGGCACATGCAGGGTTGGAAAGATTGTTAACAATTTTAAACAGGGTTTGTGACTTATTGGCCGCGTGTGCTAGCGTAACCTCTAAGTACTTGGCTTTGGCGCTTTTTATCTGCGCTTTATAACCCAGGAGCAGCTGCTTAAAAAGGATTTTATCTGGCTCGAGATATTGCTTCCTCCAAGTTCTCTCAGCTTGCCTACAGCGCAGTTTCAGCTGGTAGAGTTCATTGGAGTACCAGGGAGCAGCATGCTTGGGCCTATCCTTCACTTTCCTTAGAGGAATTGCTTTATCTAAGGATTCAATAATCCGTTTGCAGAGGCTCTGATAATTCTCCTCCACTCCTTTCTCCAGGGTGAGGCCACAAGGTAGCAAAGTAGGTAGTGTGGAACATTTCAGAAATTTAGACCACTGCCTACTAAATTTAGTGTTACCTGTGCTATTATCCACAAGGGAGACATTAGGGAGTTGCAGTGAAAATTGGATACAGGCATGGTCAGTCCAGCATTGTACGGTTATATCCTTAATCTTGACCCAGGTATCCTCTGCAAAGACCAGATCAAGGATATGACCCATCAAATGAGTTTGGGAAAGCACCAGCTGCTGGAGGTGGATGTTACTGCAGGCCTGGCATAGTTCTTTATAGGCAGAGTCCAGGGGGCCATTAGACCAAAGATTGAAGTCACCTAGAATCATAAGCCTGGCATGAGTATTTGAGAGATCATAGATAAGATCCACCAAGTCGTGTGAAACTGTCATGGCACTACCAGGAGGTCTATAACAGAGCAGGCCGGAATACAGGGCTCCCTTATGGTATACAACCTTTACAACGCAACTTTTACAATGCACTACCATTACAACAAAACTTTTCCAACGCAACATCCATTACAACGCATGCATTTACAACGCAGTCATTACAACGCATGACACTACAACGCACACCACTACAACGCATGCCATTACAACGCAGTCATTACAACGCATACCATTACAATGCATAGCATTACAACACATAGTACCCTTACACTATCCAACACTTACCCTACTGTTGCACCCCCTGGAGTTAGAATAGTAATTTTTACCCCTACACTATCCAACACTTACCCTACTGTTGCACCCCCTGGAGTTAGAATAGTAATTTTAACCCCTACACTATCCAACACTTACCTTACATGCAATGCAATGTAATGCGTTGTAATGGTTTGCGTTGTAAATGTAGTATGCGTTGTAGTGGAATGCGTTGTAAAGGTAGTTTCAAAGAATTCGTTGTAATGGCATGCGTTGTAATGGTGTGCGTTGTAATGGATGTTGCGGTGTAAAAAATGCGTTGTAAAGGTAGGCGTTGTAAAAGTATGCGTTGTAACATCATACATCCTCCCTTATGACCTTTAAATGAGAAGCCCATCAGTTCAATACCTTGTACGTCTTTGACCTCAAACTCTGTCAGGATAAATGCCTCCCTGAAAATAAACCCCACACCTCCTCCTCTACCGCCCACTCGAGGGTTATGCCTGATCTTATAGCCAGGTGGACAGGCCAGACCAAGCTCCACCCCACTGTCAGGTCTTGTCCAGGTCTCAGTGAGAAACAACGCATCCAGACCCTGGGTTTCGATTAAGAGTGATATTTCCAGATGGTGTTTGCACAAGGACCTGACATTGAGCAGACCACAGGATAGCACCATTGAAGTATTGGTGATCGCTGAGGAATAGCTGAGCGAGCTGGATTGTTGGCCTACCTGAATGAGCTCTTCCCTGGAATAGGCATTCGGAGCAGATGTGGTTTTTGCAGCCTGGTTGGCGCTGGGCGCGGTCCAAGCGCGTACGGGCGCAGACGGGATTGCCTCTGGCGCGCCTCCGGCGTGCCCGCTGCGCGCTTGGATGTTCTGCGTTAAATCCACCATTAGGCACGAAAGTCCGACGAGTAAACCTATGGACCCGCGACCAAGATGGCGCCTGAAACCGGCACCTTCCTAGTTCCCACGCCCAAGATGGCGGCCAAATCGCCGCGACGCGGTTCTAAAAAGCCCTAAATCGGCCTGAATCCCGCTAAATGCGGGGTGAGATCCTTTTAAAGTGCGGGTGAGAGCTAAAAGACAATTTAGCAAAATAAGCAAAGAAAGTAAAAATGCAGCAGCACTATGCCACAGGCAGCTCAGTTACACAGAAGTGCTTTATAAAAGATTAAAATGGTTTCCAGCTAGAAAGAGGAGCTTCAAAGTGAGCGCACGCGCTGCAGGTCAAATGGAGAGGGCAAATGGAGAGGGCACCACTAAATCTCCTCACCTGTTGCAAAATCTGCTTCGGGTCGCATATTACATCACTCAGGACATGGTCAGTGACATCACTCATGACATCACTGATGACATCTTAAATGACATCACTGATGACATCTCTGATGACATCATCCTTGTGAAAGAGTGGCAGACCTCCCCTCACCCTAATATAACCTTTGATACACACATTGAAAAATAGAAACTAAAATTTTCAAAACAATGGAGATACCAATACCAGTTAGAACAGCCTATTCAGTAATTCCAAAATCTACATACACATCCACTCATTCACCAACAGTTTATATAGTCACTCATACATGTACTCACTCATCATATGTACTCATACACCTATACATCCTGTTACACACCTACACTCATACATAGAGTTACTCACACACATAAGCACACATGCAAATAAACTATGAAACATTCATTTACTTGCATATACAGCTATACACACACACCACTACACTTACTTCTACAGAAACGTACACATACTTACTCTCTTAAACAATCACTTATAGAAACACATACTTATTTATACAGGAACTCTTCCAATCTCTCACTCTCATATATACTCACTTATATACATCAATACTTACATATACTAGTTTAAAACAAATGTACTTACTCATAAAGACGCTATTGAGACAGTCATTCACTCACTAACACACCCATACACACACTCATCCACCCATACAGTCCTGCACACATGCTGTCTTCAGAAACACATAGAAACAGTGAGTCGCTCATTCATGCATCTAGGCGCTAAGTAATATCCCCCACCGATCCATACTGATACTCAAAAAACCGACTAATAACCCACATACACACTCATGTAGCTACTCACCAACCCATGCAGCCACTTATACACAAAGTGAGACACTGATACAGATATTTAAATATTTAAACATTACTCGCTAATACATGTATTCACTAAGATACACTTAATAAGTCAGTTATACAATCAATTTTACAAAAAAAATCCATTTAGACACTTATTTACCCATTTATTCTTCCATCGACCTTTAGATATACATATATAAAAAATATTTATTTTTCAGAAATACACACATTCACTGGATGATGTCATCAGTGATGTCATTTGAGATGTCATGAGTGATGTCATGAGTGATGTCACTGACCATGTCATGAGTGATGTAATATGTGACGTCATCAGCAGTGGATTGCGGGCGCGCGAGTTATAGTTAGCTGAACTAACTATAACGAGGGAATTTCAATGGTTTTGCATGAGTGAAATGTCCTAGCTATAACGCCCCTGAAACCTATGGTTTTTTCAGTGAATTTACATATATATAAAGAAAAGACCTAATTGCGTTGGAAACTATTTTTTCAACGATTTTCACCAGGGCAGGGAGAAGTTATATCAGTTTATAAAGATAGCAGGATATAATTGAGGGAATTGGTATGGTTCAAAGAGGGGCTTTTAGAAGAGGATGACTGCAAAGCAGGAGGCATTGCACAAGACTGCAAATGTGGGGACAGGACCTTAGGCTAAAAATCTGAGAATAGAAGCCAGACAGGGATAGTCTGCGGAGCCTAAGTTAAGCAGTATCAGAATAAGAGATGAAGGCAGATCAAAAATTAACCAGAAGAAAGAAAGTTACTTGACACAGGAGCATGAACAAAGCTGAGGATAAAATTTAGCCAGGATATAAGAGATTGTATTAGTTCGAGCAGCTTCAAGACTGTCAAAAATGACCTGAAATAGAGATAAAGCTCAAGGGAGGTTGGTAGTTTTGAAAAAGCTCTTCCTTTTGAATAGATAGCAAGAGGAGTTAATGGTTTGTTCAGTTTAAGAGTTCAGGCTCAACTTAGTCTTCTGAAATAAGACTTGTATAGAATATGGAGATGAGCATTCTAGGCCTGGGTAACCTCTAAACAGTAAGAGCACCTCCATTATTTTTATTCACGTTGCTCGGTTTTTAACTTTTCTTCTAGGAGGTGTTTGGAATACCAAGAATTTAGCGGTTTGACAGAAGCCCTCATTGTCATCATAGGACTGAGGTGCTTGTATATGCTCATTAACGGAGACCAAGAGTACATTTACTATAATTTCACGCAATGCAGCGCAGCAAGACAACTTGCTGTGCTGCATTGCATGAAAGGGAGAGAGAATAAATGCCCCATATTACAAAGATAGGGAGCGTGACTGCACTTTCCTTTTGGTGGTGCACTGTGTGGTGCCAACCTCCTGTGCAGGCACCCTTGCACCATAATGCAAGGTGCCTAAATTATGAGCAATATTGTTTTTGCGCAGGAAGGGACACCTTCCCATACAAAAGAAATCAAAGAGGCATATTCCTCTTTCTATGTGCTGCAGAATGTAGCACAACGGGAAAGAGGATGTAACAAGGAGAAATAAAGATATTCCTGCCTGGTTGGTGTACCTTTTTGCCATAAACCCAGGTTTATACGTCTTGGTACATCTGGGTTTGCATCACAATTCATGGATGGAGGCATGTTAACACCTTTGATCCTCCTCTATAATACCCAATTGATGCAGAGTAATGGAAGGCAGCGCTATGTGCTGTGTTGCACGGCTTTGTATTTATTAAACCAAGCAAAGCCATGCAAAGTTGCTTTGCATGACTTAGCAAAGATTTTGTTATGCTATGTCATAAAGGTGGCACAACCCCAATGCTGAATCATTGTAATAGTGGTCCTAAATATTATGAACCAATGTGTTTTAGCGAGTGAAATTTGGTTGTTTGGAGGCATCTTGGAAAAGGGTGAGGAGGGATATCAAAGTTGCTCCAAGCATGGCTGAAGAAGTAAGTGTCCGATCTGCCCTGGAGTCTACAGAGAATAAGACCAAAAAAATTAAGCAAGCAGTGGTCAGCTAGGTAAGAGGAGTGTTGCAACCTGTGACAAGGTTGTGGCATTCCTCTTTCCTAACTGGACAAAGAGGGCAACATATGGGATTCAGATTGTGACCTGCAATTTTTGGAGCAGAGGTCAATAGCGGCTGATGCCTAGAAGATTCTGCATGGGGGAGAAGATTGGGAACAACTGGTGAAAATGGGATATCAGCCCAGTCGTTAAAGTTACAGAGGACAACGCTCATGACTAGGTTGTGAATGGAGTGACTATTGAGGCTTAGTAAAGAATACATATAGTAGGACAGTGGACCCAGACACCTATAAATTGGAATAATAAAACAACGAGCAAAGACCAACAGATGAAGAAACATTGACATGCGTGACCAGGATCTTGTAAAAAGTTGTGATTTTGGTTTCAAGAGTAGATGTTAAGCCTTCTTTTAATTTCAAATAACCTTGCATAATTTCTGATATTTCGTGTTATGGAAGTGACATGAATTCCTCGAAATGAACCCATTAAGTCATGTCAATGAGAGGTTGCTTGAATAAAAAAATAACTGCAATAGTACTAGAAAGCTTTGCTGAACGTTAGTATCTTGATTTGAACAAGTAAACTGATAATCAACTTGAAATAGATTTTTTACCCGAGCAAACCAATGCAACTACCTTTTTTATTTATTTATTTTTTACAGTGGACGTTTTTTAGTGAGTGTGGCTACTGTACATATAGTATCAGACTCCTCTGTGGGCTCTCAGTCATTTTTGATTTGGAGCCTGGAGGGAAAACATCAGTCATCCATTATCTGCAATCTGTGCTGCATCATGCACCCTTGGAATTTTTGCACTTTAAATGGTGTTTGAGAGAGAGCTGACACTACCATTACTTTTATTTTTTGGGTTGTTTTAATTTTATTTTGTTTTGCTGGATGGCTGGTAGTTTAGACTAGGCGATGCAGGGCTGGCGCATTTGTAAATTAAGGTATAAATTGAAAGGGTAATGGGCATTTTGGGGTAATGACAGTCTGGGGATGTATTTAATCATTTTCCTAGTTTTGTTGTGCAGATTATGCTGCAGTGAAGGAGTTAAAATACGTCTGGGAAAAAGTTTACACGGAGAATCAAAGTTTAAAAACATGACCATATGGCCCATTCAGTTTTCCTCATAGCATAAATTATCTAAATGGGTTAAAGGTTTGCGCCTATGCAGGGCCATCTTCAAAAATGCAAGACTCGTGCAGCATTTATGAATATTTGATAGTTTCTTTGAAAAAGTAAGTGCCGCCTGATGGTAAATGACTCCCTGAGACGAGAAGAGAGGGTTTAATAGGAGCCTTCTAATGTCACTGTAAAATTTACAGAACAACATGAAATGTAATGTCTCTTGTATTGCCTTCCTATCACATGGACATCTAGGTAAATACCGGGGCCACAAATCATTTTTTGGCGAGACCATAAAGTGGTGGATTCACTCTAGACGTAATCTAGTCAACAAAAACCTAGCATAATTCTTTTTTACCCCAACCAAATAATCTTGTGTCTCCTGTTACACATAACTCATGCAATATCTCTGAATTGTGGGTTTTGCCTTTTCTTGATGTCCTCTACAGAGATTTTTTTTTCTGCACTAGAATAGTTTTAATCAATGTCTTTTTTTACCGTATTTCAGGATGTTATGGAGCACTAGCAAGTTCAGATATCCCTCCAATTCAAACCCTGGGATTTTGTCAAAATGTTCCAGACCCTAGCAGTCTCTGTTAACCATCAAGGTGAACTTGGCACCCTTCTATAACCAGATACTCTGCCACTTCTTCAGAGTACTAAGTTGAATGGTGTCTTCAATATACTCTAGTCCAAGCTCTTTATGTACAATAGAATAAGGAGTCAAATTAGGTACACCAAGGAGCTTCCGTAGGAACACATTTTCTTGGACCTGCAGCAAATTACACTATTCCCTGGCCCATACAGGGCTACTGATAAGCAATTGCTATATACAGCTTAATAATATCTAGAGAAACTAAAAACTGCAGCAATAGCCATACAAAATGTACATTTAGCGATTTCAATATGAGATGACCAATCCCCTTGTGGAAGAATGTAATACCCAAGTAAGAAAAGGCTTTTAGATTTTCAAGTTTTTGTCACTGTGCGTAGATGCTTGTCCCAGGTATCTTCTTTTTCATACAAGTCAGGATAAAAATGTTTTCCCCAAATTTAGTTTAATGTCTCTATTCTCCATAAAATCTACTAAATCATGAATCAACTGCTGGAGGCCATTTGCCGTCCTTGAGATAAGAACCGTGTAATCAGCGTAAAGCAAGATAGGAGTGAAATGTGCACCTACCCTTGGAGTGTCAACATTCACGTTTTTCAAAAAAATATTTACTCCATTGTCATATAAGGAAAACAACCGAGGCGCAAGAACGCATCCCTGCCTGATCCCCCGGGTCACCTGGAACTCCTCTGTACGTTTTCCATTACTCATGTAGTACAGTGGGTATAAAAAGTCTGGCTGCTCACCAAGAACTTACAATTGTAGAAAATTTATTTGGTACAGCCTAACTTTATTGGCCAATTTATGGCTGATCATATTGTAACGATACACTTAAAGTTGCCTCAGTCTATAAAATGTCATCCTATTTCTCATGTCTCCTTTGGAAAGCATATGCTGCAAGAATTCCTCTTGCTCCAAATACTGCACCAATTAAGGAAGATACTGAAAAAGAATATGAAATTCGTAAGATTTCTAATGCACAAATTGTTATAAAACAATCTCAGTACGTAGTAAATTGGAAAACATTGGACCTTAGCAGCGATCATGGGAAATGGCCTTCAATCGCAATGCTCTTCTTCTGCTACGAGAATTCTACAGAAGTCATATAGATAAACCAGAAGCTCAGCTGCCTAGACATCGGCAAGATGCAATGGGCATGCTCACCTTTGCATAGTAGTCCTGAGTAGAGAAAAAATACTTCAAATCTCCTGAACATACGTGCCTTCAGGAGAAGAAAAGGATGGCAGTGAGCACAGAGTATAGGTGTCATCTGGAAAGAGGATTTACACTTTAGATTGAAACAGTTGTTACACTAGGCAAGAGACAGTTTGAAGCCAAAGCTAATAGAATGATTTCCTCTTCAGTTACTGCTTTGTGATAAAATACAAAAAAGGATCATCCCACTTATACACATTTATCAATCATCTTCACACAGATAAACTACCAACATATACAGCTCCCACAGAAACTTGGTCAAATATTTGGGTGATAGCAGCCAAGTCCTCCATATGCATCTAGCACAGAGAAAATGTGTACAAAATGTTAGCTTGATGATACTTTATCCCTGTTCACCTAAAACTCTTTATGGAAGTTCTGATCTGTGCTGGAAGGGTTATGAGGGATGAGGTGACATAATACATTTGTGGTGGTCAGGTTCTGGGCTACGGGATTTCTGGCAAGAGATTTTGACAATAATGCAAGGCATCATGGAGGCCCACCTTCCCCTAGGTCATACGATGCTGGTGTTGGGCAGTCCCGGAGAGAATTCTGATTAGCCCGTGAAAGGTCGAGGATGGGTTAAATGTCCTCAATATGAGCCTCAGATACTCAAAATAATCTGAGGCTCTTTGTCTGGTGCGATTGATTTGTTAATTGGCTGATTAGTTGTGTCTTTTCAATATTGCGAGTGAACATTTGGACGAGACAAATCTCTTAAGTACTAATTAGATTCATGTTTGATAGTGTAATTGTTTGATTGTCTGCCTTGGAATGTAAAATAAAGTGGTTAAACATAAAAAAGAGGCTTTGTGTCTCAAATGGATGTACCACAGTAAATATTTGAATGAAGACAGGAAGGAATAAATGTCCTGTGGAGACACCAGACTCTCATAATACTTGTCAGTGGTGGCTGCTAGCTTTTCTGCTTAGGGTATACGTTTCTGGTGTTCCATTTCACCCCTGTAATGCACACATGGTACATAATTGTTGCAGACAAAAATTGGGGGCTGGTTACGATGTAGCGCAGATCGCCGGGCGGAAAAAGATCACAATATGGTGGCGGTGTCAGTGCGACACAGCAATCCATATTATGATGAGTGCAGTAATGAGCCTTTCCAAAGGCCAGCGGTCTTTGCTGTTGGGGGCCCGTAGATGGCCCCCATGGTGTTGGATGGTGGGGGGGTGCACATGGGGGGTACCTATGGTACCCCCCTTATTGCCATGCCATGCGCTTCGTGGCATGCACCACGTGGTGCCTGCCATGTAGTGCAGGGAATGCCGTGCACAGTCCATTTACTTTGCGAGATGGTCTGCAGCTAGCAGATCCACCCGCAATGTAAAGGGGCCAGGATGCGCCCGCCAGTGTGGCGGGCGCATCCTAATTTACATGGCGGGACCACCGCAACTTTGGAGGTCGGTCGCTGGCTCCCCTACAGTGGCGGGCAGCCTTTATCCGCCCGCCATCGTAATGGACCCACTCCTTGATGTTCAGAAGTTTGGAATTCTCACAATCTGGTTTTCTTGGAAGTCAATGAAAAACGTAACTGTAGTCACAAACGTATCCTAACACAGTAATCACATTAAAAGTCTTCCAATTGAATATTGTTTAAGGGCATTTTAATTAAGGCTTGTGATCTCCCATGCACTTGTTTGATTTTCACAAGGAGTCATCCATTAGTATTAACAACTCTATTTTGCACTTGTTTTTTTTTACAAAGCTGACATCCATTAGGATTAGAATCTCTATATTTGTAATGATGAAGGAGTAATGGGAAGTTCAGTTTGAACAGACTTTATTTTCTTAATGGTAGATGTATGGTATTGAACATAATCAAACCTGCATAATGTTATCACATAATCTTGAAGGTCGATTGTTTTAGCAAACAATGCATACAAGCTGTACTAACTTCTAATTGTATTTTACCTCTGGGAAAATATTGAGTTTCATTCCACTGTAGAGAGTTGCAAATATAGAGATTGTCATCAGGTATCACCTGAGATCGGGGTACTCCCTGTTTCTTTCTTTTGGATCGGGGATCAGGTTAAAAAAACAAAACCTTTTAAGAGTACAGAAAATCCACTAGACTTGTATTTCTTCTACTGAAGCCCTAAGTACAACGTGGTCTGACCAAAAACAATTTCAAACAATATAATCATAAATACATGTTGCAAAATTGTTTTTATTTAGTGAATATAAACTTCAGTGCTTTTAAATCACATATCCACAGTGTTGTTTTCACAGTTTACATGGTCAACAAATTCACACAATTTCTTATTTATATATCAAAAAACATAGTTCAAGGAAACCATGAAAACCTTTTTTGTAAAACTTATTATAACAATGATTGTTTTTTCACTTATATGGTTATTGTCTTCCCCATCCTACACTCAACTCAATCATACATACACACAAAGACTCATCCTCTCATACCTGACACTCATACCAATCCCAGCCACACCGCACATACACTAAAAGAATTAATAGGAAAAGATCCTCTGTTTCAGCCGTTGTTTTGTTGCAGGCTAGGATCTCTCCTAGACCAGTCAATGTATGTTTTGGTGGATAATACAAATATTTTATGGTCCACCTTCTTCAGGACACCACAGTTTTTAAACTAATGTTAGGGGTGGCCAATGGGGGATTGTCTTCTGTGAAGTAGACAAAAGGATCGGTCAGACCAAAAAATGCTAGAAATATATATTTTTACCATAAATTAAAAATTCCATGGTTGGAACCCATTGCATAAGAGTCTGCACTCTGAGGAAGTGAT
This sequence comes from Lissotriton helveticus, assembly GCF_964261635.1. Taxonomy (NCBI): domain Eukaryota; kingdom Metazoa; phylum Chordata; class Amphibia; order Caudata; family Salamandridae; genus Lissotriton; species Lissotriton helveticus. The sequence goes on from NC_136059.1 coordinate 1,041,426,610, forward strand.
GAAAGAATAGTGGGAAGGTGGTCTTAGAAGAACATGCAATGATTGTGCACAAACCAGTGCGCAACAACCATTGATAGAACCTTACATCTTAAATCAGGCATACAATGTGCAGAAGAAAATACATGTATAAATCTTGTCATCAATAAAGATGGGAGAAGAACCAGAGAAAGAGGAGGAAAAGCTCAGATCTTCATTGTGCGTGCATAAACATAAACTGTGCTCTCTCAACCACCACCATCTTACATCACATTACTAGAATTACACTCACACCACTCTCCAGGACCTTGTAATGTGAGCTGTTTGAAATTATGCAATAGTAATATTTCTTTGTTCTTGGTGGAGTTCTCTAGGCATAAGAGATGCTCTGTGAGTAGACCTCCTAATAAAAAAGAGGAAACGTATGGCCACAAAAGTCAGACAACCTCAACTGTAGTTCCTAGAGTAACATGCTAATGAATGAATGCATATGAAATTTCTAGGCATCTACCGGGTCTCTATGACAAGTTTTATGAATGAGGGAAGGACACCCGGTGGACAACGAAAGCACTTACAATGAAGCCAAAAATAATTATCCGGTTACCAACTTGTGTGACTGGGTGGCTTTATTACTAAAGAAGGAAAAAGTAATAAAAATAATAAACCCAGACACCTCTGATGGCTTTATCCTAAGTCCTGCTGTTACAAAGTGGTCCATTACAAGCAGAAGGGCAGCAGCACTAACATTAAAGATCATGGGGTGGACCGTTAAGCCTCAAGAGACAGAAGTGAGGACCCCTCTGGTGCATTTCTCAGGCTGTAGGTGGAAATTGACATGAGGAAAGGTAATTGTTACTAGATGCATGCTTGAACAAATGCCTAACGTGGAAGGCATGGTCATGGCATTAGCAAAATGGCTGATACTAATGCCATTGCACACGGATACCACAAAAACAGAACATTTTGAACGAATATAATGTGCTACCAAAAAGAGAAAATTCCTATCGTCAAGAAGAAAGGCTAGTAACCCGACAACCTCTGAGGCTGCCCTGTTGATCGGTCTCCCATATGTGTCCCCTCAAGTCTAGAATAATAGGTAAGAGCCAGTTATTTGGCAGACAAGGGGTCAAAATTGTAGTTACTACCAAAAGTACCTTACCTGTTGTGGGTTCTCCTTAGTGATACCACACACATCCATGTGCTTAAAAAGCACTCACTTCACCTGATCCTCATTACCAACATGACAACGGACTAGAAAAAATATAACGCATCCTGTGTTGAAAATTATGTTACCCGACCAAAAAAAAAACAGGAAAGTACACTAAGTTGACGACACATAGAAGAGCTCTCATGGGGCATGTCTAGTGTTAAAATAACTAAGCGTTTGAGGGGTATAGGGTAGTCCTTATTTTCAAAGCACATAAGTGACATGATAGAGACAGGGAGTATTGGATCCGATAGAGTGGGCCCCATATTGGAATACGTTGACCTCCACATTTGGGCTCAGATAATACTATACTCTACTAGAAAAATACAAATATATGTCATTTCTTAGTGGGAGCCCATATGGCAAAATGCTGGAGACTTTATTTCCAAGACGCCTGAGCAGCATACGACTGCTCTTACTATGAAGGGAGAGCTAGCTCTGGAAACCGAGTTCCATCCCAAGATTGCCTAATTGTAGAAGCCGCAACAGTGGCACTCATGAAAAAAGCTCCAAAAGTGAAAGGTAACCTAGTAATAAATCTAGAAAGTGTATTAAAAAGGGAACCCCTAGAAATACGATAATGCCAGCATGTTGGCAGAAAATACTGAAAATGTAATAAACCGTGAGGGATGAACTATAGGTATATCCAGATGGTAAATAAGAAGGTAAGAGGCAACATAAGGGATGGCCCAGTAATACATCCAGATGGTAAAATGAAAGGGTACTTCCCCAGAAATACACTGATGCTGGTGTGTTGGTAGAGAGTACACTCAGAGACCCATCATGCTAACTGTCAGGATCACCTGGGTGCAGGGAGGAAAAAAAAAGATATGTCTGTTATAGGGGGTGGAACTTGGCTGAGCCAACCTGTGAGAATTAGGTGATAATTCAAACTATTTCCTCATTCAGACCTTCTTTTATGGTATTGAGTGAAAAAATCCAAAAGGTTTCCCTTTCCTTGCACACTTCCTTCATTAAGGGCCCCTGCCATTGCTTAATTTTCTCCAGTATGAGCCATTTAACATATCCACTACTCAAATTACTTTCATATTTCACTGTACTAAAGCACCGCTAATACTTTATTGGTTCCGGAGTAGCATGCTACTCCCTGAAAAAAACACTTCAACACCCCATCAGGGGTAGCAAGCACTATATAAATGCAAACCTTTTTCCCTCTTCCATCCCTCTGCTATTCTTCTCAATCCAAATAACTAACTAACATTTCCACCACTCAAATTACTTTCATATTTCACTATACTCATGCACCACTAATCCTTTATGGGTAACAGCGCAGCGTGCTACTCGCCGAAAAAGCACTTCGACACCCATCAGGGGTAGTAAGCGCTATTTAAATGCAATTACAATACAATACCATACAATTTGAGATCGTTCTCAGAGTGGTGAGCTTGTACGCAGGCTTAGACAATGTGTGCCTGTAGTTTCTTAGGCTTGATTGCTGACTCGTGCTCTTCATAGCGAATCCTGAACTCTCTACCTGTTTCCCTGATGTAACCAAGGCCACACAGACATACAATGAGATAGACAACATTGGAATTGTCTTTAAGGTGACCGCTCTGTCCTTTGTAGTCCCATTGCTTGGTCACCAATCCACACTGCAGGCATGACATGTGCCACATCAATGATTTCTTTAACCGGGGTAGTCCCACCGATGGTTCCTTGTCGATTTTCTATGTTCTGTCTCATTCTAATGTGTATCAATTTGTCCATGAGGTTTGCATTGCGCTGAAACGCAAATGTGGGCTTCTCCAATTTTATATAATTTTCATTGGTATTGAGTATTTTCCTAGTGTGCTGTAATACAGTGTTACATGCTGTAAGTTTCCTATAGAAACTTACTTGCAAGTACGCTAACTCCCCTGAAATCCATATATCAAGGACCTCCACATTCTCTCTGCTGAATGTGGCAGTAAAATGTAAGTTCTTATTACTGGAATTAAGCCACAAAATTAATTCCTAGAGATCTTCTTTTTATCCAGACCATATAAACTGTGTACAAAATATCAATAGGGGGGGAGTGAAGAGGTGGTGCTTGGCGGCACCAAGGTGGGCGAATCCTCCTCTCCTGAAAGTACAAATTATCAACAAGGTCCACCTCACGTAGAGTTAGTGTATATCCTGATGTTCATGGAATACACAATGTGTGTTAAAATACCCCTCACACACCAAAAGGGCCCTTGGTGTCATGCTTCATCATCGGGGTCTTCCCGTCCCTGCTGCGGGACGGGGCAGTGCTGCGACAAGCGACTACGCTGGAGCACCTTTTTATTGTGGGTACTATGTGAGTGAATAGGAGTGAGTGTCAGTGGGGTCAGGAGTGATAATAAATAGGTGATATTAAAAAAATACCTGGCCTAGTGGTAGAAAAAACTATTTAATAGACACTGGCTGGTATTGTTAAAAAAGTGATGCGGAGAGATAAAGCAAGTTACTGGGCTTACTCTCCTGTGCGGTCAACATGTTTCGGGGCGCCATGCCCCTTCGTCAGGACCGGGGACAGATCCCCCTGTCACTCACTGATGTTTTACCACAGAAAAATTAGGTGTAGTACAAGTAAATAATGTTTTTCTTTATCAATGTGTATAAATATAATTTATAAATATACGTGTTCCTAGCTCTATCAGAAGTTCTGATGTAGTAAGCTTTGGAAGTTAGAAGTCAGTGCCCCATGAGCCAAGACTGGGCGAAGGGTAATTTGATGGTCCAATCAACCCCCAGCACGTCGGTGCTTCCTCCTTCGTCAGTGGCTTCCATGTTCCCACACATAGTTTTTTCTACCACTAGGCCAGGTATTTTTTTAATATCACCTATTTATTATCACTCCTGACCCCACTGAGCCTCGAGCTACAAAAGGAGAGGGTGAGGGTTAACGGTAATTCTTCTCCTACGTGGCTCTAGCAGATGTTGAATAGAGCCCCACTGCATCTAATGTCCCTGAGCTGTCTCCTTCTGAATCAGTGGACTATGTGTACAAATACGTAATTACAGTCCTCTTTTTCCTGGCGGACAGTTCTTGATGTCTTACATCCTGATTCCACTCTTGATAAAAGTTTGATGACAGATATGGATATGCCTTCTCTTGTATATACCACATTATATCCTTTCTCAACTTATCTTACTTTTTTTGGATTAAGTATGCTTCAAAGTCTCTGAGCTCCCCATTCCTTTCCTTCAACTCGTTTTTTCCTCTTCCAATGCATTTGTGCTCCTTAGCTTTTCCTGTAGCTGAAGTGTCTCCTGATTGGGGATTATCAACACTTCTCTAGCCGTTTACACAATCAAAATCATACAGTTTCTTGCACATCTCTTGCTATTGAGACCATTCCTCTAAGAATTTGCGTATCTCCACAAATAATGCTGGGATGTTTCTTACTCTCAATCCTGATGGGATCACACCAGCCCAGCATGAACTGTCTGTGTTACTCAGTTCTTTTCTTCTTTTTCTCGAAGTCATTCTCTCGACTTGACGTTAGTTTGGTCAATTTGCTATTTTCCACACTGGACACTCTTTTCTCTATCTTGGAAGTGTGGCCAATCAATGTGTTGAATTCCTCACCCGAGAAACCAGATGTTTTTAATGCCTCCATATTTCACTCTCACACTTCATCCTGTGTCTACTTCTCAAAAGGCAAAACAGATGTGCTCAAAGGAAAGGAACCAGTTGAACTATATCTTTATGATACATAAATAAGAAATTGTGAAGTTTTGATGACCAACGACACTGTGGATACATGATTAAAAAGCACTGAAGTATATATTCACGAATGAAAAAAGAAAATGTAATACAAATAAAAGTCAAATAAAAAGTTTGCAACATGTATATATGATTATGTTGTTTGAAATTGATTTTGGTCAGACCACGTTGCACTTCGGGCTTCAGTAGAAAAAATACAGGTCTAATGGGATACTATGAACTCTTAATTGGTATTGTCATCAGGTATACCATATACAATATTGAAAGTTAGCTGCTAAAGCCAAGGCAATACGAAGGGGAAAATTTACTAGGGAGTGGCAGAGCACGGCGTGAGCCTCCTTGGCTTAAAGCCACGCTCCACCACTTCCAAAATGCAGGCATGTATTCTAGAAGAGCCTGCTATGGTGGAGTTTCACGCCTCCACGTAGCACCGGAGCGTCCCGCTTCTGTTTCCACGCTCCTTCCCCCACCACGAGCACGATGGCGTCTGCCTGCGGGAGGCTGAAGCTGAAGCTGCTTTCTGTGCTCCCGTGTTACTGCTGAGTTCTCTTTGCAGTGTCTGAGGCGCTTGCGGGGGTCCTTGCGGTGCTGGTGGATTCTGGCAGCTCTGACGAGAGGTGGTCCTGCGGGCAGCCGCTGCTGTACTGGCAACATTACGCGTTGTCGGGCTGTTCTGAAGCTTCTCTTGGCGGCATTGCGGGTTGATTACAGGATGCCGTTTGAAGCGGGGGTTCCTGCAACGAGCGACGAACTCAACAGGCACTGACTCGCGCTGTCGAATCCTGAACACGGTGTTTTTCTTCACAATGAGGTCAGCGTGCCTTTCACGACCCAAGAGACTCGGGCTTCTTTATTAAAACCGCAGAACGTCTTTGACCAGAAACCCACTCACCTTTCTGCAGATGCCGATTTTCTAGCCTTTGGCTTATGATCATAGAAGCCGCTTTCAGGTGATTGCAGGCTGGACTACATCTCCCATCTTGCTTTGCTGTTTTGCCTTATTCCTCCCCTCTGTGGCAAAAGTGTGGGAAGAAAAAGAAGTTTGCTGGTGAGTGGGCTTTAAGTATTATTTTTTGGGCTGGTCCCCTCTAGTGGCAGCTTCCCCTGTTTATTTTCCCTCGATTTCTACCCACTTTCCTAAAATCTACAGTCTTGGATGGGCAAACTAACAGGCACGCGTGCTAAGGCGAGAGCCCGACGCCTTCAGGCTAAAGAAGAGGCTGCAGCAGCAAAATTAGTGGGTCAGCAGGAAGATAGGGCAGAGATTTCTTCCGTGAGCTCTGAAGGAAGGAGAAACTGAGGCAGTTATAGAGTCTCCAGTAGTAACTTTGGGGGATACTTTTTCACCTGAAACAATGCAGGCTGATACTATTCAACAAGATTCTTTGCCTGCGGTGGACACCGGTGCACAGTTGAAGGCGACGGCTTCTAATAAACCTTTAAAACAGTTTCCCCTGTTCGAGGCCAAAGGTCATTTGTCTGCTTTGAGTTGTTCTACTTCCACTTCGCTCACCCCTGGCTTAGTTCTCATCAAAGACCCCAGTACAGCTTCAATACCGACCTCGAGCGCAGGGGTCGCTCCAGTAACAGCCAAAGTCACCAATTTAAACGATGGAGTTGCTAACCAGGTGCATTCACCCACATGTCATAAAGCGTTCGGGGGTGTGGAGCAAGTGGATATATTGAGCCCTATCCTGTCTTTGGATACCGAGACTATTCAGACTACAGGTACAGACCCGCTGCAACTATCAGTCAAAGACATGCTAAATTTAATCTTAGATGAGATTTGTGAAGTCAAACAGTTCCAGAGGGCAGAGCTTGTCGGGATCCAAAATCGCCTGGACAAAATTGAGGACATTGTTTCTACACTCCCTCCTAGACTTCAGGAAGCCAAAGCCAGAATTTCAAGTCTAGAGGATGAGATGCCCAAGCTTCAAAAGTCCAAGGCTCTGGAATCTAAGGTGGACGAACTGGAGAATTTCAATCGTAGATCAAATCTCAGAAAAGTAGGGGTCCCGGAGAAAATTGAGGGATCGAATATGGTCCAATGGGTCACTTCTTTTCTGTTGTACAAAGTCATCCCGGAATTCAAAGGTGATTTGACAATCACCCGAGCTCATCGGGTGCCTGCTCAGCCATTTCCAAACTCCACTCTCCCACGCACTATTCTGTTAAATTTTGCAGACATTCGTATCATAGAGACAATTTTGTCAAGTGCCATGAAACAGGGTCAATTTGCAGTGAATGCCACTACAAAATGTCAGATTTTTTCCGACATGTCTGCTGCCGCTGCTAGGCGCAGAAAGGAGTTCGTGAAAATCTTGCATCTGTTCAAAGATAAGGGGACACAAGCCTCCATAGCACAACAGTCAAAACTAAAGGTGCTGATTAAAGGCAAATTCTATCTGCTAACAGATGTTGATGAAGCTAATGATCTGCTTAGCAAAATGTCGCCTGGTTAGATGTTTTGGTTACTTCAGTGTCTTTCTTTTTACCTTTTTCTTTTTTCAGACGACGGTCATATAATGGACATGTATATGGTGGACATGGTGGAGGGGCGTGGGAGCAGGAGGGGGAGGGTTTGGGAGGTCATGGGGTGTTATTTCAAGACACCTCTATGGTAGGGGACAAGACCCAGTGGCAGGCGTGGGTGAGACAAGTAGGAGGAGGGCCACGGGTGAAGTTTGGGTGGGGTCAAAAAAAGGGGGGAATATCAGAGTTTTTTGCAGTCAGATGGTGCTTTGTGAAAATGCTCTTCGCAGGTTCTGTGTTATTTTTGATGTCACAATGTCTGATCATACAAGTAAACAAATTGTATTATATCTGTTAATGGGGGATTGAAATTAATTTCATTGAATGTGAACGGTCTAAATAATAGGAAAAAAATGCGGGCCATAGAATCATGGATTCGGACCGAGAATCCAGATGTTATAATGCTACAGGAAACCCATCTCTCTGTTGTATGTTTAAATCACGGGCTTCGTTTTGGGGGTTTTCATGTGCCATTAGTTCACAACGAGGTGTTGCCCTTTTTTTGAATAAAAAACTGGAAGTTGAAATTGTTCAGACGAATCAGGATGGTCTAGGTCAGTGGTGTTGGGCTTCATGCCATTTTAAAAATCAACAAAGACCTATTACCTTTGTCAGCTTTTACGCCCCAATAGAGGATAACTCCCAGATTTATGACGCAATGTTTCAGTCTCTGATACTATTAGGAGGGGATATTGTCATAGGTGGCGATTTTAATATACTTATGAATCCTAAATTGGATTCTACTTCATCTTCTAAAAAGACAGTCTAAACCTAAATCCCTTCGAACTATGCTAAATAATATGACAATACTTGATCTATGTGATCCATGGCGTGTGAAAAATCCACAGAAAAGCGAGTTTACTTGTTGGTCGGGTCGGTTTAAATCATCCTCCCGAATTGACTTTTTTTTGGCATCTAGACAGCTTAATTTTTTCTCACAGAAAATTTGCCATAATGGTTTCTCAGATCATGCAATGTTGGTTATTATTAATTTTTCTTTGGGTCACAACAACACTAAAATACCTAAACGTTGGATATTTATTAAAGCTTACTTACAAGAGACAAATTGGGTGACAACACTTAAATCAGAGATTTCAGATTTTATAACTCGAAATCTAGGATCAGCTCCCTTACATATCATCTGGGATTCTCTGAAGGCTTTTGTTCGGGCATAATTATAAGTAAAGACGCAGCTGAGTGGCTCGTTGCAAAAAATATTAGGAATTCTCTCTCACAAAAAATTCACGATTTAACAACACAACAACATTTTAATCCAACTCTTAATGTCCAGGAACAACTTAACGTGGCAAAGCGGGATCTGAATGCCTATTACTACTTAAAGAGTGAAGAGGTTTTTCGTAAACAATCTCAAAAAGTTTACGAAGAAAGTAACTTCACGGGAAACTTTTTAGCCTGGAAGGTTAAAGCACAAGCTGCTTCAAATATGATACATTCCCTGAAAAATTAAGTCACTCATATTGAGACATCTAATCAAGCAGAAATAAGCTCTATAATGCTTTCCCACTATCATAACATATATAGTACACAGCACTCCATTGATCATCAAAAGTTGTACAATTTTCTGGGGAGACATGCACTCCCAAGCCTATCCCTAGATGACCAACTAAATATGCGCCGTCCATTTTCTCGTGCAGAAGTTGATTTGATTGTTAAGGATCTTCCATTGGGCAAGGCCTGTGGTCCTGACGGCTTCTCTGCAGAGTTTTTAAAGTTTTTTTTAATTCATTCGCCAATTTGTTTCTGTTACTATTAAATTCCATGCTCGAAGGCGGGCAAGTTTCCGCATCTTTCCACGAAGGGATGGTTGGAAGTTTTTTGAAAAAAGGGAAAGATTCTAAAGACCCCAACTCATACCGTCCAATTACACTATTAAATTCAGATTATAAAATTATCACCAAATTATTGTCACTTCGTTTTAATATTATTTCGCAGATTTAATTCATCCTGATCAAAACGGGTTTACTGTGGGCAGACAGCTTTTTACCAATACGCATTTTTTGATTGAGGCATTAGATTTTTTTGAGTCACGGGGATTACAGGGTTTGGTTTTATTATTAGATGCTGAAAAAGCTTTTGATTTGGTGGTTTGGGACACACTTTTTATTATTTTGAAACATTTCGGGATTCCACAACAAATCGTTTCCTTAATACAGAATCTGTATACCGGTGCAACAGCTAATATAATTATTAATAAACTAGTAGCGGGTTAAATTTTAGTTCAGCGGGGAACTAGGCAAGGGTGCCCCTTGTCTCCTGTTCTCTTTGCTTATTTTATTGAACCACTCGCCGTAGCTATCAGGAACTGTGTTCAGATTGTTCCCCCGGTCATCTCTATGGCTAAGATCAAATTATATGCGGATGACATCATTCTATTAATTAAACCGGATCTTCGATCACAAACGCAGGCCATTAAGATTTTTGCAGAATTCGAGGCTGTAGGGGGTTACCGAATTAATAAAAAAAAGACAGAAATTCTGGTCTGTGGGGGTGCTGACCCTGTTTTACATCCGGATTTATATGGCTGTATTAACTTAAAACCTAAAAGATATTTGGGAATCTTTTTTTCCCCTACAATCCAGGATTTTTATATACTTAATTTTGTGCCGTTGATTCAAAAGGTTCGTCTAATGTTAGCACGGTGGGATCCACTACCATTATCTCTTCTTGGTAGAATAGCATTGATTAAAATGTCGATACTTCCCCTTTTTAATTTCTTATTCTCCACCACTCCAATTTTCCTCCCTGGGTCTTTTTTCTCTAGAGTTGAATCTATGTTTTCTGCATTGTTTGGAGAAAAAAACACCCTCGTATTGATATACGCACTCTATATGAAAGAACCGAATATGGCGGTCTCTCGCTACCCAATTTAAGAGAATACTATTATGCATATTTTGTATACTATTTAGACCGATTCAAGAATTTATCTTCAGGAGCGAATGCCTTTGAATTTTTTTTTTCGGGTTAATATGTTTGGAAATTCAGATCCCATCCCCTCTCCTCGTACCTAAATCACCAAAATGTGTTCGATATAAGACCTTGAACTGGTTTTTCAAACGAAGTAATGCCATGCTCAAAAGATATTCCCTCCCTTTTTTTAATTTATCAACTCCCTTATTTGGCGCTTTCTCTTTTCTAAAAATCAAAATCGAACCTACAATTACCGTGAACTGGGTGCGTGCTGGGTTTCGAACGTTAGCTGATTTTGTGGACAATGGGGTTTGGCTAACGGTCGACGCCATGCAACGTTTGATTCCCAGTATTTTTTTACTAATTAGGTCTTATATTGAGATTCTCAAAACTCTGACTCTATTAGACTTAAGCTATCTCAGTATTTCGTCACCGTTGTTTGATGACCTTTTTATAAACGTGGTAACAAAAAAGCCAGGGGAATGGAAAAAATACTTGGCACAGAGTCGGGAGGAGGAATTGTGCTATAAAGCAATACGCAAATGGCATACTCAGGAAAATATAGTGCTTCCTATCGATACATGGAAAACTATTAATAAGTTTAATTTTGGTTCATTATGCGGCGCCAACTGGCGTAGAATGTTATTCTTTAGCAAATGGCTTTTGTATCGCACTCCTGCTATTATTGCCAAAATGTATGATAATATGTCTTCAAATTGTTTTAGATGTTTTCAATGTGATCCAGCTAACTGGTCCCATATTATGGCACACTGTTCTAAAATTAAGCCTTTCTGGGATGCAATCTTTGATTTTCTTCAATTTTACTGCGCAATTCCAATTGTTTGTAACGTTAACCTATTACTGTTTGGTTTTGATTCTGATTGTCAACTCTCAGAATATTTGGCTAAATTTGTTTATATTGCAATGGCTGTCGCTAGATCACTTTTACTGCAGAATTGGCGATCATCACAAACTCCAGTGGTGCAGGAATGGCTTGACAAAATGAAAAGGGTCAGGAAATGTGAACAATTGTATGCAAAACTAGTCGGGGGATAAAAAAGTTTGAAAAGATCTGGGGACAGTTTTTCGAGTAACTCTATTTTTTTTCTACCCTATTAAGAATGTGAATGTATAGTTGTGACAAATCATATTTTCCTTTTTGTAATTGTTTTTCAAATAACTTTAATAAAAATCTTTTTTAAAAATGCAGGCTGCCCCTTATTTACAAGGATATGGTGCCGCCCTGGGTTTCCTCCTATGCTGACGCTATTTTTAGCTGCCTATAGCTAATGTAAACACCCTTGCACCATGGTGCAAGGGTGCCTGCGTTGTAGGGGAACATTGCTTATGTGCAGGAAGATGACCCTTCCTGCACATAAATAATCTAGTGTTTTGTAACTTCTATGTGTGCTGCTTAATGCAGCATACATAGAAGTTGCAAAACGTATCTTTTTTTTTTAATTGATTGTTTATATGCAGTCAGGAACACCTTCCTGCACATAAACAATCAATGGCTTTTTGTCGTTTCTATGTGTGCTGCACAATGCAGTACACATAGAAACAGCAAAAACGTGGAGAAACTAAACTTACCTCCTCATTGCACCTGTTTAAGACCAGATTTTCCCTGGTCTTAATTTTGACAATGCCCCATATTTACGCTGTAAATACGGGGCAGTGTCAAAATCAATGGGTGTTGCGGTGGTACACCCACCACAACACCCATTGCCCGTCCCTTTCATGCTAATTATAGCATGAAAGGGGGCTTTATTTACAAGACAGCGTAAGCCACGTTATGTGGCTTACCGCTGCCTTATAAATAAGGCAAGCCCATAACGCCTCAGGAACATCACTAAAAGTGACGTTCCTTTGGCTACAGGGACTTGTAAATATGCCCCTAAATGTCTACTTTTATCTCTTAGATATCAATGCTTCTGCAGTGCAGGTCAAGCCCAGCAGTGCAGCTAGGCAGTGAGACGATATACAGGGTCTGTGATTCACTCTCTTGTCTGCCTCTGTTTCTCACTATTGTCCCTTCTGCCTTTCCACATGTCTACTTTCAACTTTTTAATGTTATTAGTATACAGTTGGCAATGGTTTTGGAGAAATGTGGAAGCACGCATTACTCCTTTTGGCCCTTGATGTCAACGTTAGTGCAGCATGACAGGTTTCTGCCCAAAACGCTCACATCAATATGGGATGAATACTTAAAAAAAATCCAGAGCTGGATATCTCCATTTATAAGACGTGCATTGTCAAGAATGTGGCTGAAGTGGAAGATGAAAAAGTACAATTTCAGGGGAAAGAAAAACTGAAGTACTGTCTTCACCACACTTTAGAGAGCATGACAGTGGCCCCAACAGCCTCTCACAACAGCAGGTTCTATCACAATCACCATATGTCATGCTTTATGCTTTTAAACTGTCATCAGCAGCATCGAAAGAGACACCTTCTGAGTTGGTTCTTGACAGTTCCAGGCTTGCATCAACCACACAGACAGAGGAAACTGATGAGCAGTGAATGAATGAATGAATGAAAGAAAGAAACCTGTAAAGTGCATAGCTCCTCCAGCAGGACTGTCCCAGTGCTAACAGGTCAAACTCCCAAAGGAGGCCGCAAAAGCCCAAGGAAAGAGAAACAGCCCATCTGAAGAGCCAGGTTTTTTGCATTTTTCCAGAACAGACGTTCTATCTTTGATAGCTTCAACAGAAGCAAAAGAAAGTTCCATAAATTGGAATCGAGGAAGCTGAAAGAGCTCCTACCAGTGTAAACTTGCTTCTCTTTGGGGACTTGCACTCACAAGGCATCGGAATGTTGAAAATAGCAATGTGTATGTACATAAGCGGCGTTCATTTGTGTTCACAGTACCCCTTGTTGTAAGCAGAACGGATATCGCTAAAACACTGACTGTGTTATCCCGCTAGCATAGACCCATGCACACACGTACACGACAGCCATTTTAGGTATCATGGTCTCCTTGTTCACGATCGATCATCAGCCCCTTCCCTGACCCTGCAAGCTTCCCCCATGCACCCTGACTGCCCCCGCTCTCACATGTACAAGTCATGAGCACCTCCCCTCCCGCATGACTCTGTCTCTAGGGATCACACCCCGCGCCTGACCAACACCTCCTTTCCTTCCATGAATACCCCTCCTTTGATGACCCCGACCTCTGAGCCTGAATGTCTGCACGGACCGCTGGTCATCCCTTAGCCCGAGGATACAGTTTATTGCCCACTACTGTATGCACTCGCCTCTCTTGAAAGGAGCCACTATTGATCATGACCACCCCACCCCCTGAGATTCGATCAGGCACACACATTCCAATGGAATCAGCAGAACACTCAGCTGCGTGACAGCCCCCTCCTATTGCATGGAGGATAAGGGCCCCTACTGTAGCCACGTGTTGGAATATCTTCATACTTCACAATGTCTTGATTGTAATGAAGGATGTGTGTGTGCCCTAAACCTGTGTATAAAAGACGAAGCCTCAGAGAAACTTGTTAGAGCACCTCCCGAAGACACTATGCGAGTGTCCCAAATGACATGCTCTCCTCATGAGAAATAAACCTTTTTCCTTGTCTTCCTGCTTCCAGTGCCCGTCTCTTCATTTGGTAATTATTCAAGATAGGAACTAAGAGTCGCCCTGCACCAGCAGCCTGGGCATCGGGTGCAATGTGGGCTGACTTTTCTACAATTGGCGCCCCAACGCGGGGTCCATCAGCGACATAGGGTCCGGTAAGAGAGGTCCAGACGATGAGGTGAACATCTAAATGATTGGAGTATACCTGCCTTGAGAGGGCCCTCGTCCGGCTGCCGATTGAATGAACTTCACCGATTCCGAACTGACCTCTCTCAAATGACCTGTTGTCCTGACTGGAATCCCACAGGAATGCTGCGGTAAAAACATGGAGAAAGAGAACGATCGGGCGCTGGAAAAAGGAAGGCGAAGAACTGTCCACATGGTCCGGTCCGGGTAAGGTCGTGACGCACGACAAATTGCGAAATTGATTGATTGATTGTTTGAAAATACTAGTATTACTTATTGATTGTCTCTGAGAGATTCTCTATTTGCAAACAAGCACAGAGTCGCCATGCTCTGTTTAGTCTTTGCAGATAGTGAAGGATAGGTAATGCAGACTTTTGTCCCCATTGTAATCCGTCATACCTATTTTTCTCCCCATTGATTGATTGTTTGAATCGAGCATTGAATTGTTCGAAGTTGGTTCTCTTAAGGATCTTCTCTGCCTGCAAACGGGGAAGAATAGGAATATTCTCTCTCCCTTTGCAGATAGTGACGGGTAGGTAACGCAAACCTTTAACACGTCGTGCCTATTTCGTTCCTCATTGATTGATTGTTTGCCCGAACATTGACTGTTGGGGAATTGGTTCTTTTTGGAGGTATTCCCTCTTTGCAAATAAACTTAGGAAAATCTTTGCAAGTAGTGAAGGGTAGGTAATGCGGACCTTTGTCCCCCGTTGTAATCTGTCATGCCTATGTACTCCCCATTGATTGAGACGCCAGTTTCACCCGGACCATTTACTAGAGGTAGGTCATCTGGCCCGACCAGAGAGCACCCCTAGTGAAAAGGACATATACAATAAAAACGAAGTGATCACTGTATCCTGTTAACAGAAACTTTAGCATGAAACAAACTGGAAAGAAAGGAATAGGAGAACGAAATCAGTAGGCCACTGATGAACTTTTTATTAAATAACGAACAAGGAAACGATAACAATACTTAATGATAAAATCTATTATTGTCCTAGAAACAAGAAACGTTAGAAATAAGCCCTTAATAAGAAACCTGAAAATAATAAGAGAAGCCAAGCTTGACATTGCGACGGCCACGAGGCAACAAGGCTTCATCGCCCCTCATTGTTCCAAACATGTCTGTCCCACCGCCTGCCACGCCCAATAACGACAACCTGAGAAAGATACAAAGCAACAGACATCCGCCCCCATCCCGGAAACTTCCAAAGTGCAACAGGTTTGCGGCTACGCCCAGCCGGAAGCAACACATATAGGGTGGGTCCTGCTGCCAACCGTCGGCCGGAGATCATCACATAGGGTGTAGCCGGAGGAGAGGCCGAGGCCGAAGGGACCCGGCCAAGGGGACTGCTACGACAACCCTGGAGAGTTGCAGGGGGGGGAATGTCTATGTCCTCGACCCTCCCCTCTCTCTCCCAGTCTGGACCAGCATCCATGGAGGGCCTGGGAGTGGAGAGGCCACTGCACGAAAGGCCCAGGAGAGGCGTCACACGCCAAGGCTTACCCCACCGGATGAACCAAGGAACCCGTTCCTGGGGCCAGGGCGAAGAGCGTCCGGCCGCCATCCACCGGAGGCCCGGCCCGAAAACATGCCAGGCGCCACTTCTTTCTTCAATAATGGCTGCGACAACCCTGGGGGGGGGATGTCTTGCACATGCCTCCGACCCCCTCCCTCGTCCTCATCGCCTGGTTTGGCCATAACAAATGTCAAGCGAGACGCCGTGGGGTGCACTGGGAGGGAGAGACGGTGCGAACAAGTCTCTCCCGCCTCCCCAGGTGGAGGCTTCCCAGCTGCACCCTCAGCGCTCCAGGCGCCCGGAAAAGGGTTCTTCCACTGTGGCGATGCTGCAACGCCTCGCCCGGCAGGGTGGAGCCCGTCCGCTCATTTGACCCCGCGATCGCCGGTAGCTGCCGAACTCTCAAAATGGCGATCGACCTGGCAAGAGCGGGCCCAGCATGAAGGAATGGCCCGGTCACTTGTTGACTCCACCATCATAGTTCTCCACGACCTTGAAGATTCTAGAGGAGCCGCGGGAGTCCCCGACCCCCGCAGATACCCCCGATGGGGAATGACTGCCATGATTGCCCACGGAACGATGGAAACGTAGCCGCAGGACGTCGGCGCTTCCATGCTGTCGCCAGCCTCAGTTTGAATGACTAGAATCCTGCAGACTACAGTTCGGATCAGTTCCGGTGAAAGCACAGTATGACCCGGTAGGAACATTGTTGCCTCCCTCCCCTTTTTGATTGATGGTTCAGACCACCGATCCTGTCTTTTGCCCTTTAACGGAACTTTTGGACTGCCAAAAGAAGCTCTGGGCCAACCACGAGTTATTAGAAATTTAGACTATGCCTGGTTCTGCCTGACCGCACCCAAAATGGCGCCAATGCAAATGAAACTTTCAACTCCTTGTTGTACCCCGATTGTTCAGCCCTGGTGTCATGAGATATGTATGAAGGTTTTTTTTTAACCACATGAATTGATATAGGATGTGTACTAATTATATGTTCGGACAATTAATTGATTCAGGATGTGTACTGTCAGTTCGGGAAATGAATTGATATGGGATGGGTACTGGCTATATGTTCGGACAATGAATTGATATTGGGTGGGTACTGATTATGTGTTCAGACGGTAAATTGATATCAGATGGGTATTAATTGAACATTCGGACAATGAATTGTTGTTAAGTTTGGCGCATCATGATTATTGAAAGTTGGAAGCCCAACACTCATGACACTCGCTCACACTGAAGTCTCGACATGATTTTGTTGCACTTGTCGCACTTTTAGATTATGAAATAAACGACCACCGACTCCATTAAAGTTTTCCGCTAATAAGTATCCCCACATATAACAGCTCCAGCCTGCTCCGTGGCCGGCCCACGGGGTTGTAAGCCCATATTTATGCACCGACATTCTTATTAAAGATTTTCTGGAAAAAGCAAACGTAGTTGTCACGTGTGAATTAGTAAGTTTCGAATAAATGACCACTGTTTAAGGATTAAAAGGTATAGTACGCAGAGATACTGCAAAAATGAATGGAACAGGTTTTTGTTGTATGTACTTTGCACATCTTTGTACGGCCTAAAGCAACCACTAAAAGACCCTGGAATTCAGTCTATACTTTATATGCTACCTGTATCAGAAAAATTGTGCTAAAATGCCCCTAAGTCGCTCCAAAGGAGTGCCATCTGGCCTCCCTACATACGATCCGTAATACCACACTTGGGTGACCTATGCTATCCACCGGCTTCCGATAATCATCTCTCGCACACTAAAAGGTTCATCTGGGCTTAAATGCCGAATTGGCAAGAACTGCGTTCCGGGGAGATAGACCGCGTATGTAGTAAGTAAAAGCCTTTTCGGGTTTATGCGCACTGATGTATTCTTAAATGCTGCCCCGCCCCCTTCTTTTTCCCTCTTTTCTGCAGGTCACTTTGGAACATCGGTTAAAAATACGAGAAAAAGAAAATGGTGATCTAACGGACGAAGAGACGGGAAAAAGGCGTTCGATTATGGTGCCCACGCACTCCGAATAATACAATCTAAACTAATGTGCGCACATGATTAAACCCTCCACACTTAACTAAATAGGGAAAGTCTAAGGAAAATTCCGAGGTAAGGATTACACAAGTACCCTCCGACGGGAGGACTAGGGATATTGCCGACACTTAAAGACCTACTACCTCCTTTTTCGCATCCTCATAGACATGTAACCCAAAGCTGCCCCATTATTCTCCAACTGACACCGACTATTGTCTCAGCCTGGAAACGCATTTGCTAAAAATGACTCGAATAAACCACCGTGAGCATTAGCCCGACCAGGTTAGTTCATGACCAATTGCCAAAGGAGTAAGTGTGTACAATCAAAGCCACCAGTAAGGGCAGCCGACGGTTAAAAGAAAAAAAAAAGGTAAAAAGAGCTTAGGATGCTAAGAATGCACAGCATACAGAAAGGGATAATTTTGGCCAATAACTGTTTTATGTTTTGTCTTGGATTTTCGTACATAATACATGTACTGTCTTCTCCGCCTGAGTTTGTGTATACGTGATGCATGGATCTACGTCATCCCTCTGTCTGTATTTCCGTAGTACTTAATCCCCGTTGTTCTGTGTGCACTGGATGGCCCATTATTGTACCCGTCTCTCTCTCTCGCTCCATGCCATGCGTGTACAGAATGGACCATTTAGAGTGCGATCTCTCTCTCTCTCTCTCTCTCTCTCTCTCTCTCTCTCTCGCTCTCTCTCTCTCTCTCTCTCTCTCTCTCTCGTCTCTCTCTCTCTCTCTCTCTCTCTCTCTCTCTCTCTCTCTCTCTCTCTCACTCTCTAAAAAACCCCCTGTTCCCTCTTTTCTTGTAATGGTAACGTTGTGCCCCTCCCGGCACAACACCTAATTGGGTTTCCTCGAACACAAAGGTGTTTGGAAAAATTGACAGGTACTAAAACGACTATAACTTGCCATGTTACTACCTCTCCTTTCTGCAAAACAATAGGACCCGAGTTGGTCATGAAAGAAAGGACGGGTCAGACGACTAACGTCCCCTAATCTGGCCTTTAATAGGGGGACTATAACGTCAATGGCCTCCTGTTTCTCAGTTCGCTAAAAATGCAATTCCCAATGCACAGATTACTTCGCTCCTCTGCACTAAAGGGTGGATGTCCAGAGTACCCCACTTCTCCCGATCGACCCCAGCTCTCTGTCCAAAGCGTCCCCGTTTCCCCCGATTAACCCCAGCTTCATGTCATCTACCCTCGAAAGCGAAATTGATGACCTTGATTAACGTTCACTCCCCAAGAAGAGCATGTTTTACGTCCACCCCCTTCTTCATGACGATAACGCCCCACTTACAAGAGTTAGCCGACCCCGAAGGGAGATGTAAGATGGTCGATACTTGGGTTAAAGGGAAGGACGAGTCTCTACATAAGGACTCGATTTTGAATTTGATGTAATACACTGTGTATAAAAGTCCAACTTCTCTCATCATATGTCGCGAATGAACGCTAAGCAGGTCTATGAATTCAATAAGCAATGCCCTTCTACAGGCTCCATAAGTGACGACTTCTGACTGTGACCGATGAACTTATCCCCCACCTACATAGGATTGGGGACGGAATTGAGATGTATAAATGTCTTCTCCTGCCAGTTTTTCTAAAACTTGTTTTCTACCCATTCAAAGATATAATCACCGGAGGAGAGGAGCTGGACGTAACGCACAGCCTGGCCACAGATCATGGAGCACGTGTGACGACCAAAGGTGGAGCCGCAGAGCAACGAGACGCGGGACGAGGCATAACTTTCAAACTCGGCAGATGAAAGAATGAAGGGCTACCTTGAAGCCCTCGACTTGCTGACCCACTCGTGCCTGAAGTCCCCCGTCCCCTTTTGAGTCTGACTGTTGGGCTTGCCTGCTCATTGTCCTTTGCTCCCTTGGTCTCTTGGTGTGTTCGAAGATCTGGCCCCACTCCGCCCTCTCTTCCCTCGATTATTCAACAAACTCTTTCATATAAACTTTTGACTATGGAATGGGATTTTGCCACGGAAAAAGAAAGACACGCAGGTGCCCAGCATGAGGCACCCCTAAGAAAATGAGTTAGGAAACAGGACTGTGATCTAACAGCAGAGGACTGATCGCACCCTGCAACGCGTAAGGATGATTCCGAGCTGGACTTATAGCTCCACCGCCGGTGCTCAAAAGCGCCAACGAAAAGAAAACGGACTACCAGAGTCTACCAGTGGTGGCTCGTCGTTGAAAAAGACATTTTTCACTAAGACCCCCCCTTCCTGAACTTTCTACCCACCCCTTGACTAGTTGTTTACATCGAATTGCATTCCTCCCTCAATTTTATTGCTTATAAAAATGTTTCGTCGGTCACCCATGTATCTAGCTTCCCAAAGTACTGATAAGACCCGAAGGTATCAGATTACTCTTAATTAATGTCATCGGAGAAAAAGTCTGAACTTGATTCTGTAATGTTTCGGAACCTCTTTTCTTGACTCCGACTCAATATTATGCCGATCTCTAGGCTTGTATGAAGAACCCAACAAATGTAAACTGACATGTAGTGCATTCTGCCTATCGCATCGACTATGTAGAAATTGAACTCGCTTATGTAAAAAAGCGGCGACTGTTGAAAATAGCAATGTGTATTTACATAAGCGGCGTTCATTTGTGTTCACAGTACCCCTTGTTGTAAGCAGAACGGATATCGCTAAAACACTGACTGTGTTATCCCGCTAGCATAGACCCATGCACACACGTACACGACAGCCATTTTAGGTATCATGGTCTCCTTGTTCACGATCGATCATCAGCCCCTTCCCTGACCCTGCAAGCTTCCCCCATGCACCCTGACTGCCCCCGCTCTCACATGTACAAGTCATGAGCACCTCCCCTCCCGCATGACTCTGTCTCTAGGGATCACACCCCGCGCCTGACCAACACCTCCTTTCCTTCCATGAATACCCCTCCTTTGATGACCCCGACCTCTGAGCCTGAATGTCTGCACGGACCGCTGGTCATCCCTTAGCCCGAGGATACAGTTTATTGCCCACTACTGTATGCACTCGCCTCTCTTGAAAGGAGCCACTATTGATCATGACCACCCCACCCCCTGAGATTCGATCAGGCACACACATTCCAATGGAATCAGCAGAACACTCAGCTGCGTGACAGCCCCCTCCTATTGCATGGAGGATAAGGGCCCCTACTGTAGCCACGTGTTGGAATATCTTCATACTTCACAATGTCTTGATTGTAATGAAGGATGTGTGTGTGCCTTAAACCTGTGTATAAAAGACGAAGCCTCAGAGAAACTTGTTAGAGCACCTCCCGAAGACACTATGCGAGTGTCCCAAATGACATGCTCTCCTCATGAGAAATAAACCTTTTTCCTTGTCTTCCTGCTTCCAGTGCCCGTCTCTTCATTTGGTAATTATTCAAGATAGGAACTAAGAGTCGCCCTGCACCAGCAGCCTGGGCATCGGGTGCGATGTGGGCTGACTTTTCTACAGGAAGGCCTGAGACAACTCAGAGGAGAATAGGGTGTAATGAGTAGGTGCAAATAAGCTGCACCTGTCCTACTAAAAATTCTGGAACAAAAACAGAAGGCTTTGAAAGCTAAGTGTTCCTTCACTGGTACCAGTGGAGTTTGTGAAGCACCGAGCCCATGGATGCCAATTTCGGAAGGTTTAATAAAAGCCGGGCTGCAGAGTTCTGAATAGGTTGGAGTCTCATCAGCCTAGACTGAGAGACTCCCAGACATAAGATGTTACAGTAATCCAGAGATAACTAAAGCTTGGATCGTTGTCTTCTGGACAGATACAGTTAGAAGGCTAATGCTATTTTTGAGATTTCAGGATCACAAAGCGCTTGCCTGCAAAGGCCTTGATTTGACTGTCAATGGTGAGTTTTTTATCAAACCAAATGCCTTCGTTTTTAACCCTAGGCTTTGGCAATGGAAAAGAAACCAATGACTCCGACAACCAATCAGGGAACAAGATTGAGGGTTGCCTGCTGAGGATGAAGACCTCAATCTTATCTACATTTAGTGTCATTCAGCGAGTTGGCCACAGTAGCAGAATTCTGCGATAGGGTGACAATCAGCTTAGTATCATCTGTGTATGATATATGATATCAAAACCAAAAGGCTTGATCATATCATCCAGAGGGCACATGTAAAGGTTGAATTGAGTTAGGCTCACTGAGGAGCCCTATGGCTTCCCCTGAGACAGTGGAAAAACCTGTCAGCGGAAAGGCTTCTGCTTGTCTCTGAAAAGTGCGGCCCGGCAGAAAGGACGCCAACCATTTTAAAGCCCTATGACCACCCCTGTAACCCCACAGCTGCTCTAATGAGTGGCTGTGAGATACATTGTTGAAGGCCACAGTCAGATCCAACAGCAGCAAAGCTGCAGTGTCACCCCTATCCATAATCTGGCACATGGACTCAGAGGCCAGTAAAAGGGCAGATTCAGTACTATACCGAGGGCGAAAGCCTGACTGAGTTATATGTAGAAGAATATTTTCCTCGATATACCCTGAGAGCTCATGGTTGATGCACTTTTGAAATAAAATGAAGCAGCAAAAACAGCGTATCGTTCTCAGGCTTAGTGGGATCAAGAGAAGGCTTTTTAAGCAGTGGGCCCACTGAAGCGTGTTTCCATCTCAGCGGGACTTGGGCCATTGAAAGAGACTAATTAAGAAGAGCTCTAAATATATTAGGAGCAGGTCATCTGCTCTGCACTCCTAGATACCGAAAGTGGCCAGAATGGAGGAGAGCCATACTTAACTGATAACATACAAGACTGTAACTCATCCAGCTCTATGGGTTTAAACTGAAGTAATCTGTTACAGCCTGCAGAAAGCTCAAACCAAAAATCAAGGTGAGGAGCATTTCTAGCCACTTCTAAGAAGCAAGAATAAATGGATGCTACTTTATCTGAGAAAAATGTAGCTAGAGTGTTGCAGCTATTTTCCGAAGGGGGGTAGAAGCCATCTCCAATTTATTGGTATAAAATTCCTGTCGCACCTGCTTGAAGTGTCTATGATACATATTTTAAGCTGATCAGTACATATCCCTACTAGCCTGATCAAAGTCTCTGCGCCATAACTACTCACAGTGCTTACAGTTCTTTTTGAGCATGGATAATTCCTCATTGAACAAGTCCACCATGGGCTTGGTTATGTATGCTATCATTTCAACTGCTAGAGCAATTGGGTCCAAGTGCCCACTGATCCAATTGTCAACTTGAGTATTGGCAATGGTGACACAACTGTGGAGTTTGGGGTGCTTCGCTGCTAGAGCATTAGTAACATTAACGGGAGTAACCATAGCCCATTTTCTGGACTTAAACTTCTGGCCAGAGTTAGAGTTCGAAAGAGCTTTGCACATGGGGACCTGAAAGGGGATGGCTAGTTGGTCAGACCATACATGGGGAATATGGGGTAAACCATCATAATAGTGAGGTTGCTAATGAAATACTTGGATGATCAAATCAATTTCCCAGAAGATCAAGGCCAATTGATCTATTGGCATGGGAAATTGTAATAGCTGCCAGTACTCAACAGGCTTGCAATAAAATCTTTAGCATTTCCTCTATTCAGTGTATTCTTTAAGTAGATTTTCAGTGCAGCTGGAGTAATTGTCTATCTGAACAGTATCTCCAGTCAAAACATGGAGAGACTCATGATGATCAAATGAACTAACTTGTTATGTCAAAAAATCATCAGGCTCCACAAATCACAACAGCAATGAGGATAATTTCTCAGACATCTCAGTTGTGGCGAAAGATCACCCTCCAGAGAACATCCCTTGATTTGATGATGAACTCTATCTTCTGTTCTAAAAATTAAAACTAATACGTAACACAACATAAAGCCTGATGTAAAAACAAATGAAAAAAAGTAATTCCTAGTTTTATATTTGGCAAGCCAAGAAATGTACATACACTAAAAAGGACCTGTGTAAAAGGCCCCCACATTTTGTCCTGTTGCCTAAGTGGTGACAAAAATGAATTAAAGCTAAGGGTCAACCACATACGTTGAGATAAAAAAACAGCCTCTAAGTCTGCAATGGAAGCTTCCATATTTCATGCCTAACCTTTCATGCCTGTGCTCAGCTGCCAGTGAACATTGACAGGGCTGCATTGATTATGAGTGGTTTCCTTGGAAAAGAAAATGTACAGATAGATACTACACTGGTTTGGAAATAGGTGACTTGTAGTAATTAATGAATCCCAAATGTTCAATGTGGCTGATGAGAGGGGCTTAGCTAAACTTGACATTTTTAATGCTTGGGTGATTATTCTAGGTGCATGCTTCAATGTGCCCCTGGGAATGTTACTTGATTGGCCTTTAGGTAAAGGCACACCTGCCCTTTCAAGATCTCTCAATTCACCATTTCCTTTTCCCGTTCAACATTTCTGTCTCTTATAGGTAAAAATAAAATCTGCACATCCTATCAACAACATTCAGAAGAATGACCCATCCATGGTTATCTACTTTCATGGGAAAAAGATTCAAAGAAGCACACCCAAATTGACAAGAAAAGGCTGATTTTTTTGGAGCAATGCTGACTAGTTACTCGGGCGGTACATGCCAAGAAATTAATGTGGCCGACATAATGATCATAGGTAAAGTTGCCCTTTGGCTTTTCTTATTGTTTAGGTGATCAATCTGCTATATGCAGTTATTTGCCCAGAAGTGGCACTACATTGGCCTTTAGGCAAAGTTACTTATGGCAGTTTTTGCTCCTCATCCAGACCTCACATGCCACAGAATCACAATCAAGGGTCTAGGACTGATGTGACGCCTCTTGGTGGTTCAGGATTCACTCAGGCTGGGTCCAGGTGCGGGTTCAAGATGGTGGGAGACTATTATATCCCTGTAGCTCTGAACAGGAGGCCAGCAAACTGGCACTTAGAGTCACTCTGATAGTTCTAGGCTCAGGTGAAGATACATGGCTCAGCAGCAGGGCTGGCCTCTGAGGTTTCAATGCAGACTCCTGGCAGCAAAGTAGTCAAGCAGAGTGCACAGCAGCAGGCAGTCGTCTCAGAGTCCTTCCGCAGGTCCAGTAGTGAACTGAAGAGTTGGTCTAAACGTCCTATTGTTATACCCTGGTGTCCTTCCTCTGGAAGGTGGGAGAAGCTCCTAGAAGGTTTCTTGAACTCCATGGAATTTTCTTACTCCCCTGCCATGACTCCAAGCTGGCTGCAACAACAATGTGGAGATGATAGGTCCTTTCTGTGAAGGCACAGC
Source organism: Lissotriton helveticus (assembly GCF_964261635.1). NCBI lineage: Eukaryota > Metazoa > Chordata > Amphibia > Caudata > Salamandridae > Lissotriton > Lissotriton helveticus. The sequence continues at coordinate 1,041,451,491 of NC_136059.1, forward strand.
ACACCCAAGTCACTTGCAGGTGGGCTGTGCTTAGGTCCTCTCTCCCAATCCAGCCAGAAGATGGCCCATTCAGGAACACCTAATGCCATTATTATCTGACTGTCTGATAGGAAGCCATAAGGTCTAACTGCCACTGCACCAATTCATGTGACCCGATAAAGGCTGCAGGCACAAAAGGACTAAGGACAGGAACATTTTAACTTTCTACAAATGGCATTTTCAAAACTGTAATTAAAAATCCAACTTTACATTTAAAGAGGATTTTTCATTGCAATTTCATAGATACAAAATATGAACTGGCAATCTGGGCCGACTCAAATGTTAGCACTTATTAAATGTAATAAGGCAACTAATGTTATCCTATGGGACAGGTAGGCCTCGGAATAGTGAAAAGCGAATTTAGGAGTTTTTCACTACCATAATATGTAAAACATTAAAAAATGTGTCCAACCTTTTAATTACAATGCACTCTTCCCTTTGGGCTACCTATTGTCTACCTTGGGTTGGCTTATAAATAAAAGGGGAGTTTAAGGCTTCTCAAGAGGTTTATATTGCCAAGTCCAATTGGCAGCTTAAAACTGCATTCAGGCTGAAATCACATGGCTGGGGTAGGTTTACAAGTGCTACTTAAGGGGGTAGTACAATAAGGGCTTCAGGCCCACTGGTAGCATTTAATTTACAGGCCCTTGGTACATGGTATACCACTCTAAAAGCCAATTATAAGTAAATGAAATATGCCAATCAGGTATAAGACAAACAAACCATGTTATAGGTAGTGTGCACAAGCAGATTAGCACTGGTTAGCAGTCATAAACTGCACAGAGTCTTCAGACCAACAATAATATATTTCAGCACAAAAATGGAAGTACGTAGGGAAAATGTTTAGGGGGAAGACCACCTTCAGGCTTACAGGTCTAACAGTCTCGGAAAGCGAATATTTCCATAATAGCACTGTGTGTGCAGTTGTGCTCTATGAAAGATCATACATTTGTGACTTATAGCAAAGTTAGCAAATGACTGAAGTTTGCTAGCCAATTATACCATGATGTATGCTGTAGTGGACAGAAGAAATATGCAAATTACATACCAACCGGCCAGTAGATCAAAGGGCTGAATGAAAGCTTTGATAATTAAGTGTAATACGTATAATTTCAGTAAAAAGCAAAGATCTTTGTTAATGCACTTCTGGAGCATGGCAACCAGCGACTTGATGCCTACTTCGCAATGTAAAATGGATTATTGGTGGCTATGCCAGACTGCATGCTGTTGCTGAAAAAAGTGTGTTGATTAAATGTTTCGCTTTCTTGAGAAGGGGTGTGTGAAAAATTCCTTAGGTGAGCATCCCAAAATTCTTGCATATAGTACTAATTAAATGTTATGTATAGGTGGGTTTTCTGGTTACAATTTGGACATTTCCACCCCTTTTAAATTGTTTTAATAAAAAAACTCCATCATCCAACCAATTTGAAGGTAACGAGGAAACGGGTTTTAAAGTTAACTTGGGAGAACCAACACAGCCGTTTTCAGCTCAAGCTAGCACTCATGAGTACATTTTCCCAATTTCAAAACCTATGCTAGGACGTTTCTGTAGTAAATGCAGGAAGCTCTGGGAGCTAAAGGTGGGCCAATAATTGGGTTCTAATTGAGACTTTGCTCTTGTAGCAAAAACTTCACACATCTCTTGTGTGCAGCAGTAATTACCCATAGTATTATGGGGGACCAGTTTCAGAAGAAAGAGAGTATTACGTGTAATTTGGTGCTTTTAAAGTTTTTAATCATCCTGGGATTTTAATGTTTTTTTTTTATTTGCTGAATGGGTAGAAGCAGTTCGTGACAATGCCAGATATAATTTTTCCTCAGCATGCTTCCTTTCTGGATATCCCAGTTCACTTATTACTTCTGATTTCTGTGCATGGCGCCCCATGCCAGCTTCATTGGGAAGAAGACCTAGTTGGATTTTTTATGTGAGATCGGTAGTAAGCCCTCGGTGTGATTTCTATGTGCATTAACATTTGCTTTCGTTGACCTGGGTGAGACACTGTAGAAAGTTCTCTCTCTTGGTCACCTCCCTGTTTCCCTTTGTTCATGATCTTCAGGGTGTTTGGATTTAGAAAATGCATTTGATGACCCTGTGGATATCCATACATGCATTAGGACCCCCTCCCCCCAGCTCTCTTTTGCCCAGGCTTCCCTTATTGACTAACAGAAAAATCTCTAATTGGTCCCAGGCATCGCAAATCTGGAGAGACTAAGGAGCTCATTCAGACATCATTGGACAGTCCGCCATACCCTGGTCAACATATCCACTGCTCTGGTGGAGTACCGCTGTGCTGTGATTACACAGTAGGCAGAGGAGTTGCAAGCGTGGGCACCATGTTGTTTATGGCCCCACTAAGGAAACGTTTTTATTTCAGAAACACAAAGCACAGATGGCCTAGACAAGTTAGGCTTATTCTCCCCATGTAAGGAGTTCATTTGCAATATTTTCTATTAAGGACATACAGGATTCACCTAGCATTACTGAACATAGGAAATGGACATTGGAAAGCCTGCCCAAAACAGAGCTGAATTTCTAATGTACATTACCTGAGGGCCCTGTGATGGATTAGTTACTGGTCAAAGATGTCTGCTAGTAGTGCTACATGAGACTTTGCTGATGTAAACCTGGAACCTACTTGTAAATGAGCCAGACGAACTGTGAAGTTGGCGAGGTAGGAGCACTGCCAATATACGAGCACATGCTCTAGCAAACTCTAAATGGAGCCCTAATGATCTCCATAATTAAACATAAATACTGTAATTATTAATTCTTTTTAGGTCGAGCTCTCTCGACCTATTGTCGTGGAGTTGGCTCTGAAGGGAGACACAGCAGGGCACGCGCGGCGTTTCTTGTCTGTGGACGCGCTTATGCAGGCCAGCTGAAGACACGCGCACACGCATACACACAGACACACAGACACACACAGACAGACGCGCAGACAGACGCACGCACACACACACAGTCACACAGACACACACCGCCCCCCCCTCCCACTATGCCCCACTTACCGCATCAGCGGCCTTAGCCGCCACTCCTGACTTCTGCTGCCACCCGCCGCCACTCCTGCTGCCACCGCTCCCGCCTCAAGACAGCCGTGAGCATGCACATCCCGAAACCGGAAGTTCGGGATCGTGCACGCTCACGGCTTGTTCTCCTTCCATAGGTATCTGCCCCTTTACTTTCCAAACTTTCTTGTTCCTTTGCCTCCCCCCCTTCCCTCCCGCAGTCTGTAACTTCTCTGTCCACCACCACTCCCTCCCCCCACTCCCAATCATGCCTTCTACGACGCCCGTACTTTTGTTTATTATGGAATAGGTCTCGCTTAATACGAGTCCTTTTGCATTTTTAAATGCGTGTTTGCACCAGGGATTGGCTGGCTGAGTCACGCACTTTAGTTTGCCTGACCTGTCCAGATGGTTATGTTGCGCATGCGTCCAGCAGTCACTATACAGACGTTCCTGCGCATAATCTCTCGAGTCTGGTTTTTGGTTTGCGGAGTGTCATAGAAATGAAAGCGCAGACTTTCAGTGACTGTTTTTGAAATGTTATATTTATTTCAATCCATTGACAAGACTATGCTTTTGTCCGTGCCTGTTTATCTTCAGCAACCGCCCGTGTCGCCCCTTCCCCATCGCTTTGTTATTGTTGTCTGTGTAGCGTTCTAGTGTTTCACGGGTCTCGGCCGAGACCCGGAAACACCACCACACAATGTATCACCTTCTGGCCAGGCGTGGCCAGAAGGCTTTAAATAAACGGACGGTCGTCGCTCGTGGCTTCCGGTCCAACCATCCGACTAACTGTGTGCATGTGTATTCAATTGTCAGCTTATCCCCAGGCCCACTTACCGGTTTGCCCCTGTGTGTCCCCAGCTCCCCTACACTGGCGACGAGGGTGGTGCGAGGCTGCGTGGTGGCCCGAACCCTGACAGCGGAGCGGGGATATCGCTGACGGACCCGGCGTGGTCCTCTCGCCGCGTGGTGCCTGCTGTTTTCCCTTTCGGCGGAGCGGTGTCTGGCGGCATAGTATCCGGTAAGCAGCGTGAGCTGAGCTGCGTGAGGACCGGAGTGCACGGAGAGGCTGCGGGAGAGAGCGGAGTGATCCCGGCTGCCGTTGCGCAAGGTGTGCGCATGCGCGGTGCCGCTGAGGCCGCGCTCTGGGCGGAAGCACGTGGGGAGGCCCCGGCTGTGGCAGGAGGCAGTGCGGTGATCGCAGTGGCAGCGGTGTGGAGCCCTGCGGAGGGTGAACGGTGCTGAGTGACGGCGTGAAGTGCCAAGCGGACCCTAGAAAAGAAAAGAAAAAACAAGCACTGGCTAGTGCAAATCGGAAAAAAATAAACAAGATAAAATAAAAGGGACAGTTTAATCACACGAGAGGCGGATAAAGGAGTAAAGGGTCTGACATTTGAGTGGAGGTGAAGAGGAAGGAACATTTGTCGTTTTGAACTGTGGTGGAGCATAACGCCTAGCAGGGCACAAGTATGTCTAACCAACCCGATACAGCCAATGCGGGAGGAGCACAGCAAGCAGTAGCCCCAGCACAGAGAGTGGGGCCAGCAGGTCAGCAGGCGGGAGGGGCTGTGGTCCAGCAATCACCCCATGCCCAAATAAACCCCATTCCTCCATTCAGTGCGTTAATAGATCCCGGCACAGCAGCAATACGCTGGGGGGTGTGGCTAAGTCGCCTGAACAACTACTTCACAGCGACGAGGGAGAAAGACAATGAGGTTAAAAGATCTCTATTATTACATTTTGGTGGCGATGAACTGTACAAGCTATTTTTACATCTACCTAATACGGGAGCAGCTACAGACTATGATGGTGCCGTCCAAGCACTGAATGTGCACTTTGATCCGCAGTTGAACCCCCATTTTGAAAGGTTCAAATTCAGACAGTCAAGGCAAAGGGAAGGGGAAACTATGGATGCGTTCTATGCACGGCTGAGAGAGCTCATAAGCACATGTCCGGATGACGATCAGGATAAGGAGGTAACGGCGCAGCTAATACAGGGGTGCAGAAACAAACACCTAAGGACATTGATATTAAGGCAGCCACGCATAACGCTGGACGAAATACTACTGCTAGCCCGGTCACACGAGCTATCGGACGTGCGAGCCGCAGCGATGGAGTCAGCCATCAATCCGTCAACAAGCTCGGATGTAACAGTCAAGACCGAGAGGGTCGATGCAGTACGGAGTTCTAACCGAGGGAGCAGAGGAAGATGGCCGACCAGGACACAGAGGCGAGCACAATGTGGTTCCTGTGGATATGAAGAGCACAATCGAGACAGCTGCCCAGCACGTGGCAAAACGTGTGACAAGTGTGGAGGAAGTAACCACTTTGCTAGCGTGTGCAGAGGAGGTGCAAGAGGATCGTCTCGAGGACGAAGACCGGAAGGAAAGAAATCAATAACTAAGGCGGTTCGGCAGCTGGCAGTAGAGGACACGAGAGATGACCACTCGATAAGAGGGAACAGAACACCAGCTCGTCACCCGACACGTCTGGATGACTCATCAATGGAAGATGAGGAGGAATGTTACTATGTCTCCTTTGTGAATGAGCTCAAACGGCGTCGTCGGCTCCAACCAAAGTGCCAGATCCAGATTGATGGGTCGGCCGTGACAGGAGTCATAGACACCGGAGCAACAATAAATGTAATGGGCATCCAACATTACAATGCATTGAGACCAAAACCCCAGCTAGTACCGTCGAAAGCACGAATCCTCACCTATGGAAGCACGACGCCACTACCGGTGAAAGGGAAGATGACAGTGCAAGTCAGAGCAGAGGATCAGGAACTAACTACGACATTTCATGTGATTGACAGAGAAGCAGACCTGTTAGTCGGCAGTCACACGGCAGAAGACCTCAAGTTAATTGTCTTCACGAACGCAGTCAAGGAACTACATACGGAAGAAATCCTCCAGCTATTCCCGTCACTGTTCCAAGGATTGGGAACCATCAAGAGGCCTCCAGTCAAACTGCATATTGACAAGGCGATCCAACCAATTGCATTAAGGCACAGAAGGATACCGTTTCATCTTCGGGCGGCAGTGGAAAAAGAGTTAGCCAAACTAGAGGAACAAGGGGTAATTGAAAAAGTGTCGGGACCAACGCCATGGGTGTCACCGATGGTGATTGCCGAGAAACCGAAACAACCAGGGCAGATTCGGATATGTATAGACATGAGGATGCCGAACAAAGCAATTAAAAGAGAGAGACATCTTACCCCTATAGTAGATGACATATTGACCGACTTGAATGGAGCACAATGGTTCTCCAAATTAGATCTCAATGCGGGGTATCATCAGTTGAAGCTGGCGGAAGAAAGCCGATACATCACAACGTTTTCCACACATCTGGGCCTGAGAAGGTATAAGAGGCTCAACTTTGGAATCACGTCAGCCGCTGAAATATTTCAGAACACCATCAGAGAAATTCTATCAGGACTTAGCGGAGTACTAAATGCCAGCGATGACATACTCATCCATGCCAAGACCAGCGAGGAACATCATCGAAGATTAAAGGCGACACTGAGAAGACTGGCGGAGTTTGGCGTCACGCTGCATAAAGAGAAATGTCAGTTTTTCAAGCAGTCGATAGAATTCTTTGGGTACGTGTTCGGAACGGAAGGAGTGAGAGTTGATCCCCGGAAGTCGACTGCCATCAAAAATGCTCCAGCACCGACAACAGCGTCGGAAGTGAGAAGCTTCATGGGGATGGCGCAATACTGCGCCAGGTTCATACCGCAACTTGCCACTATAGCTGAACCACTACGAAACTTGAAGAAAAAGGAGAACCCGTGGAAGTGGTCACGGACGGAAGAAGATGCGTTCAACAAGATAAAAGCAGCGCTGCAGGACAGCACGACGATGGCATACTTTGACACAGCACGTCAAACGGAAATACTGGTGGATGCCAGTCCAGTAGGACTAGGGGCGTTATTGACACAAGAAGCAGAACCTGGAGTATGGGTGCCATTGGCGTTTGCAAGCAAAGCCCTCACAGCTACAGAGGCCAGATACTCACAGATCGAGAGAGAAGCGTTAGCTGTGAAGTGGGCATGTAATCACTTTCACTTGTACATCACGGGACAGCCATTCAGAATGATCACTGATCATCAGCCTCTAGTACCGTTGTTCAAAGGTACGGCTCCACATCCCCCGCCAAGGATCGAGAGATGGGCAATTCAGGTTCAACACTATCAAATGGATTTGATTTATAGACCAAGGGCCAAGAATCCGGCAGACTTTTTGTCAAGACATCCCCAGACAGAAAGTAGGGAGAAATTGGATCAGGAAACAAAGACAGAAAATTATGTAGACATGGTAGCCCAGCTGTCGTGCCCCCAAGCCCTAGCACCTGAAGAAATTGTGGGTCAGTATGGCGAAGATGCTGTCATCATGAGAGTCCAGGCTGCTATGGACACTGGGTCGTGGGAAAATTTCCTGAGGAACGTGGGTAACTGGGACGAAACAGATCGGAATCGGCTGTCCCAATTCTGGAGGATACACAACGAGCTAAGCAGAGCGAGTAATGGTCTAATACTGAGAGGAATGAGAGTAGTAATTCCCCGCACTCTGCAAGATAGAGCGACAAGATTAGCTCATGAAGGACATCAAGGCACGAAACGGATGAAGGCTAGAATGCGCGAGAAGGTGTGGTTTCCTTACATGGAAGACAAAGTGGATGACCTGGTAAAGAACTGTCGAGCCTGTCAACTAACCAGTCTTCAAGAAGTGCCGGCACCCATCATAACGGAGGAACCGCCCCCAGCACCCTGGACATGGGTCAGTCTAGATTTTGGGAGCTTCCCGGATGGGAGAGTGACAGTAGTATTAGTTGACAGTTACACTAAATACCCAGTGGTAGAGGTTGCTCAATCCACAAGTTTCACGAACATACAACCGATACTTAGTAAGGTATTTGCGATGTTTGGTATCCCACAGGTATTGAAAACAGATAATGGACCCCCATTTCAAGGACATGAGTTCAGAGAATTTCTGCAAGGTCTAGGGATAACACATAGGAGAATCACACCCCAATGGCCTCAAGCCAACGGGGAGGCAGAGCGATTCATGAGGACTGTGAATAAGACTCTGAGAATTGCGCTAGTAGAGGGGACTGATCCCGAAGCAGCCTTGCAGCTATTCCTGAGGGAATACCGAAGCACCCCACATGGTACCACCCAGAGATCCCCGTGGGCACTAATGTTTGTAGGGCACAGACATGATTTGTTGCCAACAGCGGAGAACTGGAAGCAAGCGCCATACTCGCCAGAGTTGACTCACAATAGAAGGAGGATTACGAATGAGAAGGCAAGCAACAAGAGGAGGGCGCGGGATAGAACATTGGCGCCAGGTGATGAAGTGCTAGTGAGAATGCGTCGCCCAGGAGGAAAGTTTAGGACTCCATATGAAGTGGAGCCATGGACAGTCAAAGCTACTAAAGGTACAGCCGTGACCGCACAGAAGAATGGTGAAGAAATCACCAGGAATGTGTCATGGTTTAAACGAATTCCCTCCAGTGACAGTAACGAAGGAAATGAAGACCCTGAGACTGAGTTGAACAACCAATCAGACGACGGCCAGAGGTCTTGTGATGGGGAGGATAATACCACCAGTCCACCATCCCCAGATACGAGAGCGCCTAGTCCTAAAGTCACCCGCGGACGAAGCTACCACCACCTCAGACCAAACCCCAGACCGAATCGGATGCTGGCGGACTTTGTGTGTTGACTCTGCAATGCTGAAGAAAAGAACATTAAGTTGAAATCTGACTTGGTAAGGGATGTAGCGTTCTAGTGTTTCACGGGTCTCGGCCGAGACCCGGAAACACCACCACACAATGTATCACCTTCTGGCCAGGCGTGGCCAGAAGGCTTTAAATAAACGGACGGTCGTCGCTCGTGGCTTCCGGTCCAACCATCCGACTAACTGTGTGCATGTGTATTCACTTGTCAGCTTATCCCCAGGCCCACTTACCGGTTTGCCCCTGTGTGTCCCCAGCTCCCCTACAGTCTGCAAAGCAGAGCAACCGGATCCCAGCTGAGCTGAAACCTCAGTAGGATGCAATACGCCACGTTAAGGGAGTTGAAATTTCAAGTTAGTTTTAGTTTGGTTTCAAGTTCAGTTTTCAGTTTGGTATAACATTTTTGTTGTTCGTAATAATGTGCTTTATTTTTTAAACCTGCAGAACCGAACCCCTGACCCACAAGTGACACATCCTGGCATCGTGCTGTTAGCTCATTAATCACGTTAAAACTTCAGAGCTAGTTAGTTACCTCTGCAGAACACATTTAACAATCACGGCTCGGGCGATTTGGTGGCGGTGATACTAGTGCTATGAAATCATATTTTGGGTGGTGTGAAAAGGCGGCGCCGGCTCTTTGGACCTAGAGAAATGGGTCTGCGCATCATGTCATGCTTTGATATGACGTGAAGTGCTGAAACCATTCAATTAAACATATGCCCCAGAAAGTTAAAGCCTTTTACATGCTGCCACTCGGCACACAAAAAGCTAAAAACGGGCGAGTTTTCAAAATACATTGAACAAACTAGCTTTTTACGAGGGCTCAAAGAAAAAACAATGCATACAAGCAGAGGAGGACGTCATGAGCGCCACTCCTTCCAGCTTCTACTGTACCTCAAGTGGCAGCAATTTATAGCGCTGGTATTTATCCTGTTTCAAAACACTTCCAACCTGAGCCGCTATGAACAAAAGAAAAATACACACAATTAAAACTTTAATAAATGATAATATTACGGGGTGGCTTATAAGAAAAGCATGGCGGGACTTCCAAACCACCGAATGGATCATTTTGGATACAGAGCTGGGTTCGTATCCCAGCTTCACTTGAACGTCTTGTGGTTCTGCGCACATTTCGTAATCGTTTGTGATACCAGTTACCTCCTTCGAGGGAGAAGTGCAACAAGGTGACAATTTGTTGTTAATTTTAATACCAAGAGGGGTCAACCAGCTAAGCAATGCTGCTGACCTCCTTGTGAAAGGCAGTTGCAATTCTGAATTCAGGTAATGTCAGCTGGGCTGTTCATTCTTCCGATGTAAGTATAACGTAATAGTAACTCCTGTTGTCTAGAACTCTTAGCAGGCAGGCACAGGGGGCTTGATGCTAAGAACAACGGCAAATGCATCAGTCAACTTCAGTCATAGGTTTCTCATGCCCTGAGAGTGTAGGACATTTGCCTCATCAAATGTGTCTAAAAGAAGCCGATCTGGTGAATGAATTATTTATTTTGTCAGTGCACTCAGGGAATCCAGTGTGACAGTGGAATCAAGTGCAGCCGGCATATGTATGGTGTAGTGAGGGAATCCAGCTGTTGGTGCAGGCAGGGAAAACAGGACGCTCAGGTGTTTCATCTCAAAAGTGAGGCAATCCAGATGTCCAAAGTAATTAATGCAGGTTTGCATCGCAACAAGGGAGCCCAGCAGTCCGGTGCAGTTAGGAGATCCAGCGCTGTTCAATAACCCAGCCATGCCACAGAATCAGGAATTAAGTTGCTGGCAGTAATTAAGCGAAGGCGCTTTGCAGTGCAGCTCGGGAAGCCAGCCTTGCAGTGTAGCCAGGGAATCTGACTGTGCAGTGCAGCCAAATAATCCTGGTGTGCACTGCCACCAGAATACTCAAACAAACTGAATTGCCGGGCAGTGTAATTTGATAGAAACAAATGCACACCTAGTACAATGAATTGCTAGGCTGACAAACCATTTGTGTTTAGTCACTTGTTTTTTTATGAAAAATAGATTTTTACCAAAAACTTTGGCATCAAAGGATTCACACAGCAGTTACTGAGGTTCACAAAAACATTGAAAAAACCATATACAATACATAAAGTCAAAACATACACATATATCAATTATGATAACAATGAATATGGACAACTATATAATGCCTCGAGAAATTTCATTTGTTGAGGCACCAATCCTGAATGAAAATAAACAAGTGGACAGACAAGAAGACAAACTAGCCTACTTGTTTTCACCACCACTAGATACACATTAGATGATTTAACATATGGTGCACAAATTAGGAAGACACAAAACTATGCATCAATGTAGACATGGTTGTGGGTTATATTCCTATTGTGCCCTGCTGGTTCAGTATCTGGGTGGAGCAGGACGCCGACGCGTTTCGAACCCGTTCAATAGGTTAAGGGTTCTCCTCAGGACAAGGATTGGGAAAGTCGTTGTCACTGTGAATTAATTTAAAAACATGGTATCAATGAAGGGCTGACTAACACCTCGCTTAGACTCAAACACTGTTAGAAAGTAGACAAATACCTTAAGCTGGAAATACCGGGGAACTCCCTGTGAAAGAGACGATGTAAACCCTAATTAGTCTCTGTTAATTGTAATATCCTCCGAACCACCGTTAGCAAAAAGGAATTTAGCTGTAGGCACGTACCTTAATGTTTTAAACACTAACAAGTGTAAGGGATGCTGAAGCGCCTGAGTTCAAGTGTTGTTGTAATGTGCCTAAGGAAAGTAAACAACGCGTTGTATTACAATCCCAAATTCAGTTGCCCAGAAGTGCGCTATCATACATAGATATTAATACCACCAGTCAACACATCGTCCTACCTTGATTTGTAGGATTTCAAATCTGTGCACGAACACCAGCGGCAGCCGCCGCGCTAGTTCGGCAACTGTAAAATGCAAGGAGGAAGGCGGTAATTAGTGAGGAGCCGGGATCGCGCTCACTCAATCTTTTCATCTTTTAGTTTATTTAGATAGGACTTACGTTTTTAGACGAGTTAATCGTAGCTGTGCATCAGGCACCCAAGCGGCAAGAAACTGGCAACACGAGTGCAGTGGGGGCGTGTCTTGGTGTATTTAACGCGCAATACGTCTAACACGGCTTGATGGGACATGTAGTTCCCTTGTGTGATACTACGGTGCTGTGATTATTGCACACGGAGTACCAGCGCCCGCTCGGTGGAAGGGTGGAGCACACTCCACTTAAAGGGAATTCAGAATTGGGATGTATAGTGATGTAGAATGACGCGTGTGACAACAAATGGGCAGCAAAGGGCTAAGGACCATAGACAGCACACTAGAAGACCCTTACAAGGTTTAAAGGTGGCATACGTGTTAAAAATTAAAAATTGTTACGCAGACACAAGAGCAGCGAGCAGCACAGACAAGCAAACGCTGCAGACTTTCTACAGATTGCTGAGTTCATTGAGGTCATTGAGTCCCACCATGGCAGTGTTAAACCTCAGGATTAGGTAAGCCTCTTTTTGAGCTAAGCGTACATCTGGGTCCCCGCCTGCTCCTGGGGTATTCTTAATGTTCGCTAGGATCGTCCATTTCAGATCATTGGATGAATGTTCTTTACGCAAAAAATGGGAAACCAAGGGTGCTGTCAACACTTTGTTATTTATCCTGGAACGATGCTGGATGATGCGTTGACGCGCTTCTTGGGTTGTTTTGCCAATGTATACCTTTCCACAAGGGCATGTGATGGCATATACTGCATACTTGGTCTTACAGTTTGTAAAGTTGTTATGACGCCAATGTTTTTGGCCATCCGTGAACAGGGTTCCTTCTGTTGTCAAGTTGCACACTGAGCATGTCCCACATTTACGATGGCCCATCACCGGGCCCATGTTGAAAAGTGTTCCTTGCGTTTCTTTTTTCGTGGCACCCCTTGTAGATGAGATCTGTTGTCCGATACTCCTGGTTTTTTTAAGTGCGAACAGAGGTTTACCAATATCCGGTAGGATTTCTTCGATCAGATGCCAATTGTTACGAATTATTTTCTGTACTGGGTTGGTGTGGGGTCCAAACGTGGAAACACAGACCATTCTCTCGACATTGGATTTTTCTCGTTTTTGCAAAAGATGTTCCCGAGGTGTCCATCTTGCCCTCTTCATAGATTGTTTCAAAAGTTTGGACGGATAACCTCGTGCTTTCAGCTTATTAGTCAGAGCTTCTCCATGAATAATGAAGTCTTCCGTTCTCGAGCAATTCCTTCTCACCCGTAGGTACTGGCCATATGGGAGATTGTTCTTCAAGCTTTTAGGATGGAAACTTGCGTAGTGTAGCGCATTATTCCTGTCAGTTTTTTTCTGGAACAGTGTGGACTTCAGGCCTTCTGGTGTGGATGTGATGTCCACATCAAGAAACGGCATGGTTCTACAGTCATATGCCAGACTGAATTTTATGTCTGGACTACGATTGTTCAGCCACTGATGGAACTCTTCAAGGGATTCTGATGTACCATTCCAAATGCACCACACATCGTCTATGTACCGGAGCCACTGCCCAATGTGTGCTCCGTACGGGTTGTTGTTATAGACAAATCTTTCTTCGTATTGGGCCATATAAAGTATAGCCATTTCCGGGGCGAAAGGACACCCCATAGCCGATCCCTTTATCTGTAAAAACATTTCATCCTCGAATACGAAGAAGTTCTTCTTGAGGGCAAGAGATGCCAAATTGACGATGAGTTCAGAGGGCACTCTGTGCGGCCGAGGTCTAGAATTGAGATATAGTTCTATCACGTCCACTCCATCCTGTTGGGGAATTTGAGTATATAAAGAGGATACATCCATTGTCACTAAGAGTTGAGTAGTAGGATCGAATTCAACTCCCTCAACCTTGGTTAGGAAATCCATGGTGTCTCGGAGGAAGGACGGGACTTTGATGGTGAACTCCTTCAAGAAAACATCGACGAACTTTGAGATTGGCTCCAGCACAGAGTCACAACCCGACACTATCGGGCGGCCCGGGGGTACACTAGGATCTTTGTGCACTTTCGGGAGGAAATACAGATGTGGAGTGCGAGGGAAGCGTTTTACAAGAAATTCTGCTTCTTTGGGGCCAATGATCCCATTGTCTCTCGCCTCTTTAGTAATCCGTGATATCTCATGAGTGATCTCAGCAGTGGGATCTTGTGTTATAGGGCGGTACCAGTTGGTATTGTACACATGTTTTCTTCCTTCGGCTTTGTAGAGGTCCTTGGACCAGAGAACCACTGCGCCTCCCTTGTCCGCAGGTCTAATCACGGCCTCTTGCTGGTTCTTCAGAGAGGTTATAGCTTGTCTCTGATCTTTGGAGAGATTAGTCGGTATGTATCTTCTTTTCCTTTCAAGCTCGTTCAGGGAAGATAAGACTTTCTGTTCAAAAGTAACGATGTTCTTTGCCATGTTGTTGTTTGGAGGGCAGAAGAGGGATTTGTTTCTGAGACCAGATACCTCCATTTCTGGTTCATAAGTAGAGTCTTTAAAAAACCATCTGAGACGTATTTTTCGAAAAAAATCGATCACCTCCAGTTTGACTTTAGTAAAGTCAAACTGGAGGTGATAGATACATACCGACTAATCTCTCCAAAGATCAGAGACAAGCTATAACCTCTCTGAAGAACCAGCAAGAGGCCGTGATTAGACCTGCGGACAAGGGAGGCGCAGTGGTTCTCTGGTCCAAGGACCTCTACAAAGCCGAAGGAAGAAAACATGTGTACAATACCAACTGGTACCGCCCTATAACACAAGATCCCACTGCTGAGATCACTCATGAGATATCACGGATTACTAAAGAGGCGAGAGACAATGGGATCATTGGCCCCAAAGAAGCAGAATTTCTTGTAAAATGCTTCCCTCGCACTCCACATCTGTATTTCCTCCCGAAAGTGCACAAAGATCCTAGTGTACCCCCGGGCCGCCCGATAGTGTCGGGTTGTGACTCTGTGCTGGAGCCAATCTCAAAGTTCGTCGATGTTTTCTTGAAGGAGTTCACCATCAAAGTCCCGTCCTTCCTCCGAGACACCATGGATTTCCTAACCAAGGTTGAGGGAGTTGAATTCGATCCTACTACTCAACTCTTAGTGACAATGGATGTATCCTCTTTATATACTCAAATTCCCCAACAGGATGGAGTGGACGTGATAGAACTATATCTCAATTCTAGACCTCGGCCGCACAGAGTGCCCTCTGAACTCATCGTCAATTTGGCATCTCTTGCCCTCAAGAAGAACTTCTTCGTATTCGAGGATGAAATGTTTTTACAGATAAAGGGATCGGCTATGGGGTGTCCTTTCGCCCCGGAAATGGCTATACTTTATATGGCCCAATACGAAGAAAGATTTGTCTATAACAACAACCCGTACGGAGCACACATTGGGCAGTGGCTCCGGTACATAGACGATGTGTGGTGCATTTGGAATGGTACATCAGAATCCCTTGAAGAGTTCCATCAGTGGCTGAACAATCGTAGTCCAGACATAAAATTCAGTCTGGCATATGACTGTAGAACCATGCCGTTTCTTGATGTGGAGATCACATCCACACCAGAAGGCCTGAAGTCCACACTGTTCCAGAAAAAAACTGACAGGAATAATGCGCTACACTACGCAAGTTTCCATCCTAAAAGCTTGAAGAACAATCTCCCATATGGCCAGTACCTACGGGTGAGAAGGAATTGCTCGAGAACGGAAGACTTCATTATTCATGGAGAAGCTCTGACTAATAAGCTGAAAGCACGAGGTTATCCGTCCAAACTTTTGAAACAATCTATGAAGAGGGCAAGATGGACACCTCGGGAACATCTTTTGCAAAAACGAGAAAAATCCAATGTCGAGAGAATGGTCTGTGTTTCCACGTTTGGACCCCACACCAACCCAGTACAGAAAATAATTCGTAACAATTGGCATCTGATCGAAGAAATCCTACCGGATATTGGTAAACCTCTGTTCGCACTTAAAAAAAACAGGAGTATCGGACAACAGATCTCATCTACAAGGGGTGCCACGAAAAAAGAAACGCAAGGAACACTTTTCAACATGGGCCCGGTGATGGGCCATCGTAAATGTGGGACATGCTCAGTGTGCAACTTGACAACAGAAGGAACCCTGTTCACGGATGGCCAAAAACATTGGCGTCATAACAACTTTACAAACTGTAAGACCAAGTATGCAGTATATGCCATCACATGCCCTTGTGGAAAGGTATACATTGGCAAAACAACCCAAGAAGCGCGTCAACGCATCATCCAGCATCGTTCCAGGATAAATAACAAAGTGTTGACAGCACCCTTGGTTTCCCATTTTTTGCGTAAAGAACATTCATCCAATGATCTGAAATGGACGATCCTAGTGAACATTGAGAATACCCCAGGAGCAGGCGGGGACCCAGATGTACGCTTAGCTCAAAAAGAGGCTTACCTAATCCTGAGGTTTAACACTGCCATGGTGGGACTCAATGACCTCAATGAACTCAGCAATCTGTAGAAAGTCTGCAGCGTTTGCTTGTCTGTGCTGCTCGCTGCTCTTGTGTCTGCGTAACAATTTTTAATTTTTAACACGTATGCCACCTTTAAACCTTGTAAGGGTCTTCTAGTGTGCTGTCTATGGTCCTTAGCCCTTTGCTGCCCATTTGTTGTCACACGCGTCATTCTACATCACTATACATCCCAATTCTGAATTCCCTTTAAGTGGAGTGTGCTCCACCCGTCCACCGAGCGGGCGCTGGTACTCCGTGTGCAATAATCACAGCACCGTAGTATCACACAAGGGAACTACATGTCCCATCAAGCCGTGTTAGACGTATTGCGCGTTAAATACACCAAGACACGCCCCCACTGCACTCGTGTTGCCAGTTTCTTGCCGCTTGGGTGCCTGATGCACAGCTACGATTAACTCGTCTAAAAACGTAAGTCCTATCTAAATAAACTAAAAGATGAAAAGATTGAGTGAGCGCGATCCCGGCTCCTCACTAATTACCGCCTTCCCCCTTGCATTTTACAGTTGCCGAACTAGCGCGGCGGCTGCCGCTGGTGTTCGTGCACAGATTTGAAATCCTACAAATCAAGGTAGGACGATGTGTTGACTGGTGGTATTAATATCTATGTATGATAGCGCACTTCTGGGCAACTGAATTTGGGATTGTAATACAACGCGTTGTTTACTTTCCTTAGGCACATTACAACAACACTTGAACTCAGGCGCTTCAGCATCCCTTACACTTGTTAGTGTTTAAAACATTAAGGTACGTGCCTACAGCTAAATTCCTTTTTGCTAACGGTGGTTCGGAGGATATTACAATTAACAGAGACTAATTAGGGTTTACATCGTCTCTTTCACAGGGAGTTCCCCGGTATTTCCAGCTTAAGGTATTTGTCTACTTTCTAACAGTGTTTGAGTCTAAGCGAGGTGTTAGTCAGCCCTTCATTGATACCATGTTTTTAAATTAATTCACAGTGACAACGACTTTCCCAATCCTTGTCCTGAGGAGAACCCTTAACCTATTGAACGGGTTCGAAACGCGTCGGCGTCCTGCTCCACCCAGATACTGAACCAGCAGGGCACAATAGGAATATAACCCACAACCATGTCTACATTGATGCATAGTTTTGTGTCTTCCTAATTTGTGCACCATATGTTAAATCATCTAATGTGTATCTAGTGGTGGTGAAAACAAGTAGGCTAGTTTGTCTTCTTGTCTGTCCACTTGTTTATTTTCATTCAGGATTGGTGCCTCAACAAATGAAATTTCTCGAGGCATTATATAGTTGTCCATATTCATTGTTATCATAATTGATATATGTGTATGTTTTGACTTTATGTATTGTATATGGTTTTTTCAATGTTTTTGTGAACCTCAGTAACTGCTGTGTGAATCCTTTGATGCCAAAGTTTTTGGTAAAAATCTATTTTTCATAAAAAAACAAGTGACTAAACACAAATGGTTTGTCAGCCTAGCAATTCATTGTACTAGGTGTGCATTTGTTTCTATCAAATTACACTGCCCGGCAATTCGGTTTGTTTGTTTCATAAGAGTGGTCCAGCCGGACAGAGACAGGACCCAGCCTTCCCCCTTTTTTCACCAGAATACTCAGACATTGCAAATTGGGGGCGCAGCCATGCCTTGAAACTGAGAGATCCGTCCATGCAGTGCTCTCAATATGACCACTGAAGGCCCTGATTTTAAATTAAAAAAAGAGCTTTGAACTATTCCATTTCCCGCTGAAAGGCAATATTTCTGTCCATGTGTTCCCATACCTACTGTGTCACGTAGTTTGGTGCTTATTTTCCCTCCATGTTAAAGAACCGTAGATGTTTCAGCACCCAGGCTAATGTGCTGCATAGCTAAATACATATAAGGCCCCAAAGGCGAGACCGATTGCATTGCAAATGCTTGTTTATCCTGGCCCTCAATGCCAAGGGTTTCCTGGTAGTGACAGACAGGAATAAAATAGAAAACACTGTCCACCCTAAATAAGGTGAACAGTGTAATATCAGTCGGGCCATCAGAGAAATTTTTCAGTCAATGACGTCAACCAAGTTTTTTTGTGGACAGGGTACGCCATTGCATTTGTGATCAAGTACCTTGGCTGCCAACCCCTAACTTGCCCCAAAGTTATTAAATTGCATTTGTGGGTGTGTCACAATTTAATCAAATTCCAGTCGATGCTTTATGATCTCGTGTCCTAGGTTAAAGGCGTGCTACTCTCTTCTGCTAAACCACAAACCCATCTGCTTTCCCACATCTCACATCACTGTTATTCTGACCCCCAGTCTCATCTTGCATATCTCATTACTTAACTAGGTGCTGCAAGCAAAGCAACACATTCCAATTTTCGCTCTACACCATGTCCACTCATCCTCAGCATATGCAGTCATTCTTGGGCCTTTAGTTCATCTGGTGCTGTAATTTTTCTTTGCCACAGTCATTATTGGCTCAGTAAGATGTTCATTTCACTGTTAAAGGGTAGACATCTCGAGTGGCATTAGCTGTTGCGGGATAAATGAGGAAGGAGGGCTTTCTAGGCAGTCAAATCTGCTCTAGGAATCGAGTTATTCAAGGCATGTCTCAGTGGATGACTAGAATCCAAACAAGGGAATTAATGTGTTTGCGATACCAGGTCAAAGGCTTCTGCAACTATTAGGTCACAGGAAAGCCCTTAACCCTGTTGCAGGCAACCATCGTTTTATGCAACATGCAATAGGCACATAGAAAGCACACCACTCACCCAGCCCATAATCTTCATGAGCACCACTCTTCAAATGACTGAAAAAGCACAAAGGGCAAAGAAGATGAAGCCGGTTATTGGAGTCTGAGGTGGTTATTCACGAGTAGCCTAGTAAATGCTCTCCTGGGTGTACATATAAAAAACCCTTTCCCATACCTTATCAATTAACCACCACCAAACACCAGCAGACTTGGTCATGTCAAACAGATTCTATGATGTTAGGCTAGATTGACAATTAATAAGGAAGCAAAGTTGCCTTAGGTGAATCCAAAAAGTCCAGTCTCAGTTAAGTGCTGACCTTTCCTGGACAAGTTGATCACCTGTCAGTGGAGCAACATTTTTAGATCTGGCCTTTGAGAGAACTTCAGTTGTCTTGCCAGACTAGTGTGTTTCAAACAATTTCATGTACAATGTATATACGTAGAGCTTTTGCTCTTGCCAGACTATTGTGTTTCAAAACATTTCATGCACAATGAACGTACATAGAGCTTTTGATCAGTGGGCTTCACCAAGTGGACTGTCCATTTGACATTCATATTTTTTCTTCCTCTCACCATAGCATATTGCATGGAGAAAAGGGTCAGACACTTTACCTATTGGCACCCACAATATGAGCGACTGCACCAAACGTGTGTTCATTTTTAACATCCTAATAAAAGTTCTTCTCTGTCAAATCGGGCTAGAAGTGTGTTTTATTTATATTTCATATTAACTTTAAATACCGCATACCACAATTACAAGACCTCTGTCACAGAATCGACAATGAATTGATCTAAAAAATTTAAAAGATTGAAAACGACCTTAAGGAGAACCTTAAGGAGAACGTAGACAACACTGCACCAACACATTACCTAACCACCATAGAACGAGACAATAATAATTATCCATGGATGATTACTTTCAATACCTTGTTTCCTCAATATTATCCTTGCAGTCAGACCATCAGATTGACCTTCAGGCTTAGCACCACCAACATATTTAAAGTTAACCTATGCTCAACTTGTCGAGGGCAGATAGCCAGATGCCTACTTAAAAAGTCCCTGGAACTAGCTTCATTACCATCTGAACTGAAACTCACCTACATTAGACTTCTCCTCAAAAAAGCAAACCTCTACGCATCTGACTTTGAAACCAACAAACTCATATTAAATTAACCATTCTTAGGAAAAACAATTGTGAGAGCAGTGTTTGGCCAACTCTTTACACAGTATTTTGGCCATTCTATCTACAGCGAAAACATTTATTGAAAGTATGCCTTATCTAAATAAAAGGTATAAGGATTTTGCTTGCCGGGTTAAATCTGGTTCATGAACGCCTCACAATGCGGATTGTGTTTGAAATCAGAAAATCTGCCAGTTAAATCCTCCACTGTAGTAGGGTTCAACCACTGGGCACAAGTATCAATCAGGAATTTATAGAGCACACTACTCACCCATGAGGGTCTCAAGGCGCTGGGTGGGGGGGAGTCGGGTAGCTCCGGTCATCCGAAGAGCCATGTCTTGAGGCTCTTCCTGAAGGATTGCAAAGTGGGGCTTCGTCTGATGGTGAGGGGGAGTTTGTTCCACTTCTTGGAAGCAAGCTAGGAGAAGGATCTGCCTTTGGTTCTTGTTCTGCGGATGTGGTGGATTTCAACCAGGGCCTGGTCAGCGGAGCAGAGGTTTCTCTTGGGGGCGTAGAAAGAGACTCTTTCGTTGAGGTATTGGGGTCCGGTGTTGCGCAGGGCTTTGTTGGTATGTGTGAGCAGCTTGAAGGTCACTCTTTTTTTGATGGGGAGCCAGTGGAAGTCTCGTAGGTGCTGGGTGATGGGGTCTTGTCAAAGGATGCTGAGGACGAGTCTGGCTGCGGCATTCTGGACGGTCTAGAGCTTGTGGAGTAGACATTTGTTGATTCCAGTGTAGAGGCCGTAGTCCAGCCTGCTGGTGATAAGTGCTTGGGTGATTGTCTTCCTGGATTCGGGGGGATCCATTTGAAGGTCTTGCGGAATATGCGGAGGGTGTTGAAGCATGTGGAGGATACAGTGTTGATCTGTCGATTCATGGAGTGGGATGAGTCAAGTATGATGCCGAGGTTGTGGGCGTGGTCCATAGGAGTGGGAGTCTGAGGGCAGGGTGCCACCAGGTGTTGTCTCACACAGAGAGGATGAGGACTTCCGTCTTCTATGAGTTGAGCTTTAGGCAGATGCTGCTCATCCAGGTTGTGACGTCCTTTATTCCTTCCTGGAAGTTGCTGCTGGTAGTGTCTGGTAAGCATGGGCGTAAAATCCGCTCCGCTCGCGGATTTTTCGGATTTTCGGCAAATCCGCAATCCGCGAACGCTCGCGAATTTGTTGAAAATCCGTGAATCCGCTTGCGGCGGATTTTTTGCTTGGTTGCGGGGCGCGGCGTGGTGCACGGCGTTCACTTTCCGTCATTTTAGCGTTTGCCGAGTTGTTTTTCTTTGCGAGTGACGCGCCATTTTAGATCTTGCTGCGTGTTCCCGCGGGAGTTTGTCGCCCGCGAATACGTACTCGCGGCTTGCCACCTTGCACAGCACACCTCGCGAGAGTTCGCAATTGCGAACACGTAGTTGCGGCGGAAAGGAACAATCTCGCACTTGCGAAATAGAGATTTTGCAATTTCGCACAAGAAAATCACCAGCAAACAGGATAAACCTTCAGAAAATTATGATTTTTATCAGAATCACTCCTCAGGTTGACATTTGCATGGCCTTTTTTTTTGCAAGGAGTCCATTTTGGGGGGGGGGGGAGGAAGGAAGTGCCCCACAGTCTCCAACTTCCTGTTCCTGTCCAGCAGGCTCCTCCCAGTGCTTTGTCCATCTCCTGGTCACTTTCATTTGGATCTGGAGCTGGAAGGATTACTTTTTGTGGGTGCTGCTGGATATTTGGATTTGAGGCCTTTTTGACTGTCTTTGGATCACTTTTGGATTAGAAATCAACTTTCACAAGTAAGTTTGTTTGGGGCATTACAGTTGCTGCAAGTACAATTTTGGAACTTTTTCAGAAAATTAAATAAATTATATTGTGGGTAGCCACAGTATCCAGTAGGACCAGGGTTGGTTATGGGTGCATGATACAACTGTTTTGTTGAATTTAAACACCATTGAGGCCATGGATGGGCTGGGATTGTGCAGATTTTATTGTTTTTTGTCGTTTTTTTGGGCCTGCTGGTGTGGCCCTTTGCCCAGGGGTGGTGAGTGTTGCATGGGCCTAGTCTTTCTGTGGGGTGTCTTCTTGAATTTAAACATAATTGAGGCCATGGATGGGCTGGGATTGTGCTTATTTTATTGTTTTTTGTCGTTTTTGGGGGGCTGCTGGTGTGGCCTTTTGCTTGCCCAGGGGTGGTGGTGGTGCATGGACTGAGTGTGCCTGTGGTGTTGTCTCACTCTCTTTGATGTAAACATCATGGATGGCATTGGATTGTGGTGATTTCTGGCTGTTTTTCTGTTTTTTGGGGGTGTACTGTTGATGTGGTCTGGCCATGTGGGTGGTGGTGGTGGCCATCTTGAGTGCTGGCTGGTACAGGCAACATGTGCTTGGGGTGTAAGGGGGCCATTTTGAGGAGAGGCAGTGTCTGAGGCCTGCACTTATTTTGCCTACTTTTCATCCCTTATGCCCAGGGGTAGTGAGTGTTGCATGGGCCTAGTGTTTCTGAGGGGTGTCTTCTTGAATTTAAACACCATTGAGGCCATGGATGGGCTGGGATTGTGCAGATTTTATTGTTTTTTGTCGTTTTTTTGGGCCTGCTGGTGTGGCCCTTTGCCCAGGGGTGGTGAGTGTTGCATGGGCCTAGTCTTTCTGTGGGGTGTCTTCTTGAATTTAAACACCATTGAGGCCATGGATGGGCTGGGATTGTGCAGATTTTATTGGTTTTTGTCGTTTTTTTGGGCCTGCTGGTGTGGCCCTTTGCCCAGGGGTGGTGAGTGTTGCATGGGCCTAGTCTTTCTGTGGGGTGTCTTCTTGAATTTAAACATAATTGAGGCCATGGATGGGCTGGGATTGTGCTTATTTTATTGTTTTTTGTCGTTTTTGGGGGGCTGCTGGTGTGGCCTTTTGCTTGCCCAGGGGTGGTGGTGGTGCATGGACTGAGTGTGCCTGTGGTGTTGTCTCACTCTCTTTGATGTAAACATCATGGATGGCATTGGATTGTGGTGATTTCTGGCTGTTTTTCTGTTTTTTGGGGGTGTACTGTTGATGTGGACTGGCCATGTGGGTGGTGGTGGTGGCCATCTTGAGTGCTGGCTGGTACAGGCAACATGTGCTTGGGGTGTAAGGGGGCCATTTTGAGGAGAGGCAGTGTCTGAGGCCTGCACTTATTTTGCCTACTTTTCATCCCTTATGCCCAGGGGTAGTGAGTGTTGCATGGGCCTAGTGTTTCTGAGGGGTGTCTTCTTGAATTTAAACACCATTGAGGCCATGGATGGACTGGGATTGTGCAGATTTTATTGTTTTTTGTCGTTTTTTTGGGCCTGCTGGTGTGGCCCTTTGCCCAGGGGTGGTGAGTGTTGCATGGGCCTAGTCTTTCTGTGGGGTGTCTTCTTGAATTTAAACACCATTGAGGCCATGGATGGGCTGGGATTGTGCAGATTTTATTGTTTTTTGTCGTTTTTTTGGGCCTGCTGGTGTGGCCCTTTGCCCAGGGGTGGTGAGTGTTGCATGGGCCTAGTCTTTCTGTGGGGTGTCTTCTTGAATTTAAACATAATTGAGGCCATGGATGGGCTGGGATTGTGCTTATTTTATTGTTTTTTGTCGTTTTTGGGGGGCTGCTGGTGTGGCCTTTTCCTTGCCCAGGGGTGGTGGTGGTGCATGGACTGAGTGTGCCTGTGGTGTTGTCTCACTCTCTTTGATGTAAACATCATGGATGGCATTGGATTGTGGTGATTTCTGGCAGTTTTTCTGTTTTTTGGGGGTGTACTGTTGATGTGGACTGGCCATGTGGGTGGTGGTGGTGGCCATCTTAAGTGCTGGCTGGTACAGGCAACATGTGCTTGGGGTGTAAGGGGGCCATTTTGAGGAGAGGCAGTGTCTGAGGCCTGCACTTATTTTGCCTACTTTTCATCCCTTATGCCCAGGGGTAGTGAGTGTTGCATGGGCCTAGTGTTTCTGAGGGGTGTCTTCTTGAATTTAAACACCATTGAGGCCATGGATGGACTGGGATTGTGCAGATTTTATTGTTTTTTGTCGTTTTTTTGGGCCTGCTGGTGTGGCCCTTTGCCCAGGGGTGGTGAGTGTTGCATGGGCCTAGTCTTTCTGTGGGGTGTCTTCTTGAATTTAAACACCATTGAGGCCATGGATGGGCTGGGATTGTGCAGATTTTATTGTTTTTTGTCGTTTTTTTGGGCCTGCTGGTGTGGCCCTTTGCCCAGGGGTGGTGAGTGTTGCATGGGCCTAGTCTTTCTGTGGGGTGTCTTCTTGAATTTAAACATAATTGAGGCCATGGATGGGCTGGGATTGTGCTTATTTTATTGTTTTTTGTCGTTTTTGGGGGGCTGCTGGTGTGGCCTTTTGCTTGCCCAGGGGTGGTGGTGGTGCATGGACTGAGTGTGCCTGTGGTGTTGTCTCACTCTCTTTGATGTAAACATCATGGATGGCATTGGATTGTGGTGATTTCTGGCAGTTTTTCTGTTTTTTGGGGGTGTACTGTTGATGTGGACTGGCCATGTGGGTGGTGGTGGTGGCCATCTTGAGTGCTGGCTGGTACAGGCAACATGTGCTTGGGGTGTAAGGGGGCCATTTTGAGGAGAGGCAGTGTCTGAGGCCTGCACTTATTTTGCCTACTTTTCATCCCTTATGCCCAGGGGTAGTGAGTGTTGCATACTTGCATGTCCCTAGTCTTTCTGTGGGGTGTCTTCAATGTAAACATCATGGATGGCATGGGATTGTGCTCATTTTTCTGTGTTTTGTCGATTTTTTGGGGTGTATAACTGAACTGATGTTCCTCTGTCTTCCATTGCTTTTAGGTGCACAAGAAGACTCAATAGAACCACCAGTGCCAGGAAGAAGTCCTGCAGCGGTGTGTGCAGCATAACGTCACGCGACGTCACGTCTGGACACAGAACCCTCTGCAACTCGTGCAACTGCTGCCTGCTGACCTGCTCTGAAGAAGATGGCCCCAAAAAAAGTAACCCGTAGCTCCTCTAGCAAGAAAGGTGCCAGTAAGGAGCAGAAGAAGCAAGTTACCAAGGACACTGGTGTGCCGCCCGCCCCTTTTTTTGTGAGTAAAAAAAAAAGTATGCCTGCAGCAGCTGCAGCGGGATCTGCTGGGGACCAAGCTGGCAGCAGCACCCCCGCTCCATTGGGCTCAGTGCCACCACCACCACCACGCCAACTTAAGTCCAAGCCCTTGAGTGCTGCAGAGGCAGCCAGTATACTTCTTCAATCACCATCGACCAGTGATGTTGGCTCATCGCAAGAAAGCAGCAGCAATGTCCCTCAATCAACACAGGTTGTTGTAGCTCATCTGACGAGTGTTGAACAACCACAGCGGCAACAACAATCACATGTGCAAGTACAAGCCCAAGTACATGTGGAAGGCGAGGCAGCGCAAGGAGATGCGCATGCAGAGGTGCATGGAGGGTCACAACAAGTGCCCACAATAGTTGTTCCTCCCGAAGTAGGGGCACATCAGGAAATCGACAATCAAGGCGAGGTATCATTTGAGGAAGCCACTCCTCCTGATGATCCTTCATTGTCTTCCACAACCCTAGCAAGGAAGAGATCAAGGGTGGTGTCTACATCCTCTTCAAGCACACCTCCTTCTGATGATACGGATTAAACTTGGGAACCAGCACCACAGCCGTCTGAGAGTGAGGCACACCATGATCCAACAAAGGTACTTAAGCGTAAAAGGAAGCTCGTCCAAAGTCTCAGACTTATGGAGTGTGATGAGGCTCAACAAGAAGTGGCGGATACTGCTGCTGATGAAGACTCTGCCAACGACGACCCAGTCATCATAAAGGTCACTGCAGCCCCAGCGGGCATGCAGCAAACAGACATTTTGACCCTAGCCCGAAGAGCTGCTGCGCGTGATGATGATGATGATGATGTTGTCGATGAGGAGGCAGTGGAAACACCACAATCATTGGAGTTAAGTAGTACACCAACTCGTCCCGCTTCCATATTTCTTTCTGGCAAGAAGAGACCTGCGTCAACCTCGACCTTAATTAGTGGCGGTGAAAGTGGAAAACGTACAAAAGTTGGCCAATCCAGATCCTCCACTTCATCTGGCATTAGCTTCATGACCACCACCACCACCAGTATCGCCGCCTCCTCCAGGTCCCACAGACACTTCAAGTCCCCAGTTTGGGACTTCTTTACTGTTTGTCCCAAAAATCCAAGGTTTGCCATTTGTACCCTTTGTAAGCTTGCAGTTAGTCGTGGTAAGCCAGGTAGCAACTATGGTACCGGCGGCCAGAGTGGTCATCTTGACAGAAAGCACGCTGTCCAATGGTTTGCGCACCTAGCTGCGATCAAGAAAGGCCAAAATCAAGGAAACGTTGATGTTTCATCTGATGTTGACGAGCAGGAAGAAGACGTGTCAAACACTTCCCTTACACCCAGTACCCCTCTCAGCAGCACACCCAATGTGAGGCACACTAAGAGTGTTGGAGCGAGTGAGACACCAACGCACAAAAGTTCACCAGCGAGCAAAATTGGGTCAACGAAGTCATTATCAGCCCGTAAATGCTTGGTCCAGGGCAACATTAGAACAATGCTTACTTCAGAGGTGCCATATGAACGCAACCACCCACTGACGCGTCTGTATAACACTAAGCTGGCTAAAATGCTAGCTGTGGACCTTCTACCTTTTTCTTTTGTAGAAGCGGTAGGTTTTCTTGAATTAGTTGCAACGCTCTGCCCTAAATGGAAGGTTCCGAGCCGGTTCTATTTTGCCAGAGTTGCGGTTCCAGCACTACATGAAGATGTGCTGCAGGCGATTGGGGCAGCTTTGCAGAAGAGTGCTGTTCACACAATACATCTGACAACAGACATGTGGACCAGTGGCCCAGGCGATGATTACATGTGCATCACTGCACACTGGGTCTCTTTTTCAGGTGTTATAGCAAAGCTAAACGCAGGTGTTGACCCGGACCAAGTTTTCAAAGCTGCTCGGAAACATGCAACACTAGCCATGTTTGCCTTGGAGAAAAGTCACACAGCAGAAAACCTTTTGGAAGAGTTTGACAAAAAGGTGTTGTCAATGCTATCCCCCCTAAAACGCAAGATTGGTTATGTTTCCACGGATAATGGCGCCAATGTAGTTAAGGCCATGTTACAGGGTCACCATGTTAGAGTGCCGTGTTTGGCGCACTGTATCAACCTGGTAGTTCAAAAATTCTTGAGTGATAAAGAGAGTCCAGCGTTCGAGGTAATGGCCACCTGCCGCAAAATGTGCAACCATTTCAGCCATTCTTTTAAGGCCCGGAAGCATCTGCGGAGACTGCTACTTCAACGTGGAATGCCAGTGAAAGCACTCATCCAGGAGGTGGCAACACGTTGGAACTCAACCTTCTACATGCTTGAGCGTCTGCATGAGCAGTATACGGTACTCGATCACTATTTCTTGACAGAGGCTACATCTCAGAAGGAGGACCTGCGGATGAGTAAGGCGCAATGGGCCATAGTTAAAAGCCTGACAGACATGCTTCGTCCTTTTGAGTTCTTCACGCGTGCAGTCAGCCAGGAGGACTGTAATTTGGGAAAAGCTATCCCATTGTTGTGCATACTGGAGCACCAACTGATGGCGGTTTCTTCTGAGTTTGAAAAAGATGAAAAAAAAAAAAACCATTTCATTTTGTCTGAGAAATTATTACATCGCCTACGTGGTGATGAACGTCTTAAAAACATCAACTCAGATCAGCATTACATTTGTGCTACTATTCTGGATCCACGCTACAAAAAGGCGCTGGCAGACAACGCATTCTTTCCTTTCGCTGATGCAGATGTTCAAAAGTACAAACATTGGTTAGCCTGGTCAGCCAAGAGGTTTGAAAAAGAACGGCAGGTTATTGAAGGAGAAGCCAGTACATCAGCATCAGCATCAGCAGGCCATCCGCAGTCACAAGAATCCACTTCTGCACCTGTGGCTGGGGCACAAGTGACCTCTCAGCCGTTAAAGACACCGGCAACTGGATCATCTGCACCACACACAATGACAACACTAACAGTGGCTGGGGAGGAGGATTGGCTAAGTTTGATGGGGTATGGTTCTCGAAAAAATGTCACAGGCACAGCAAAAAGTAAGCAAAGTGGAGGAACAGTTGATGACCTTGAGTCGATGGTGCAGGACTATCTGAATGACTCAACAGTGGTCTTTCTTAATGAGGAGCCATTGCAGTATTGGCATGGCAAAAAACAATTGTGGCCACAGCTCTACAACCTGGCTATAAACTATTTGTCTTGCCCACTCGCAAGTGTGTCTTCTGAACGTGTTTTCAGTGCTGCTGGTGGCATTGTAACTGCCAAACGGAGCCGCCTATCGCCCAAAAATGTGGAGCGGCTGACAATGATCAAGATGAATCAGCACCTCATACCACCAGATTACAAAGTGCGAGAAAGCACGCCACATGAAGACGATGAGGACAGCAACGTAGATGAGGGGATTTTTTCTCTGTTCGGTGCCACTGACCTCATCCAGCCTGAATTCGCAGAGTATGATGACGAAATCTTGTTCTTATTCCCTGACACCGAGCCCTGAAAATGAGACAATCAATCAAGAACTTTCTTTTTCGTCCTTATTCACTTTTATTCCTGTGTGCTTTGTGTCTCTCTTTCTTTGTTTTGCACAGTTAATTTAATTCAAACTTTAATCACCTAATCCCAAAAACAAGACCATCATCAGAACTGTCTTCACTTGTTTGCTTATTGATTTGAAGGTGCCGCAGTCTACATTCCTCAGGTTCACAAGTTCTGAAGAACATGCTCCTCTATCCTCCTCCTCCAGACTGCGATTTCCCTCCAAGCAGAGTGCTGGATTACGCACAATGAAGAAAGACTCAGCACTTGTGGGGGTGTTGTACTTCTTTGCGGGTGAGTTGACGGTTTTGGGCCCATTGCTGTGAAGCTCTAATAATGGACAAAAGTGTTTTGGACCAAATATGAGGTGGAAATTTCTTGCCGTTTTTGCTGACTTGCTTGCCTTTGAGGTGCTCTTTGGCGGGTTTCCGGGGGTTTGTGTGTAATTTTTGGTGTCTGTCGAAGCACTGCTGCGACAGTCTAATCTTGATTGCATTTGCTTTTCAGGAAATCCGTGGTGGAAAACAGGAGTTATGATGATTGATGATGATGACCTAGCTGAACAGCGCGGCATTTGGAACGAAGGCCGAGAGATATTGTAAGTATGAGATTTAGCTTTTTCGCTGTTTGGGGGTGTTGTCGGGTGTTTTTTTGCGGGTGGGTTGGCGCCGGCGGGTCTTGCCTGGGGCATTCCTGGGAAGGTCTAATACCGGATACAAGTGTTTTGGACAAAATCCATAAGGAACAGCCTTTTTTTTGCCATTTCTTCAGACATCTTGCTCAATGTAGCGTTTTGGGGGGCTTCCTGCTGTTCGTGGGTGGGTTGCGGCCGGGGTCTCTGTCGAAGCACTGCTGCGACAGTCTAATCTTGATTGCATTTGCTTTTCAGGAAATCCGTGGTGGAAAACAGGAGTTATGATGATTGATGATGACCTAGCTGCACAGCGCGTTACTTTGGACCGAAGGCCGAGAGATATTGTAAGTATGAGATTTAGCTTTTTCGCTGTTTGGGGGTGTTGTCGCGTGTTTTTTTGCGGGTGGGTTGGCGGGTCTTGGCTGGGGCATTCCTGGGAAGGTCTAATGCCGGATAGAAGTGTTTTGGACAAAATCCTTAAGGAAAAGCCTTTTTTTTGCCATTTCTTCAGACATCTTGCTCAATGTAGCGTTTTGGGGGGCTTCCTGCTGTTCGTGGGTGGGTTGCGGCCGGGGTCTCTGTCGAAGCACTGCTGCGACAGTCTAATCTTGATTGCATTTGCTTTTCAGGAAATCCGTGGTGGAAAACAGGAGTTATGATGATTGATGATGATGACGACCTAGCTGCACAGCGCCGCGTTTGGACCGAAGGCCGAGAGACATTGTAAGTATGAGATTTAGCTTTTTCGCTGTTTGGTGGTGTTGTGTCGCGTGTTTTTTTGCGGGTGGGTTGGCGGGTCTTGCCTGGGGCATTCCTGGGAAGGTCTAATACCGGCTAGAAGTTTGTTGGACAAAATCCATAAGGAAACACCAGTTTTTGCACTTTTTGTAAGTTAAGGTTCGTTAGGGTTAGCCCTAGCAGCAGGATTGCATGTGTTTAGGGGGGTTCTATTGCAACGCGGTTCTGTTGTTGTAGAGCACTGTTGGAGCGATGCTGGCTATGGATACTTTTGCTTGCAGGCAAGTGGTTTGAATACAATCCACGGTCTGTATTTGGGTCTACTGTTACTTTCAAAGTACGTTTTGTAACCATTTTTCTGCTAGGCATCGTTTTTGGAGATATGATTGGGTTCTTCTACATTTTTGCGACTGGCTTTAGTAAGGGTCTTGGTGGGAGCATTGCTGGGAAGGTCAAATTTTGTTCTAAAACACAGTAGTACACCCACCTTGAGGGGAAAGATCCGCTATAATATTTTGGCCATACTTATTGATCCTTAAAAAGGTGACTCAGACAGAGCACGCAATTTCAAAAATATTGTACTGTCTGTTAGGGAAATCAAAGTGTCACTTTTTGAACCACACAGCGTACATACCTTTTATTTATTTATCAGTGGTATTGTAATAGCACTTCCTGTTTTCCGTTCAATAATTACAGGCCGGGTTTCAGTCAACATCCGCCAGGCAGGCAGTGGACAGGGTGTCTCTTCTGTCAGTGGTCACCACCACATTGATGGACGAAGCGTCAGCTGGAATGGAGGAGTGCCGCCAATAAGAGGAATTGTTTGCTGCATGCAACTTACTTACCAATTTCAACAGGACAACTCCAACAACATACGCAATACAGATACAGTATCCATTGTTGTCTTTTATTCTATGAGTGTGACTGCATGTGCTTACCTTTACTTTGTAACCAAAGATTGTCTGTAAACTCTGTATCTTCAATTATTGTTTGTCCATGCTCTGCTTTTTTTTTCTTCTCTCAACAAAACCTACCCAAAAAGAAACCCCCATTCCCATCCATTTTACAAACCCTAACCCTCTTCCCCCGGGCTGTGTTGTTTTGCTTGATGTCTGACTAAAATGACATCAATAATTCCACACACTTGCTGGGGAGGATAAGGTGATAGCAGCAACAGGCTGGTGAAGGAATACGAGGATATCTTCTAGACTTACTCAGCTTCAGTACTATATCTTCTAGTAGTAGTAGCCAATGTCAAATAAATTCAACGCAAGTACCAGTTATACTTGCAATACTTTACCATTTGTTAGGCTACATTATGGCACTGTTCTAGTGTACTGTCACCTGCTATTTTCTCGATCGTACCGTAACCGTTGTAATGCTACAGTAAGGAGTACAAACAAGGTTTCGTTTTCTTTTTTTCCATAGGCATGCAACTGCCACTGTGTCACACCACTAGTAACACCGCAATGAGGAAATGTCACCCGCCCAGGAATGACAACGTTAATCCCCATTTCACCTGGAGCCAGCCCTGGGCCTAGCCCTAATTTCTAACACAAATTACAGGTAAGATAAGCGTTTGGTGGGAGGTAGTATAATGGAGTATTATTTCGGAGTAGACAAGAGATTGACGGTTGTACTACTAAAGTCCTACGACTGTTCAGGAAAACAAAGTTACTGTTACACCCCCGCCCCCCACCCACCAGACTGAAAAGCAGTAAAAAACAGGTATGGTCAGATAAAGTTGAAAAATATATTTATTTATCCCTAACAAAATAATCTCCCTCACCCACCCTAACCCCAACGATTGTCTCTGAAACGTCCCAAAACGATCCCAACTCCCAAATCCCACCCCCCAAAAGTCTATAAAAAAAGGGCAAGGGACACTCCACTACTGGAGGGTGCTGGTGCTGGTGCATGATGCGGCATGGGCATCATACTCCTTGCGGAGGGTGGCAAGCTCGGAGCGGAGGCCCTTAACCAAGGTCTTATACCTCAGGACCTCCTGCTCCAGGTTGGACATGCGGACTCGTAGGCGGCGTTGGCGTTCCTTGCAGCTCCTGTGGGGGGCAGCTGGTATTTCGGGTGCTTGGCGGTGGCGGTCGGCTTTCTTAGCCCGGCTCGGTCCCGCTGGTTTAGTCACGGAGGAGGATGCAGTGGTCACAGTCGAAGATGTTGCCCCGCTCGACTGCGTGTCCTCCTCCTCCTCCAGGGCCACCAGCCGCCGATACTCGGCGACTGTGGCCTCCAGCCTCCGTTGCCGGGCCAATCTAGCCTGCTCCCTCCTTGTTGTTGATTTGGAAGGAGCAACTATATGAAGAAAGAAAGACATAGTCTGTAACCAATGCTCCTTATTAATAACACAAAGTGATTGAGCCGAAAGTTGGGTCACAGAGTACAAGTAGCAAATTGAAAGCACAGTACATAACTATTGAGGACAGTATCTATGTAACCTCCCACTTCTGCATCCTTGCTCTAACAGTAGTGGTAGTTTAATGAACTAATTCTACGACCACTATGGACTTCCATTACAGTCGACTATGACAGTACACCAGTCTTATTCTTCTTCTTCTCTCTTGTTTAGGGAAATGGGTACGTTATCTTATGCAAGCCGGCAGAATGACATGGACACAGCACAGTGAAGTTGCACCCGAGAAAAAAAGTTGCACACCATGATGATGGAGACAGACTTGCGTTACTGTACCGGTCCAGTACATGCAGGTGGTGAAGCTATTACTTTTCTATTACGGGTGGCACTGAGAATACTCTGTTACAAGGGCTACTGCTTAATTAATTTACCTTTCACCCTACAGTGCAAATGAGTACTAGAAAAGGAAACTGAAGAAGCTAACTAATTTGATTATCTATCACTTCACATGGGACGTATTTAATGACAGATGAGATGACTTTAGGTGCTTTGCTTAATATTGAGTGAACACAGTGATACACCCACACATGAATGACG
The DNA here is from genome assembly GCF_964261635.1 of Lissotriton helveticus. Classification (NCBI taxonomy): domain Eukaryota; kingdom Metazoa; phylum Chordata; class Amphibia; order Caudata; family Salamandridae; genus Lissotriton; species Lissotriton helveticus. The sequence continues at coordinate 1,041,484,584 of NC_136059.1, forward strand.
TACTACAAGTAAACTAAAGTTATTAAGAGAGGTACGGAGTGTCCACCGTAATAACCAGATATATGCTGTGAATGCAAACGCAATACAAAGTACTGCTACTATTCATGGTAGTATTGGACACATTTACAATTTCTTTTCCTTGCCTTCCCTGCACTGGGACGGACGTGCGGGTGCGGTGGTACATGCTCTTCAAGGTAACACTTACTTCACCTGGCGACCATCTACTCTCTCTAGATACACATTTGCTATGTAAGAGTCAGAGAATACCATGCTCCAGGCATCCATTCATTCAAAGTATACGCACACATACAGTTTCTGTTTCACCCACCCAGGCTGCTGTCCTTCCACCCATCCTTGCTTCATCATTGACCCAGCCATGCACCATACCATATTCTTTCCTTCCCAGCCACCTCTGGGTCCAAGCAAACACATATCGTTCTTCTTTGCCAGCCATCATACAAGTTCGCGTCCCACTTACTTACACCCTTCTTTCGCTTTTCGTTCATCCCATCCATCACGTTCGTCTAAGAACTTATTGGGATTCTTCTCACCAAAGACTTCACAGCTAAGTCGAAGTACATTTCGAGGAGGCTACTACCTGGTTGATTTGTAATTGTAATACACCCGTGCAGAAAGCACACTATGCAGTCTTCAATCTCAATAAGTAAGGAATATATAGCTTACCTGTTTCCGCCACCACCGTTTGATCCCCCACAGGAACGGCCACCAGCTCTTCTAACGCCGCATCCTCCCCAGAGGCCTCCGAGTCCAAGTCCAACACAGCCACCTCCGCGCTGGCCCCGTCACCAGATGTTACACCTACAAAGTACATTTAAGAAAGTTAGAATACACCACTCACTACTATATAATATTTGGTCTAGGAGAAATGTTAAAAAAACAGAATACAATGTAATAATTTGTGACTGTCTACTCCATAGTAAAAATGTCCCATTTTCCAGGGAAGGCTGTTGTCTTGCTGCACTTTTATGCACAACTGATGAATGCTTGCTTTTGATTTTTAACACGCACCACTTTTTCTCCTAACAGACAGAAGCTTGACTCCTGAGTCCTAAGAACACGACCAGGATCAAGTTCAAAGTAGGTGAGAGTTCGGCTCGACCACAAGAAATGTGTCCAATTAATCGTCAGCACTAACCACTTTTCCGTTTACAGTTAAATAGTTTTATGACAAAGTAGATTTTAATAAATGTGTTTACTTTTAATAAAGCTTTTACACTTAAATAGACTCTGTGGTTTTTGTTCCTCTAGACTAGAGTGGATGAGCTAAAGGTTTTGGAATTTTTGCAAGCATGAGTGCCTCTGACACTTCTTGACTGTGCTGTGACTCCGTACTACTCTCTTGTCCTGCGTACGATAATCTAGAGATCATTGGGGATCTATAATCGGTGACTTCGGGAGCTGAATGACTCTGCCACACTATCTAGTCAGTAAGGAGACAGTGCATAGAGGTATTGCTGAATATAATGGGAGTCCAATGGAATTGCCAAATGTCCAATCTTAGTTAGCTACACAGACAGACTAATAAGAATAGTCTAGTAATACCACAGGGAGTCATATTCGAGGCAGGATAAGAATTTATATCCAGTCTACAAGAAGATCAAAGACGATTTAGAAAAAATCGAATGAGGAACGCTAGGAAAAAATAGGTACTGTTTAGTAAAATGTAAACTTACTGGGGCCAGCAAAGGAGCCCTCGCCTGCCCGATCCTGGCCTGCATCCTCAGCACCCTCCTCCTGTGTCCTCTTGCCCTTGGGGGGAGCTGATGTACAACATGAAAGAAAGAAAAACCATAAAACATGGATGAGATTTTTCAACCAAATCAAACATTTCAAAAGAACAATAACAACATATTTTGGAAAAATAGCAAATAGATAGACAACTATTCCACGGGATCTATCTCATGTGGTATACTACGTTATTCGTATTGCCTGATTTGCGGAACGTTGACTTAGAAAGTTCCTATGTAACTCAATAAACAGACTACTAAAGAGGTTTGCCTAGGCCTGGCACTGCAGGCAGTAGTGCGCAACACGTGACAGACAAAGTCCATCCTGCTTGCAGATCAGTGAATACTCAAACTATCAATCCACCCGCCACCACCGCCACTATTTCTTCTGATAGCCATGTGACTGTCTAAAGGAAGGACACTGGACTTCAGTCTGTTGGGGCTGATTTATAAGTCCCTTGCGGAAGTTGCGGCTGATTTTCCTCCATTGTTGCGTGCCTTTTCTGACGCAGCGGCAGAACAAAAGACTCGCCATGGTGTTGGTGCGGCGTATATATTAAAAAAAAAAACACATATGGGCATATGGGCGATGCATCACGTTGTAAAGCCCTGCGCCATCAGGGGGCGTTCCGGCGCAAGGGAGGGCGTACCTGCGCAGGAACGAATCCTAAAAGTGGCTGAGGGAAATCTACAAGATGTCAATCAGTCATTTTTAGGACAATGATGCATGACTCAAACCCTGCGCGCTTGAAGCCGACGTACGGCTTGATGCAGCATTGGGGAGATAGGGTACCCCAGAGCATTGCTGGAGCTGCGCCATCGTTGGCACGCAACTCCAGCAATGCGCTGCCTTTACGGCACAGATGCGTAAGGCTTCTGTGACGTTTTGGGCCAATGGGTGGTGGTGGCATGGCACACAATTACTGCCGCATCCCTGCTACTTTGCAGGGATGCGCCGGTAATTGAAAATATGACCCTTACTGTCTAGCATTACGCAGTTCTTTTCTTTACAGTACACTGATACATAATTTCTCAGGCCAATGAAATGCTTCTGAACACAACATACAAAACAAAGAAGCATAGTAGCAAGCAAGGCTACTGAGAAGGAGAGCAGTGCACCTGAAAATGAAATGCATAGAAGATTTTGAAATATAATTTACCTCAATGTAATCGGCAGCATTATTGCTCTTGGTAAAGAACAAAGATTTGCAAATAACAGAGCAGGATAAAACAGAGTAGTAAATGTACTACTACTACTACTCACCAAGCCCGGGGACCTCTACGCCGAGCGCGTCCAGCAAGTCCCGCTCCCGGTCCATGACATCGGTCCAGCGGTGGGTGGCCTGGTTATATGTGCGCCGGACCCCAGAGATCTTGTACATGGCCCGGCACACCTTCTCCCACCGCTGGCGGCGCTCCCGGATGCCATAGCCGGTCGCGATCTTGCCGCCTCCCAGGATCGTCTTGGGGAGGCGGCGCTGGACATGGAAGATCAGTGCCGCCACTTCCTCCGCGCTGAAGATCTCCCTCGGGACCACTTGCTCCCCCCTTAAACGCCCGCACGGGAGCCGGGCACGGGGTGCGGGACCCTTCCCCTTCTCAGGGTGCTTCCCGGCTCCCTTTACCATGGTCTGGGCAGAAATAAACTTAAATGATAAAGAAGAAATAGAATAGTGAAGAAGAAAAAAAAAGAGTTTAAAAAAGTAGTTTAAAAGTAAATAAAAGCTGCAGAAAACACAAAAATATAGAGCTAGAAAAATAGAGGGTTAGATAATAAGTAAAATTAGATCAAAAAAACTTCAAACAAGCAAAGGATGGCAGAGATTGAGAGAGGATACAGAAAGCATGCCCAGAACCATAGCAATGAATGAGAAACAAGATGGCCGCGCCCGTTCACGACCGCGTGGGTAAGTTCGCGCGAGATTTTCCTTGCGAGTACGCGCGAAATTGTACTCGCGAGCAGCACACTTTGCGAGATTACACATAGCGGGCGGAAACGGAATTACGTCACGCCAACAAGATGGCCGCGCCCGTGTACGACCGATAGGGTAACTTGGCAAACGAATAGCTAGAAGCGCCTCGCGAACACGCGCAAGATCACGCGAACATACACGTCGCAACAAAAACAATTTTGTATTCGCACGTATTCGCGGCTTCCGAAATCGATCTCGCACGGATTCGCGCCCCAAATAACGCGCGAAATTGCAAAAAAAACGATTTTAGCTAAAATGAAAGCAATGAGCAGGTGCAAAAGTTCAAACTTAACATTAGTAACATTCAAGGTAGTGCTTCCTGATGGGCCCCTCCAGAGTTTGCAACAATTCTATGACCCTGCTATGACCCAAACAGCAGGCTCATAGAATAGCACCATAAAGGTCCTGTAAAAAAAAAAATTCACTGCAACAAAAAGCAAATTACAGATAAGGAAGGAAGCAGGTGCCAGCCAGACTGGAACTTTCAAAATTACTGACACATTAATGAAACACAAATTAATTGATGGCAGTTGAAGAAGGGCAGGTGTGCTAGCTTTTTTCAACCACCATAATCTACAGTAATAAATAAACCTAATAGGTGCCTGTGAGGATGTACTAGAGGGTGGCATGGGTGTCCCAGAGGGTGGCAGTGGTGAAACAGAGGGTGCTGTGAACCTGTGATGATAAACCAGACGTAGAAACAACATAGTCGCGGCCGTTGCAAGCCGAAAAGTAAGTTCGCAATTGCGAACTTGTCCCAAAATCGGCGCGAACACGCGCCAACACAAAAAACGGAAAAATCCGCAAATCCGCTAGAGTTCGCGGATCTTCGCGGATTGCGAATCCGTAAATACGCAAGTTCGCGGATTGCCAATCCGCAAAATCCGCCCATGCTTAGTGTCTGGGTCCTTGGTGAGGAAGAGGATGAGCTTGGTGTCATCGGCCTAGGATACTATGCTGAATTCCTGTTTTCTGAAGATGGTTGCCAGGGGTGCCATGTAGATGTGGAAGAGCCTGGGGCTGAGGGAGGATCTTTGGGGTACTTCGCACCTGATCATTGTGGGTTCAGAGAGGAAGGGCAGGAGTCTTATTCTAATTTTTGGCCGGCGATGAAGGAGCGGATCCAGTCTAGGGCAGTTCCTTGTATGCTGGCTTTGTGGACTTTGGCAGCTAGTGTGCAGTGGGAGATGGTGTCGAAGGCTGCTGAGAAGTCTAGTAGAATGAGGGCTGTGCGGATGTCATCCGTGGTGGCTAGGAGGGTGGTCTCAGTGCTGTGGTTGCTGTGGAAGCCGGATTCGGATGTGTAGAGGATGTCGTTTGGATTCTATGAAGTTCTTTAGCTGGATGTTGATGACCTTCTCGGTGACTTTGATGGCGAAGGGGAGGAGGGAGATGGGCCTGTAGTTTTTGAGGGCCGTCAGGTCTGCGGAGGGATTCTTAAGGAGGGGTTAGACTTCTGCACATTTCCAGTTGTTGGGGGACATGCCTGTTTCAAGGGAGCAGTTGATTGTCCGTCGTAGTTCTGGTGAGATGGCAGAGGAGGCCCTGTGGAAGATGTGAGGTGGGCAGTGATCAGTGTGTGCTCATGAGTGTATGATCCTCATGGTCTTAGCGGTGTCTTCTGTGGTGACAGGGGTCCAGGTGAGGATAGTTGGCTGAGTGGAGTTGCTGGTGGAAGGAGATGAGTCAGTGCCTAGGTTCTGTTCATCAAAGTAGTCTTAGAGAGTCCTGATCTTGTGGTGGACGAAGGCGCTGAGTTTGTTGCAGAGGTTCTGTTATGGAGGGACGTCAGAGGTTTCGTTGGTGCGTCTGGTGAATTCTTGTATGATATTGAAGAGTTCCTTGGAGTTTGAGAGGATTCTGTCCTGGAAGAAATTCCTATTTGTAGACCTGTAGAGTTAGTGGTGGGCTGTGGTGGCGGACCTGTAGGCAGTGCGTGCTTTCAGGGTTTTGCTGTTCTTCCTTGCTTTCTTGAGTTGTCAGCAAAAGCATTTGGATTTTAGGAGCTCCCTGGTGAACCAGGTGGTTTTTGTTGTGTGTTGCCTGTTGGGGTCCTGGAGGGGTGCGATTGTGTTGGTGCAGTGGGCCATCCATTTGTGGAGTTTGTTGGCTGCAGAGTTAGCGTTGGTCCTGGTGGGGGGAGGAGTGCAGCTGAGTTGCGAGGTGCTCTTTGGTAATCTTGCTCCAATTTCTGTGCGGGGCTTGGTGTGGGTTTGTGTGGGGTGGGTTTTGAGAAGGAGAAGTGAACGCAGTGCTGGTCTGTCCAGAGGCATTGTGTGGTGTGGCTGAAATGAATGTTGGTTCCTCCGGCGAAGATGGGGTGGAGGGTGTGTCCCGCCTTGTGGGTGGAGGGTGGTGACCAGTTGCTTCAGTCTGATGTTGGCTGGGTTCTCTAGGAGGACTGGGGAGTTGGAGTTGCTGAGATTGTCAAGTTGGAAATTCAGGTCTCCATGCATAACGTAGTCTGTGGAAGCGAGGGGTGGGGTGCGATGTCGTTTGTGATGGGGTCTGGGAGATCTGTAGGTGAGAGTTCCACGTAGAGTTGTTCTGGGGTTGACCTGGATCTGGAAGTGGATGTGTTCCATAGGTGCACAGAGTTGCTCAAGATGGTGGTTGTCAGTCGGGGGGAATTTTTGTGCACAATGGCAAAGCCTTCTCCAGGGTGGTTGGGGCAGTCTTTCCTCTGGATCTTGTACCCGTCAGGCATGGCGGTTCCGATGTTGGGTGCGAGCTGGCTTTGGTCCAAGTCTCTGTGAGGAAGGTGATGTTAGGAGAAAGGGTGTTGAGGAGGTCCCAGATTTCTACTGTGTGCCTGTGCATGGAGCGTACGTTGAGGAAGATGCAGATCAGGGGTTCAGGTGCATTGGCGTCCGGTGGGTTGGTGACAGCTGTCAGGGTCTGGAGGTGGGAGAAGGTGCTTCGGCATTTCGACAGGAGAATGGGCTTTGGGTGCCGCTCAGCATCGAGAGCAGGCAGTTGTTGTATGGAACCAATATCTCCTCTAAAGGGGCATCAATGTGTTTTTCTTAATACAGTGGGCATTTGTCCACAGTCCACTCATGCTCAGATTAAATAGCCAGGTTTTGACATATATCAACCAGGAGATACTCCATTTGCTATTCTATGCTAATATTTCCAGAAATGATTCTCTCGTGAGGAGTGGTGTCCAATTATACCAAACTTGTGTCCAATAGGCTACGGATCTGAATGCTGCCATGTGTGCAATGTTTTGGAGACTGAGATCCAAGCGTATTGGCATTAAGGGCACACTATTTAGTAAGCCCAGTATTGATCTCATAAAAGCATCTTCTGAATTCTCAATGCAATGGGCCGTACCTTCTGAAAGCTGCAGATCTTGGCACCATATAAAGCAGCACTTATTTATTTTGCCCGATAGATGACAATAGCAGGGGTAACTGGCCTATATGTACTTGCTTTCAACTGTTTAGATATGGCCCAGCTAACATGCTGGATGGAGGGTGAGCTGAGAATTAGAAATATGTGAGGACCATGCTATTGTATTAGAGAATCTAACCGCAAAATAGACAAATTCATTAACTTTTTCTAATATGATGATTCCCAACATCACTTTGCCCTTAAATGATTTATGGGAATTAAACAACATTACTTTTGTCATATTTACAATCACTTCAAGGCCAAACTCATGCCACTGAAAATATATTCAGTAGGTCTTGTAGCCCCATGGGTGTTCTGGATACAAGTAGTGTATCATCCGCAAACATTAAAGATGCAACTGGGCTACCACCTATCTTAGCAGGGTCCGCAAATCAGTGCTGGAAGGACTGTAGTAGCTCATTGATGTATAGGGTGAACAAAGTTGAGGCAAGGACATACCCCATCTCACCCCTCTGCACACCTAATGCATTTTGTGAGTTTGCAATTTTGTCCCCATCTTACCTAGGCACAGCTTTCCTGGTGGAGACTAATAATCATTTATAGGAGGTAGCCCAGGACACCTAAGTCCACAAATACAACGTACACATGTTCTTTCTTAATTATCACGTACTTCCACAAAATTATGCAGAAATATAAAAAGCTGGGCAATTGTGCCTGTATTTTCTCTGAAGCCAGTCTGTAGGGCGAGAGAATCACATTTTCCCTAATTGAGTCATGCAATCTCTCCAGCAGATGCCTAATTTTTTTTTTGTGATATGTCTATCAGGCTTATCAGCCTCTAGTTAGCAGGGTCATTTTTTCTCCCTTTTTATGCACTGGGACCACCTCCACCCCTAACCAAGAGTCAGGGACCCGAGCACTATTTACGATAGCATTAGAAGAGTGATTGAGGATAACACCACATATAATCATGCCACATTACCATAAGAAATCCATATGAGGCACATCTTTCTCCGTATAAGCCTAACAAGCTCTGGGACCCACTGCCAGCCAATTTTAGAAGCATCCAGAAGCATGTATGCTTCGAAAGACAGTTGAAATCATGTCTATTTCCTAGATAACTGCTCCACCTACATCCTGGTAATAGAGCCCAGAAACCAGTCACACCTTCAAGAGCTGTCCTCAGCTTATAACCCACAAATTGCTAAATCTCAACCAGAAAACTGCTTTGATATGCAGGTAGGCTAAGAAGGGCTGACCTTTGGTTCGCTGTGGCATTACATAGTTATGTACTTGCATATATAACAGTTATGGACCATACTAATACTAACACCATAATACTTGTAAATTAAAACAACGACCGCAACACCACCACCCTGCTTGACAACCTCGCCACCCTCGGACTCAAGCAGCTGGTGACCACCCCCACCCACCTTGCCGGACACACACTCGACGCCGTCTTCTCGTCCAGCAAAGACATCGCCTTCAGTCACGCCACTGGACTCCACTGGACGGACCACAGCTGCATCCACTTCACCTTCAGAAGGACCACGGTCCACCACCACCAGCAACAGGCTGCACGAAGAAGCTGGAACAAGATCACAGCCGACCAACTCGCCGCATCCCTAAACCAGCACCCTCCAGCCAGCTCAGCGAACCCCAGCCAAGCCGCCGACAACCTCACGAAATGGATCTGCACCTGCGCGGGCGAACTCGCCCCTCTGAGGACCCCGCCCAGCAGACCCGGAAGCAAGAAGGCCCCGTGGTTCACCGACGAACTCAAGAGCTCCAAGAAGAACTGCCGTGCCCTCGAGAAAGCCTGGAGAAAAGACCCCACACCGGACAACATGACGACCCTCAAGCTCGCCACCCGAAAGCACCACCAACTGATCCACGCCACCAAGAAAACAGCATTCAAGGACCGGCTGGACAACAACGCACACAACAGCAAGGAACTCTTCAACATCGTGAGAGAGCTCTCCAACCCCAACGCCGGAACCAACGACATCACCCCATCGCAAGACCTCTGCAACTCCCTCACCTCCTACTTCCACAACAAGATCGCTGACATACACAACAGCTTCAACACACAAACAGCGCTCCCCACGACCACACCAACGCCCCCCACCACCACCCTCAACGCCTGGACACCGATCAACCTCGAAGACACCATCAGCACGATGAACTCCATCCACTCCGGATCTCCAACCGGCCCCTGCCCCCACCACGTCTTCAACAAGGCCGACGCTGTCATCGCACTCCACCTGCGGGACATCATCAACACCTCCTTCGACACCGCCACCTTCCCTGAGAGCTGGAAGCACGCCGAACTCAGCGCTCTACTAAAGAAACCAACGGCGGACCTCACCGAACTCAAGAACTACCGCCCCATCTCGCTCCTCCCGTTTCCAGCCAAAGTCATCGAGAAGACCGTCAACAAGCAACTGGCAGCCTTCCTCGAGATGACTGGATCCCTCGACCCATCTCAGTCAGGCTTCCGGGCCAACCACAGCACCGAGACCGCCCTCATCGCTGCCACTGACGACATCCGAACCCTGCTGGACAAAGGAGAAACAGCGGCCCTCATCCTCCTGGACCTCTCCGCGGCATTCGACACTGTCTGCCACCGCACCCTAGTACAGCGCCTCGGCAACGTCGGAATCGAGGAGAAGGCACTGGAATGGATCATCTCCTTCCTCGCCGGAAGGACACAGAGAGTCCGCCTCCCCCCGTTCAGATCAGAAGCCACGGAAGTCATCTGCGGCGTCCCTCAGGGCTCCTCGCTCAGCCCCACCCTCTTCAATGTCTACATGAGCCCCCTTGCGGCCATCGCACGCCAACACAACCTGAACATCATCTCCTACGCCGATGACACCCAGCTGATCCTCTCCCTGACCAACGACCCCGCCGCCGCCAGAGCCAACCTACACGAAGGGATGAAAGACGTGGCCGAGTAGATGACGACCAGCCGCCTGAAACTGAACACAGACAAGACGGAAGTCCTCATCCTGGGCTCCTCACCCTCCGCCTGGGACGACTCCTGGTGACCCCCCGCCCTGGGCAACGCACCCAAACCGACAGACCACGCACGCAACCTGGGCTTCATCCTGGACTCCTCCCTCTCCATGACCAGACAAGTCAACGCCGTCTCCTCGTCCTGTTTCAACATCCTGCGCATGCTACGTAAGATCTTCCGGTGGATCCCCACCGAGACCAGGAAGACGGTCACCCAGGCCCTCGTCACCAGCCGTCTGGACTACGGCAACGCCCTCTACGCCGGAACCACCGCCAAGCTCCAGAAGAGACTCCAGCGTATCCAGAACGCCTCGGCGAGACTCATCCTCGACGTCCCCAGACGAAGCCACATCTCCAGACACCTGAGAGACCTGCACTGGCTCCCGATCAACAAGAGAATCACCTTCCGGCTCCTCACCCACGCACACAAAGCCCTGCACAACCAAGGCCCGACTTACCTCAACAGCCGCCTCAACTTCTACGCTCCCAAACGCCATCTCCGCTCGACCAGTCACGCCCTCGCCGCCGTCCCCCGCATCCGAAGAGCGACAACAGGAGGAAGGTCCTTCTCCCACCTGGCCGCCAAGACCTGGAACTCCCTCCCGACCGACCTACGCTTGACCCAAGACCACCTCTCCTTCAGGAAGAAGCTCAAGACCTGGCTATTCGAGCAGTAGCGGACCCCCCCCCCAGCGCCTTGAGACCCTCCGGGTGAGTAGTGCGCGGTATAAATGCCTATGATTGATTGATTGATTGATTACGTATCTGCTATAAAGGCTGTCCATCACTAGAACTGTTCAGCTAAAAGAACAGACATGACCAGATAAACAGGCACGGAATATCTGAAGAGATCTGTTACACATTGCTCAATAATTTGGATTCCTTTAATATAGTACACCCCTACAGGTACCAAACATCTAGACAATCTGACCACTTCCTTACATCTCACAAATACACTCAGGTATGGGATGATAATAAAAATGCCCATCCCGAAAGTTCAATCTACTTCTCTCTCCCTCTCCCGTCAACCTTTACAGCTCAGGGCCACAATTATAATCAAAATCTCAGATTGGACGGCCCACTGCAGTAAACAGCTAACCAAACTATATAATTTGAAATAACATAAAGGGACTTGCAGAGCTGTTCCAACCTACCAGCATACTGACATCAATATAACTGTGCATCTGTCTGTCACACTTCATCACCCATCACACTGCTTTGTGATGCTTCCCTTGATGCAATAACCGCACCTCGGTGTTCATCATGCATGACATGGAAACAATTCCAACCTGAGATCAAAACAAAGACAATACCCTTCCAACCACATAGCCAACATGGTATAGCTTGTTACTCATGTAGGGATATTTTTCAGCACCCCCGTAGTGGTAGTAAATCCTACATAAATGCTGCAATACAATACAATACAATGCAGTGTAATACAACACCTATGTAAAAAAAGAAATCATTTTTATAGGTTGTGATCTCTAGATCTCTTGGCTATGCCAATGCTTGTTGTTGGTGCAGTTCCAGGTCAGGACACACACTGCAGTGCTTGTACAGTACACAAGGCTTGATGAAACCTCCGGAAACTAGCTAGGGGAAAATGTTTACTTTTCTAGTTTCTGGCTGGGGTCTTGAAAACAGAGAAGAGAAAAACGTGCGTGTTTCATTGTAACATATGTTTGCTACTATTATGTGTAATTTCGTCCTTTGATTCAGATAATTACTTAATTGTTCAATGTCCGAGAACATCCACTTCGACATTGCCTGTTTTACTTTTAGTTGGTTTAAAACAAACTGTTTTTGTTCAGAGCATGGTAAATAAGGAGCAGGTGTGAGTAAGACGCCCAGTCCAAGAAATAGCCATGCCTGTAATTTGTTGTGTTTTGGAAACGGGAGGGAAAGAAGTTGTCCCGGAAGGTGTACGGAAGGGCCCTTTTGTTTTTATGTGAGATGCCTATTTGCTGCAGTTCGACCTGATGCTGGCTGAAGTTAAGCAAAACATTTCTAATACTGTAGCCTCTAAGTACACCGCTGTAATTACGGGAATGGCCCTATTCTAAGAGAAAAAAGATTGCAGCTCTATTTCCTACGTGTTACTCACAGACATCTGTTTAGCAGACACTTTTAGGAACATGTACCTCTTACAAAACGTTCATTACCTCTACGTCCCTCGTCCTCGACCCAGTCATCACACATGAGGTATTCCACATGACAGGAAACAAAACAGGAAACGCTTTTAGACTCCACCCACCCTCCTGTCAGGTGCTATAACACACCTCACCACCAGAAGCAAATCCTGTTTTGTTTCCTGTCGGTGGTTTACTTGATGGGAGACGCTGGGGTGAGTGCCGGGCGCTTACCTGCTTCGTTTGTCCTATGGATCCTCCACTGCTGGGCTCTGGGGGGCTCCCATGGACCGTCGTGGGATTGCTTGGAGTGGGGCTGCTGGGCTTCCCTTTCTCCTCCTGGGCTCAGGTGACCTGTACTGCTGGGCTTTGTGGGTCTTCCTGTTTCGTTTCCTGCCCTGGTCGCGCTGATGGATGTGCTGTGGATCATCCTCCTGCTGCTTGCTGCTTTCCTGCTGGATCCTCGTGCCGTGGACAAGGTAGGGGTTTGGGGCTGTGAGCGCTGGGCTGTTCTGGGGCGCGCTCCTCCCCTTTGGATTCCCCGATGTCGCCATTGCCTCTTTGCCTTGTGGGGCTCTGGTGACGGCTCCTGCGCGTGCCCCGGGACGCGCTGACGACTTTGGTGGCAGGTGCCACGCGGATGAGTGTTCTCCCTTCTTGGGTCATCGGGAGTTCGTGGCTGCCTTTGGACGGCCGGCTGTCTCGGCGGCGTTTCCTGTTTGCGCGCATGCGCTTTGCCCCCTGTTACGCCCTTCGGCCGTGTTCGGTGCCGGGTGCTGGTGTGGGCGGGCGCCCGGGTGGTCTCCGGGCGCTCCGGTTCTCGGAGCGGAGTCGTGCCTGTTCCGTAGTTCTGCACGGTTGCGTGTCTCGGCTGGTGGGCGTTCTGTGGGAGCCTGTGCCTGAGCCTGATACGAGTGACTCCCGGAGATTGCGCCCGGGGACTCTTCTGGGGAATTCCTTCGCTCTTCCGGGGTGGGGAAGTCCCGCTTCCGCATGGACCCTTTCTGATCTGTTTCTCTAGTGGCTCAGTCGGTGGGTGTGCGGTACTTCTTCGGCGTACTTGCGCTGGGCCATGCTGTGGATGGGAGTTTGAGCCTCACCTGGAGCTGCTGAGTGCCTTTCATACTCCTTTGTGGTGGTCTTTGCTCCGCTTCCTCGGCATTGTGTGTTCTTCGTTGCCTGAGCACTGTGGACAGGACGCTGACCTTCTGCTTACATCTTGGAGTCCAGGCGTGGCATCTGGTGGGAGTCTGCTTACGGTACGTACTCTGCGATGTGGTTCGTCACTTTCTTTTTGTTGGTGTATATTGCGCTGTGCTACGTTTCCTCTCCTACCCTCTGCTGTTTTGCTGGGGTAGTTGCCCGGATGCCTGGAGTTCGGCTTTGAGACTGGGTCCGATGGCTCATTGGGCTATTGAGTCTTCTGCAGGGGCCTGGGCTCGGCCTCACGTCACTGGTTCAGATCCCGGTGGGTGCTCTCGGACTTTCATCCTTCTGAGTTCGATATAATGTGTACTGTGGGTTACTATAACCATCTGTTCTTCGTCTCCAGGATGCCTTTCTAATTGACTATGGTCGTGTGCTACCTCCGTCGTGAGGGGTGCTGTTGCTCTCCTGGGCCTGCTTCTTCCCCTTTTTCCGGTGGGGCCTCCTCCCCTTTCCTGTGCTGCCTGGAGGTGTGCTGATGCCCGGTTTGGGCGCCTTCTTCTGGATCATCTGTTGCTTGCTGTTGGGCTTCTGATTTCTTCGGATTTCTTGTAGCCTTTTCTCTGCCAGTTCCTCTTTTGTGAAAGGGAGCAGATTGGCGCAGCAGGAGCATGCTGGGCCCATGACCCTGAGGTCGATGGATCGAAACCATATCGGTGGTTCTGTTGCGAGTGTGGATGGTGCCGGATCTTTCTCCATGCCCTGGTTTGTGTCCTTGTTTTCTCCACTTGGCCTGTCTTCGTTCCTGTGGACTCTGTGGTGCCAGTCTTGTGGGTCATCCTTCCATGGCTGCTGAGCACGTTCTGGAGGACGGTGTGGGCTTGTGGATGGATTCTGCCCTGAAGATGTCTTCTGCCGTTTCTCATCTGGCTGTTCATTCTGGCGTTGTCCAGTCTTTGCTGCCCGTTTTTGGAGTACCTGTTTTCATCCTCGCAGGAGGGTGCCAGTTGTCCGGTGTTGCTGGGGCCTATGGCCCGCCTGGAGGTGAATGTATTCCGGACGTCGCCTTTGCTTCTGTATGGGCTTCTGCTGTGTCCTGTGGTCCTCTATTGCTGCACTGTATCCTGTTTCTGTGGGATTGGATGACGGACGTGGTCCAAGGGTCCGTGGCTTGCGGCTGCCTTTCGCTGGGGCCTGTCTGTTTGGTGACTCGCTGGTAGGTTGGCTACGCGGGGTCTTCCAGGTGCGCATGCATTCTTTATCTTTCATGACCTTCCGACCGGGGGGGGGGCTCCCTCGGTTTCGGGTGCCTGGCCTTTTCCATCAGCCTTCCAGGTTTCTGCTGTCCTCCTTTCGGATTCGTCGTGGCTCTGGGCATTATTTCCTCCGGGCATTTGGGAGGAGGTCCTGGAGGGGTGCCGGGTCTGGTCCACTGCGTTCCTGTCTGGGCCGCCCTTGGGGTCGTTTTCGCTGGTGTTCCTCCTCTGGTTGGTGGGAGACTTCGCAGGTTCCTTCCTGCTTGACGCCTGTCGACCTCGGACGGATATGTGCTGGATGTCTTGTCGTGGGGCTCCGGATCAGATTCTTGTCCCCCCCCTCCCCCTCCGGGGTGCTGGTGACCCCTTCTCCTCGGGATGCTTCCTGCCATCTGGCCTTGTTGGACATTTTTTGGTCAGCGGACGGGCCGGTTGTCTCGTTTCCCCTGGTGGAGCAGGGGTTGGACGTTTACCTCCTTCATCTTCGTGGTGCCATATTTCTCGGAGGGTTTCCGAGAGTTCTTCTGCCTTCGGGGCCTGTTCTTGTTCGTACGGAGGATGCCATTCGGGATGGAGGCCCTCCAGTGGGGTGAGCTCTGGCAGTCCTGCGTCCTCCCTTTTCGATCTTCGGTCCACCCCCCGGGTGTTCGCCGAGGGGGTGGCTCCCTTGGTGGCCCATCTGCATCTCCTGGGGGTGTCTGTGTGCCCGTCTTTGGACGACCGGATGGTTCGGGCTCCGTCCCTGGAGGTCATGTCTGGCCGCCTTCCCTTGACCGTGTCTACGCTCGGGGACCACGAGTTTTTGTTCACCTTGCCCGGATGTCGCCTGGTGCCTGCGACCCGGAGGTCCTTCATCGGAGCCGTGTTCGGTTCTGTGTCGGGGAGGGTGTTACTGGCGGACGCCCGGATTCGTCGCCTGCAGTCATTGCTGAGGAGGTTGTTGTCGCAAGCCTCGGCTCCCATCCTTCAGTGGCTGGAGGTTCAGGGCCGCATGGCTGCTTCTGTTTTCACTGTGCCCTGGGCCAGGGTTCGGCTATGGCCTCTGCTGTGGCCTGTGCAGCGGTGGGTCTCATTCCTGTCCTGGGTTTTGCGGTTCCTGTTCCTGTGTCTCTGGATGTGGTGTCTGCTTTCCTGTGGTGGTTAACCCCTCCCTCCTTTCCGTGGGGCTGTTGTTTCGTCTGCCTCCTCCTCTGGTTGGGACCTCGGATGCCTTCGCCTCGGGCTGGGGAGTGTCTCTGGCCTGTTGGGTGATGCTGGCGCGTTGGCTCCCGTCGGTGTCTCGCTGGTTGTCCTACTGGGGAGTGTTGTCTGCAGTGGAGAGGGCGCTTCACTATTTCCGTCTTCACCTGGTGTGTTGCCTTGTCCTGGTGGAATCGGCCTTCACGTTGGCTGTGGCGTGTCTGAATCACCGGGGTCTCTGTCCCTGTGTCTGGCTCCCAGGTCTTTTCAGTTGCTTTGCCTGAGGTTCGGGACTCCGACTCTGGCCTTGTTTGCCTCGGGGTCCCATGCCCTGGTGCCCCTGTTCTGCTCCTTGTCTCCGGAGGGGGGCGCTGGGGGGGATGGATGCCTTGTATCTCCTTCGGCCTCCCTGGCTTCTCTATGCCTTTCCTCCCTTTCCTTTGGTTCCTGCGTTTCTGCTGATGGATCGGCGGGAGGGGGCTCAGGTGGTGGCTGTGCTGCCTCTCTGGCCGTGGAGGTCCTGGTTTCATCTGCTGCTGGCCCTGGCGTTGGGGCCTCCTTGGTTTCTACCCCATCACCCCTCTCCTCTGAGTCTCTGTCTCTCTTTCTGGTTCCCCTCTCCTTGGCGGTTTGGGGGTTGACCGGGTGTCTCTTGGGTCCCGTGGTCTGCCCGACCTCTTGTTTTGGTGCTGCGGACTTCTTGTGGGTTGTCTGCTTTGTCTTCCTGTTCAGAGCGGGGGTCTTCATTTCGAGGTGGTGTTCCTCCTCTGGTTTCCTTGCTGGACCTTTGGGCTGCTTTCTGTGCCTTCCGGGTCCCGGATTCCTTTCTTCATTGGGGTTTTTTGTTGTCTTCCCCTTTTGTGTCTTTGGAGTCTGTGGCCCTTGCCATTCTGTCGTGCCTGGTGGCTTTCTGTTCTTTCTTTTGGCCTCGAACGTGCCTTGTGCTTTCTGTGGCTCGTTCTGGGGTGTTTCGCTCTTCTGGCTCTCTCTCCGTGTCCTTTAGCTTGGCTGGTTTGGCTACGGCTGCTTCCTGGCTCTCTTTGGGTCGCTGGTTTCTGGCGGTCTTTGCTCTTGCCTGTCTTGATGCGGGTTTGCCCTGTCCGGCGGGTGTCCTGGCGCATTCCGCTCGGGGTGTGTCTGTCTCCTGGGCTGCTTCCCTGGGAGGATTTGTCGGGCTGGGTCCCGGGCCTCCGGGTCCGCGTTCGTGCAGCTCTGGTGGTGGGGTTGTGCCTTGTCTGACCGGACCGGTTTTTGGTCGTGGGGTGTTGCTGGCTGTGGGGGGTTTCCCCTCCACTGTGATTCTGTTGTTTCTTGCTACTTTGCCTTGCTACACTCCTTTGTGTCTGGTCTGTATCTTGTTGTGTGTGGGTTGCCAAAGGCCTGTTTGGGTGTTGCTTTGGTATGCCTCATGTGTGATGACTGGGTCGAGGACGAGGGACGTAGAGGTAATGCTATGATTACGTATGGTAATCCCCATTACTCTTAGTCCTACTTGTCCTCGACCCAGTCATACATCCCGCCCGCCCTCCCTTTCCAGGCCTTTGGTGCTTGGTACATCAGGATTTGCTTCTGGTGGTGAGGTGTGTTATAGCACCTGACAGGAGGGTGGGTGGAGTCTAAAAGCGTTTCCTGTTTTGTTTCCTGTCGTGTGGAATACCTCATGTGTGATGACTGGGTCGAGGACGAGTAGGACTAAGAGTAATGGGGATTACCATACGTAATCATAGCAGTCACAACAAAGTCAAAACAAATATGTGCAGTTCCTTGGCTAGGTACTAATATGGAACTTTAAGCCGCAACACTCATGTATTTTCGGAAGGGATCGATAGTAGAAGTTGTGTTTTATCATTAAAAATTAAGTAATTACTTTCCTGATGATTTTCTACATATGGTATTTCGTGATACAGGTAACTGGAAAATAAAGACATGTCAGTGAGTTAGGCGTATGTTAACAAAGTCAAACATAGTAATAAAATAGATCTTCAATTGCCCCATAAAAAAGAATAATCAAAAACACCACTAGGTCCGGCTTCTTTAATTGAGAAAAACGTTTGATGTTGGAACAGATTTTAAAAACAGAGTCAAGCTGTGGAAGGGGAGGAACTTGTGGTCATAATACCTGGTCCTTGCAGAATCTACTGTGCAATGAGGTAATTATGAGTGGGTGACGGCCACCGAGAGGCGCAATGGCGTAATGGAACTTGAGCCCCCACCCCGCAAGGTACATGAGGGACCCCACCCCCTCTGGATGCAATTAGGAGCTCTCATGCCAGGTATTGCGATGAGGGGGCCCCCTCCAGCTTGGGGGCCCTCGCACCGCAGGACCTATGTTGCGCCACTGGAGAGGCGTAATCAGGGCTTTACATGATGAAAAAACTGGGGGTGCTCTAAAAGTGGCGGAGCAAACCTCTTAAAGGGGTGTGTGTGATGTTGTGTCTCACTCGTAATCTCTTCCTGTATCTTTAAATTATTCTTTCATATGTCATATTGTTCCATGCTGTAATTCTAGATTCTGGAATGTTGACTGTATTGCGAGTCAGTTGACTCTGGGCGTTTGTGGCTGAGGTTTAAATAAACCTACACTAAAGATTACTTGCTTCCAGTTTATTTATTTATTCAACCTAAGACACCACATAAATTGGTGACGATAGGAGTAAGAAAACCAACCTCAACACAAATGAAGATTCGAAGCTGAACGTCTCTCCTCCAGCGGCTGAAAAATCAAAGCGAAGCGTTGTCTTCCCAGCTGCAGTTTATCGGAAAATAACTCATGTGTCTTTTGAGTTAATGGCGAGGAGTATGGCGGGAGGATTTTATAAATAATTAGAAAACCGCGAAGATTTAGAGGGAGAAGAGAAGGGAAAGGACCGTTGCGTGAGAGCAAATAAACATTATGATCGCGCGCTCTACTGTGTGTCAGTGACGTATCTCTGCGTGAAGAAGAAGAACGCATTGTGACGTTTTCTCTCCTAAGCTTTTCGATCTGAATCTTCTCACGGCATTTCATAAAGATTGACTCTGCGGTTCAGTGACGACTTTGATATTGTCACAGAAGACTGTATTTGAAGTGCAACCTGGAAACGAAATGTTTGAAAGAGTATATCGGCTTCGATCTTTAAGCAACTTAGTTTGGCTGAAATATAAGCAGTGATAAAAAAAAAGGAAAAGTTTATAATATCTTTTACTTATAGATAAAATATATAGATATTTGTGGCTTTTCTTATAAAAAAATTTTTTTAAATTAGAATAAACTTTAAATTATTTCTGAACAGAATTTTACATATAAGAAAAGTTTCACAAAAAAAAAAGAAAAGTGATACTTTTAATTTGATAAATAAATTATAAGTTTAAGGAACATGCAAAACGTTACACAACCAGCCTTTTTCTTAACCAGTCCTGGTGAACCTAATGGAAAATGGAAAAAATGGAGAAAAAAATTAGCAAATTATGCAAGAGTTTGTGGCACAAATTTAAGTGCAGAGCGAAAACATTCTTTACTTTTGCACTGTTTGGGTGAGGAGGGACAAGAAGTTTTAGAACATCTACCTAAACTTAGTGCAGCTGAACAAAGAAATTTAAATGAATATGAGATTGCTATTGTTCAACTTGATCGACATTACTTACCAAGACTTAGCACGATTATGGAGAGATATCATGTTGGTTTAAGGGAACAAAAGAAGGATGAGACAGTCGAAGAATATGTTTCTGTCTTAGGGAAATTGGCCTCTTCGTGCAATTTTGGACAAACTTTAGATGAGAGAATTAGAGACCAATTTGTTTTGAGGTGTGCACATGACAACATAAGAAAAGAGTTGTGGTAAAAAGATAAACCTCCTCTTGATGAAGTTTTAGTTATTGCAAAGCAAGTTGAGCATATGACTAAATGTGTTGAAGAATTAAAAGGTGAAAAAGATAAGACATCTACGGTGGAAAGAAAAAGTGAATCTAAGGTGGAAGAAGTTGTTTGTCAAGTTAAAAAAAAAACTAATGTTAATGTGGAGAAACAAACTTCAATGCCAT
Organism: Lissotriton helveticus; assembly: GCF_964261635.1. NCBI lineage: Eukaryota > Metazoa > Chordata > Amphibia > Caudata > Salamandridae > Lissotriton > Lissotriton helveticus. The sequence goes on from NC_136059.1 coordinate 1,041,504,407, forward strand.
TTGTTCCGAATACAAATCCAGGAAATAGATTTTCTTGTTTCAGGTGTGGGCAGTTTAATCATTTAGCTAATTCATCTAATTGCCCTGCACTAAAAACTTTGTGCAATACATGTGGTAAAATAGGGCATTTTGCAAAATTTTGTAGGACTAAAAGGTTTGGTGGTGAGATTTCAACTAAAAAATGGTCACAACCTCAAGTGAAAACTGTTACTTTTCAGGTTAATTGTGAAAAAATACATCATCCCTCTCATTTGGTTTCTGTTGAAAATGTAATGATTAACTTAAAATTTGATTCTTGTTCACATATTACTATGATTGATGAGGGTGTGTTTTTAGAAAATTTTAAGACTAAAGTCAAATTAATTAAGTGCGATATTGCACCATTGGGTTATGGAGATAAACCTATCAAAATGTTGGGTTACTTCATGGCAAAACTTGAATTGGGTCGTATGACAGTTGGGAAGATATATGTGACAAAGAAAGGTGATTCTTTGTTGAGTTGGTTACATCAACGTGATCTTGGGGTTCAATTCAATCCAAATGCATCTCCTCAGGTTATAGTTCAAGAAATATGTGACATGTCTGCTATGTTTTCTGACAAATTTCCAGATGTTTTTAAAGAAAATTTAGGATGTTTGAAGGGATACAAACATCATATTAAATTAAGGGAGCATGCTGTTCCTGTTGTAGCAAAAGTAAGAAGAATTCCTTTATCTCAACAAGCTAGTGTTCAGAAAGAAATTGAAAAACTTGTTAAAAATGAAATTATTGAATCAGTTGAGGCAACGGAATGGTTGGCACCAGTTGTTATCGCTAGAAATCCGAATAATGAGATTTGTTTATGTGTTGATTTACGTGCTTTAAATAAGGAGGTGGTTGTAGATCGTTTTCCTCTCCCTAACATTGATGAAATGGTTGGTACACTTGAGGGTGCTAAATATTTTACCACACTAGACTTGGCTTCCGCCTATCACCAGGTGGAATTAGATGATGCATCTCAAGATTTGACTGCTTTTATTACACCTATGGGAACTTTCAAATTCAGGAGGATGCCTTTGGCCTCGTATCGGCGGCCTCAGTATTTCAAGGTATCATGTCTAGGATTCTGAAAGGTCTTAAGGGTGTAAAACGCTATCAGGATGATCTATTGATCTATGGCAAGAACATTCAGGAGCAGAATTCCCGTGTGTGTGCTGTTTTGGAACGTTTGAGTAGTGCAGGTATGTCTTTAAAAAAAGAAAAATGTAAATTTGGATTAGAAGAGGTAAATTACCTTGGTCATCGTATTACGTGCCAAGGTGTGTTTCCAAAAAAGGAATTAGTTGACTCCATTGATAGGGTTAAGGAGCCTGTTAACAAAGATGAATTAGTTTCCTTTCTTGGTATGGTAGAATTTTATGGGAAGTTCATAACTAACTTTGCAGAAAAGTCATTTAATCTAAGGAAGTTAACGGGTAAAAATGTTACTTATGAGTGGTCGTCTGACTGTAAGCAAGAGTTTGAGTGCATAAAGAATGAATTAAAAAAAGCTCCTTCTCTACATGCTTTTGTTCCTGGTCTTCCTACTTATATGTTTACTGATGCGAGTGAAAAGGGGCTTGGTTGTGTTCTTCTTCAAAAGAAGGAGGGAAAAGAGGTTTTGATTTGTTGTTCTTCCAGGTGTCTCAGAGGGTCTGAATTAAATTATTCAGTAATTGAAAGAGAGTCTTTGGCGATTTATTGGGCACTAAGGAAGTTTAAAAATTTGATTTGGGGTACCAAGCTTGTTGTATTTTCTGATCATAAGCCTTTGAAAGAAGTGTTCTTAAAAAAAGGTTTAGATGCTATCTCTCTTCAAGAATTAGAAGGTGGATTATTTCCTTGCAGGAATTTGATTTTGAAATACAATATATTCCAGGGGTTGCAAACAAATCTGCGGATTGTTTGTCAAGATTAGTTGACAGTGAGTGTGGTGTTGAGGAGGTTGAGTATGATGCGGAGGAGGTTATTAATGTTTGTGGAATTACTGAAGGTGCTGTGGAAGAATGTGAATGGAAAAGCGAATTGGAAAAGGATGATGAGATGATTTCTGTTATAAATTCTTTGAAGGGAAATCTTTGTTTGAGTAAACCCTGGTCTCTTGTGGCTGATGAGCTCTCTGTTACGGATGGCATGCTGACTCGTGGTACTACGTTAGTCCCTCCTTTAGGTATTCGAAAAAAACTGTTATCTCATGTTCATAATGGTCATTTGGGTATTGTAAAAACGAAGGAAATGATGAGTTTGCAGTTTTGGTGGCCTAGTATGGATATAGAAGTGGAGAGATTAGTCAAGGATTGTGTTGAATGTTCTGCTAGCGATAAGATTCTGAAAACTAGGCAGATGCCTATGGTGTGCAGGAAATTGCCAAGTCATCCTTGGGATGAGGTTGCTATTGACATTTTAGGTCCACTTAGTGGTGTTTCAGATACCTCGTACTTGATTGTTCTCATTGACTTGTATTCCAGGTGGATTGAAGTGACTGCGGTTAGAGACATTACCTCAACCTCTGTCATTAAGTTTTTAGAAGAAATGTTTAAAAGGGAGAGTTTTCCTAATAGTTTATTGTCTGATAATGGTCCTCAGTTTTGTTCTAATATGTTTTGTGATTTTTTAAACAAATGTGGTGTCATACATAAGAGATGTTCTTTATATCATCCTGAGACCAATGGAGCTGTTGAGAGGGTCAACAAAACTCTTAAAGATTCTATTCAATTGGCAAGGTCAAATGTTTGAACTGGATTTTAACCCTTCAAGAGAGAATAAATGCTTATCATTGTTCTCCTCATTCCTCTACTGGGAGGTCTCCTTTTGAATTGTTCAAGGGTAGGATACCCAATACCTTGTGGTGTCCTGGTTGGATGAAAATGAATAAAGGCTTGGTTGATAATAGTATAGGAGAATGGAGAGAAAGGGAGTTGGATAAACAGACATTGAGAAAGATTTATTTTGACAAGAAGAAGTGTGTTCGATCTCAAGAGTTTAAAGTTGGTGATCTTGTTAGAATAAAAGCTCCTGTTGGTTGTAAATCATGGTCCAAATATACAAATGTGAGACCGGTAATAAAGGTTTTAAAAAATGCCATTAAAACTCAGGATGGGAGGATATGGAATAAGAGTCGTGTTGTGCTTGACAAATCTAATATTTTTGTTTCTGATTTACCTAATGAAAATGATTCATTTAATGTCATCAATTTCTCTGCATCTGTACCTTCTACATCTTGTACTGCCCGTAAGAGAAGTATGAGGTTATGTAGTGCACCAATGTACATGAAAGATTATGTTTAATCTTTTTCTTGTTTCTTATTTTCTTTCTTTTGATGCGAAGGGAGATGTGTGATGTTGTGTCTCACTCGTAATCTCTTCCTGTATCTTTAAATTATTCTTTCATATGTCATATTGTTCCATGCTGTAATTCTAGATTCTGGAATGTTGACTGTATTGCGAGTCAGTTGACTCTGGGCGTTTGTGGCTGAGGTTTAAATAAACCTACGTAAAGATTACTTGCTTCCAGTTTATTTATTTATTCAACCTAAGACACCACAGTGTGGCCTATCCAAGTAGGGGCATGGTCTAAATCAAGATAACTAGCATTGTGTGCTTAAGAAAATCCACTCCCAATTATCCTACCTTCGGAAAACACTCTCTGTAAAGTATTTCCCTTCCTACAACGTGGCTCACCTAGCATGACGTCTCCACTTCTCAGTAGTGAGCAAAACGAGCATGTGCAAATCTATGTACATGCTCTCACTGCAGTCCAAGAAAAAAAGAAAAGAAAACGGGCTCCCTTTGCGATGCCCGAAAATAGAGCCTGATAGAGGCCCGTTTAGAACCCCCCTGAAAATAACTGCAGGTGCTCAGACCCGGCCTACTTAAATCACTGCATCTATCCATCCTAAGCCCAGCACCATCCAACCATCTTTTAATCCATCCATACATTCCTACCTACATACATACATACATCTGTCCCTGCACCTATACCTATCCTAAGCATCTATCAGCCCACCCGCCTATCTTAAGTACTGGTCCATTGATCCTTTCATCCTTCCATCCATCTATCCATTCATCCAGCCATCCATCCATGCATCCATTCATACATACATGTGTCACTGGACCTATCCTAAGTATCTATCAGCCCACCCGCCTATCCTAAGCACTGTGCCATACATCCATCCATACGCCCATTCATCCATACATACATCTGTCCCAGAACCTATCCTAAGCATTTAGCAGCCCACCCACCTATCCTGAGTACTGGTCCATGCATCCATTCATCCTTCCATCCATCCATACCTCCATACATTCACTCATCCATCTAGCTATCCATTCATCCATCTGGCTATCCATCCACTCGCCCTTTATTCACCTTTCCGTCCTTCTCTCCATGCACCCTCAGCCCCCGATCCTAAACACCCCGTATTATACTCATCCACCCAGCTTTTAATGTGCCGAAAAGGCTGGTGTTAACCATTGACAGGCAGATGTTTCTGATAAAGAACAAGAAAGCTTTCAGTTGCTCTTTGTGGACCATAGTTCACCACCCTTCTCTGGTGGTGTTTTAAACAAAGGTTGATCCAGCGAAAGAAATGTAAACCAGCTTTTCAGTGTAAGACGCTAATTCAGAAACATAACCTTTTGTCCATTTCTATATAGGAACACTGCTTTAAATTGGCCGTGACTGACAGATACTGAATACCTGTAGTTCTTACATTTGAGAGAGTATACCAAACAGCTAATTTGGGGTTCTGAGAAGCTGCCCTTCTATTTTTCCATGTGAAGCACAGTATAGGAATATAAAGGTAATTCTAACACTACTATCTTCATATTAAAGAGGGGGTGTGAGAACTAAGTGAGCCAGGCAAAAAGGGTGTTTTCGTAACACTAAAACAAGACACTGTGAAAGGTCAGAGCAGGGTTGTGCTGGAGTTGGCTGCCTGTGGTCGTCACCAGAGGCGCAACAAGAGCCAAATTTCGGGGGGGGGGGGGGGTTGATTCTCCCAGCAATAGGGAGAATGGGGATGCCGGGGCTCTAAAAAGGGGGGGGGGAAACAGCAGAGCCTCATTTACAAGCAAATGATCTTTCAAAGACCTGTGAAGTACTCGGGTGCAGCTGCGTGTGTGCGTCCGGGAAGCTGTCTCAGCCCAGGGCAATGGGCGTTGCGCGCCTAGTCATCTCTCTCCTAATCATCCCACGATGATGTTGCAGCTCCTGCGCAGCAAATAGAGAAGGGAAATCCTGAGAGAAAATGGCTCTCTTTAAAGGATTTCCCTTCTCCTACAACGCGGCTCACCTGGCATGACGTCTCTACTTCTTAGTAGTGAGCCATGTGCATGCTCTCACACTGCAGTCAAATTTTTAAAAAGAAAATGGACTACGTTTGCGAGACCCAAAAATAGAGCTTGATAGAGACCCGTTTCGAGCCCCCCTGAAAATAACTACTGGTGCTCCGACCCAGACAGACCCAGCCCACTTAAAGCCCTGGGCGTAATGCTTGTCCCTGAAGCTCCTGTAGTGCGGGGGGCACAGTATTGGGGGCCTCATTCAATCTGTCAGTACTATGAAAACACATGACATATGGATCTCTCACAGCAAAGGAGAGGAGACACCACATTTCTGGGGGGTTCAGGGACATCCTTGGGAAGAGCCAAGTCAGAGGTGTAGCTTGATTATATGATCCAAAGAACAAGCCAAACCATCAAAAGATGTATATGAAGCAACAAATTACATAAATTAATATGATAAAGATTTTACCCTCAAAAATATTTATTAATATTACTCAGTGTCTCTTTTAACTATATAAGTGTTGTTTTTGCAGAGCGTAGATCCTGTACTGGAATGATTCACTTTGTGTTCAGTTTTTCAATTATTGGTATTATATTAATGGTACTATATGGAGTTCAATACATATACTTGGCATACCTTAATCAATCTGTAATTACACACACACACACACACACACACACACACATACGCACACATGCATGTGTGTAGTCAGAAGATTTAAAGGCATGACATCATATTATCCCATACCCCTCAGCACATGGTAAAAGTTCACAGCTCCACATAAAAACCAGCCTTAAACCTAACATCAAGGTTCTTTTAATAGGTACTGGGACCCCTTTTCAGGTAGGGTTCAAAGTCAAACTAGAACTAGTTGGAAGAGTACAATTGATCTTAAACATTAGCTTTTCAAACCTCACTGTTTCCTGTTACTTAGGATGAATGGGAGTGAAAATGAGTAGACATAATCTGTTTAAGGCATGTGTAAATCCTATTAGGTGCATTCCTTTCATTTATGCGCACATCATTATCTTGTTGGCATTCAGATCCAAAGTCACCTTACTCCCATTCGAGGAAGGTCAACTGAGTAGAGTACCAACATTCCAATTATCACTCAGCTTCATGTGAAAACGCAAATGCCGCAGATTGCCACATAGGTATAACAGGAAACAATGGGGCAATTCACAAAAAAAGCAGTAAATCAACACAGAAAAGTTCTATGAAAGGGTGCAGTTTTACAACTTTTACTCCTTTTTGGAATTCATAAACATTCCCATGAGTCTGCCATGGAAGTTGTGCCTGGTACAGGTTTCCAGATGTACAACTGAAAATGTCATAAGGTATATTTGCATGATTCTATTTCTCCAATTCCTAATTCTACATTATACAGGGAACATAGAGCTTGAGGTACAAATTCTGTTTTATATCTTTTTTCTCAGTAGGGAAAACATTTTTCCTTGTAGAAAACCCCTCCCTTAGAACTCCTTGAGGTTTGGGGGTGATGTGTTACTTTTCCCACCCTGGAATGGGTGTTACTATAACCCCTTTTTGGAATAAATCTCTGCCCATTGACATGGTAGGTATGGGGGCATTTGGAAAGTTATATTGTCCCATTCTGAACAAAAACAGTGGCCATTCTTGGCTGCAATTTGGCTGTCCATGGCAGTACAGTGGCACAGCATTGACATATACGCATTTTGGAGACATTCTGGCTAGTCTCACTATTAGGGACTCATCCTTGACACATTGTTGGCATGCCAGGCAACATGCTGTCTGTCCCTCTCATAATAAAGGACCACACTTGACAAATAGTGGGTATTCTTGGCGACAACCCTAGTATAACAGTGGCTCATTCTTGACATGTTGTTGGCATTTTGGTAATGGATATTTGAGGCAAGTGCACCGCTTATGCTATTTCCAATCTTATAGAATGTTTTAAATCTTTGGGTGCTCCGCAGGAGGCGTCTGACATCCTAAGGCGGTTGTATTAAATGAAGAAATAAACGTGCTTCTAATGGAGCATTAGAAGCATCCCCGTGGGCACACCTTTCTCCCCTCAATACAAAAAGAGTGTTCTTGACATCGTGTTAGTGTTGTATATTTTCCATGTTTTATTCACATGTTTTCACTTCAACTTTCTTTTTAACTTTTTTCTCGAATCAGCTTCTGTTGTAAGTCATTTGTAATCCATTCAGTTCATTTTACAAATGCGGCATTATTTTAAGTCCAATGCATTTCGGGCATTACAAACTGCCCTTCATCAGGAAACGATACTACAAATAAAAAATAAAAAAATAAAATCACAAACATTGTACGATCTAAACGTTCCTTACGCTATGTGCTACTATTGTGTACCTTATATTATCACCAAAAACCAACGTTTTCGTCGTGAGTTCTAACAACTATGTATGTCGCACCATCTAGTATGCTGAATACCGTGCAATTTACTTGTCACCTTATATAACCTTACATCCCGTGTGAATTCGTCGATAGGGCATAAAGCCCACTCACATGCCAGTTCTGCCGCATAACGTATCACCAAATTGGTCCAAAGCTATCCAAAGTTAAAAAAAATTAAACAGAGCATTAAAAGCACAGCTCTAATGTTAAAAAACTTTGTTGCACCACAACGTCTTTACAATACCAATTCTCTGTTTCCACAAACTAACCTGGTATGATCTCGCTTCTCAGACGCTTTCTTGAGTGTAAAACAAACTCCATCAACAAACTATGAAAGCCATCTTAGTTTTATCCATGACAACGCTCATTGGTCAATATTCCTGGAGGAGATAGGAATTAGAAATACTGCGTTGCCATGGCTTTCCTCCTTCTTGGCCGATCGGACGTTTCAAGTGACATCTCCTCCTTTCTCCTCTCATGTCCACCCTCTTCGCTGTGGGGTTCCCCAGGGCTCTGCACTGAGCACTACGCTCTTTAACATTTATATGAGCCCTTTAGCTCAGATGGCTAAGACACAAGGAATTTCCCTGGTGGCATATGCCGACGACACCCAACTGGTGATCGCCTTGTCCAAAAATCCCACTCAAGACATACAAAAATTTAAAGAAGATATCTCTGCCATTGCAGAATGGATGACAGCCAACTGTCTGTAATTGAACTCCAGCAAATCAGAGATCATTCTGGTTGGCAAAGATTCCCATCTATGGACAAACGAATGGTGGCCCTCGGCACTGGGTGACCCCCCTGATCCTAAACCTACGGTAAAAAATGTGGGCTTAATATTAGATAAAGATCTTAATCTTGAAACACACGCTAAATCAGTGGCCGGGAAATGCTTTGGGTTATTGCGTGGCCTGAGACAGATTTTGGGTCTTTTTTATGCCCAAACACACCAGCTGATTATTCAAGCGTCTGTCCTGGCCTGTCTGGACTATTGCAATGTGCTTTTTCTCGGATCTAATAAATCTGTGATTAAGAGATTGTAGCGGGCCCAGAATGCGGCAGCACAGCCATCTTTGCCCTCTCCAAATTCAGCCATGCCTCTAACCTTCTTTACCGTTTTCAATGCCTGCCCATCGAACAGCATGTTAGCTTTAAGACGCTTTGCATCACGCACAACATAAAGTCAGGAATCGCCCCAGACATTCTAGACGATCTGTGCACTTTGTATATTCCATCGCGTGCGCTGCGATAGGCGAACCAGTGTCTTGCACGTACTCCTCATATACGTAAAGCAAGATCTGGCGGCCGTTCCTTTAGATGACTGGCACCCGTTCTCTGGAATTCTCTTCCCCTTCACATCCGCGCTAACCCTGATCACCAGACCTTTAGACGCCACGTGAAAACCTGGCTCTTCTCTCAGGTCTAACTCCTGCTTGTGTCTCCTGCCTTGTCTTGCTCTAGAGCTGGGATGCCTTTTTGCCGAGGCAGCCATGTGCTTTATAAATATTTTAATCTAATCTAATTTGAATATTAGCACAGCAAAACAACATATTAAATAGGCAATTATATGAATTATAATGTAAACTTTCAGGTTAAAGACACCAGAGGAAACTGAAGAAATAGATAAGAGAAAACTATGTCATTTAAAATCTAGCCTATATGGAGAATGATTAAACATATTTCATACTATATTAATAACAATGAAATATTAATCTATTTAAATATTGTCATAACTAATTATCATGACAAGTTAGATAAATCAATAGTAAAAATATCATCATAATTACTTATTGAAAGGAAAAAGAGTATATAAAAAGAAATCCAAAGAAATCACTGTGAAGAATATGATATATAAAAGTTAAGCAAAAGTTCAAGTATATAGATAAAGTTTGAATTTATAACATTCATAACATTTAAAAATGTTTAGTACGAAGAGTATAACCAGATGAAAAAATGTTCATGACACTATAAGAGTAGTGAAACTTTATCATGTAAACATGTTAGAAGGTAGGGAAGGGAAGGAAGGGTTCAAGAAAAGGTATAGGATGTAACAGGAACATTATACAGCAAATAATGCATAACATAATACGTATGTAGTCAGATACTCATCAAGTCGTTGCTACAGAAGGCAGTAAGATAGATCTCTTCAATCTGCTCTTTAATATTGATCAGCTAATTGGTAAATCAGAGTTCAGGAAACGCCTTCTTCAGGTGTGGTGGGGACTTTAGGGGAGAGCATGATTTATCTCTGTCTCTCGCTTGCATTAGAGCTGCTACTGCTTGACGGGCCTGAGCTCGTTCTTCAAAAGAGCATTCATGTCTATCCAGATCCCATCCTCTACTTTGAGTCCTAGCTGGGTGACGCCGAAATTCATCTAAAGACTTATTGGAGAGCAGTGAGGAAGGTGGAGTTTAGAGCTCAGGTGTAGACACATTGCATTCCATGCTTTGAGGAGTGAGATTGTCTAAAAAGTGTCGTAGATCCTCTGGATTAAAAAAGTCTTTGGATATGCCATCCTTAGTAACCCACAAACATGCTGGTTCAAAAAGGCAATATTTGATGTCTAATTGATACAAACGGGGTCAAAAAGAGAGGAAGGCTTTGTGACGTTCATTTGTTTCGTTTGAAAAATCCACTGACATTTGGACTGATGACCCTGAATTATAAATGGACAATACGTACAAGCCGCAATAAATAATTGATGGGCCTGCTCATGACGCAGAAAGCAGACCATAAGCATGCGTGGATGGTTGTTTTTCCCTCCTTTTAAAGGACTAATACGGTATGCTCTCGGCATTTCTAATGGCGGATCAAAGGTAAGGCCTGTAATTTTTGGTAGAGTTGTTCTAAGAAAAGATGTGGCTTCTGATCATTTTACTCCTTCCGGAAAACCATAGAAGTTTCTGTCTTCAAAGTCAGTCACTTGCTCCTAAGGAAAAGAAGTTCTTGGTCTCAGTCTGGTATATTATGAAGGCTATTCTCCACTGCGACAACCCGTTCAGTAAGACCATCAAATCGACTCTGAAATCTAGCGATGTTTGTGCGTATGGATTTTGTCTCAGCTGTGAGAGCAGATATAGACGTCTCCATTCCCTCCAAACGTTGTCCTACAGCAGTGATTCCCTGAAGTATTCGCTCCATAGTAGAATCTGGTGCAGTTGACATCATAGGGTTTAATGATGTTTGAGCTGAGGGAGTAATATTCCAAGCTTCTGAGGTGGGACAACCTTGATTTAGGATTTCAGAATAAGAAGGTTGTTTTGCGGATTTACCAGACGCTTTACCAGAAGGCATTGCCAGTCTGACCTTTTTTATTATCTACAATGCAGCACTCCTGCCGAATGATACTGAGGAGTATTCCAGATAGGGTCGTCAGTATGAAAAATATTGTCCAAGAAGGTAAACGTGGCTCTCGCTGTGTAAGAGCTCTGAGAGCGCATCCAAAAACTGCTGCTCAATGAAGGGGCAGAGCACCTTGACCAATAGTGGTGTAGGCCTGGTCCTCCCTTTTTGAGGAGAAGAAAGCCATTACTAAATCAATGATGCAGAACACATCTCCAAACAACAGGGAACACAAAATCTTCTCAGAAATTTCCAACACACGGCAGCAGGTCGTAATACAGGCCCAGGTAGCTCCAAATGAAAAATTCTCTCAAAACGACAGTGCCGCTATAGAATTATCCATCCTCTTGCCTCATCAGATAGTGGAAGACAGAAGTGCGTAAGTCACCTCAGGCGCGTTCAGTGTCTAACAACGGTCTGCCCCATTCAAGAGTAGTTCAAGGCCAGTGAGCTCCACCCAATAAATGTAGCAATGCACTTTTTCTCTATCTGGTGATAAAAGAGAATTCAAACAGGAGTCGCTCTTTAGACAAAGAACAGAGTTCAGTGAGGCAAATGCTGCTCTCAAGTAAACAGCACATAGGAGACCAAATCCAGGCACTCAAAGTCAATCTAAATGTCCTCCAAGCGCAATAGCACTGTATAATAATTTCCCAGAAATGACTAATAACGTTTCAGTTGAGGGAAAAAAACAGCAAGCATTAAAAGACAACAAGCCTCCTCACAGCTCAATCAGTACACTCCCTTTACTTGACAACAAAGAGAATGTCCAAGAAGGGAGGTTTTCAAAAAGTGCAGCTGCCACTCCAAAAATGATTACCGCCGCCAGACCTGAGATACGAAGCAGCAGTCGCAGTTCTGCGCAGGAGCTCAAAGCTGCTTCAGAAATTCCTGTCAGACGGGAACCGCGCTCCATTCACCTGAAGGTGGTGCATGACCAATGTATTCCGCCTGAAGAGAAACATGAGGCAAGGCGTCTCGAGCTGTCAAGTCAACCAAACAAGCGGGCCTGTGTGAGTCCGGAGTCTACGGAGCTATCTGTCACCGATCCACAACACAAATCAGGCACGTCAAGTGTGTCAGCAAATCACCTAATTAGCGCCGCAGTGCTCCGGTGTCTGCTCTCTACTTAGTGAAGCCACTATACAGGTTCATGGCCACCGTTTCAGTATCTTCAGGATTTCCTACGTTATCCAAGAAGGACTAGAAGAGCCCCTTGTGTCAGGAAGCCGTCCTGCACCGTGGCCAGACCACACCCCCATTCTTGCAACATTTTTGAAGTCCCTGTTCTAATAGTGGTTCATTATGGCAATTTATGGCCATTCTTAATAATGTTCTAGCAGTGCCTGGTATGAATATGGCTCATTGCAGTCTTATTGCAGGCATTCCTGTGCACGATGTGGCCCCCCTTGATAAATTGTGGCAATTCGGAGCATAATTCAGACTAAGAGAGGCACAACAATGGTGCATATCCATGTTATATGATGGGCATCCTTAGTATTTGATGATGATGACAATAAATTGACCATCAATGCAAGAATTTGTGAATGTGTGACAGTTGTAAACAAGTGTCTAATAGTGGTTCATTATGGCAATTTATGGCCATTCTTAATAATGTTCTAGCAGTGCCTGGTATGAATATGGCTCATTGCAGTCTTATTGCAGGCATTCCTGTGCATGATGTGGCCCGCCTTGATAAATTGTGGCAATTCGGAGCATAATTCAGACTAAGAGAGGCACAACAATGGTGCATATCCATGTTATATGATGGGCATCCTTAGTATTTGATGATGATGACAATAAATTGACCATCAATGCAAGAATTTGTGAATGTGTGACAGTTGTAAACAAGTGCTTAGTCAAAATAACAAGCTAAAGTTTTTGAATAACCGTGTTTTTAATGAAAACTAGCTCATTTCCCAAACTTAAAATGGTGCATACCACAGTAAAATGGCTCTGTTTTATATGCAGCCAAGCAGATCTTTCAGACAGAATATTATCAGTAGTGCTTTCTGGGGCTTGAGCATAGATCAGTGTGTAATACAAATACAAGAAACAGACCTTCTCTAGTTATACCTCGAAGATCTGTAACAATATATCTGGACTGGCCAAGTCCTGCACATCTAACCTGGGCTTCTATTGGAATTCTATAACGCATATTAGCAAGCCCATTATCGTCGTTTTGGTAACACTGATAACTTTAATGAGGTTCTTGCTAATATGCCCCTAGGTATCTACATGCGGTAAAGGGGCCTGCAATTCCCTGACATACATTCTAAGCACACTTCTGGCCCAAAAGCTCGTAATGGAGTGCAACTTGAATGGTGATACCGTACATGATCGGCAAAATCGGGCCTGTCTTTACGATACAGTATTACTAGCCAACTCATGATTGGGACCAAGATCATTAAGACTATTCTCTGTGGTGGTAAGGCTTGGCACATAGTGCTCAAGATTCAAGCAATACACTCTTAGCCTGTAAAACGGAGACAGGCATTTTAATCAACATGATACAACTGGTTCCGCTTTGTGGAACTGAGTGACACCTCAGCTGGCCAGAATCCTCCAGCAATTGGAATCCAACGCAATTAGGAAGTGTCCTGGATATGGCCACTTCCCTCATTCACTTGCTTGTGAATACTCTCTGTTGACAGTGGCAAGAAAAAGACTGCAATGGCAGTACATTCAAAATCCCTACTTAATTTTATTTTGCCTAATGTTTGTGAGAACATGCCAGCCTCAGCTATCTGGACAGAAAATTCATTTTGTGACTAATTATTGCATCAAAGGAAATCTGCTGTGATTCGTTTTATATCATTCCACCAAAAACATTTGATGAGGTAAAGTGACTAACTTCAGTTATCATGACTGACCTGGTAAAGTGACTTAAGTCAACTATAGCATGCTCCTGTGCACATAAAATCAATTATGAACACAAAGCACTACAAAATCAACTTTAGCTTTTCGAAAGTAACTCAAAATGTTTTTGCTCAAGCCCCGAGCAAGAGCATATAACTCAGAAAATGACACAAGGGCAAAATGCTCAGTCGATCAGTGCTCTTAGATTTATAGATCTTCTTTGCAGCGAAATGGCAAAGGTCAGTTTCACTGCATTCATGGATGGCTCTTTATCTCTTCTTCCTTTAATGATAGCAAGCCATTGTGCGAAGCAAATAATGTTTAATATAAAAAAGAAAGAATCCCAGTAGAGCAGCGTTTTGTCCTTACCTAACCGCAGACGAGCCCTTTAGGTTTTTGCTGGTGAAAAAAAAGAGAACATGAGATTATACAGAGTTACTGCCGGTGCAGAACTAGACACAGAACAAAGTGCTTCGATCCTGTGAATTGCCCAGGACTATTGTCGGGAAAAGCATCAGAAGTGGGGGTTGATCTGAAGGTAGGCGGGGTGCTTGGGAGGTATTAAAATATAGGACCTGTGTCAGTAACAAAGCACAGGTCAGGCACAGGGAGAAATAATTCCCCTGCTTCGTGTGACCTACTTAGATGCTTGCAGCTCAATTGCAAGCTTCTGTTGTTTCACCTTTAGAAGAGGAACAGGTGAAACAGGTGGCAAAGAGGAAGATGCAATACCTATTTATTTTTTGTTATTCATTATCACTACTGCAGAACAATGGTAAAAAGGGAAAACTGAAAGAGCATAAAGAAGAAGTGTAAAGGAGAGACCTAATGAATTACAAAGGAAGGAGAGAAAGAAAGAAAGCAAAAGAGAGAGCATAAGAAAAACGAAACAGTGAGTAACATTTGGATACTTAAGATATTGTTATACTTCACTCTACAGAACACATGTGCACCCTCAGTGACCATCACATAGCACCAAAACCGTGAGGCTAACCGGAGAAGGTGTGTGCGGGGGAGGGGAGTGGGGGGGGGGGTAATCGGGGATGGGGGGTGCAGGATCACAACCAGTCTCCCCGGGTTACTTCGTGCAGGTTTCACAGGCTGCATTGCCTAGTGAACAGTGATAGGTTAGGGCCATATGAGTTGGGCTTTATAGGGGGAGGGAGGGAGTTCCAGCTTCTTGAAGACTCCATTCTGTGTGAGTGGGGTCGGAGGTAAGTTAATCAAGCAGCTAGCTATTCAGGTTGGTATAGTAGGGCATTTTATAAGAAATTTTGAAGAGATGTCTTCTAACACCTGCAAGTTGGCATAGGAGGCTTTGTGCATGCTGTGCTCTGTAGGTATGGATGCCCTTATTTGGCCAAGTGTTCTTAGACAAGCCTGGGTAGATATAGTGACGTCTATAAGGGAAGCGGCTCTTGAGGTGGCGGCTGCTGCTTGCTCGTTGCTGTGAGGTAGGAGTTGTTCCAAGTGGACCAGGTGCTCTGGCAGCCTTGAATTATTGGGCCATGGTTAGGAGATTCCTACTAAAAAAGAAAAACCCTTAGTAGCTGCTCGGGGGATGCGGCTTGCCATGGAGGCTCATTAGATATTGCGGCAATCATGTAGGAGCAGCCGTGCAGTTCCAGGAGTAGGTGGAGAGCGCGGCTGCTGACCAGTCAGAAGGTGGAGAGATGTGAATTGCTCTGGGTGAATCCTTCGAGGGGGCAATGCTAGCTCTATCGCCAGCTCTCTTCAAGGACTCACGAGGAGCACAGTGACACCTGCTTGCCGCTGGGAGCGAGCTACTGGGAAATGTCTATTGGCCCCAGGGCCTGATGATAGCACACCTGAGGGCAAGCAGGGAAATGTCGCTTTTTCAGTCATTAGTGGCCAGAGGGCCAAGAATGATTTGGTTTGCCACGGGTATATGAAGAAGACGCAGAAGGACAGCATGTGAGACAGGCGGGGTGTATTACAGTCACTACCCCTGGAGGAGGTGGTGGAGAGGTGGGCAAAGCCTGTGCTCTAAAATAAAAGGTAAAGACCATGGCAGGTAGTACAAGCTGCGACTTGATCATTTAATTTTTTTCTTTGATACTAAGGGTCTAGAAATTAACGCTACTAAAACAAAATACATGGTAATCAGACCACATATGAACTTCAAGAGGAACATAGGTCTACAATAACAAAAGCTGGGCCATGTACCCATATTTGATTACCTGGGTATAAAGCTCGATTCCAAGCTTTCTTGGGCCCCTCACATTAACAAAAGCAAAGTTATTCTAGCTCAGATCTCGAAGACAATATTCAAAAATCACAAAGCTACTATATTTAGAGCGATCCTGCTGGCTTTTGAAGTCTGTAGGTGTAAGACTCAAGCAGCAGCATTGTATGGAGCAGAATTATGGGGGTTTAAAAATGTGGATAAGCTTACTCTGAGAGAGAAGAAGGTGATCAGATCACTATTATGTCTCCCCAGTTGTACATCTCTTATCCCTTTGTACCAAGTCATTGGTCTCAAGAGATTAGAGCACTTGGTGGTTTTGAGACCTTTGCTCTTCTGGGTGAGAATATGGACCACACATGAACTTGACTGTTCCAGAGAGGGTCTAAGGGAACTAGTGGAGTTCGATTGCTCTCTCAGTTTCCCTTAGTTCCGACATGTCCAGTTCAGTCCAAAATCCTAGGCTGAGCAGGCCATCTGCACAATTTTTACTTAGTAGGCCTTTCCCACACTGTGAACCATTCTTGAATGATGTACAACCTCAACTTGCCAAAACGCTTTACATAAAATTTCAAAATTACATTCTCCAAATTAGAGCAGACACATTGAGATGGAAATATACCTTCCAAAGTAATTGATAGAGCAGGTCAGACAAACAAGGAAATAAGCGAGAATAATAAGAAGATGCCACTAGGCGGTGAACAAATCTTGACTAACCGTTTACAGTTTGAAGAACTCTTTCCTATCGATAATTTACCATTAAATCGAGGAAGGATAATTAATTTGCTACAGCAAATACATCCTTTACAAACTATAACCAGCAAAGAAATAGATTTGGTGACCTTCCCCATAAAAGAAAATCGTAAAATAGCGGAAGTAGCGTTTTGGTCATCAGTTCTTCCTGGGATTATTATAAAGGAAAAAGAAACATTACACAAATGCGGTTATGATGTCATCGAAAGATTTTTACCTAAGGAAATTAAAATTAAAAACAAGATTACTGGCCTAGGCACAAACTTGAATACCCCAATTGAGAATTGGTATTCCAATAACTCTAGCCAAGATGATTCAGGATTAACGCCTGCAAGGAAGGACATTTTGAAAATTCAGGTGAATAATGGTGAAAGGAAAGTTTGGAGCCAAGATCAAGAAGTAAAAGAGGTAAAAAAAAATACAAAGTCTTGGGCTTGGGTCTCGGAGACCTTAAACAGTAATAAATTATTTCACCAACAACAACTTACTGTTTAACAATGGTTTAACGATCACTTCATGGAACATAGCCGGAAAAACAAATAACAAAATGAATGAAGCACTCGAAAATTATCCTGATATTTTAGCTATACAGGAAACATGGGCAATAACATCCTTTAACCAGATGGGCTACTATGTCTACGATATTCCGGCTAAAGCTACAAACCGAGGCCACGCAAAGGGCGGATTGGCAATTTTGTTGAGTGAGGAGCATTCATGGTTCCAAGAAGTTGTTGAGTCCAAATCTGATAACTTCCAATGTATTAAGGTTTCGCTGAAGATTCATAACCTAGACCAAAAAAAGGCCTTTCTACTCTTTAATATGTACGTCCCTCCTGGCACCAACCAGGACGTCACTTTTGTGGAAACCTTGGATGCAATTGCACAGATAATCGAAGATCGAGCAAATATGTCATATTTAATCATGGGTGACCTGAATGGAAAAATCTCTAATGTCGAGATCGGAAAATGGGCAAAACTATATGAAGAAGAATCGCTGGAACTATCTATCCCAATATTTCCTAAAGGGAAAGCTTCTGACAAAAGAGGAAAATTGTTACTAGCATGTTTGCCAAATCTAAATGGGACAATTCTGAACGGCAATGTGGATGGAGATATACCGGCGTCTTTTACAAGACGAGGGAAAGGATCTCTAACAATTATTGACTACATAATATGCGGTATGGAACTAGTGGATACAGTTTCATATTTGAGTATTATCTTTTCAGATGATAGCGACCATGCTCTTTTACACTTAAATACTGGTTGGTCGGTAAAGCCCTCCTCGTCAAATCGAATCATGTTCCATAAAAGCAATATTGAAATTAACAACAATCAGAGACGGATTTTTTGGAACTCAGCGACTTTAGACCATATCACTGAAATGATCTCACATAGTCAACTTTTAACTAGTATACATTCTAACGACCAAATAACAAACTTTGAATGTATTATTATCAATCTTAAGAGAGCCCTCTTAGATAGGATAAAACAAGATAAAAAGAGAAATTACAAGATGTCCAACAAAAATACAACCAGGAGAACTGTGACCACGAGGAAGCTCAATAAACTTATTCGAGGGCAATACCTGAATTTTTCACCTGTAACTCAACAAGAAATAAATAAATTAAAAAATCAATTAAGAAGAGAGAAGACTAGCCAAAAAAGAACGTTGCAGGATAAAAATTGGGTTGATATCCAAGTAGCGGCTAAAAAATATAATCAAAGAAAATATTGGTCTCTGATTGCCAAAATGACAGGAACAAAAAAGAAACTGCATGCTATACCAGTTCCACCGCAGGAATGGGAAATTTATCTAACCGACCTATATAAAGAAAATGTAATTAAATCAGACAGAAAAGACATTGACATTACTTTGGAAAACAAATCAATTCCGATAGTAAAAACTACAGCATTTTCTATAGAAATGCATATTAGAAAAGCAAGAAGTACCGCAGCGTCAGGTCCTGATCAAATACCCATTAAGGTTTTGCAGTCATACCCTAAAGAATGGAGTCAGATGTTACTACCGCTTTTCAACTATATTCTCAGTACTGGGAGACTACCAAAGTCGTGGCAGGGGAGTATTATAATTCCAATACATAAAAAGGGGAGTAAAAATATCGCTTGCAACTATCGCCAAATAGCGTTGATGGACGCTACAGGAAAAATCTTCGCTGCAGAGGTCTTGGATAGACTAAAAGACTGGGCCTTCTCGCAGGGTTTAATACCTAAGTACCAAGCAGGCTTTCGACCTAATCATTCAGTTACTGATAACATATCAATTCTCCAGACTATTTTAGATAAATACATCGTACAGAAATCACAACCAGTGTACGCTGCGTTTTTTGACTATTCTACAGCGTTCGATCGCGTAGACAGACCTACACTGTGGAAAAAATTAAGGAGACTGGGAATTTCTGAATATCTACTGCAGATCGTAATTAAACTTCATACTAACACTTGGTCCCAGGTGCAAATGGGGAGTGAAAAAGGACTAACTAAATCAATCAAAACTGCTAATGGCCTCAAACAAGGGTGCCTTTTAGCACCAATATTATTTTCACTATATCTGAGTGAGTTACCGTACCATCTGCAACAATGCTCTAGTTTGCCTCCAAAGATTGCTTCACATAGTATTCACGCTCTGCTATACACAGATGACATTGTAATGCTGGACCTTACACCTTTTGGATTGCAAAAGTTACTGGACTCTTTAAACGACTACTCAAAGGCATGGGCGGATTTTGCGGATTCGCAATCCGCGAATTTGCGTATTTGCGGATTGCGAAAATCCGCGAAATCCGCGAATTCTCACGGATTTGCGGATTTTTTGGGGGTGTTTGTGTTCGCACGGGTTTCTGCAAGTTCGCGAGGGTTTTGTACAATTTCGCAAATTGCGAACTTACTTGTCGGGTCGCCAGTTTTGCGAACTTGTTGTTTCTACGTGCCCAGCCTGTTTGCAAGGCTTTCTTCATCACTGCCACCCTCTGTCACCACTGGCACTCTCTTTGGTCACCCATGCCACCCTCTGGCTCACCCATGTCACCCTCTGTGTCATCACAGCACCCTCTGGTTCACCAGTGTACATTATTGGGGCAAAGCAAAGCACTGCCATCCTCTGTCAACACTGGCACTCTGGTTCACCCATGCCACCCTCTGGCTGGCACACCCATGCCACCCTCGGTGTCATCACAACACCCTCTGATTGACCAGTGAGTGCACACCTGCTAAGTGCTTTAAGTTTTGCAAACAACAACACCTGCCCTGCCCCAACTGACATTAATGAAGGCTGGCACCTGCTTGTCTGCTCCCTTTCCTTTTTGTTGCAAATGCAATATAATTTTTTTTTAACAGGATGCAATGGCATACTTGTAACTATTCTGTGACTGTCAGAGCAGGGTCACACAATAGTTGCAAGTAGGCAACCGGATTCTGGAGGGCCCCTTCAGGAAGCACTACAGGTAAATGGTTACAAATGATGAGCTCGAACTTTTGCACCTGCTCGTTGGTTTTGCTTTTGCAAAACTCATTTTTCGGTAATTTCGCCCTATTCGCGAGGCGCGGCGTAGTGCGAACTCGCCCGTGGAAGCCGCAAACTCGTGCGAGTTACCCCAAGGTTGAGTATGGGCGCCGCCATTTTGTTTGCGTGACGTATTTCCGTTTCCGCCCGCTATGTGTAATCTCGCGCAATGCGCGCCTTGCGAATGCAAGTTCGCACGAGTTCGCGAGAGAAATCGCGTGCGAACTTACTTACGCGCACGTGATCGGGCCGCCATCTTGTTTTTCATTCATTCCTATGTGTCTGGGTATGGTGTTTCTATCCTCTGTATATCTCTGCCATCCTTTGCTTGTTTTAATATTTTTTGATCTATTTAACTTATTTTCTATCCCTCTATTTTTCTAGATCTATATTTTTGTGTTTTAGGCTACTTTTGTTTACTTTTCAACTACTTTTTTAAACTTTTATTTCCTTCTTCCCTACTCTTATTCTTTTTCATTTTGTCTCTTCTTTACTGCTAACACCTGCCCAGAACATGGTCAAGACAGCTGTCAAGCTGCCCAAGACGGGCACCGCAGCCCGTGCCCGGCTCCCGTGTGGTCGCTTGAGGGCGGAAATGGTGGTGCCCCGGGAGATCTTCAGCCCTGAGGAGGTGGGCGCACTTGTTTTTTATGTGCAGCGCCGTCTCCCCAGGACCATCGCGGCAGGCGGCAGGATCGCTGCTGGTTACACCAACAGCCAGGAGCGACGGAAGCGGTGGGGGCAGGTGTGCCGGGCCCTTTTTAAGATCACGGGGGTCCAGCGCACCTACAATCAAGTCACCCACCGCTGGACCGATATCCTGGACCGAGAGCGTGACCTGCTAGACGTGCTGGGAGTGGAGGTCCCCGGGCTTGGTGAGTAGTAGTAGCATTTTTTCATCACTCACTACTCTGTTTTTTCTCCTGCTCTGTGTGACTGTGTTATATTGCAAATGTTTGCTTTAATTTTTTTTACAAAGAGCAATAATGCTGCTGGTGATTACATTGATAAGAGAGGTAAATTAATATTTCAAAATCTTCTGTGCATTTCAGGTGCACTGTTCTCCTTCTCTGTGCCGGTGCCACTGCTTATTTGTTTTCTATTTTGTGTTCATTTAATTGGGCTGAGTAATGTATGAGTGTATTTTACAGAACTGCGTAATGCTAGACACAAAGGGGCAGATTTACAAGCCCCTTGTTCCACGTTTACACTGCCTTACCTGACGCACAGTGACTTAAACGTGGCGCATCCCTGCGAGTCATGTACAACGTGATCCATCTAAGGAGATGCGCCACGTGAAGGCCTGGGCCTGCGCCACAATGGGTGCGTTCCCACGCAAGGGGGGGGCGGGGGGGTGGCGGTCAAGCAGATGTGTGCCTCGCAAAAGTGCCTGCGTGAAATCTACAAGATTTAACGCAGGCACTTCCGTGACGCTGCTATGTCAATTCTTTATGCCTGCTTGCTTGAAGCAGGCGTAAGGACTGATGCGGTATGTTGAGTATTGGGCAGCCCTGAGCACTGCTATAGTTGCATCGCGCCCGCAACGCGACTCTAGAGATGCGCCCCTCTTTCGTCACGAGATGCGTCACGCATCTGCCTACCCTTGCGCCAGGGTTTGCCGCATTGTAATAGCGGCGCATCTGCCGTGACGCAAGGTTAGTTTTGCGTTACGCATTTGTTCTGGTGCACATCTGGAGGTGTCCAGCTCAGAACTCGTAAGTATGCCCCTAAGTGTCAGATTAGCAATTACCTGCGCATCCCTGCAAAGTGTGCGGCACGCCAGCACCACCCATGGTGCGCCGTATTTACAATGCGGCACACCATGGTCCCAAAATGTCACCGAAGCGTTACGCATCGGTGCCGTAAAGGCGGCTCATTGATGGAGTTGCGTTGCAACGATGGC
Source organism: Lissotriton helveticus (assembly GCF_964261635.1). NCBI lineage: Eukaryota > Metazoa > Chordata > Amphibia > Caudata > Salamandridae > Lissotriton > Lissotriton helveticus. Next base: position 1,041,526,692 of record NC_136059.1, read on the forward strand.
GCAGCTCCAGCAATGCTGCGTCAAGCCGTAAGTCTGCTTCATGCAGGTGTAGGGTTTCAGTGACGCATCATTGTCCTAAATGACTGATTGAAATTTTATATATTCCCCATAGCCACTTTTAGCATGCGTTCCTGCGCAGGAACGCCCTCCCTTGCGCTGGAATGCTCCCTAATGGCGCAGGGCTTTAGAATGGGATGCATCTCCCATATGCGTCACGTTGTTAATATACGCCACACCATGGCGCCTCTCTTGTTGTGGCGCTGCGTCACAAAATTGACGCAAGAATGGAGCAAAAGAGCTGCAAGGGGCTTGTAAATCTGCCCCTAGAGTAGAGGCTCAGGTGCAGTCCTTCCTTTGTAGCCCTCTTTTTGGATGAAATAGTAGGTTCTTGTTCTTTCTAAATGTTTGATTTGGTTGACAAGGACATCGGCAAGCAGCAATCATCAATGTTTTCTGTTAATTCTTTCATGTTGTACGTCAGGTCCGCCCAGGGGCAAGCGGACCGAAAAATCGGATGCAGTGGCTCCAAAGGAGGAGGATGCAGGCCAGGGCGGCGAGTGCTCCTTTGCTGGCCCCAGTAAGTTTTCATTTAAATATAGAGGACCTATTGTTGTCCAAGCATTCCTAATTTAATTGTTTCGAAATAGTGTTTAGATAGGAGCAACATCAATAATCCTACTGTTGCAGGGACAATTCTCCACAAACCGAACTATGGACACCAAAGACCAGAGTAATAATATTTCAGAGTGGCGTGTTTGGCACACTGTATAAATAAACCTGGTAGTGTCAGCGGCACGGACTCCTCCTTGCAAAAATTGCAAAACTTTTCGCTCAGTCACTCTAGTCTGGAGGACTAAAAACCACAGAGTCTATTCAAGTTTAAAAGCTTTATTAAAAGTTTAAGTAAACACATATATAAACACATAAAAAAAAATATAAACACATAAATATAAAAACACAAAAATAAAGCGAGGAACAGTCGGGCTTTGTCAAGGGTCGTTACAACACCAGACTATTTTTCAATATTCTTTCTCAATCCCGCCTTTTGCCCCATCCCCTTGCGGCCATTGTCCTGGATGCCGAAAAGGCGTTTGATAGGGTCGAATGGACCTATCTCTTTCACACCCTACGCTGGTTTGGCTTCGGTCCCATTTTTATATCCTTAATTTCCCTACTTTATTCTCATCCGCGCGCAGCGGTTTGTGCTAATGGTCAAATATCCTCCTTTTTTGATCTAAACAGAGGTGTTCGCCAAGGTTGTCCCCTATCTCCCTTTCTCTTTAACCTGGCCTTAGAGCCCTTCCTTTCCAAACTTCGTCAACATCCCTCTATCCATGGTTTTCAAATGTCGGATTCCCACATCAAATTGGCTGCTTATGCAGACGACATTTTGCTCTTTGTTTCCAACCCATCCGTTTCCATTCCTGCCTTTCTCAGTGAAGTCCATGCCTATTCACAAATATCTGGCTATAAACTTAATCATGACAAATGCGAGATCCTTCCCCTGACTAAATTCACTTTTCAACCCGATTTTGCCACCTCTAATTTCACGTGGAAAACCTCCAACATCAAGTACTTGGGACTGCATATCACCCCTACCATCCCAGACACTGTTTCTCTGTGCATGTCCAAATGCATTCAGAAATTAACGGATCTCACCTCCAAGTGGCATCCCCTTTACCTATCCTGGTGGGGTCGCCTTGACACTATAAAAATGATGTTGTCTCCTATTGTTCTCTACACCCTCTCCAACATTCCGGTCCCTATTCCCTCCAAATTTTTCAAAAAGATCAATTCTATTCTAATGTCCTTTCTCTGGAGTAAAAAGAAACCAAGAATGTCTTTAGTGCGTCTGACTCGTCCTAAAACTGAGGGTGGGGTTAATTTTCCTGACTTCCCAGCCTACCATAAGGCGTTCCAATTGAGGCAGGCTTCTTTGTGGCTACAAGATCCTGCGACCTCGTGCCCTCTATGGACCAAACTTGAACGCCTCCTTCTTTCTCCCTTCTCCTTTGCTGAATACCTCTCCTTCTCCCGTAAACCCACTTCTATCTCTACCCCGATTCACAAGTTTACCACTAAATTACTCCTCTCTTCCACGCACTTACCTCCTCCTACCATTGCTGCTTTCCTCTCCTCCCCCATATGGCATAACACGTCTTTACTCATACGTGCCAGACCCTTCTTTTGGAAAACTTGGCATTCTCGAGGCCTTCGGTGGATCTCCCAACTCTTTTCTCACTCCTCTTTCCTATCTTTTGACACCCTTTGCTCCCTCTATGACCTACCCACTTCCTTTGCACGCAAATACCAGCTGCTTAAAGATGCCGTCCTCACGAAATACTCTGCCCTTTCCCGGCCTTGCCCTCCTCCTCCTTCTTCCATTCCCACTTCCACACTCCATTCCTTTTTACGCACTTAACCGAAAGCTGCTGCCTATTTACAGATACCTCCACGCTGGTGAGACTCCAAGACCTAAATCTAAAGTGGAGGAGTCCTGGGAACATGATTTATCTGTCTCTTGGTCGGTTTCCTTCTGGGACAAACTCTGGACCAAACTTCGTAAATCCTCCAGAGCAGCAACACTCACTCAGACTCTGTTTTTTATTTACAATAGACTCCTCTTCACACCCTATGCCCTTCATAAATGCTTTTCTAATACTCCCCACACATGCTGGTCTTGTTTGTCACCACAAGCTGATTTATTTCATATGTTATTTTTATGCATTCCTGTTCGTAATTTTTGGCTACAGGTTTGGGCTCAAATTAATTTAATTTTTCACACTACTATCCCTTTTTCCCACACACATGTTTTTTTGGGAAGCCTTTCCCCTTGTTGGGATGATGTTGATTTGGAGCCTCAGATTGTTGATCTATTACTTGCCGCAGCCTTCCAACAAATAACAGTTAATTGGAAAGACTTCTCCAAAATTTCTTTCAAGGCGTGGTGGTTTAACATCTGCCATAACCACAGACTCGACACTGCTTATGTTTACCCAGCTTCTATGGCTACTAAACGTATGATCTTATGGACTCCCGTTACGCTTTATTTGGACTCATGTAGTGCACGTTTGTTCCATCCTCTGCCTCCACAACAGGAAGTTCCTAAACCGCCTTAGTCCCCGATACATTCCACTTATTCTCCATTGTACCATTTTGTTTGATTCTTTATCATGTTTTCATGCTTGTCTTATTTCATGCTTAACATGTTATCTCAATGCTTTTTTCCCTTCTCTCATCTTGCACTCCGATTTCTTTTATTATACTGCTTGCTTTTGTATGTTCATTTTATTTTGCTCAGAGTTTTTATCTTGACATCATATTGTACTTTGTTTTGACACCTGATTTTCTCTTTTATTCTCATCAATAAAAATTTTCTTGAACTTAAAATAAAGTTAGTTGGAAATGGAAAAGTGCTTGGTGCTGAGTTGATGAGTAATGGATTGGAACACATTTCTTGTGGTCGAGCCGAGCTTTCACCTGGTTAGAAGTTGATGTTGCTCTTGTCCTTAGAAGTCCAGTTTCTGTCTGTTCAGAGAAAAATAGTGTGTGTTAAAATTAAGCAAGCATTCAACAATTGTGACAAAAAAATGAAGCAAGACAACAGCTTTCCCTGGAAGGAGGGACATTTTTACTTTAGACTAGAGTAGACAGTCAATTAATTTTTCTGTTGTTTTCACATTTTTTCATTCATAGACCAAATACTAGTGGAGTGGTGTAATCTAACATTCTTAAATCTACTTCGTAGGTGGAACATCTGGTGGCGGGGCCAGCTTGGATGTGGTGGTCATCATTGACTCGGAGTCCGAGGATCAATCTGGGGAGGAGGCGGCGCTAGAGGAGTCGGACCAAGAGCAAGAAGTACAGACTGTGAGGAAGGAGACAGTGGCGGTGGCGAGTACAGGTAAGCTGGATCATGGTACTATCTGACTCTTAGATAGGATATGATTTGTATCCAGTGGTGGCCCAGTGACAAATTACAATATGGTAATTACAGCAGGCTGGGACCGACAGACAGATAGAGGCAGAGACAGAGAGAGAGGAAGACAGAAGGAGAGAGAGAGAGGGAGGGAGCCAGAGGGAGGGTGAGGGAGGGAGACAGAGAGAGAGAGACAGCGAGGTAGAGGGAGACACAGGGAGACATAAAGAGGGAGACAGAGAGAGAGAGAGAGAGGGAAACAGACATATCGCCTGGGCTTCTGCCAGATCTCTTTCATATGAAAGAGCATCAAACCAAGGATACAAGTGAGTTGTGGGAAGGGAAATGGTGATTCAAGCGCCCCCCCTTGCCCCTCCCTGCGGACGCCCATGATACTGGCCTGAATAGTTTTGTACTGCGCTGGCTAGTTGCTAGTTGTACTGTGACACAACTTCCTGCTGAATTATTTTGTGTTAATCATATTCTTAAAGAGCATTGGTTACATATTATGTCTTTCTTTCTTCATATAGTTGGCAATACTAAAACCTCAAAACCGACGAGGAGTATGCTGGCTGTACTGGCCCGGCAACGAAGGCTGGAAGCAACTGTTGCCCAATATCGGCGGCTGGTGGAATTGGAGGGGGACGACACACAGTCCAGTGCATCAACATCTGCATCCTCCTCCGTGACCCCACGTTCTGCCGGTAAGCGCAGTGCTCCAGCGAACCGGAGCCGTGCTGGAAGACGCCACCGCCGAGCAGCAAAAGCTGCACCTCGCAGTACTGTTAAGGCTCGCTTGCGCCGTGCACTCCGCAGAGTGTCCGACCTAGAGGCGGAGGTCCAGAAATGGAGCAAATATCAGAATGTGGTGGAGGGCCTCCGCCTAGATCAAGCCATCCTCCAGGAGAAGTATGATGCCCTGGCCCTAAGGCATGATGCCCTGGAGGCCAAACTTAACAGCTTGCATCCCTAGAGTGTCCCTTGCCCCTTTTTTAGAGACTTTTGGGGGGTGGGAATTGGGAGTTGGGTTTTTTGGGGACTTTTGAAGGACTATTTATTTGTTGGGGTTAGGGAGGGTCTTGCGGGAGATTATTTTGTTAGGGATATAAATATACTTTTTCAAACTTTATCTGAGCATACCTGTTTTTTTACTACTTTTGAGCTTGGTGGGTGGTGGTTTTGCAGTAAGTTCATTTAACTGAACACTGTCATCGTGTTGGTTCACGTGCAATAGGCCAAATGTTTTCCAAAGTAAATGCCTGTCACAGAGTTTGTTAATTCAAGAGCCCTAGGACTTTACTGCTAGTACCACTGTCACTCTCTCGCCTCTCCGAATACTCCATTATACTACCTCCCATCCAAACGCTTATCTTACCTGTAATTTGTGTTTGAGGGCTGGCTCCACCTGGAATTCACAGTGTCCTAAGGCGTTCTGCAGCAGGGCCCCAACTGGAGTTTCCCGGCGTGGATTTTCTGCAAAACAAAAGCAATCAACATTAGAAATGTGTCAGCGGTGCTCACACAACCCAAAAACCTAGAAGCCCCAGAGACAGCACCCCTGAGACAGGCAAGCGAGCAATAATAACGCCTACACGTTCACGTGCAATAGGCCAAATGTTTTCCAAAGTAAATGCCTGTCACAGAGTTTGTTAATTCAAGAGCCCTAGGACTTTACTGCTAGTACCACTGTCACTCTCTCGCCTCTCCGAATACTCCATTATACTACCTCCCATCCAAACGCTTATCTTACCTGTAATTTGTGTTTGAGGGCTGGCTCCACCTGGAATTCACAGTGTCCTAAGGCGTTCTGCAGCAGGGCCCCAACTGGAGTTTCCCGGCGTGGATTTTCTGCAAAACAAAAGCAATCAACATTAGAAATGTGGCAGCGGTGCTCACACAACCCAAAAACCTAGAAGCCCCAGAGACAGCACCCCTGAGACAGGCAAGCGAGCAATAATAACGCCTACACGTTCACGTGCAATAGGCCAAATGTTTTCCTAAGTAAATGCCTGTCACAGAGTTTGTTAATTCAAGAGCCCTAGGACTTTACTGCTAGTACCACTGTCACTCTCTCGCCTCTCCGAATACTCCATTATACTACCTCCCATCCAAACGCTTATCTTACCTGTAATTTGTGTTTGAGGGCTGGCTCCACCTGGAATTCACAGTGTCCTAAGGCGTTCTGCAGCAGGGCCCCAACTGGAGTTTCCCGGCGTGGATTTTCTGCAAAACAAAAGCAATCAACATTAGAAATGTGGCAGCGGTGCTCACACAACCCAAAAACCTAGAAGCCCCAGAGACAGCACCCCTGAGACAGGCAAGCGAGCAATAATAACGCCTACACGTTCACGTGCAATAGGCCAAATGTTTTCCTAAGTAAATGCCTGTCACAGAGTTTGTTAATTCAAGAGCCCTAGGACTTTACTGCTAGTACCACTGTCACTCTCTCGCCTCTCCGAATACTCCATTATACTACCTCCCATCCAAACGCTTATCTTACCTGTAATTTGTGTTTGAGGGCTGGCTCCACCTGGAATTCACAGTGGGGGACTCGTCAACGTAAGTTTCTTCGTTGTGCAGAATCCAGGCATCAGCATTATGGGTAATGGATAGGGTGAGTCTGGAGGAGGAGGACTCAGGATAGACGACCAGGACTGAGTTCTTGTCAACTAACGGTTGTGAACCTGAGGAATGCTGCGGCATCAAAATCAAGACAGTTCTGTTGATGGGCTTGTTGTTTTATTGGTTGATTACAGTTTTGTTGGGAATGTGATGAAGCACTTGCTAAAGAAAGACAGACACACAGGAATAAAAGTGAATAAGGAGGACTAATTACAATTAATGAATGATTGGCTCATTTTCAGAACTCGCTGTCAGGGAAGCAGAACTCGTCCTCATACTCTGCTAAATCATCAGTCGGGGTTACTTCTGGTAACTGAGGAGAACTTTCCTCAGGTAGGTCGGTGTCCTCTTCTTCCTGCGTGGATTCTCGTACTCTGTAATCTGGTGGTATGAAGTGCTGGTTCATCTTTATCAAGGTGAGCCGCTCCACATTTGCGGGCAAGAGGCGGGACCTTTTGGAAGTCACAATGCCACCAGCAGAACTAAAAACACGTTCTGAGGACACGCTTGCGAGTGGGCAAGACAAGTAATTGATAGCCAGGTTGGTGAGCTCTCGCCATATTTTTCTTTTCCCATGCCAATACGCCAATGGGTCCTCAGTAATATTGACCTCTGTTGAGTCATCCAGATAGGCTTGCACCATTGAAAGAATGTCCTCCCGGATTCCTGTACTTTGCACTTCTGTGTCCTTTCTAGGACAAGGAAACCCTAGCTGAGTTAGCCAACCCGCTTCAGACATATCGCCTGGGCCTTGTGCAGATGATACGGTTGCTGGTGTGGTTAACGGCTCAGAGGGAAAGTCACTCAGTTCTGCCAGAGGCACAGATGCAGAAGTGCTTTTTTGGGACGCCTGATGGCCTGCTGATTCACTAGTAGTACTGTCTTCTCCTACAGTTTCCTTCCGCTCTCTTTCAAAACGAATGGCTGACTGAGCTAGCCAACCTTTGTACTCTGTAACATCCGATGTTTCAAAAGGAATTATTACTTTGCCAAACAATGGCTTTTTGTAACGTGGATCCAGAATAGTAGCACAAATGTAGTGCTGTTGTTTCTTGATATTTACAAGCCGTTCATTGCTAACTAGGCGTTGTAATAATCTCTGCGCCAACTCATGTGCTTCGTTCTTTCCAACGTCCTTTAATTGTGAAGACACCACCTTGACTTGGTGCTCGAGCTTCAGCAACAATGGGATAGCTTTGCTCAAAGAACAGTCCTCCCTGCTGACGTCACGCGTGAAGACCTCAAAAGGACGAAGCATGTCTGTCAGGCTTTTAACTAGCTGCCATTGCTCCACCGCTAGCATCATTTCTGTCGTATCACCACCCAGGTTGTAGAAATACTTATTGACTACTGGAAACAGCTCATGCAGACGCTCAAGCATGTAGAAAGTTGAGTTCCAACGTGTTGCCACCTCCTGGATAAGTGCTTTCACTGGCATTCTACGTTCATTTTGCTTGCGCCTCAGCTCCTTCCGGGCCTTAAAAGAATGGTTGAAATGTGTGCATATTCTTCTGCAGATGGTCAGTGTTTTGTCGACTGCAAGTTCTTTTTTCAAAAAATTTTGCACAACAAGGTTGATACAGTGCGCCAAACACGGCACTCTGAAATAGAAACCGTCCTCCATGGCCTTAACTACATTCCTGCCATTATCTGTAGAAACATAACCAACCTTACAATTTCTTGGGCGCAGCCATTGCAAGACCTTTTTGTTAAAGTCAGCCAAAATGTTGACTGCAGTATGACTCTCCATGCCAAACATGGCTAATGTTGCATGTTTACGAGCACCCTTAAAAATCTCGACCAAGTCACCACCTGCATTTATCTGTTTTATAACCCCTGAAAAAGAGACCCAGTGTGCAGTGATGCACATGTAATCAAGGGCTTGGCAACTGGTCCACATGTCTGTTGTCAGGTGTATAGTGTGAACAGCACTCTTCTGCAAAGCTGCCCCCACCAACTCAAGCACCTCTTTGTGTAGTGCTGGAACAGCAACCCTGGCAAAATAGTACCGGCTAGGAACCTTCCATTTAGGGGCCAATGTTGCCACGAGTTCAAGGAAACCCACACCTTCGACAAACGAAAAAGGGAGAAGGTCCACCGCTAGCATTTTTGCCAGCTTAGTGTTATACAGGTGTACAGTTGGGTGGTTGCGTTGAAATTGCGCATCTGAGGAGAACATGGCTGAAATGGTGCGCTGGACAAATTTACAGGATGATGCTGATGCCTTCTTCGACCCACTTCTGATCAGTGTTGACATTTTCCGCATTGGTGTGTCTCCCAGACTCTCAGTGTGCCTGCTATGTGTTACGGAGGGTGTGGTGCTGCCAGGGGTACTGGGTGCAACCGGACACATGTCTGACGCTTCTTCTACCTCCCCATCATCTTCAGATGAAACACCTACTATGGGTATATTTTGGCCACTTGCCCTTTGGGATCGCTTTCCCTTGACGTTTGCTAGGTGCGGAAACCATTCGACAGCGTGCTTTCTTTCAAGATGACCTATCTGGCCTCCGGTTCCATAGTTGGTACCAGTCTTACCACGGCTAACGCTAGTCTTACAAATGCAACAAACGGCTATGTTATCATACTTTTCATGGACACTAAAAAAGTTCCAAACTGGGGACTGGAAACTTCTGGTTTTGCCGCACGAGGTGATACTGCTGCCAATGCCAGATGAAGCAGTGGTGGATGAGCCTTGCAGACATCTACTGGGTTGCGCAATTATTGCAGCAACCTTACTTGAGGGAGTCGAGCTGGATGGAGTCCCCCTCCGGGGAGAAAATATGGGAGCTGTAGGTTTTGTTGAACTTGTGGTACTACTTGACTGCGTTGGTGGTGCTACCAGTGGCACGTCGCCAGGGTCACGCTCAGCATGACGTCGGGATAGGGTATAAATGTCTGTCTGCTGCATGGCCGGTGTGGCTGGACTGACATGTGTGATGACTAGGTCATTGCTGTCATCCTGTTCAACAACATCAGAATGCACCACTTCATCAAGTCCGACGTTCGGATCCATAAGTATGAGCTTTCCGGGGCCCTTCCTTTTAACATGTGATACCTTTCGCAGCTCATGGTGTGCCTCCCTCTCAGACGTCAGAGATGGTTGCCAATCTAGATCCAGATCATCATCTGATGGAGCGGGGCTTGAAGAGGAACTTCTACACACCCTCCTTGATCTTTTCCTTGCTGGGGAGCTGGGAGAAAATGAATCATCAGGAGGAGTGGCTTCGTCTTCCTGACATGATACCCCGGCTCCAAAGTCAATTTCCTCCTGTGCCCCTACTTCTGGAAGAACAACCATTGTGGGCACTTGCACCGCTCCATGCGCCGCTACATCGGCATCTTCACTGACCTCTACTTGCAAGTCTCCATGGACCTCTCCTTCTCGGCCTTCTCCTTCTCGGCCTTCTCCTTCTCGGCCTTCTCCTTCTCGGACAGCTCCTTCTCGGACAGCTCCTTCTCGGACAGTTCCTTCTCGGACAGCTCCTTCTCGGACAGCTCCTTCTCGGACAGCTCCTTCTCGGACAGCTCCTTCTCGGACAGCTCCTTGTGCATGTACTTCTGCTTGTACTAGTAGCCCATGCAGTTGTTGTTGCGGCTTTGGTTGTTGAATAGTACTTGTGAGATGAGTTAAAACCTGTGTTGATGGCGTGCTGCTACTTTCTTGCGATGATCCCACATCACTGGTCGTTGGTGATTCAACAACTAAACAGGCTACCTGTGCAGCACTCATGGTGGGCCTTTGTTTTTTTTGTTGTTTTTCCCCAAAAAATGTATTGGTTGAGCCACCAGTCTCCTTGGTAAGTGGTGCCACTTGCTTCTTCTTCTCCTTAGTAGAGACATCTTTCTTGCAAGAGGACCTACGGGCACCTCTTTTTGGAGCCATCTTCTTCAGATGTCGGAATAACCGGCCGCAGCAGCACTTCTTCCTGGCACTGATGCTCAACGATGATGCGGAGTTTTGTGCACCTAAAAGCAAACGAAGACAGAGTAACATCAGTAAATATATGTTGCATATGTAGCGCTTGAATAAACAGTTTGCAAGTAGGCATTTATGAATACACACGTGCACACCACACAATATGGAAATTTTAAAATTAGGATTTGCTAAATTTTTGGGAAACAGGAATTTAACATTGATCCAAGAGAGCACACACAGAGAGGGTTGTACTTTCATGTACCCCTGACTCCGCCTGGGCACAATGGGTGAAAGCAAGGCACAATGGGTGCAGGCCTATGTCTCAAAGCTCACTGCCTGCCTTCAAAATTGCCGCTTGACCCCCCCATCCACATGGCCAGGACCATGCCTCAAAATGGCCACCACCAACATAGCCAGCACCCAACCCCTACTCCAAAAAGTGAAAACACACAACACAAATCAAATCACCACAATCCAATGCCATCCATCAAGTTTCAGAAGGCTTATGCTGCCTGCTGGTGGTTTTCCGGTGCAAAATTGCAATTTTTACAATTTCGCGAGTGCGAGATTGTTGCTTCACGGCGCGAACGTGGCGAAAAACACGCAAAATACGCGAACAGACCGATTCTGGGCCCCCCTGGGCATAATGGATGACATCAGAGCACAGTGGGTGCAGGCCTATGGCACAAAGCACACAAACTGGCTTACAAATGGCCCCTAGACCCCCACCCACACAGGACCAGACAATAAAATGGCCCCCACCCACATAGCAAGCCCCCAACACCACCCCAAAAAGTCCCAAAACACACAAAAATCACCACAATCCAATGCCATCCATGCCCTGGCCAGAATCATGTTAAAAAAAATTCAACAAAACAGTTGTATCATGCATGCACCCATAAATAAGCCTGGTGGTTTTCAATTCATGTGCAGAATTGTAATTTTTACAATTTCGCGAGTGCGAGATTGTTGCTGCGCAGGACACGAGCAGTGCGAACACAAGCAAAAACATCCTCAGCTCGCGAACTTGCCGATTTTCCCCCCTAAAAAGTCGAAAAAAAAGCAACACACACAAAAATCACCACAAACAAACAACATCAACTTACTTCTTTGTGAAATCAAATTTCGAATCCAAAAGTATTCCAAAAGGCCTCAAATCCAAATATCCAGCAGCAACCACAAAAAGTAATCCTTCCCAGTCAAGATCGAAATCAAAGTGGCCAGGAAATGGAGGAGCTTGCTGGACAGGAACAGGAAGTTGGAGACTGGGGCACTTCCTTCACCCCACCCCTATGGGAGGAGCTTGCTGGACAGGAACAGGAAGTTGGAGACTGGGCCACTTCCTTTACTAATTTTTGTACTTTCGCTAGTGCGAGATTGTTCCTGCCCGCGCCGCGGACCGCGAGCAGTGCGAACACAAACAAAAAATCCGCTTCGCGCGGATTTGCGTATTCTCGCCACATCCGCGAGAGTTCGCGGATTGCGGATTCTCCGAAAATACGAAAAATCCGCGAGCGTAACGGATTTTACGCCCATGCTTAATCATTTTTTAATTCCTAACATAACAAAAACCAAAGTGGTAGCTTTTTCTGGTAGGAAACAAAGTGTAAAATACTGTTGGAAACTTGATGGGATTAGAGTAGAGGAAGTAGAAGAATATACTTACCTCGACAGGATTTTCTCAAAGAACTTGCAAAATACAAAACAGATAAACAACTTAAAGAGAAAATCAGAATTACATGCCGGGGCTCTCTCTAGATTGTACTCTGCCACAGGAAATAGGCACTTCTCTTCATTGCTAAAAGTGTATAGAGCAAAAATTCCCCCGGTTTTATCTTATGCTACTGAGCACATACCAACAAAGCAATGGTCCTATATGGACCTAACCGAAGGGAAAATTTTGAAAAAAATCTTAAAGGTTTCCAAATCAACACCTGTTCAAGCTCTAAGACTGGAATTCTCAATAACAAGCTCCTATGCTATAGCTGTCGCCAACGTCATCAGATGGGCTTATAATATCCTGCACGCAAAGGAAGGAACATTGCGATTCTTGCTAAAGACAGAGACATTTGAATTAGAGGCATTAAAACTCAATTTTTACAGGAATATGTCAGCGGCATTTGAAATTGCTAATCTTACTAAAGACATTTTGCTCACCTGGTCAAATTCCCAACTGAAACTCTTTTTAAAATGCTTCACACCAAGACTGAGCTTTGATCTTGATCTTGCATATTGTAGTAAGTTATCTACATACAAACTCTATACTGAGTCATTGGAATATAAGCAAATACAGCCATATTTAGGGTTTTCCCTTACGCACGGTGCAAGAAGGGCTATAACAATGTTGCGCTTAGGTATTTTACCTGTGTCTACCTTTACCTCTAGATGGTCACTAGCAGGTTCCCCGATATGTAAACTCTGTCAAGGAGGTGATCAGGACATTGAGCATATTTTATTCGTATGTCCCCATCCAAATATAGTTTCGGCACGGGCAAGATATCTTGACCCGATGTATCGTAAATGTAAAATTACTACAGTAAAAAATTTGTTACTAGTGGGCAAACAACCACCCAGTGAATGGGTTTGCTATCATTTTTACAAATTTTTAAAGTCTTTTTTAATATTATACTAATTTCTGTTGATTTATCCTTATGTAATTTGTTTTTTAAGTTTGTGGTCCTCAGTTGAGTACCAAAACAAATAAAAATCTTTTGACTTTGACTTGACTTTGAGATGGAAATATGATAATAATGTGTCTGGGTACACAAATTGCTTTCTGTGTACCCTACACGCTAAACAAAATCTGGCACATATTTAATTTTTTCTGCCCTATTTATGCTTCCTCCAGAGAGAAATGGATCCACCAGATATCTTGCTACATGGGTTTTAGGAAACATCAAGATCAATCAATCAATCAATCACTGGGATTTGTAAAGTTCTCAGCTGCTTCAAAGAAGCGTCTCTGCACTCAGAACAGATGTTGAGTACAGGACCGGGCATTCAAATATAGTTTTGATCGAAGAGACAAGTTTTTATATCTTTCCGGAAGAGCTTCTCAGACTCAATCATGCAGAGTTTGGTAGGCAGGGAGTTCCACAATTTCGCAGTCAATACTTCGAGGGGTCTACCTCCCCGTCAGACTTGTGGGAACCTGGTGATGCGCATGAGTCAGTGATGGTTATTTATTTATTTTTATTTATATAATTTATAGAGCGCATGAATCACCCCAACCAGGGTACCTCCGCGCTGCAACATCCTGAGGCAACAAAGCGGGAAAGATCATAACAGTGAGGTTTTTAGCAGCTTCCTGAAGGATAGGTAGTTGGTACAGGAATGTAGGTGGATAGGCAGTTGGTTCCATAGTGATGGAGCCAGATATGAAAAGGATTTACCCCCTAGTCGTTTTATTCGAGGGATGCAGAGGAGATATTTGGACCCGGAGTGGAGGGTCCTAGAGGGAGTATATCGGACCAGCTTGTCCGACATATATCTTGGTCCCATATTGTTCAGGGCTTTGAACACCATGCAGCAAATCTTGAAGTTTATTATTTTGCGAATGGGTATCCAGTGCAGTTTCGTAAGTAGTGAAAGTGAAGCTGTTCGGGGGGGTGGCACTAAATGGGCTGCCGTATTCTGGACTACCCGCAGTATGTGTAAGGAAGATACCTTGGCTGAGATTAACAGAGCATTGCAGTAGTCCAGATGGCTCAAAACCAGTGCTTGTATCAGGGTTTTTCGTGTGGATAATGGGAGTAGGGGGAAGTCTTTGCGAAGAAGGCTAAGTACATGGAAGCAGGCCCTGGTGATGGATGTAGCATGCTCTTCCAGGTTCAGCTTCTAGTGCATTTGGACCCCTAGGTTCTTTACCATTTCTTTTGGGGATGAGGCTGGGCCCAGTTCTCCTAGCCACCAGTTGGGTGACCACCTCGTTACTGCTTCTTTGAAAAACATAATCTCTTTTTTATCAGCATTTAACTGAAGGAAGTTGTCACTCATCCAATCAGTGATGGTTCTCATGTCCTCAGAGTAGGTATCCAGAATATTTGTGTTATTCTAGTCAAAAAAGAGAAGCAGTTGTGTGTCTTTGGCATAGGAAATTGGTATGAACCCTAGGTTTCTCAGTAGCGATGCAAGCAATGTAACATAAATGTTAAATAAGGTAGGGCTCAAACATGAGCCCTGTGGTACGCCCTTAGAAACATTAGTGGTTTGTGATCTGAAAGGAGCAAGGTTGATGGTTTGAGTTCTCTCCACCAGAAAATCCGTCAACCATTTTATAGTGGCTTCCCCTGGATGCCTGTAGCCCTGAGTCTATCCAGCAGGATCTAGTCGTAGATGGTATCGAAGGCTGCAGACAGGTCAAGCAGTATAAGAAGCACTGCTTGACCATTGTCTGCAAGCATTCGGATGTTGTCTGTGACTGTCACCAGCACAGTTTCCATGCTGTGTCTAGGTCAGGATCCTGATTGTGAGTGGTCTAGGCAGTTGGAGGATTCTATGTATTTGGACAGGTGTTTATTAACGTGCTTCTCTAGTAGTTTGCTTTGCAGAGGGAGTAGTGAGATGGGGCGATAATTAGTGATAACATCAGGGGGTAGTTTGGCATTTTTACTGATGGGTAAGATCTGTGCTGCTTTCCATTCCTTGGGGAGCGTGCCTTCTTTTTAATGAGCTATTTAAAATTGAACAAATGGGAGTAGCAAGCTGATTGGCAAGCGAGCCAGAGATCTTGGCGGGAATCAGGTCTAAAGGGGAGCCAGATTTGGTTATTTTTAATAAATTTTCAGTTTCCCCTAGGGAAAGTGTAGGGAATTCTTCAAGTTTATTATTACTAGCCGAGATAAAGGGGGGGTCAAATATGTGGCTTAAATGGGAGCACTTGGTCGCCGTTATCTTGTTGTAGATATTGTCTATTTTTAAAGTGAGATATCCTGCTTTGTTGTCGCAGAGTGTGTGAGATAGCACCTCTTCTGAGTTGCACGTTTTAGGATTAGTAAATGCTTTGAAGACCTGGAATAAAGCTTTGAGTGTGTTATGTGCCTGATGAAGTTGATTTGCTATATACATTTTGCGTGCAATTTTCAAGCTGCTGTGGTATTTGGTCTGGGCGGATTTAAATCGTTCTCTAATGTGGGGGTCATGTGTGCGTCACCACTGTCTCTCTAATTTCTTGTACTGACTTTTTTCAGTTCGTAGATTGGGGGTGTACCAAGGGGTCTGAGGGCGTTTAGGGACTGTGGGAGTCATTTTCAGGGGTACCAACTTGTCTATAGTGGTCTTCATGCTTGACTGAAAGGCTGTTAGACATTTTCCTACCGTGTCAGAATCGGAATGCTGTGGTGGGACAAAAGTGTCTCTATAGAGAGTGGGCGTCAATTTGTGCCACTCTCAGTAGCTCCTAGTAATTTATGTTTTAGGGGCTTTGTGCTCTACAGATCCCAACTTACTGAAGTCGATTTTTGAGTGGTCTGACCATATAAGGCTGCAAGCTGTTCTGCAAACGATAATGGGTGAGTTTGAAAGGATTAAGTCTAGCGTGTATCCTGCTATGTGGGAGGGTTCATTATTGATTTTGGTCAACTCAAATGCGGCTAACTCTGTCAGAAGGGAGGCAGCATCAGGGTTGTTAGGGTTTTCGCTATGAACATTCATATCGCCAAGAAGCAAAAAATTGTTAGAGGAAATAACATAAGGGGTGATCCGGTCATAAGCATGGTGACGGCATCGAGGAACAGTCCTGGTGGGCGATGTACCAGTGGTCCTTTCCAGCTTAGTTGAGCACGTAGGTCTATTCTAAACACCAGAATTTCAATCTTTCATTGATTTGGTGATCTAGTACTGTAACTTTTATAGTATCTTTGTAGATGATAGCCACCACTCCCCCGCCCTATGTGGTCTATCCAGTTTGTGAATGTGATAGCCATTGGGTAGTGCAAGTGCAATTGCTGGGTTGGATGCTGGCTTAATCCATGTTTCCATCAGGAAACCAATGTGGGGAAGGGAGGAGGAAATCATGTCCCATATATTGATGGCGTGCTTGGTGAGTGATCTAACATTTGCTAAAAAACAGTGCCAGCTTGCGATCTTATCAGCTGGATGTACAGGACTTGATTGTTTGCTGGGACCATTTGCATCACTATTTCTCGAGTCAGCTGGTTTATCGTTAGTCCTGGGTTGCGCAGGGAGTATACTTTGATATCCACAGGTTCTGCAGGCGAGAGGGACTTATACTTCTTTCGGGAAGGTATTCGCACATGAGTTGGGGTCTTGCATACTAGGCCAGCGTAGGTTGTCTCTAATACTTAATAAGTCCTGTCTGTTATATCTGAGGAGGGCTGCTGGGCTGTTTTCCTGATCCCTTTGAAAACCGGCAGGGTTTCTGGCTCCGTGCAACGTCCAGGCGCAGACGGGCTTGCCTTAGGCGTGCCTTTGGCGCGCCCGCTGCGTGTCGGCCCGGCCATCTGCTTTTGTAGTGCCAGGCAGCTAAACTGCTGACCTGGGAATTCACACAAAACTACCTTCACTCCCTAGGATTCAACAAGAGTGGGCAAGGGAATTAGGTAGAGATTAAAGAGAAGCGGACTGAGTGCAGAGTCCTGGGTACCCCACAGACAAGGGGTTTGTAAGATAGGGAAAAAGGGTGCAGAAGAACCCACTGGGAACCTTCGTCCAAAAAAGATCTGAACCATGATAGAGCTGTGCCCTGAATGCCAAGCAGACGTAGCCTATTCAACAAGGTGGGGTGTGCCACCATCTCGAATGCTACTTGAAGGGCTAACAAAACCACCATAGCTGAGGAGCCACAGTCTACAGTTCTCTTACACACTCTGACACTTCCAGTAAGGCAGTCTGAGAGTTTTGTAGTAGACCATTTGCCTTGATGAAGGATGATAGTAGGTGATTCGCCATCTTCTCCAGGATGTTAGTGGGGCAGGTAATAAGGAGATGGGCCTAACGTTGCTGAGCACACTCAGGTCCGCATTGGCTTGTTTTAGGAGGGGTAGCAGGAACCTCTGTTTCCATATGAAGTGGAAAATACCAGATGCCAACGAGGCATTCCAGATCAAATTGAGAAAAGGATTGATTGAGTGTGCAGCTAGACTACGAATATAAGGGGCGCATGGGTCCTCCAGGGAACCTGGTTTGCATTTGAGTAGTTCCTCCAGAGAGTCCTCTAACAAAATAGTACTGAATTCAGAAAAAAAGGGTGAGTTGCTAGAGGGCGCGGACGTTGTGTAAATAGAGAATGTGTGAAGGAAGAATGGTACTTTTTATCACATCAGAGGAGGTGAAGGGCTTGACAATTTAAAAAAATTCTCTAGAGGAGTTGGAGGCAGAAGCAATCCATGATGCAAAGTGCTCTCTCATGGAGTTTTGGGTAAGCTTAAGAAATTTCTGAGGGCCACCTTGTACGCCTGTTTACTCTCTGTGTCATAGCACTTTCTCCAACTATGCTCAAGCTTTTTGCAGTGGCTTTTCTCTAAATACAATTTCAGAGGGGCAATAGGATCCAGTGCTGAGGAGATCCATTTATTAAATAAGACTGCATCACTATCTGAATTGACGTTCTGCCAATTTCTCTTCCTTTCATCAACACACTTGGCTTCAAGCTGGTTATGTGGATCTCAGAAGGAAATTGGAACAAGGAGATGATCCATCCACACTAGGCAGGTAGAGGCGCTAGTCTGGAGACTTGAAATGTTGGAGAAAAAATATCCAGTGCACGGCCTGCCTTATGGGTTGGGGCGGTGACATGTTGAATCAGATTGAGGCCAGCCATGGTCTGGATTAACTGAAAAACTTGGGGGCTGTTAGGGGCATCTGAGTGCAGATTAAAATCTCCTAAAACTATGTGGTTGGCGTATTGTAGGGATAGGTGGGCAATGAAATCACATAGCGGTGTGAGACAGCTAGTAGGTCAATCAGGGAGCTTATATATTAGCACACCAGCAAAGGAGAATGTGGTGGTAGAGCTGATGCAAAAGATGAAACCTTCAATATTGCCTATATTGCCCAGTGTGGAGATTGAAGCCTCACAGGTTTCTAAAAGTTACGGCAATCCAGCCTTCTATCTTTCCCCCATCCCAGTTTGCACATAAGATCTAATACCCCGGGGGAATGGCCGCCGCAAGGTCCAAATTGGAGTTATCTTTAAGCCAAGTTTCAGTGAGAAACATGAAATGCCATGTATTATACAGATAGCAGGAGCATTATGTCAGAGGATTGTGTGGGACTGATCTGCAGTTGATTAGACAGTGTGTAAGTGCAAGGTCCCTCAGTCTTACTGAATCATCTCCTAATACCTTTGGGGACATTCTGTAGGACTTGCATACAAAGTCCATGGCATTTTCAATGCTGTGGTCATGCAGTGGGGTGAGTGTGCAAGAACCCTGGTTTAAGGATAAGAGTGCTTCCCTAGTGACGTGGCTACCCTGGGTGGAGGGAAAAAGGGCAACGTGGCTGATGCTGGAGGCAGTCCAGACGGGGACAGGAGCAGATAGGCCTGCCTCTAGTGCACCAGCGGCGCACCCACTGTGCATGCCTGCTGTACAATGGGACTCTTTTAAAAGGTGATTGGGAGCAGGTCTTACAGCCACTACTATGCTTACGAATCCAAAATGGTGCCCCGCAGTGGCCCATTAAGTCGGAATAAAAATGGCACATCACTCGAGTCAAAGTGAAGAATACAAGCCCCTACCACTAATGAACACAAAATGAATAAGCCCCCAGTAAATGCACAAAACTAAAGTGCAGCATGGATTAAATTATGGATGGATGTGCAGAGCAAGTTTGAAGCAAGTAGGTGTTTAAGCTGTCTACTTCAGCAAGCAACATTGGCGATAATAACCCAAGTATTATTAGAGCACGATCGGTACAGAAACATTTAGGGGCATATTAGCAAGAACCTCGTTAAAATTATCGCAAGGAAAGTGCTGCTAAAACGGCGATAATGGGCTTGCTAATATGCGTTATAGAATTCCAATAGAAGCCCAGGTTAGATGTCCTGCACATCCAACGTGGGCTTCTAGTGGAATTCTATAACGCATATTAGCAAGCCCATTATCGCCGTTTTAGCGGAAGTTTCCTGACGCAAACACTGCGATAATTTCAACGAGGTTCTTGCTAATATGCCCCTTCATTTTTGTGAGGCAATCAACGAATTCAGGGGAACGTTAGGTTTAAAAACATTTGTGGGCATATAATTAAGAAACAGCGTTAAAATTATTGCCGCTTTAGCGGCAGGAAACGTCCGCTAAAGCGGAGATAATGGGCTTGATAATATGCCCTTGAGAATTCCCATAGAAGCCCATGTTCTAGTGTGAACGTCCTTCTTGATAATATGCCCTGCAGTTTGGAAGCATTCAACAATTTCAGGCATACCAATTAAAACAATACTTTAAAAGCCGGCAGTACACAGGAGATGCATTAAGGATACTAAAAAATTATAGATATTTAATTGCAGTTGGGCTGGGCAAGGGAAGAGGGGTATACACCTATTAGGCATACATGTCTTTCTAATGATTAGTAGAGAAAGACCTAGGGGCATATTAGCAAGAATTGACTATTTTATTGAGTCTGCACTTTGATGATATTTTAGTCTGTTTAAACCCTTCCTCGTAAAAATGTCTATAGTTGATTAATCAACGTATTGCAATGAATTATTTATGGGTAATCAACCATTGGGATGATATCTGGTTTGGAGAGATGCACCTGAGGGTCTTCTAAAATGACTTTTAGAATTTAGTGTAGCCCTAGTAAGCACAGTTATGATAGCTAGGCGTGTTTTCAAAAAGGTGTTTGCACTTTACAACTGACAATGGTCTTTTTAATAGATGCATAATAGAGTATTATAGAAATGACACTTATTGATGTTTTAATCACTATGTACAGTATGATTATGTATTTTATGTTTTATATAAGACATATATGTGTGTTTTTAAAGTTTACAACCCCAGAAAAGTCAAATTAATTACTAACTATCTTGGGCAGTGTTAGACCTGGCATCTTTTGGTGTGGTTCCCCTGTCTTTTTGCTTCAGGCCTCTTGTTTTTAGGTTGAGCCTAGGCAGCGCGCATGCACTGTTTTTTGCATGCCAATCATTGCCATTCATTCTTGTTGTTTCATTTATTGGTGCATGCATTGTAATTGTCCTTTCTTTGGGTGCTTGGTTCCCTCCCAGGCGATTTCACTCACTGTTCTTCCAGACTGGCCATCACAACACACACACGGTCCCTCCTAGTCAGCCATCGCTTCACAGATGTGTGTTTCATGTTTGTTGAGTCCACATGGCTCTTTTTTTAACAGGGCAGCATCCGTGTGTGTCCTTCGAGCTGGACTCTTCACTTATAGGTTTACTAAAAACAACTGCGGCGATATGACGATCCGTGTCGTTATTTTAAAGAGGGTCAACATTCAGGCCCTTTTCTACAGGTGAATTGCTATGGCATAACAGGTAAAAAAAACACATTCCAGTACATGTTCCTGCATCACTAAAAGGCAAGTAGAGATCCTCAGTGCCTGCTTTTACTCGTGCTTCTATGATTAAAAATATATATACATAATAATCACTGTAAGTCGTTGGATCTTCCCTGGGTTGTGGTGATTACCATCAGCTGGGGATGTAATTGTGCCGAAAATACATGAGTGAGAGGCTACAATGCGGTAGTGTGCGATAATGTGCTG
The DNA here is from genome assembly GCF_964261635.1 of Lissotriton helveticus. Taxonomy (NCBI): domain Eukaryota; kingdom Metazoa; phylum Chordata; class Amphibia; order Caudata; family Salamandridae; genus Lissotriton; species Lissotriton helveticus. Next base: position 1,041,547,835 of record NC_136059.1, read on the forward strand.
CATTGGGAAATACTTATAAGTTACACAAGGTGAGAACGATTGCACTGCAAATGCTTGTTGATTGTGTGCTGGATTTAATTTTGCTCGTGTTACTTTACCACTGCTGACTTGTGCTAAAGTGCAAGTGCTCTGTGCCTAAAATGTAATGGCCTTTGGTTTCTCCATGATAGGCATATTTGATTTAGTATTAAGTCCCTCATGCCGTGCACTAGATGTGCCAAGGGCCTATAAACCAAATGCGACAAGTGTGCCTGCAGCGCTGATCGTGCCACCCACATGAGTAGCTCCCCAAACGTGCCCAGGCCTGCCACGGCACAGCCTGTGTGTGAAGTTTTTAACTGCCATGTTGACCTAGCAAGTACACTTACTTGCTGGGACAAAACCTTCCCTTTTACTACACCACTAAGTGGGCCCTAAGTAGCCCCAGGGGCAGGGTGCAGTGTATTTAAAAGGTGGGACATGTGCTTTTAAGTTTTACATGTCCTGGTAGTGAAAAGTTGCTAAATTTGCTTTTTGCTACAGCAAGGTCTATCTTTCCCCTAGGTTAGCATTGGTGCTGGTGCTGCAGAGTAGCATTGCACACAGGTATCTTCCGATTGGGAGCTGATAGAAAATTAGAGTTTGGTGTCTCGGGACTCACAATTTAAAAACACATCTTTTAGTGAAGCAGGTGTTTATATTGCAGGTCTGATAATGCCACTTTTAGAAAGTTGGCAGTTTCTTGCTCTGCCTGTACCAAGGATACTAATCTGGGTCAGATTACAGTTGGGGTGTGTGAATTCACTCTAGACAGTCACATATGAAGGAAGCTGAGGTGTGCCATTCTTATCCTGATGGCTCATCACTAGGCTGATGGGTCTTCATGAGCTAGAATGGTGGAAGGAGTTGACACTTGCACCTGAGTAGTGCTGTGCCTGTCCTCACACAAAGAACTGCATTCCCCCCCCCCCCCGCCCATAGTGTGTCTGGAGCTAAGGCCAGGAAGGGAAGGGTCTTGTGCACTACAAAGACCTTTCTTTGACAATTCCCTACTTCCAATGTCAACATGTGTATAAGTACTGGACCTCTGACACCATAACAGTAGGAACAGAAACAGAAACACTTCTGGACTGAGGACATTCTGCCAGGAAGAAGAGCTGTTGGACTGCCAGGAGTGATGCCACTTTGCTGCTTGCTTTGGTGTGTTGGCCTGCTATCTGTTGCTTTTTGCCTTGGAGTGACAGGACGGGCCTTTGCTATCTGCATCCTGCTTTCTAAAGTTTCTCGAAGGGCTTGAGTTAAGCTTGCCTCCTCTTGGAAGTCTCAGGGCCATCAAAGACTTCACCTGCATCTTGCTACCATTACCTGGGCTTCTCTGGTGTGAGTTCTTACCTGTCAAATGGTGCCAAACCCAGTCCTGGACCCTTGGAGGGGATTCTAGTGCTGCAACCAAGAAATCAAGGCATTGACTCCAAGCATCACTTCGGAACCGGCACATCCCAGCAAAATTGTCACATCGCTACTGCCTGTACTGAGGTCGTGTTCCCTGCTTGCTGAATGTGCAACACGACTGCTACTTATAGTGCAAGCCTCGACGGTGCCGCAGTGCCTCCAAAGTAATGCTGCCGCATGAGTCTCGAGCAACGCTTTATGGAAGTTCATGAGGCACAGCTCTGACTCTGATGCGGCACCTGCCTAGAAGGGTTGCTTTGCAACAATGCCATGGAATTGATGCACCATGCTGTGACATCGAATCATCATTGATACAGTGTTGCCTTCAGGACTCGAGGAACTCGCACCTGCAACCAATGCAACACCTCCCCTGTGCCCCACATCATCTCCGGACGTTAGTGGCTCAATGACCCTGCCCCGCCTCCAGTAATCAATGCATTACTTTGCTACACTGATGCCTCACCTCTTCTGCACAATACATCATCCCCAAGTGCCAAAGTGTCAACAACCTGAGTACCAATAAGGAACTAACGCACGACCTGCCTTTGCGACTCCTCAACTCCTCTGTGCATCGCACCATTTTTGACTATGCGACTCATCCAAGGTACTGTACTAGGGTCAGTGCAACTCCCATAGCTGGCCCACACTCCATTACAGCTGGGCTGCACTTGTGGATTTGTCTTGGCCAAGCATCACCAAATAGCCCCAGATGGAGCTATTGTTTTCTAAATTCTATAACTGCAGCTTAAATTGAAGGATTCTTATCTTGACATGTGTATGTTGGATTCTTATAGTTCTGTTCTTGTTTTACTAAGATAAATATTGGCTATCTTTCTAAACTGGTGTGGAGTACCTTTGTGGTGTTTGCACTGTGTCACTGTGTGTGTGTGCATAAATAGTTTACACATTGCCTCTTTAGTTTAGCCTGACTGCTTTGTGCCAAGCTACCAGAGGGTGAGGACAGGCAAATCTATTTTGTATTACACTTAACCTGACTAAAGTGTAGGTACCTACTTGGCCAGGTGCATACCACTGACAACTAGAGACCCCATTTCAAACTGGCATACTAAAACGTGGGACAGGTTAGTCAACCATTTCTGTTGACCCCAGATATCAGAGAAAGTAAAGGAGTTCTGTCGCTCCTGTGTCACTTGTCAAGTCTGTGACAAGGCACAGGGAAAGCTAAGGGCTCCCTTAATTCTACTACCCACTGTTTTGAGAGGGTAGACCCATCAACTGCCATTGGAAAGAGATTCATCTTGGTGGTAGTAGACTATGCCACCAGATATCCAGAAGCCATTACTCTTAGGATAGTCACTGCTCCTGCAGTGGCTAGAACCCTTCTAGGCATCTTCATCAGGATGGGGTTCCCTTAGGAGATAATTTCTGATATAGATACTAATTTCATGCCTGTAAACCTGAAGCCTGTGCAAAATAAATGTGGTATAACTTACAAGTTCACCACTCCCAATCACTTTTAGACAAAACCATGAAAAGCATGATCATGGGTTTGCCAAACACACTCAGTAGGAGATGGGATATTCTCCTCCTAGGCCTACTATTTGCTGACAGGGAGGGTTCACAAAAGGGAAATGCTTTCAACCCATTTGAGTGTTGGTATGGGCGCCCTGTAAGAGGACACTTGAGTTTGGATAGAGAAACCGCCTCAAACAGCCCAACCAAGATGTAGTGGATTATATACCAGGCCTGATGTGGTAAATAAATAAATAATACCCTATTTTTGAATGTATAAATGAATAACAGATAGCTCAATAAATAAGAGTCAAGATTCGAGGTAGTAGGAGTTTCGCAGGTTTATTACAGCATAAAGGACAGGAACAGGACAACCTGCATAGGAATAGGATGGCAGGGCCCAGCAGCTGCCGGGGCTGGATCTGGGATGAGCGCGCTAGCATTTAATAACAATACACAAGCATATATAGTAAAACAGTTGCATTACAGTACATATGATAGGCGGAGCAGTGGGTGGAGCAAAGGGTGTGACGCGTAGCAGTCGCGAAAGATAAGGGTGAAAGTGGGTGTAACAGGGCGTATACATAGACATGTGATGCAAACGTAACAGAATATGTCATGAATGGGGCGGAAACATGGAGGGGGCTACCTAAGGAGCCGGGACCTCTAACCTGGTGGTGCGCGCAAGCTGGCAATGATGTATCACTAGGAGAAGCTGGGGGCTATGAACTCTGTGCTAGGAGCAGAGACTGAAGTCTGGAGAGTCAGGGCGACATGTACCTAAGCAGTATCTAGTATCTGATGTTTAGAGAACATGTTGATATAAACTAGAAGTCAGGAGGGGAAAGGCTAACTTGATTCTAAGACTGGACCATGCATTATTCTACATGTAGTGCGTGATGAAGAATATGAAATGACCATTAAATACAGTATTTCTCTAACGTGGAGACGTGAAGGCTAGACAATGACGGAAACTATTGATGCAGTTCAGTAGCTTAGGAATGCAGAGAAGGAGGACTGAACTGATAACTGGAATCATAACATATTCTTGGCAGACTCAGAGGCAGAGCCAAGCTGAACCGGGCACTGCGAGGCAGGAAGTAAGTGAAGGGTCGAGAATACAGGTGGGGGCTGTATCGCTCCTCAGCGAGGCTTCAGGAGACAGGAGCTGAATCTGGTGTCCAGGCCCTTTTGAGGCCTAGAAACGGGGATTTTACAATGGAATAACGTGCACACTGAGAGACGTGGCAACGTAGCTTTACATAGGCCTGATATTCGTAGTATTCACGAGGACTGGAAACTGACATACTAGAGGTGGACACAACTATAATTGCGTCTTGAATCGAACATAGGGAATACATATGCATATTTAATCATGCACACATAACATATGATGGATGACACGTAGGGACACAGAACATGGCAGAATTTACTTTTCCACATTCCCTCCTTGTCACTACGTTTCCATCAGGAAACATCAATATTCATGATACCATCTATCATTTCATACAGTATCATTTGCTCGTCTCGAATTATCCTGGAACGGGATTTAGAACGGGGCTTGGGATTAGGAATACAAGAGGTAGCACAAATGCCGCAAATCGCAGGGCCACATTGTATACAGAGGCAGCAGCTGAATATGATCGCTACTGCAATACCTAGAAAGGACAAGACTTTCCATCCCCATGCGGAAATTATATTCCAGAACCAACCGGACCATGTCCAGGTGCCTGGATCTTGGTGTATCAGATGGGCAATTTTATGGAGTCTGGTTATAGCTGAATAAACAGACGGCGCGTTATTTGGAATGAAAATGCAGCAACTAGATCCGATGACTCTACAGGCCCCGCCCCTATCGGCCAGTATGACGTCAAGGACGAGACGATTCTGTAAAACGACAAATCTCATAGCAGATTGCTCTTCAGTTAAATTACCTAGAGCAGAGGCAGTCTCATTTACTACAGCTTCAAGGGTTCTGGTTAACCTACGGATCAGTTTACTATTCTGGATAGGTCCTATAAAGAAGAAGAAACCTCTATTGAAATCTGTATATTGTTCTAGAGCAGTTTCAGTATAATCGACAATTGGGGACTCCCTTCTATGTCTAATGTGTACTAGATGTGTGTTTCTGTGATAATCAGATGGGGCTAGGAAAACAGGTGGCAGTAGGAAGGCAATGTAGCAGGTTCCCTCCCAATCGAGGGGCAGACGAACATATGCAGTTTGACCACAAATAAAATAAGAATGACGTGAAGCTTTGAAAATAGATTTCCCACTGTCACTATACTTGACAATAGTAGTACAATCACTATGTCCTACATGTACAGAGCCATAATTTCGGACACATAATTCGCCTTTGACTGGTAATACTGAAATAGCAGGTAAGTCTGGGGTAGTATCAGACTGAACATTCAGGACCATGAAATTCGAAGAATAGTTACCTAAATTATACACTTCATTTTCTAGATCTAAACCTGTTCTGTGGGGGAGACCTTGCTTGTCTGGAAAACATGTATTGTTAAGAAAAGACATATCTGTTGAGGATGACGTTAACGTGGACCATGCTCCACACGAACCATTATGTGAAAATGGATAAGGAAAAAGTGGCAGAACTCCCTTCGGTGTCTGGAAAGGGGGGAGTCGACCACACACCCAACAATTAGTGGCATTGCTGGTCTGGTGTGAGTAATGTAACATGCGGATAAAGGAATTATTTCGCATAGCGAGGCGGTAAGAGAGTTCATGGGGAGGTAGGTCACTAAACGTGTGCTCTACTGTAGCATTAGCAGACTTATTTACATGAAGAACTGGGAAATACAAGAAAAATGCATAACTGGTGCAGGAAATCATAATGCTGAGAAACAATATGAAACATAGAAAAACGATACATCGGATTGAGTTTTGACTGACTCTCTCACTATGGGGGTCTATTTTATACATGTCAGAAACAGTCTAACCGTTTCACCTAGGGGAGGACTTAGACAATCAAACTGGCTGACTTATTTTACTAGACCGGAGTTTTAACTTATACTCCTGTTGCGGAGTTTTCTCTAACAGGGGGGGTGTAGTAACATTGTCTTTTGCGGGACAGTCCTTAAAAATGGTGCTTTGGCAATCCTTCAAATCCTGGGAAATGTTCTTTAAGACGGGTTTCAGTCCATAAAACTTTTTTATATGAGAAAGGTGCACCCAGCCTTTGCGACCTTCCAACTTCACGGCTGTACGGGTGGTGAGGAGGACCTGTCGGGGCTCCTTCCAGCGAGGCTCCAGCGGACTTGATCTGTCCAAATTCCTCACCAACACCATGGATCCTGGAACGATTTCATGCGGTGCCACCTCGGTATTGTCTGGAAATGCGGCGGCAACCTGTGAACGACATGAGTTGAGGGCAGACATCAAGGAAGCTAGGTAATCTGTCAGCATATTACTTGAAACATCGGTAATACTTCGGGGTCTAGGAGTACCCCACATATTTGGGGGGCGGCCGAATACGACACATACGGGGACAGACCTGATCTGGAATGTGCGACCATGCGCATATAAAATAAAGCGACTGGCAGAGCTACTAGCCAGTCCACACCTTTTTCTTTGCATACTTTGGCGATACGGATTTTCAGAGTCTGGTTATGTCTCTCTACGAGACCGGCTGCTTCAGGATGGCGTACACAATGAAACTTCCACTGGTACCCCAACAAAAGGGAAACGTGCTTCATGAGTTCAGATGAGAATGGCTGGCCGTTGTCAGAATATACGACTCTAGGGAGTCCATAACGGGGGAAGAACTCACGAACCAACTGCTTGGCAGTGGTCGCGGCGGTGTAATCTGGGACTGGATATGCTTCTGTCCACCTGGACAAAGCGCATACAACTACAAGGACATACTTGAAACCTCGACATCGCTCCATCTGAATATAATCCATCTGGAGGACTTCAAAAGGGTGGTCAGGGGGCTGGAATCCACCTTGTTCCACCGGGACACTTTTACCTGGATTAAACTGACAACATATCATACAGGTACGGACTTTCTGCTTGGCTGCAGCTCGTAAATGTTTGTTGAACCAAATGTTCTGGATACTGTCTAACATAGCTTTTTCTCCTAAATGTGCTGGACTATGTGCGGTATTAATAATGACTTGAACCATAGAGTCGGGGAGAAACCATGTTGCTCTACCCTTCGTTAGCCATCCTTGATCTGTCTGGACCCCTCCTTGTTCGGACCATTTCTTAATTTCTTCGGGAGTAGCATGTAACTGGATATCTATGACATCTTGAGTAGGGTCCTTAACTGTCATACATGTAGTCGGATCTGGAGTATGTGTCTGATTAACTGGAATGTCTGGAGTCTGTGCTGTAAGCTTGGCTGTGCGATCTGCTAGATCATTACCTTGGGAAATAATGCCAGTAACTTTCGTATGTGCTTTGCATTTCATGATAGCGATAGATGTCGGTAAGTGTATGGCATCTAACAGAGCTTGAATAAGGAGACCATGCTGAATCTTGGTTCCATGAGAAGTCATGAAACCTCTCTCCTGCCAGAGCACTCCGAAGTCGTGTACAACTCCAAATGCGTAGCGTGAATCTGTGTAAACATTAACTTTCAAGTTCTTGGCGTGTATGCAGGCTTGTGTCAGAGCAACTAGCTCTGCTGCTTGAGCGGACAGGGTGTCAATACGGTGTGTCTCAATAACTTCAGTGTCAGTAGTCACTGCATACGCGGCGACTAGTTCTCCTGTACTTGTTCTCATACATGAACCATCCACATAAAGTGTCAGGTCGGGATCTGGTAACGGAGTATCTGTCAGATCTTGTCTTGGCTTTGTCGTAATGTTAACTACTTCCACGCAATCATGTGTGGCTGGATTTGAATTAACTGATGGTAACAGTGTAGCAGGATTAAGGATGTTGCAGCGTCTGATTTCTATGTGTGGCTGGAATATTGTCAATTCATAACCTGTTAAACGTGCAATTGTCAAGTGCTGAGTTTGTGTTCGGTTCAAAAGAACTTCCACAGAGTGTGGAACTTGTACTGTCAGGAAATGTCCTAAGACTATGGAATCACTTTGCCTGATAGCTAGTGCTGTGGCTTCAACTGACTTGAGGCACGCAGGCAGAGCCTGGGCTACAGGATCTAATGTGCTCGAAAAATAAGCACATGGCTTGTATTGTCCTGCTTGATCTTGTGTGAGAACAGATAATGCTGTACCTTCGCGTTCTGTAACGAAAAGTGTAAAAGGCTTACTGTAGTTTGGTGTCGCTAGAACTGGAGCTTGGCATAGGGCTTTCTTTAACTCATTGAAACTAAGTGTATGTTCAGATGTCCAAGGGAGAACAGTCGATACGGCTGCCTCCTGTGTCGTTAACTGTATCAGTGGTTTGGCTAGAAATGCATACTGAGGAATCCATTGTCTGCAATAAGAAGTAAGGCCAATAAAAGCACGTACCTCCTTCTGGGTCTTGGGCTGAGGAAGACTCGCTATTAACTGGATACGGTCTGGTGTCAACTGCCTACCCCTCTTGGACAGTAAGTGTCCTAAGTAGATCACTTGCTGGACACAGAATTGAAGCTTAGAAGGGGACACCTTGTGCCCCATCTCGGCTAGGAAATACAAGACTGTAAGGGATGCTCGCTCGCAAGCACGTTCAGAACGGGCTGTGATCAGTAGATCATCGACATACTGGAGCAGGGCAGTGTCAGTTGGCATGTGAATGTTGTCTAGTTGTCTCTTAAGTGCTTGACTGTAAATACTAGGACTTTCTGTGAAACCTTGAGGAGCTCGTGTGAATTTATAGCTCCTTCCATTTAAACAAAATCCGAAAAGGAACTGGCTGTCTGGATGAATGGGAACACTAAAAAACGCGTTCTTGAGGTCGATTACAGTAAAGAACGTGGCTTCGGAATCAATGGCTGTTAATAGGGAAGAGATGTCTGGGACAACTGGGTACTGAGGAATAATACATTTATTAAGCTCTCGTAGGTCAATCACTAATCGATATACTGGGGGTGCATTTGGATCAGTACGTTTCATGACTGGAATGATCGGAGAATTGCATACATTGGAGTCAGTTTCTACAACCACTCCTTGAGCAATAAGCTCGTCAATAATTTTGGATAAGGCTGCTACAGCCTCAGGTGGCAATCTGTACTGTCTGATTCATGGTAACACTACACCTGGCTTGAGAGTCACACGATAGGGTGTGATTTGCATGTAACCTACATCAGTTGGACCTTGCGCCCATAAGTGCTGTGGAACATTAGACAGTCTTGAATCAAAATCTCGTAATACATAGTGACCCTTAAAGTCACGTAGGAACAATCGTATTCCCTCTGGGGAACAGCATATAACTGCACCTAACTCTTTCAGTGTCTTAATGCCTAATAGATTTTCTGGACATGACTTAGTAAGTAACAGATCAGTAGTGCGGGACAATGGACCTACTTCTAGAGAAACTGGCTTTGAGATCTCATTTACGATAGGCTTTCCTGAAAATCCAAGGGAAACATTTCTTGAGCCTGAGAGCGGAGCCCCTGGAACTTCGGCGTGACTAATTGTGGTCCTACTTGCCCCTGTATCAATCAAAAACTTTCTGTCTTTCCCTAATACTTGACTATGAACATAGGGACCTTCTTGATCTACAGGTATCTCGATGAGATGCAAGCCTACCTCCCTCTCTAGGCTGTTTCATGAATACTGTTGGTACTCTGGATACTCAGACTGTGCATACTGGTACATCTGCTGTGTGACATGCTGTGTTGCAGCGATAGGCTGCGGTGCTGTAACTGTCTGTGGTGCATTCTGTAACTGAGGAGTCTGTGAAACTTGTTCTTGTCTAGGCGGACGTGGTCTTTCTTTAGTCTTACCAGTAGCTATGTTGTGTTTCAGAACTGCACACTCGTTTATAAAATGACCTGGCTGTTTACAATAATTGCAATTCCCTTTAACGGGAGCTGCAGGATGACTGGCTTGATTCGGACCCCTCTTCTGACTGTCTTGAGGAACAGATTGTGCAACTAGTACTTTCATTTTCGTGTCTTTCATACGTTTTCTTTCATGTTCTTGCTCTTCTCTGATTCTATTCTGGTGGTATTGGAGCATCTGCAACATCTGGGACGGGGTATTAGCTTGCCAGGTACTTTCGACTTTCAGAACTCGATTTTTAATTGGTGAACTTGAATTCTCGACTAATTTAGTAACAAAAAGGTGAGGGTATGACTCACTACTTGTCTTGAGGCCACTGTTGATGCTAAAACATTTCTCGAATCTAGAATAAAAATCACTAATATCTTCGTCTTGTTTCTGTTTACAGGCTGAGATTGCATCCCAGTCTTCCTTTTTAGTTGTTAATAATCTGGGTAAAACTTGAATCAATAATTCAGGTAATTCTTTACATTTATCTCCGAGACCGGTACCTGGTACTCGTATCTTATCTTCAGCTTCTAGGACTGCCCAATCGATCTTTTTCTCTCCCACCTCCCAGTCTTTTTCCTTGAGCTTTTCATACACCCCTGCGGGCAACAGAACCTTTAACATTTTAATTATATCTGGATACGTGTATTCTCCCATACGGAGCATGTCTTTTAATTCTCTATGGAACCCTGCTGGATCTTTATCATGACAGGGAATTAATTTCTTCATCTCCAGAAGTTCCATCTTTGTGATCGGAGTGTATACAAACACTCGCTGCATTTCGCCACCCGTTCCTCTAACTGGGTGCACTTCTCGTAACGGATTCTGTCTGTCTATGTAAAATGGTTTACTTTCTGGGGGTGAGACATGAACAAAATGCGGGTTCAGAAACGTTCTATATTTGTGGCGCTGTTCTAGAATGACACTAATTAAATCGGTACCTAGACCTCTCCATCTATACTGGAGTAACTCGTTCAGGATATCATGTAACGGACCTGGATCAGAATGTTGACCCTCATACAGAGTAATGAGGTGCTGAATCATATACATACCCACCAGTCGTTGCTCGGCTGGGGGCATTTTCAGAAACATTTGTGCCACTATTTCGTCTGGAAAAGTGGTAGAATCAGTAATCCATCGGACTGCTGATCGGGCTAGTTCTTGTTCATGCATAGTACTTAACTCACTGTAACCGATTCGTGATTTCAGAATGTGATCGGTAGCTTGAAATACTTGTTCTAGAGAACCTTGGTCTGGTACTGGATGATGGAACGTAGACTTGGGTTCTAGACGTAAATGGCGATCTGGAAATCTAGGTTGTCCTACATACGCTATTCTGGCGGAATTCTCGTCGTCTAACTCTTCAGTATCAGAGTTACTTTCTTTCTCGTTTACTTGTGCCGCTTTACGTTGTTCGTGTAACTTTATTATTTCTTTACGGATTTTCTTGTACATACTCTCCATAGCACCGATAGTCTTCTGCTTACCCTCGGCTATACTATTACTCCACTTCATCAGGGCTTTCATTTCGGCCTGATTTTTGGACGGGTAATCTTGTTCTCTTATTAGACAATTAATCAGAAACTTTAATATCATGAGCTGGGTCTCAGCTTTCCTTTGGGACATGACATCACTAATACTTTCTGGATCTTCCCCTGTACGGATGAAACGATATATTCTGTCTAGATCTTCCTTCATATCTGGTAGGGTGACTAGATACTCGGCCACATTTCTTACGCGTAATGAATATAAAACCATATCATCTTCGCCTGGGACTGGGTCATAGCAGCATTCGGCAAGGGATTTTCTTATTTCTGCAACAGACAGTCTGGGCGTACGTTGTGACGCTTGCATATGTAATTCGGCTGCCGTTAAACGCTTATGTGGCGGCGGGGTTCGAGGAGGACCTCCTCCTGCGGCCCCTAGACTAGAATCATCAACTGATGCTTTTCGTCCTGGCAGGGTGGGAAATTGGAATGCGGGCTGGACTTGTATGGTGGGCTGGACCGGGGGGACCGTAGCAGGTGCTGCAAAGGGTGCCCCGGTGTCTGGAGGAACGGGAAGTGCCTGATTTACAGGGACTGGTGGAGCGGGAACAGGATTTGCATATTCTGGGACTGTGTCGTCCAAATAGGACGAGATGAAAATATCAGCTGCGGTTGGTTTGTGACGTAACTTGATCGGAACTAGTGGTGGCGGAAAATTACTGGATGCCTCCGGGGTCGCTTTTGGCAAGCCCTCGGCAAGAAGAGGATACATACCCTTAATGAGGGCATTCCTCTGTCTGTCTGACTGTTCGGCTTTGACTTGCTCACCTATCTCGATTAGTTCTTTTTCTTGTGCTCGTTCCGAGGATTCTCTACTTAATTCTGACTTTCTGATTTCTTTTTCGGTTCTTTTATGAGCTTCTTTACGCCATAGCTCGATGGCATCTTTCTGTGATTGTCTGGCTTTCTTTTTCCATAATGCCTCTTCTACTCGCATGATGCACTCGGCATCCCATGTACCCGATACGGGCCATCTATACTTTTCTTCTAACTGTTTTGTATACTCTACCCATAAATCTAGATATAGTATGGCACTTATGCCATGCTTCTGATACATAAAATGACCTGGACTGTCCCTAGGCGGGACTGGAACTGCTTCCTCTAACAAACCCTTCCTAGTTTTTAACTGACGTAATTTTGAAAACAAGGGCATGACTGGACTGTAATCTAGACACAATACAATACACAATGAACACGATACTTATTCCCCATTCATACCACGACATTAAAATACATGAAAAACATTATGAATAACAGTTCGAACAGAATACTACCTGGAATACGGAACACAGAATATATGACTTTATATGAATTTTCTCGAGAACAGAACTGACTGGAACAGAAACTAGATGCACTGCTGAAACAGTACGAAACTTACCGGTCTCATAAAGAGACACGTCAGGACCCGCATCCACCGAAGTGGACACTTCGTTTGTGTGTCTGGGTACCACCAACCCACGGACCAGAGTCAATTAGATTGACCCTGTCTAGATACTACCCCAGTAATGGTACTCACCGGGCAGCAAGAACGGAAGGCCTCGGACTGGACTGGACTGCTTCGATGACGGACAACGAACTTCGGACTTAAGTTACGGGTGGACCTCCGGATACCTCGGACCTTGGACTCTTGGCTTGGGCTCTGGTCGGGACTCGCCGCATTCCTCCACCGCCTCGTCTGGATGCTGGACCGCCTCCTCCGTCTCCTCCGTGGGCCTGAGGGATACTTGAAGCAGAAATATCTGCACGTGCACGGTATGGTTCCGTCACGGCTGCAGAGGGTCAGGGGGCCGGCGTGGCTTCACCGGCGCGTGGGGAAAGGGCAAGTCCCTATTCGGGCGCCATTATGTGGTAAATAAATAAATAATACCCTATTTTTGAATGTATAAATGAATAACAGATAGCTCAATAAATAAGAGTCAAGATTCGAGGTAGTAGGAGTTTCGCAGGTTTATTACAGCATAAAGGACAGGAACAGGACAACCTGCATAGGAATAGGATGGCAGGGCCCAGCAGCTGCCGGGGCTGGATCTGGGATGAGCGCGCTAGCATTTAATAACAATACACAAGCATATATAGTAAAACAGTTGCATTACAGTACATATGATAGGCGGAGCAGTGGGTGGAGCAAAGGGTGTGACGCGTAGCAGTCGCGAAAGATAAGGGTGAAAGTGGGTGTAACAGGGCGTATACATAGACATGTGATGCAAACGTAACAGAATATGTCATGAATGGGGCGGAAACATGGAGGGGGCTACCTAAGGAGCCGGGACCTCTAACCTGGTGGTGCGCGCAAGCTGGCAATGACGTATCACTAGGAGAAGCTGGGGGCTATGAACTCTGTGCTAGGAGCAGAGACTGAAGTCTGGAGAGTCAGGGCGACATGTACCTAAGCAGTATCTAGTATCTGATGTTTAGAGAACATGTTGATATAAACTAGAAGTCAGGAGGGGAAAGGCTAACTTGATTCTAAGACTGGACCATGCATTATTCTACATGTAGTGCGTGATGAAGAATATGAAATGACCATTAAATACAGTATTTCTCTAACGTGGAGACGTGAAAGCTAGACAATGACGGAAACTATTGATGCAGTTCAGTAGCTTAGGAATGCAGAGAAGGAGGACTGAACTGATAACTGGAATCATAACATATTCTTGGCAGACTCAGAGGCAGAGCCAAGCTGAACCGGGCACTGCGAGGCAGGAAGTAAGTGAAGGGTCGAGGATACAGGTGGGGGCTGTATCGCTCCTCAGCGAGGCTTCAGGAGACAGGAGCTGAATCTGGTGTCCAGGCCCTTTTGAGGCCTAGAAACGGGGATTTTACAATGGAATAACGTGCACACTGAGAGACGTGGCAACGTAGCTTTACATAGGCCTGATATTCGTAGTATTCACGAGGACTGGAAACTGACATACTAGAGGTGGACACAACTATAATTGCGTCTTGAATCGAACATAGGGAATACATATGCATATTTAATCATGCACACATAACATATGATGGATGACACGTAGGGACACAGAACATGGCAGAATTTACTTTTCCACACTGATGTTCTGCATGGCAGAGTACACGAAGAAGGCAAACAAGAAACTGAAGGCCAACAAGGAGCTTCTGAAACAGCAGTATAATCAGATGTCCTCCATGGTTGAGTACCAGGTCAGAAGTGTGGGTGTTGGAACCTATGGCTCCCATGGCCCTCCAGGGTAGTGGACTGGGTCTTACCTGGCACTGGAAAAGAAAGGGAGGAGGTTACCTACTTGGTGGCCCTAGACACCCCTGGGGACCCCCACAGGGTGATCCATGTTGACCGGTTGAAACCCCACCATGACAGGGCTGACATGACAAAGCTCATGGTGATAGATGATGGAGAGGAAAGTGAGCCTCTGCCAGACCTCTGTCACGTAATACCAAAGACGGCTCAGTGGAAGACAGTTTGTTGGTCCATTTTCCATACACCAGGTCAGATCCAGTTGTGTGTTTTTGATATAGACACAGTTGACAGTTTACATGTCAAAAGTAAAATCTGCTGGTTGTCTGACCAGGTACAAACTATCATCAAAGCTGGGGTTGCAAATATGCTAGAGTTGGGGGTGATTGAGCCCTCCAGTATTCCTTAGGCCAGACCAGTTTTGCTGTTATCCAAATCCAACCCAAAAGATGGGAAAACAGAAATGAGATTCTATATGGACTACAGAGAGCTACATGAGGTCAGCAAGACTGATGCCCATCCCATTTTGAGAGATGATTGACAGGTTGGGGCTGCCAAGTACCTAATCACCTTTGATTTGCCTCCAGGTTACTGGCAGATAGTCCTAACCCAGATAAGAAAGAAGTGTCCTGAGTTTTCAACTACATAGTGCTGCTTTCAGTTAAAGTGATGCCCTTTGGGATGAAAAATACCCCTGCCACATTCGAAAGGTTGGTGAACAGAGTCCTGCCTGGGTTGGAAACTTTCAGTGCAGCACATCTAGATGATATTGCCATATTTAGCTCCACCTGGAAAGAACACCTGGCCCACCTTAAGTAAGTGCTTCAGCAATGCAACAGGAAGGGCTGACTAATAAGCCAAGCAATTGACAAAGGGCATGAGTCTGTGTTGTGTACCTAGGCCACCTTGCAGGTGGGTGGCATGTAAAACCTCTCCAGCCCAAGATCCTAACCGGTCTGGTTTGGAAGCCTCCAAAGGCCTATGCCCAGGTCAGTGCAGTTTTAGACCTGACTGGGTATTAGAGGTAGCTTGTGAAGGGGTTGGGCACTATTGTGCTCCCCCGACAGAACTCACTTCTAAAAAACAGCTAAAGAAAGTCATTTGATCTACACAGTGTCAGATGGCCTTTGACTCCCTGAAGGAATTAATATGCACTGTACCTGTCCTACAAGCATTTGGCTACAGCAGAGAGTTCATTGTCCAGACAGATGCTTCAGTACATGGGATTGGTACAGTGTTGTCACAGGTAATGATGAGGGCCAGAAAAAAACCTGATCCTTTTATGAATAGGTGACCCCTCCTCAGACAGCAGCATTGGAGTGTCATTGAGAGGTAAACGTTTGCTGTGGTCTGGACCCTGAAGAACCTAAGGCCCTACTTGTTTGGAACTCACTTCAAAGTTCAAATCGACCACAGGCCTTTCAGGTGGCTCATGCAAATGAGAGGAGATAACCCCAAACTGTTTAGGTGGTCCATTTTCCTACAGGGAATAGACTTTACAGTGGAACACCAACCTAGGAGTGGCCATGCCAATGCAGATGGCCTTTCCAGGTTCTTCTACTTAGATAAGAACTACCAGGATACAGTTTAGGTGCTTATCACCTTTCACCTGGAGGGGGGACATGTAGGTAATGACTTCTTTTTGTATGATCACCCCCCCCCCCAGGTTCTTAGACTAATGCAGCTTGTTTTTCAACTCTGTAGAACGCTGGGCCCTGCTGTACAGGCCGAAGCATGTGCTCTGACACCAAAGTATGTGTATAGTTGACTAATACCTGATTGGCTTGTTTAACTTACTTATAAGTCCCTAGTATATGGTACAAGATGTACCCAGGGCCAGTAAGTACATTGTCACTAGAGGACTGCAGCACTTAATTATACCATCACTACCATGACAAGGTGAAAACGTTACTCGGGCCACCTGAGACAACATGCAGCTCTCTTACCAGGTAGCGTGAAGCACTCCCAGGAACAAGGAAAAAGAGAATTGCTGAAGGGAGGTGATGTGACCTCCTCCAACAGGATGACCACCAGGTGGTGGTCACAGATAGGCCAGCTTCAAAGAGGCTACCAACCAACTCAGAGAAACAAATGTTGATCACACCTTCACCTTCCCGCTCCTTTGTGTAGGCATACAGGCTGGCATCTCCTCCAGAGGGAGAAAACCAATTGGAAACCCGATTTCCTGGGAGGAGTGGCTCATTATGCTGGGTACACCCCAGGGATGTGCCTTGGGCTCCTCCGAGGGGAAGAATGCTTGCACCTTCTTGGATTGGTTAGAGAGAGTTAGGGGTATCCTGAGATTGTTCAATGGTCAAACTCCCAAGAAGTGATGTAAAGTGGAAAGGGTAACCTCATGAGAACTATTACGCCTTTGACTAGTGTCAGAAGCCCATTTAGAGGGCCACAGGGGATGCAGGAATTACTGGGCCCAACTGTGGGGATTGAGGTCTTTTACTTCTGATGACCCGGGGCCCGACTTACTATGAATTATGAGTACCTGGGTCAAGTACCCCTTCTACCCTTGACTCTCAGGGTATGCATGTTCTGAATAATCCAAGGCTCCCTTGGTGCGGCGGTTGGAAACAGGATAGTGAACATGGGCTCACAAATCAAAATGTGTGCAGTAGCAGAAAATATTATTGTTTAGCCAAATTCTCACTTTTATGAAAAAAATAGATGTATTTAATTTTCTAATGCTACCCACACAAAGGAAAAACACAACATTTACAAACAATCATACAATTCCTCCTTATAATGGGGCTCTAGTGTTCCTTCTGGTATTTCCTTGCGCCAGCCTCTCCTCCTGTTAGAGATAGCGATTATTCCCCATTCACTATTGGTAGCATCCAGGGTATTACACCAACAAAAAATAGCAGTGGGTCAGGAAACTAACTTAATTATGTATCTGAGTGGAGAAAAGTGAAAGCTAAATTTGTTCCAAAGCAAAAGGAATCATGCCTAAGCTACTCCCTGAGTGTTTTGGAATTCCCATCAGTCATCAATCGATACCGCCCTTCATCATCTGGGAACCTTCAGGTTCTGAAGGAAAAATACCCACAACAGATTGGCAGATGCTATGAACCTAATCTGAAGCGAGTATACCAGTGATAGATGGTTGAATATGGGAGTGTGTCTGTGGACAACTGAGTAGCAGTGCAAACTAAAGTGAACGTGAATCAGTGACAAGTGGAATACATTTAAAATTGGGTAGTGACGGAGAAAAATACTTTATTCTGCACCCCTTCAATCCCAAATCAATAAAAACAGTGCAAAATAGTAGTGTAACAAATAACTACTAGTCAGTATCTTAGGTCGACATGTTTCTGCAGACAGACGCAGCCATGTGGTCTCCTGCTGCTTCTTCAGGACCATTAATGCTACTGCTATAAAAAGGAAAAAACTGAATATCACCTGAAAGTGTGATATATTTTCATCCTCCCGACTTCATGATTCCATGTAGATGAAGTGTTCCATTAGAAAAATCCAGATACATAAAAAGAAAGACAGACAAATGAACCAAAGTCAGTATCAGTGGTCTAGAATCTTAGGATCAATTCATCCGATTCTTAAGCCAGTTTGTACATGCCAGCCACCAATGGGCAACCATGTTTACCCCATGTGTAAATTAATTACATGCTCACTCACCTTTGTGGCAGGAGGGAACAGCCCCACCTCACCTGGCTTCAGCTCAGGTACATGGAGCACCGCTCTAGCGGAAGGAAAATAGAAAAAGTGCCATTTGAACTATGGGATTTCGTTTCCCGGAAACGACAATAATCAGCCAGTCACTCCCATCACCGCAGGGTACTAGAAAACCTCTCACAGAATCACATTATGATAGCAACTGCAGTATAAATGAGCCCTGATGTAGCTATTCACGGATATGTTCTTTACTGTCACAGATAACCCACTGTAAACAGTATATTACGTACAGTGAGTGACCAATCACAGTCACTTGTCCTGTGCTAAAATGCAATTGTATAGCGGAATGCTTTTCACACCCGATACCCCTTTAGACATGCCAGGCATTAGGTATAGCGTTGGCCAGATATCATAGGTGACTGAAGGTACTATCAGATCGTTCATAGGACAGCACTCTTGATCACCGAGTCCTGCCCATGACAACCTCTGATCTAGTTGCGCTCTGCTGCCCGTTTACATAAGCAAAGATAGTCTGACCGACATGCAGACGCTGCTTTGAGAAAAGTAACCCCCACTCACCTGTCCGTCGGTACCCCGGACGTCCCTCTGGGCTGTCTCTCGGGGAGGTTGTAGTGTAGTTCCTATATTCCCAATAGGCTCTGTGCATTGGAATAATATATTCAGCAGTGTAGACGTAGGACTGAGGTTATCTAGGTCTCTACTGACTATATTAGACTTAAGGTTTGCCAGCTAGCTCAGAGGTCACTAGAAAATTTCTTGAATAAACGAGGAGGAGTTTAACCTCCCTGGATAGACAAGAAGGGATTAGCTTCTGACAACCATAAAACATGACAACTTTGCTCTCCCTGAATAAGAGTGTATCTCTAGTCGTGTGAAAACAAAAGACAGCTATTTCACTCAGTCAAGATGTGCATACTTAGTTTCACCAGAATGCAGAGAAAAGAGAGACGGGCGTTTTCAATAAAAGGTGTTATTTATTGAGCAGTCTTCTTCCTCATACAAGAGAAATGAATTGCCACGATTGTAATACTCATGGTAAAGTAAAGTGCGTACAGTAAAAGGAGGAGTATAAAATAATACTGTAAAAGCATTGATATGGTTTCTTAGCCATATGATACTTTAAAATAGATAAAATATATACATACATATGTACATTGCTAATCGTACTCAACTGGTGCTTCTAAATATGCCTACCCCGGTGTACCTGACCTACGCCTAATACATGGGAAGGAGTAAGTAAGTAGCAGTTTAAGTTAAGTTTGTTTTGCCAAGAATCTGACTCAAGAATTCTCTGTAAGGGTTTAGTCAGTTCCGTACCTGGGTAATAGAAAGCAGGAGGTCTGGTATCTCTCTCCCAGGACTCGATATCCCAGCAACCCGCAAGGGTAGGCTGGAAACGCCGGAGCTGGATTTCTCGGCAGGAGAAAATACAGCGTCTTTCTCAGCGCGTCAAGGCGGAGGGGCAGCGTCCGTGGGCTCTCGCATCAGCTGGGCTTTCGGAAGTAGATAGCTGCTCTGCTCCAGAATTACCACTGTGTGTTTGCTTAAGGCAACGTTGGTATATTTATACCTGAAAGGTGCCTGGGTTTGACGTAAGATTGGACATAAGACGTCAATAAAGATGTCACTAAGAACTGGCCGTTCTTACAGTGCTTTACAGGAGTTCTAGGACGAAATCAAAACAATAGCAAGGGGGATTTCCCAGGTTGCTGGAGGCTTGGTTTTCTTTAGAGAACTCGGTGTGCTTTACTAGGGGGCCGGAGAAGTAGCCTTGCTTAATGTGACAGCATGTGCTACGGCTGAATTATGGATATGATTATTATGCCGTTGTATGGATATTATTGATTATAGCCGGACAAGGGCATAAAATAGGAATATCGATTCAGGTTTCCTAGATAACACACTACACCCACTCCACGAATTAATGTCCATCATTGCTAAAACTTAAGCAATAGTAAACATAAAAGGTGCATGTGTATACCAACCCACCCCAAAATACATTTTTGCATTTGAAATGGTGTATGCGAAATACATGAAAATGATTATAGGTACTGTACGCTTTGCAAGCAGTGTAATCATTCATTAAAAAGGTATGCATATAGATATCAGCATGAATGATTTGCGAAATTTACACATGAAATGGCTCTTAATACAGAAAAAAGGTGTGAGACCATTCCATCACATATAAATACAGTTGCTGTAAATGTGCTAGACGTGATATATTGTCTTTAGAGGTCCTAAAATAGAAGCTCTGTTCTCTAAGAATGATTCTACTTCAAGCAGAGTACATGTGCCAAAAAAAAGGTAAATATTTTGGAATCGGGAAAAAAAAAATTCGCTTTCAGGGGAGAGATGAAAAAAATATAGTTCCAAATATGTTCAGTAGATTTTGTTTATCAAAGCCGAAGGCCGAATTCAGAGTTCAGGTAACGCTGTGTACTAGTTTGCTTTAAAGTTATTCTTTTTGTTCGGGGGAAAACATCATTTCAGACAGACTTTCAAAAAAGTGGTTTACCGCTTCAGGTGAAAGTTCAAACAAGTTGGAAAATGCCGCAACTGTGCAGTCGTGAGCATGATTGCTATCATCGATGACAGGATCAGCAGTGCTCACAGAAGGTCGTACCTGGGTGATGTTGCTCTCATCTCGCACTTCACTACCCTTTAATCGCAGTGGTGAAGTCTCAACGAATGTCGTCATCAGGATGGGTAACCGCTGGGGACAACACGATGCATGAGCCGTTACAGGACTTAGCAAAGCATCTGTATCCAATGGTACTTCTGATTGTAGTGTAAGACAGACGTCCAACACGCATTCTTCTCCGCATAGCATACATCGAAGCACAGGTAAGATACAATTCTGCCAGATGGGTCTGAATGAAAGAAACCAGGTCATATTCAGATCTCTTAGCCGGGCTAATCCAAGGACTTTAGTTATGCGGTCCCGATAGCGTACTGTGGAAAATGACTAAAATTAGGTATACATAAGCGGCGTTCATTTATGTTCACCACAGCCACTGTTGAAAGTAAAGTGAAAATCGTGAAACAGTGGCCACGCCATCTTGTCCCTTTTAGGCCCCATCATGCACGTAAGTGGCAGCCATTTTGTGTGTCGTGGCCTCTCTGCCCACTGCCAATAGCCTGCGCGCCTCACTCCCCGGCCTCGCAAGCATTCCCCCGCGCCCCGACAGCCCCCGGTCTCTCCTGCTTGGGCCATAAACGCACCTCTAACGCGACCCTGTCTCCGAGCCACATCCCGTGCTGAACCCCCTCGCTCTTTCATCTCATTCAAAGAACAGGCCCTATTGATAACCTCTTCCTCCCTGCCCGATTGTCCGGCCTGATCCCAGGCCATCACCTAGCCCAACAGATGCAGTTTATTGCCCCCTACAGTAGGACCTCGCCTCACATCAAAGGAGCGGGGATTAATCAATGCTTTCGCACCCCGAAGATCCGACTGATCACACACATCCCCGTTCCCAGCGGAATGTCCAGCTGCGCGATAACCACCACATGCTGAGATCGGGGTGGGAACTCTACTGTAGATGTGTGTGGGAACGGGCCTGGACCGGGGATTCCGAGGATGTCTTTTCTGTCCTTCAAAGAAACATTACGGATGCAGTGTATGTAATAAAGCCATAAACCTGTGTATAAGAGGCCAGGCCTCAGAGATGCGGTTAGAGCACCTCGAGAAGATACCCTGTTGTCTGATTTGACGTGTTCTGCTCCGTCGGAATAAACTCCTGTTTCCTGCCTTCCAGTCTCCAGCGCCTGCCTCTTTCTTTGGTAATCTCGAATGGTATGAGAGGCGGCTAACGCCGGGCAAATACTGAAGGGTTCTTGGGCGAATTCGGCCCTACCTTTTCACAGTATAGCTAGGATCGTTTCTTCCATTGTTGCTGCAGTCTTGTCTACGTTTTGGCTTGCCATAACAAAGCAGGAGAATCAAAAATAAAATGCCTGCTACGAGTCCCAAAAGGAGTGGTAGGCCACCAAAGACAGAATGGACAAAATTAGGAAAAATGCCCAGAACTGTTGTGAAGGGTGTTAACAGTCCCGAAAAAATTGTCTTAAATACATGTGGGATACCTCCAGTATCGGACATATTTAGGATTTGGCTTAACATTTCTGCGAAATGTAGGGGGCAATTTGCTGATAAAAGGCTATGTATCTCTGCCGTTGTCCTTGCGACTTGCAGATCATACGTTTCTTTTGATGACACAGGCACAGTTGTCTGCAAAAGGACAGACTTTATTCTGCCTAAAGTATCAATTCGAATAGAAGAGATATTCAAAAATGGCCAAATGGTTTCCTCCCAGTCTGGAGTGCTGTTTGGAAACAATACTTGCATACAGCAAGTGACCATGGAACTAACGCTAACTAGATAAGCTTTTCCTGGCACCATGCCACAACATCTGTGGTCCACTATTAGAATATAGCTCCCGTTAGAAAGCCGTCTAAAGAATGGCTCTATTCGAGTTGCTGGTGTGCCATGCTGGTGACATGAAAGGTTATTTGAAGTCCCCTCACAGGCCCCATGCAGGTTAATACCTTGACACAGAAGTATACCACTTAGTGATCTTTTACAATTATTACCACTGAGAAATACATTCTGTTCCTTTTCACTATAACATGTGTGTGTGTAAGGTAATTTCCATGATGACTTAATGTACCCTTTACCCAACCTTTCATACTGGCCTGCTGGTATATATTCTTGACAGAATTTAAATTTGAAAGTTGTTATCGGAATAGTTATTATTCCCTTTATTATCCATTCAATGACAGGTCGTTCTGACATTGTCAATGGTAATCTCTCTAGTTTTTCAATGCTCAGAATTGTATATTCTGCTCCTTTCTGTGCCAAGCTGATTTGTGTATCAGTAAGGTTAAAGATAGAGAATAATGACATTGAGTTGATTAAACGCCAAGGCACGTAGCCTGAATGCAGATTTTGTAACGTCCAGCCAAGCTGTACAATAGAACGTAATTGGGACTGACCGTGTTGTAACATTAGCAAGTCCTGTTCTATTATATCTATAGCAGATGATACAATGCTGTCCAGTGAATATATTCTGGAAGACAGAGTCATTAACCCATTGTCCACAACAGAAAGTGATTTTTCCAAATTAATACGGTCAATTTCCCGTATTTTTTCTTCTGTTTCAACTTGCATTATTTTCCAAGCTTCGTTGTAAGCTGCATATATACCGGCCGCTATGAAACGTTTTTGACGTTGTTTGCGTGGTCCCATTATGAAATCACGCAAGTCAGCACCGTCTTTAAGTAAAGTCAAGTGTTGCTTAATTTCTGCCAGTGTGGATGTGTGTAGCCATTCGAGGCAGAGTTTTCCTACACTGTATGTTGTAACTATCCCTGGATGTTGTCTCTGGGAGTATCTAGGGTCTGGCCTGGTCAATTTGAACCCCTGTCTTTTGTTCAGGAATCTATCTTGACAGTTATTTGTGTCTGTGGGCCAGATCAAGCATTTTTTCCAATCAGGATGTGTTCTGTTTCGGTTAAAAATATGGGATACGTCTATCTCAACATCTGTAGTGCTATTACTGTCAGGTGTTGGCTTTGGAATAGACGGTTTGTTCAAGTCTTTAATTTAGGCTAGGCCAAGACAGGTTGTCTGTTGAATGGTATCATTCAAGAATATAATTTGTTCTGGGATCATACAGGCTCTAAATAAAGATTCTATACCTTGGACCTGCCAATCTTTGGTACCCCAGATGGTTTTTGTTTCAATATTGTTTTTCCAAAAATCAAAACCAAATATAGTCATTTTTTCATAAAATGCTTCTGAATAGATTAATTTAGTGTTTGTCAGCATTGTTTTCATTCCTGTCTTATTTAACATTTTGAAATAAAAGGCTTCTGCTTCACTTGTGTTAAATCCTGAGAAGTATGGGAATTTCTCATAAAATGTTTTTGAACTACCTTTTGGTGGAGTTGCACAATGTTCCCATTGATTATAATTTAAAACATTTCTAGGTTGAGCAGATTTATGCAAATAGTGATGCGCAAAGTGGTTGTAGCAGTACAATTCGTCATAATTAGAGGAACCCTGCAAGTAATCATGTTCTGTAAATTTTGCTGACATTACTAAATCTGACATCATATCATTAATACTTTCAAAGTCCCAATCATCAGAGAATGTGCTCGGTTTTACAAAGTCACTCAATGAAATCTTAAACTGGTGTGGATACTTCAGGAGCTCGACCGGGCCATAAATATCGTAATCTGTTTTGTCCCAAGCTACCCCACCGGGTATTGGATTGGCTGTAACATTCACGGATAATAGTTCTCTTTTCTCGATGTGTGATGACTTGTGTGGTTTTAGGACCAAGTTGATGTTCTGACTTGCTGTGTCCATTGTACGGTATTTTCCCTCAATGAATTTTCCCAAACAAAGAACCATGATGAGCCAAAGCAGGAGGAAAAGTACACCTAACACAATCCAAAATTCAATCCATGGAGAAATCAGATAGGTTTCTTTGAGTTGATGAAAGAGTTCTGTTACTTTGTTTTTAAAAGATTCAGTTGTTGGCTGTTCTTCAGGCTCGCTTGGATCCTCAGAAAAGTAATCGAAATTGATGAAGTAGCCAGATGCAGTTCTGTCACTTGTTGGAATCGCTTCCGGATTTTTATTTGCTTTTGGAATTTTCTTTGTTTCATTAGCATAGTCTGTGGCTAAATCAATGTAGACAGGTGTTTCATGGTGAACTGTTTCAATTTGGGCTTCAAGAGGCACAAGATCCATGGCATTATTGCATAGTCCTTTTTTAATCACTGCAGGTTTATCAAATGTGATTAGTCTCTCAGTTTGAACCTCTTGGATTGTAGCAAGATTTGGTCTTCTGCTATTTTTGGGAGTCCACTGGGCCTACTACTTATTATCGGCCACATGATTGTGGTTTTACCAGGTCGATGGATACAACTCGGTTCTCCTTTTTACCAGCAAGGGGCGGTAGTACAACTGATCTTGTTCCATTGACAGCTAAGACAGGTACTGCTTTTCTGTAAGAAGGCCCAAATTCCTTCTTCACCGCGATCTTCTCTCTGACCAGATCCCCAATCTTTGGAATCCAGACAGGCCTTGCTGGGACAGGTGGTTTCTCTTCAGTGGCTGTTGGCTGGTGTTTTAGCTTTACGTTGCTCAGGTCTTTTCTTGTTTCATTTAAGTCCTGTAAAATAGCCAAACGATCTTTGATATCAAAGCATTTTTCTTCTACCACTGAAGTCTGACTATCGAGGTCCTGAATATGCATTCTAGTCCCGAACAATAGTTCATACGGACTGAAACCTTTTAGAGAATTTCTTGGCAGATTGTTAAGACTACGTTGGACACTTGTTAAATGTTGGACCCACCCAGTACCCGTACCTAATACCCTCGCCGTTATAGATTGCTTTATGTCTCGGTTTTTTCTTTCCACAATTCCGTTTCCCTCAGGATGGAAGGGACAAGAATACCGCAATGCAATGCCCATGCTGGTCATGGCCTCCTTATAAGCTCGAGAGCTAAAAGCAGGACCATGATCAGAATGTAGCATGCCAATTGCGTATATGCCGATATAGACTCGCAAATCTTTTATAACAGTTCTGGCGTCAGCCGAGCGCTGGTGTCCACATTTTAAGTGAATCTAGTCTTAAATAATATACATAGGGACGCATGTTTCCTATTTAATCATGGGAATAGATCGCCTTATGCT
This sequence comes from Lissotriton helveticus, assembly GCF_964261635.1. Classification (NCBI taxonomy): domain Eukaryota; kingdom Metazoa; phylum Chordata; class Amphibia; order Caudata; family Salamandridae; genus Lissotriton; species Lissotriton helveticus. Next base: position 1,041,573,777 of record NC_136059.1, read on the forward strand.
TTCTATTAGGTGTTCTGGCACTATTTCGGCTGGTTCGCCACTGCGATCTCTGTTGCAGTTTTCACAATTTTTTGCAAATTTGTGATTATCTACGCTCATTCCCGGCCACCAGTATTCTGATTGTAATTCTGTCAGAGATTCCTTGATCTTTCGGTGCCCTAGACCTTCACCCATGTGTGCGTCTGCTATTAGCAAGACTCTCCTGTTCGTGTTTGGAATTACTCTATCCCCCACTCCAGGGATTCGAGCAAAAGGAACGGAGTTTGCATCGATTATGTATGTATAATTGAGTGGATAGTTCACGGGTAATGCTGCACAGTTGCCTTTTGAAGACGTTTTTACCACCAGCACGGTTTCCCCGTCTATGTATTTTTCTGAACGCTTTTTTGTGGCTTAGTTGCTTCCGCTGTGGCTGTCTCAGCCAATGAATTCCCTGCAGCGTGAACGCCATCACGCTGATGACTCTGTGTATGTATCACGTGAGTCTTTTGTAGTTCTTTCTTTACAAGAACTACTTGTTCCCAAAGCGATTTTTGCTTAATTGTGGCACCTGTGTCATCTTTGTAACCGTTTTCAACCCATTTCTGCAAGTCTTCATTGTATGATTTGACGCAGGAATGCGAATCGCACACTATTAGTGTCGGGAATTCGCGATCGGCAATGTCGAGCGCCATATTTAAAGCTATTAATTCAGTCTGTTGACCTGAATTGTCTTTTACAGATTGTGACATTGTTACCAGTGGTCTCAATTTACCTCCGCGCCACCGGCATTTGACAACCTCGCACGTAGCGTTATAAGCTTGTTTTCCCCAAACTGAGGGTTCTGCATAACTGTTTGTGTATATTACGGAGGCGTAAAGTTGTATCGGTAGAATGTCGTTAGGCAGAGGATATTCTTTTTCATATATTAGATATTTCAATTTTTTCATTTCCGGGTCAAAATAGTATTTCACTTTTTCTGTAGCATGAGAATTTTCCCATTGTATCTATTTTGGATCTAATACAATGGTAGTTAAATTACATGGGCTTGTTAATGCCTCGAAGGCTGATTCTGCTGTTAAAACAGTAATCCATCTGCCTTGGGCCTGGGCTCTTTCTTTTGCTACAGCTGTTTGAACCACATTTACAACATTTTTCGCAAGACTGAATGTTTTTTCAGCTTGTGTGTACAAGTGTGATTTGTATGCTATTGGTACATTTTCTCCCTCATTAGAGGTCAGGTACGTGAATCCGCATCTTCCTGGGATGACTCGGATTACAAGGTTGCGTGTATTATCGCGAGTTTGCAATTTTGTTTTTGCTAACATGTCTGTTTGCAAAGATCTCAAAATTTCTGTGTGTTTTTGAGTCCAATTGATTGGTTTAAAATCAGGTTTTATTAATTCATAGAGAGGTTTAACCCTCTCTGCATAATTTAGAATGTAAGTTCTTCCGAAATTCAGAAAACCTAGTATTGATTGTAAGTTCCTCAGCGTTTTTGGTGCTTGGAGTACAGCACACTTTTCTAAGAAGTTGTCTGCTAGGCCTTTGCCTTCACTTGATAATTCATATCCTAAAAACAGGACAGTCAGATGGGCAATTTGTGACTTTTTAAAGTTGAATTTGTAACCCTCTGCTGCGAACCCAAGTATTATGGTGTTCACTCTTTTCAAGTGAGTATCCAAGTCATCATCTGTCAGATAGATGCCATCGACATAAGATAATGCCTCATCATAATACATTTGTAGTTACTCTGTTACTCTTGCTGAGAGTAATCCTGGGCTGTTCTTGAACCCCTGTGGGAGTCGACAGAAATTTTTTCTGCGAGCCCATTATTGAGAAAGCGGTCAAATACCTGCTTTCAGGTGCAATGTTTTGACAAAAGAATCCATTAGAGATGTCTAATGTTGTTTTGTATTTTTTGCGCACAATGTTATTCATTAGTGCTGCACTGTGTGAGTTTTGTACTGCAAATGTCTTGCAACATGAATTAAGGTGTCTGTAGTCCAAAACTAGACGATATGAATCGTCTGGCTTGGAGACAGGAAACAAAGGATTGTTCATTTGTGAGGTGCATGTTTCAATCACCCCCTGGTATTCAAGTTGATCTAAAATCTCCCTGACCTGTTTTTTACCTTCTTGCTTAATTGGGTACTGCCTTTGTGCAGTTGGTTGACATTTTAATTGGATTTTGTGAGGAGGAGAGTCCTCATCCCATCCTACATGATTTTTATATAATGCAGGAGCTTGTGCTACTGCCCACTTTCTTGCAAGTGTATATTTGTTATGATTTGGAATGTGATTTGAGAAGGCAGGCATAATCATTTCTTCGCCATGAGGGCACTCCCTGACAAACTCTGGTGGCCAGTCCTTTTCAGCTAAAAGGATGTCATAGCCTTTGGAAAGGTTATCCCAAAATAGACCCCTTATTTTCCTAGTCTTATCTCCCTCTATACGTAGTGTTATCTCGTATATTTTATGAGGTTTGCTAACTCTGCTGTCTGCAGTTTCCACTTGAATGTATTCATTCGTGTCCTCTGTCTCCAGATGATTCATCAGGATCTTGCCAGCAATGGTCACTTCTGCTAAGCTGTCTAGCACTGTCTGGGCCCACTCTCCATTTTTCAACTGTGTCCTCAGTATCCTCGGCGTGTTTGACTATTTTAATGCTGGCTACCTTCTTTCTTGGAAATTTTAATTTTTTACTTTGATGAGCAGGTTACTTGTCTTTGGACTTGACGTGCTCTTCCCTTTGTTCTGACCATCCTCTTCTTTCCGATTTCTGCGAGGAAGTCTGAAAAGATCAAGAGGGACGTGTATCAATATCTTGATATCTATCAGGTTTCTTTAGATTATCCCTATTTCTAAGGTTGTATCTTTTCTCAGAGGGCTCCCTCTGGGGAGACTTGTGTCCTTGGTCCGGAGATCTTTCTCTGGAATGGAATCTTTTTTCTTTGGGAGTGGATTGTTTATTTCCATCCCAGCTCTTTTTTGGAGTGTTTAGATTATTTTTAATAAATATCTTTTCAGGATTTTCAGTTAGTTGGGGTTTTACTGGTTTCCCACCAAACTATTTCTTCCTAGTTCTTCCTAGGATTTTTCTATGATTCTGGCAAGTTCAAATGGTTGTTCTGCTATATCTGTTTCCTTCAATTTCTGGCGGATCGCCACAGATGCTGCTTCCCCTTTTATGTTGGCTAATAATATAGCCGAGACCTGCTTGAAGTCTTTTAGTAATTTCATACCCAGAGTTAAAGCAGGTTCTAGACTGTATTCATTTTGAATCTGTCTTAGCACATCGGGTATTACCGCCATGGACGGAACACCATGTGTTTTTGTGTAAATGGAAGCAAAGACTGTGCCCCAACTGTCACAGTCCTCCACATGTGGTGCGATCCCCATTGGAAGGCAGATAGTCAGGATTCTGTGTTTCTCAGTAGGGGTAGTATCCGGAAATGCCGCCTCTATTTGAGTGATTTTTTGTGCTAACCAGAATGGAATTTGTTCCCGTTTTATGGGTACTTTACCCAGACATGATTGTATGTTCTGTGGTGTTATTTTATTTGTATTCCCTTGATGAGGGGTCAGCTGTGAAATGTTAATAGCTGGTTGGACTGTTGAAGTCCGCATTACATATTGGACTAATTGTCTATGAATTTTAATCAGTTGCTTTAGCTGTGTTAAAAGTTCTAGTATTGACATTTTTTCAATGTCTGGATGTGGTGTGTAGCTGGCTAGAACCGGCCACGTTGCTCCTGGTCTACCTAGTGGACCGAGCCTGGTGATGTGATTATTATGTTTTAGGGCGCCATTAAACCAGAGCAGGTGCTCTTGGTATTTTAATGGGATTTACACCTCCTCGAAAGGAGTGTATTCATCCGGTGGTTCCTCTATTTTGTAATAGTGGAATTCGTGTGTGACAGCGTTTGCTGCTGGAAAGTTTATCCATGAATAGAATACCTCTGTCTGCCGATATTCATGTGCCTCAATTACGAATACAACTATACCACCTCTCGATGTTAGTCCATTCTCTATAAGTTTAAGAGTTATAGCTTTTCTTATGTTGACCGGAATGAGTATAGCATTCGGCTCGGTCTGCAGGAGACTAGTGTCATCCGCTAGGAGTCGAGCTGCTATTCTAGCTGCCTCCCTCTCTTCTTCACTTTCTGACATTTTTACTGACAGAAAGGTTTTTGTTGCAGATCAAGTTTCAAGAAAACAAAAATTAGGTGCACAATATTTTTGGAACACTGTATCCTTCAACGTTGACTAAACCAAAAACTATACATAGAAATCTCTTCCTACTAAGTTCCGGCGGATTTTTAACCTTTTACCCACTCCAGACGTCTTTTGGAGTATTTACGGGAAAAAGGGTCTGTGTGAAAAAGCACGACTGAGTTACTCTAACGTCTTGCGTTAGATTTATCGCCTTACCAAACGTTGGGCGTCATGTAGTGTAGTTCCTATATTCCCAATATGCTCTGCGCATTGGAATAATATATTCAGCAGTGTAGACGTAGGACTGAGGTTATCAAGGTCTCTACTGACTATATTAGACTTAAGGTTTGCCAGCTAGCTCAGAGGTCACTAGAAACTTTCTTGAATAAACGAGGAGGAGTTTAATCTCCCTGGATAGACAAGAAGGGATTAGCTTCTGACTACCATAAAACATGACAACTTTGCTCTCCCTGAATAAGAGTGTATCTCTAGAGTCGTGTGAAAACAAAAGACAGCTATTTCACTCAGTCAAGATGTGCGTACTTAGTTTCACCAGAATGCAGAAAAAAGAGAGACGGGCATTTTCAATAAAAGGTGTTATTTATTGAGCAGTCTTCTTCCTCATACAAGAGAAATGAATTGCCACGATTGTAATACTCATGGTAAAGTAAAGTGCGTACAGTAAAAGGAGGAGTATAAAATAATACTGTAAAAGCATTGATATGGTTTCTTAGCCATATGATACTTTAAAATAGATAAAATATATACATACATATATACATTGACTAATCGTACTCAACCGGTGCTTCTAAATACGCCTACCCCGGTGTACCTGACCTAAGCTTAATACATGGGAAGGAGTAAGTAAGTAGCAGTTTAAGTTAAGTTTGTTTTGCCAAGAATCTGACTCAAGAATTCTCTGTAAGGGTTTAGTCAGTTCCGTACCTGGGTAATAGAAAGCAGGAGGTCTGGTATCTCTCTCCCAGGACTCGATATCCCAGCAACCCGCAAGGGTAGGCTGGAAACGCCGGAGCTGTATTTCTCGGCAGGAGAAACGACAGCGTCTTTCTCAGCGCGTCAAGGAGGAGGGGCAGCGTCCGTGGGCTCTCGCATCAGCTGGGCTTTCGGAAGTAGATAGCTGCTCTGCTCCAGAATTACCACCGTGTGTTTGCTTAAGGCAACGTTGGTATATTTATACCTGAAAGGTGCCTGGGTTTGACGTAAGGTTGGACATAAGACGTCAATAAAGATGTCACTAAGAACTGGCCGTTCTTACAGTGCTTTACAGAAGTTCTAGGACGAAATCAAAACAATAGCAAGGGGGATTTCCCAGGTTGCTGGAGGCTTGGTTTTGTTTAGAGAACTCGGTGTGCTTTACTAGGGAGCCGGTGAAGTAGCCTTGCTTAATGTGACAGCATGTGCTATGACTGAATTATGGATATGATTATTATGCCGTTGTATGGATATTATTGAATATAGCCGGGCAAGGGCATAAAATAGGAATATCGATTCAGGTTTCCTAGATAACACACTACAAGGTACCGACGCGGTGCACTCGCGGCCGTTATATTCTTCCCAGTGAAGGTGTCGCTCGTGCGTGTGACGTCATCTACGCGTCCCGCATTCGGGTAGATGGGTAATGTAGTACGATCCCTTCAGTCAATGTGTCTTTACTGACTCTAATACTTAAACTATGAAGGATTTCGGTGATTTAGTTATGAGCAAAAGTACATCTCAAGAGACGACATTGATTGAAGAAACTCACGTCTTTCTCGGATATAGCCCATTAAATCCCTTCAATAGGGTCTTGAATCTATTAACTTTATTGGTAGCGTCTCAAGAACCAAATTTTGGCATTGGCTAAGAAAGGAATGTGCATCAAAAGAGATCATGATTAACAGATCTTGCGTCTTTCTCAGCTACACCCCTTTAGTCGGGTCTTGAATCTACTAGCTTTATTGACAACGTCTCGGGGACCGGTTTGTTATACACACAACTGATAAATATACATATCACAGTTGCGAGATGTTGTCTTAAAGCGACATCCAGGGAATTGCTTCATTTAACCCTATTTTATCAGATTTGAGCCTGAATACCCATTTCTGCTCGCATCTGAGCAGAAAGGCACTTATGTCTGTTATCTGAGGTGGAATCAATGGTTGATCTAATACTGTCCAGTGCAGGTCAGTGGGCAAATGTCCTACCTCCAAGAAATGGTTAGTTAATCTAGCATCCAGGGTATGCCCCGCTAGAAGCCTGGCTCTCAAGAGTCTACTTTTGACTCTTAGTTAAAGTCAACAATGTTCCAGCGCCGCAGCACTACTAGCAGCAAGTCCCCCGGAGTCAAAAGGCCCAAATTCACTCTTACCTGCACCAGCAGGCATGAAGAGGCTGTAGTTCATGAGTGAACTCCATCCCTGGGTGCTTGCAGGAGCTGCTGCTGAGTTCAGATAAGTTAGTTACACGTGGCCCAGGTAGCTACACTCAGTGGGTGCAGAGTCTCTCACTCACGGTTGTGTTTTCATAGTGACCGGAGACTCTCTGCGGCTATCTATGGCTCCTCTCGCTGGGTATGTGTCCGGTTCCTCTCCCAGTGGGGTGTTGGTTTTGACGATACTGTCTTGGGGCCCTCGCTTGGGTGATGGAGCACAGGTGCTCCCACGGCGACCTCGCTTCTCCAGCAGGCCGTGGCAGATCAGGTCGCAGTAGTTGATGCTCGGAGTGACCCCTCTGGCATACAGGTTCACTGCATCCCACAACACACGGTCTCCCGTCAGATCAATATGGTGAAATCCTTCACTGCGGCCCTTCCTGGCATATGGCATCGCTGCCCGGTACCTCACAAGGCTTTGGCTTTTACTTCACAGTAGTCTTTTCCATGGTGGACCCTCTTGGCATACAAAGTCAGTGACTGTACACTACACACAGGCTCCAGCTTGATCGGCACAGCGCAACACATAGGCTCAATTCATGCCGGCCTTCTTCTGGCATATGGGGGATGCCGATTTATCCTGTTCACAGACAATGACCTGATCAGTGCAACATCCATTTCCTCACACCTCGCACAATGAATCCACTCAACAGGGCTCACCACTGGTCCTCGCTCCCTCCAATGCTCTTCTCTTCCTCACAGTGGACGCAGGTTTTGGTAAGGGGCATGCTCTAGTGCTCCAGGCTCCAGGGCAGGTGGTCCTGGATGCCCTGGGTGATGTGCCCTCACCTAGCACAGAGACTAGCATATATTGGCCCCCAGTCCTGGTCACAGGCAGAGCTTCCCCTCGTCACACAGCTCGTCTAGCTGCTTGGCAGATTACCTTTTTTGTGGTCTCAAACGCCTCTTCTTATAGTCCATTTACAGACATCACATGTAATTTGGGGTCTGAGTCTTTGATGTTTTATGTTGAGGTTATGCTACTTTTGAAGTTTCCACTCCTCTGCTCCCTCTTTCTCTTGAAAGCAGTCTGTCATAGCAGGAGTCCCACAACAGAGGCCATGGGAGTGACCAGAGTTCACACTTGGATGGCACCCACAGTGATATGTTCATCAAAATGTTAGCCTAGGGCTCCTGAGTCTACTCCTAATGATTCTCCTATCAGACCCTGAGATGTGCCCAGGCCCTGTCCTCGTGAGCACCCTTTGAATTGTACAGGGGAGGCCTGGCTCTTCCCTCCCCAGTCTGTGTTCCACACAGCTTAGAGGAATGCAGCAACACAAAAATCTGTCTGGAAGTATTGCTCTACCTCCACTATATGTTCCACTATGCAGGCCTGGACCTCCCAAAATGGAACCCAGGGCTTTTCATGTATTCTACCATTCACAGACACACATGCACCCAGTGCATGTATACAGCATGCATGAACTTCAGAGTACTGTATCCTCCATGCACTGTACCACTCACAGACACACTTACATTCAGATGATGTATTTAACATACAAGCACTACACCCTTCATGTATTGTACAACTCCCAGGTACACATACACCCAACATGCATTTATACTGCACACACTCCACAGCTCTACATCCTTCAGTTGTTGTACCACTCGTAGGCACATATACACCTTGCACATGCATCCACTATCCCCGCACTATTCAGAATGCACTATCCCTGTATTATAAGGTCACAATGCACACATATAGCCAGAGCAGATTCACCACTTCTGCTCTGTGCAACACTTCACACCAAACTGGTGCATGCCAATGGAGAGTTGAGCACACAGCACAAAAACTTTAAAAATCGGTGAGCCTGTAGGCCTCACTACAGTGAACAGTACCTGTTCACTTCTACTACAGGTATGGTGCCACTGCCGTGCTGGTGCTACTAAACTTCAGGTGAAGGTGGAAGCCTTCCACCAGTATGAGGGAAGTGCTTTGGGTGTCCCTCCCAGTCCAACAAGATGGCAGTACGTGAGACAGGCCTATGTCAGGGCACATATGCAGGATCTGTGTTTGCTTCTGACAACAAAAATTAGCATTATCGATCTAGACTTTAATACGGTTTGGCATTCGGGGCAGGGGATCATGTCTATTGCTATGTAGAAGATTTTTCCACCCCAACAGTTAGCGACTCCCCTCTCACAAAAGAGAAGATGGCATTAAAGTGGCACCCCAGACCAACATTCCTCAGATCAGTTTTGGACTGGAAAAAGATAGTACAAGGACTGACCTGATGCTCCCTGGACTGCGCAAGGAGAGGGTTATCCAAGGCCTGGACTGCACCTGCTGCACCCAACGGACCCACAGAGAGGCCTGTACCTGCTGAGCCCACTTGTGGGAAAGAGCCCCACTTGTGGCAGGACGGAAGAAGTGGTTCCATGTTCTAGGTGGCCAGTCTCCTGGTAAGCTTCAGGGTCACCAAAAGCTTAAGGAACCTGCCCCAGTCGATAGTCCAGCTGCCAGAAATGCCTGGCCATCACTCGATGATGAAGTGCCTGCGGGGCTACTGAGTTCAGACCTTCCTGAGGTGCCCCGAAGCCCATGGGATCCATAGCCAAAGGCTAAGTGGAATCTGGTGCCCAAAAAAGGTTTCCTTACCTGTAAACAACTGGTGATCCTGCTATAACTGGGAGACCAGTTGATGAGTGGCTACTGGACCTGCACTGGACTCCTCTTCTGGAAGTGTAGCCGGAGATGACCCCTGAAGTTCATGGACCCCAAGGTGGCCCCAGAAAACTCATAGCATCCCTTCAGCATCCTTCATCCCCATCACCAGAACCACTTCTTGGTTGGACCGCTTTAACCCCTTCGGCGCTGATGACGAGCTGAGGTCGTCATCAGTTGCGCCGCTCGCACGCTGATGATGAGCTGAGCTCGTCATCTAACGCGGCTTTTTGAAAAAAGCAGCGTAGCGCGAAAATCGCCGCAGCGCGCATGCGGTTAAAGGAAAAAAGTACACTGAGGACCCAAAGTGCTCTGACTATGACTGCTGACTACGACAGGTAAACTGTCCCCCTGGATTTCAGTGGTATCGATGACCGGCCCAAGCCATTGTGACTAGTTCAAGAGGATTCAAAAAGACGTTTTAGCCTGTTGCCTACAATGATTTATTGCATCCAACAGCAACAAATTAAAGTTAAACTATTTTACTTACCTTTGAAAATGATATCTCTGGTTCCCCTGAATAGATTTTTGCTGGTTTGGTGTCTAACTAAAGATACAATTAAACTCTATTTCTATTTTATTGCATCATGTTTCTTACGTACCTGTTGTCTTAAAACGTGTAAATGTTTTCAATAAGCCTGACTTCTCTATGCCACAGCTACCCAGGGCTGAGCTATGGGATTTGTTTTTGTTAAAGAATCTGACTTGACGAGGTAGAGATTCTAACATTATTACAGGGTGAGGTCTCACAATCACATAATATTCCACTTTCCTACACCTTCCTACTACATTTCACCTATAAGAAATAACCCATACAATTTTTGGGAATAAGGGGGATGCACAAATGTTTATTCTGCAGGCTGGATAGCAAGAAATACTAAACTTTTCATACCACAAAAGCTTGTCTTTTCAGAAAAACTATGCGAAAAGAAATGTTTCACTTATTTTGCATATAACAATAACACATTTTACATGTTTATCCGATGATAGACACTTATGTAAAATTGTCTCTACTTTTTTTATTCAAAAACATCAAAATAACTTAATACAAACTGACAAATCCCTCAAAGGGAGCCAAATTGAAAACCCCACAATTCTCTATCTCACATAGGCCTATTTGAAAGTAACATTCAGCAGGTACATTCCTAATTAAATAGAAATCTTATTCCTTTCATTATTACTTTGCTCACACTTGAATTTGAAATGTCTCAGGAAACTGTAATTTACCATAAAATGAACGCAAAATAAGCCCAGGAATACACAATTTGGCCTGAACGGTGATTTATTGCCTCTGTAGTTTTTGTTCTTCAGCTTCACCCATTAGCTCTTGTTTCTCAACCTGTCCATCACTCTGCTCCTAGGCATCCCAAATTAAACAAAATTTAAATGAGATGTATTTTAACATTATATAAATTATAGAATCAGATTAATGACATTATTCATGCTGAGGGATTTTATAATTAGCAAATGTTTGAAGCCATGCACAAGTTATCTAGCAATAACACCTCGAGAAATGGCTATGCCCTTGGACTGTGGAATACCGTTTTATGAAAATTCCTGTTTGGTAAACTGAAAAGCTAGCACTCTACTGCTTTTTGTAAGACGCACAAATCCAAGGATTGAACATTAAATATTTAAAGTAGAGGAGGTGTTATTTGTTAGGCTACTGATAAAAAGGCATAAAATGAGTTGCACTGTAGGATACTTTTTTTCTAAGCCTTTCTTTGTTTGAAATGCTTTTCAGTTTCGAGTTTTATATATTTATCAATTCTTTATCTGGGATTGTATGTTGTCTTAGTTTCACCATAGGCCTTTTTAGACTTCGTATGAATAACATTAAAATATTGGTACAGAGAGTTCACTTGTCTAATAGAAAAAGGAAATTCAAACCATGGGTGCAAACAGATGTGAATCAACGTGTTCTGTATTCTTATACAAAGTTATGTGCTTAAAATGTTTTTCAAAAGGACTGTCTTTGTCCAGTCACAGTTGGAGAGAAGCAGCTTTATGAGCACAGTATGCTATGTCCCCTTGGTTTATTTTAACAATGACAATGATAATTATACTGGATAATAGAATTTGGCTAGGTCTATATATACAGGGGCAGATTTATGAGGCCCTTGCGCCACGTTTACGCCGCTGTTGCGTCACGCAAGGCGGCGTAAACGTGGCGCATCCCTACGAACGATTTACAACGTGACGCATCTAGGCAGATGCGTCACGTTGTAAAGCCCTGCGCCGCTTGTGGGCGTTCCGGCGCAGGGGGGCGTTCCGGGGCAGGTGCGCCTCGCAAAAGTGGCTGAGTGAAATCTATGAGATTTCACTCAGTCACTTTCAGGCCAATGCTGCGTCAAAAGCCTGCGCCTGCTTGAAGCAGGCGTAGGTCTTGACGCAGCATTGTTAAGATGGGCACCCCCGAGCCTTGCTGGAGCTGCGTCGCGCTTGCGACGCAACTCCAGCAATGCGCCACCTTTACGGCACAGATGCGTCACGCATCTGTGCCGTTTTTGCCCCATGGTGCGCCGCATCATAAATGCGGCGCACCATGGGTGGCAGAGCAGTGGCGCACTGTGGCGCATGTTAACTGGCGCATCCCTGGGGATGCGCCAGTTAACATAAATCTGCCCCACAGTGTCCATGACAAATAGATAGGAACACAGCTCGCAGAAACAAATGACTGCGCACTGGAAACGTACAAACATGTACTCTAGACACCCAGAGTTTAGGGAGGAAGAGGTGGAGTGGGAAGGGACAGGAAATGGGTGAGGTTATGGAGGTCAAAGGGTTAAAGAGGGTAGTTGGCTATGTATATACTGTACTAAGTTTAGGTATAGTGTGCACACAGTCCGGTGGATCCCCAAAGGTTTACAGAGGTTAAAGTAGATATTACCTTACTCTCTATTTGCGGAAGTGTGGGCGAGCAGTAAGGCTTTATCAGAGGGTAGTGTTAAGCATTTATTGTACTCACTCAGGCAAGAAATTATTTCACACACTCAAAGACTGAACTCTGACCAATTGTTTTCTATAAAAATATTTCTTTGTTGAATTGTATTTTTAGAACCAAGCCATACTTAGTGCAGGTAAGTAACATAGTATTTTTCTGGTATAATACAGATGAATACAGTAGAATGCAGTTACAAGTAGGTCAAATGTTCAGAAACAGTAAAAATTACTTTTCAGTTACTTTGCAACTACTTTGTGAATACTTTATGGATCGCTTTTCTGATTACTTTTTATACTCAGTGTGATGTGCCTAGATATCACACTGGGAAACTTCCTAGATAAAAGGTAAGTCAGTCAGTTTTTGTAAACACACAGTTTCTTAGATTCTCATACAATTTCCAACTCCACACTTACAACTTTTTTCACAGAAAAGAAGTCAATGCAATCCTAAGGGAGGAAATGAAGTTATCGGCTTACAGGTAAGTACTTGGTTGTGGCAGTTGAGTTTCTGGGGTTAGAACCATGGTTCCCCCAGGGTCAAGGATGCACTCCAAGAACACCCTCAGTGGCAGTAGGGTGGCCCGGTGCAGAGTGCAGAGGCCCAATGTTATCCAATAGGGGATAGGTGGCCTCCGGCTGGTGGCCGCTCATGGTCACGTCACTTAGATGTGAGAGCATAGCTCATGGGGTTTAGTTCATGGCAAAGGGGGATCCAAGTTACCACACAAGGTGTACCTACAGCGGCACAGGGGCGGGTGGGTGTAGGGTGCTGGATCGACATCAGGAGCCCTGTTGGTTTCATTGGGGAAGCTACGGTCAAAACAAGCACTGCAGGCTTGGGCACGAAGATCTTCTGGAGGTGACTCCCAATTGGAGAGGTAAGTTGGGATGTCGTGGGATGCTTGGACACCGTTGGTTGGGCCACCCTAGGCTGTGGGGCATCGGATGCAGGGCTGTCTTTTGGCATTGGGTTTTCCTTACTGTCTTGGGTCGTGGTTGGGGGATGCTCCAGATAGGGGCTGCAGGTGTTGTGGGGAGACATGAGGTAGATCAAGGATCACCAGATCCCAGATTAGGATCACTGGGGAGACCTCTTTGGGGTGTTGGGCCATTCGAACTCTGCACATGGACGTCAGGTGCAGACTTGAGGACTTGGCTTGAGCCAGAGTCTGTTGGTGAGCAAATCAGGTGCTCACAGTAGACAAAGTCCTGTTAGGGAAGGCAGGGGCGGGTGCTCTGGGTCCTGGGGGGCTGCAAGACACACTGGTATTCTGCTGGAGCAAGTCAAAGTCAGTACAATAGGACTGGGGCGAAGTCAGTGGGTGTCCTCCTCTTCTTCCATCAGCACCGCTCTTAGGTTGTTCTTCTTTTTTCTTCTTGTCTGAGGAAGCAAGGTTTACGGTTGTCCCCCTAAATACTACATTTAGGGGTGTTTCAGGTAGGTACAGGCTGGGACCGTTGGGTTCCTTCCTTGGAGTGGGTACACCCCCTTTTGCCACCCTCCAGTGGGAGAGGGCATAAGCCTCACTCTGGTTGGCTGGGTACCCCCATGTTCAAGATGGTGGGGACTGAGAGTTGTGCTTTGCCTTGCCTCCCCACCCTGAGGAGTGGTTTGGCGAAGGTGGGTACACCTCTCCTATCTTGGTTTCCCGGCCGATTCTCCCGCCCAAAGTGGGGGTCAGAAACTATTGGGGCAGGTGATGGAAGCAGCAAATGGCTTGGTCAGCTCACCGACACGGCACGCCTTTGAATCTTCCCCTTCGTGGACCCTGCCCATCAGCCGTGATGGGGCTGTGGGGCCGCGTAGGGGGGTTTCGAGCGACGATATCAAGGGAAATTATTTCTTTTTCCCTTGGCATCGTCCCTCGAAGTACCCACCCACCCGGCCCCACTGCCCCACCACGGTTATCTGCACAGACCGCGGCTGCTGCCCATCCTGGGGGAGGAGGCTTTGCTCCTCTGCTCAGGATGTGCTTTGTTTCAGGACCCCGAGAGCGGGAGTCTCTTGACCCAGGGGTCCGGAAACATGTCTGGGGATGGCAGCTGGCGAGGAGACAGTCAACCAGGTCACTAGAGTCTGGTTGTTTCTCAGGGGCATCTCTAAGATGCCCTCTGAGTGTTTTTTGCATTAAATCCCACACTAGCATAAGTGTCGGTTTCATGTGCTGAGACGTTTGATATCAAACTTCTCAGTTTCCAGTAAAGCCATTATGGTGCTGTGGAGTTCGTAATGACAAACTCCGAGACCATATACTCTTTATGGCTTTACAGCTCTTACAATGTCTAAGAATGGACTTAGACACTGTAGAAGTACAGGGCCCATGCACATGTACCCTCACCAGTGGCATAGTGCTCCCATCTAGAGGGTTGGGGCTGACCTATGCCGTAGGTAGTGGGTTGTAGGGATGGCACACAGGTATTGTTGCCATTGACGACTCTTCACTTTGCTCTACACCAAAACACTCAGTTTGCAAAGGCAGTTTGGGCGTGTCAGGGTACAGGGCCTTCAAGGGTGGCACAATATGTGCTGCAGCCTTTAGTGGTCTTCCCTGGTCACAGAGCCCTTGGTACCTATAGTACCTTTTACGAGGGACTTATATGTGGCCAGAGAGTTGCCAATCGGGTGTGCAACAGTACGGTTTTGGGGAAAGAACATAGGCCCTGGGTACCTGACTGGCAGGAACCCAGGGCACACTTATTCAAAAGAGCACCAACATCAGGCAAAAAGTGGGGGGCAACCATGCAAAAAGGGGCACTTTCCTACAGTAGTGTCATGAACAGTGGCAGGATCAATTAAAGCAAGTGTACAGGTGGTGTACATATGTATTCATTTCATGGACTCTGTATCTGAATAAATTGCTCCCAAGGAAGAAGTTAGTAAAGCTGGCCTACATAATTGGGCACAAACGGAATGTATTTTAAACTAGTTAAGGCGTTATAACCCCTGCTGTATCCAACAAGTGAGAGGGGTCAGTTAATGTACTTGCGGGAGTGAGTTGCTGCTGAGCTTTGCATGTAACATGAAGGTCAGACTTGTATTTAATGGATTAATGAATCTCCACATTAGCAAATACAATGGGTACTGCACCAGGCAGAAGTTCATGTAGATTAGAGTTAAGAGAAGAGCTTTGAGACCTGGAAAAGGAGTGGAGAACAGCAAAGGTGAAACGGGAAGAGAAATCAGGGGGATAGGTAGGCCTATGCAGCCCAAGGAGGGCCCCCAAGCCATTAAGGAGGCCCCTTCAGCACAAGGTCAATGAATATCTGTGAAAAAGGGGAGACTCTGGCCCCTGATTACAGTCTGCGGGAGGGGGGTAATTTTGTGCTATGCCACTGAGAGAAATTATGATAATTGGGAATGAGAGAGAGGGGGACAGAGAAGGGGCGTGAGATAGACACGAAGCACGGAAAAAGTAAGGAAGTAACAAAAAAGTGAGAAAAAATAACGAGTAAAAGATAGAAAGAGGGACAAGGAAGAAGGAGGTCACTCAAAGCCTCCAGAGCCGGTCAGCAACAACACCATGGTATTTTTATGAAGGCCTCTTCAAAACTGTCTGGAAAAATGTTCATTAATAAGTCCTGCAAAATACAACATGTGGACCTTTAAAATAGTATTAGGAGATTTACCCCTCCACTCTAACATCCTCTTTCTGAACACGTGTAGGAAAGGTTTGACACAGTCACTTGACTCACCAGGTGCCTTAGAATTAGGGTTAACAAAGAGGGGGCTGCTGAACTGTTCCTATGGAGGGATAGACGAGTTTTAACTGGCGTGACCAATGGTGTTCGTGTGACACCCTGGGGCATCCATTATGTCGGATGGATTTGCCTCACACACCCAGAAGGGTGTCATGCTTCATCATCGGCGTATGCTCCTCGTCGGGGAGGCGGTGCAATCCCCGACGGGCTCACCTCAAAGAGGGGCGCTTTGGCGGAGATCTTTTTATCCGACAGCCTTTTGATGAAGTGGGGGTGTGTGGGCGAGATGGTATAGTGATGTGCTAAGGAGGTTAAAATGTAGCAAGGGGTACCGGAATTCACTTTATTCTGGGGGTCCCCTGGCTGCAGTTAAAAGGTGGGACTAGCTCGCTAGGTGTCAACAGGTCAATGCTTGTGATCCTAGAGGAGACTAGAAGTGAAGGTGGTCGACATGTTTCTCGCACTGTGTCTAGTTACACGCGATTCATCAGGACCTTTAATAAAAGTGAAGAAGGGGGGAGGAACGGGAATAACATGCTAGTATCATGTATGTGGTGTAAGTTACCTCTGTGGATATTCCTATGCCTATACATAGAGAAAAAAATATAAGGAAACAAAGGTTAAAGCATAATTGCGTAAAACCAACATAAGTCACATTATTGCCAGGTCATTGGAAAGGTGGTGGCATGCTGGCGCTGTTGTGAACTAGAGTGCACAACTACTGCATACCTATATACGTGGAGCGTGCAGAGTGCTTTATTGAGTGCACACAAACCACTGTATATGTGAATGAAACTGTGGTGTGAAGGAGTGATGTTAAAAACAAGGATTTAAAAATGCAGCAAAAAACTGGGAGCGGTGAGACTCCCATCAATTAACATTTGATCAGCAATTCTGTTGGTGGGGGCACCAGGTAAGGCTTACTATGGTTACACACAATCCAACCAGAGAAATAGATAAACATCCATATAACTCACTCATGCCGTGACTGTTATTAGCGCTGTAAGGATACAGCGCATGTCCCCTTCTTACCTAGTAGTTAAGGATTAATTGCCACATGAGGGATCGGCGGGGTCGAACAACAGGGATGAGCCCATTAAGTATAGCTGGAAGGGAGACGGGGGAGAGAGACACTGGTATGAGCATGGTAATAGCGCTCCCTCTATCCTGCTTCAAGGCTCAAGGCTAAGCCACTCACCTCCAATCTCCAGTGTCCGCGTGGGGAGACCTACCCATGTCCGCCGAGCTCGAGTAGATGAGGGAGCTCGGCGGTCAGTGTGTTTTATCCCGGAGACCGGGCGCGCTGTCAGGGACGTGGCGTCGCCTATTCTGCAAGGTCATGTGATTCCACCTTGTATTCTGGCGGCCATCTTTAAATGGTCAAAATGCCCTTTCGAGCGCTGGCTGCTAGGGTTTGTTGTCCCCTATGTTTGAATGGTGAGGGGCCCTAGTGTAGGGGGGTTTTGG
Organism: Lissotriton helveticus; assembly: GCF_964261635.1. Taxonomy (NCBI): domain Eukaryota; kingdom Metazoa; phylum Chordata; class Amphibia; order Caudata; family Salamandridae; genus Lissotriton; species Lissotriton helveticus. The sequence continues at coordinate 1,041,591,182 of NC_136059.1, forward strand.
AAAAAGGGATTAAGAAGATTGAGGGCCGCCTCTTGAGTGATAGACCCGGGGTACTCTTCTCTGTAGGGTTGCGTTATAGCCCCCTTGTTATCCGGCGGCCATCTTAGAATGGTCAAGGGTCGCGCTGGAGCACTGGCTCCTAGGGTAAGTTATCCCCTATGGCTAGTGGTAAGGGGCCAAGCTGTCGGGGGTTCATGGCGCTATGCAGGGTGAGAGCAACCCCATGAGTATAATAAACGGGGAGTTTCCCGTTTATATGTAGGGCCTAAAATAACTACGGCTGCCCCAGTGTCCACTTACAGGCCATGCTGTGGAGGACAACCCCGCGGCTCGCGGTAAGGATGGTCTTGGCCTTATTGTGTGTACAAAAAGTTTTATCAATGACCCTGATGTCAGTTCCAAGGGTGGGGGCCCTATAAAGGAGGGTAAGTAGCTCTTTTGTGGCAGAACAAGGCCAGGGGGGGGTGGTATAAGGGCCATTTGTTATCCTGCAAGTTAAGTGGCCCTAGAATTAGGGTTCACAGTGGGGTATTTACATTTTCTGGATCCTCTCTTGTTTGTATTCAATATTAGAAAGCTCATAAGGATAATGAACTTACTGCAGGGCTCTGTGTCTAAATGTCAGGCGACCAATAACAATAAGAAAGTAGCTTAGTGCACAATACATAAGCTGCTAACACTTGAGGAAAAGTGTTTTTTCTGATTGGCATCATCTGTACCAGGACTCCATTGTTTTTTCATTGCCATCTCGTGTCAAACACTTCCACACGACCCACCTGGTCATTTCTGCTGATGCCTGAGGAAAATCTAAACTGACCCGACAAAAACCATCTTGCAGCCTGCATTTCTGCCCAGGAATTGTCACACACCCAACCCCCTGTTCTTTGCAGTTCAACAGAAAGCCATGAGACGCCCACACCCTGTGTAAATAAGCTTGTTTTCCATCTCCTGCTCCCAGCCTGGTAAACATCCTTGACACCGTGATCAGGTTATCCAGACAATGGTCTGACTGTTGGGCCCTGATCAGGGTGATTAAACAATGACTGAAGGACCGGGCTTTGATCAAGGCAATTGAACAAAGACCTGAAAAACTGGGCCTTGATCAAAGCCGAGTGAACAATGATCTGTGTACCAAGCCTTGACCAGGTCACTAACTACAAACATCGTCTGGATCTGGTTATCAACTGTAAACACTGCCCTGATTAAACAATGGTCTAACAGCCAAAAGACTGGGATGAAAAATGTATAAAAGGCTTGTAAGCTACAGAGTGAAGTAGCAGCCTCCTGGGTTTTGTCTCTGACTAGCTTGCTCTGTTCCAAAGCCCGGGCTATTGAAATAAATCTGGGTTCCTCCTGCAGACGAAGGCTCCTGTGTCTTCTTTTACTAAGTGTGGAAGGTATGGAAGATTTAGGCGGTTCCCCTGCCGTCGAGACCCAGTAAGTGGGTTATCGCGGTTCTTCAAATGCGCCTGATCAGGGACTCCACGAGCACGAAGGTCAGGCCCAGTGGATGTGAGGAGGTGCACAGAGAGACTCCGACGGAGGCGCCCTACCTGAGGGAATCTTGTATTCTGGTAGACCGAACGACTCGCCCGCTGTCCCTCCACACCCGTTCTGTGCCACATAACCGCGTTCTCATTGGAGTCCCCTAGCAAATAATTTCTGGAGCAGGACACAGCCCTACGTCTGCAGAAGATAACTACTCCTGTAAGGTAAGGGTGAACTGATCATCCACCAAGTCTGTATGATTCTGTTATTGACTGTCGCAAAAGCCAAGTTGTTATTGACTTTTGCCAAAGCCAAGCAAGCGAGGTGAAGTTTTAAAAACCCGCTGGTGTCTGTTCTGTATGATTCTGCTGTTATTGACTTTTGCAAAAGCCATGGAAGCGAGGTTAATTTTTAAAACCCGCTGGTGTCTGTTATCTGTTTTTAAGCATGCCAGTCAGTAGTAAGTTCAAGAGATTATGTTGTTGTTTGTGAATGCAGGACTCCCAGCTGGAGGCGGCCTGTCCGCTTCCTCCAGAAGGGATCCCTGGCCGTACAATGTATGTTAAACATGGCCCTTCTGCCATAATGTTTTCCTCATTCTGGGTAAAATATACAAAAAAGTGACGCGGAATTACAGTGGCCACTTTATGGCTCCTTTAATTCCCAAGTTCTCGCCAACTTAGAGGAAGAATTAATGAAAACAAAAATGCGCCTGTCTATGTTTAAATCTGTCCGATTTTGGAGGAAAGAGCTAGAGCAGAGAGCTAGAAAACAGAAGGCTCAAGAAAGAAAACAGGAACGTATGTCAATGGTCGACCACGCCAGAGAAAATTTACAAAATCAAATGACAAAATCAGTAGAAATAGCCGATAGGGAGCATGGGGCACGGTTACAAAAATGTTATCCAGCTCATGAGGAGAAATGAAAGGGCCATGTGGAAGGGGGAGAAGAAGGTGATTCCTTGCCTGATGCCATGCTAGAAAGCCTTCCTGCATATGCCCCAATGTACCCTGCCCTGACGCCTCACACCCCGCATGTCCCCCGCCACCGCCCACTCCTGCCCCCACTGCCCCTCCTACTGTTCTCCCTGTCCCACCGACCCTCCCGACTTTTTCTATGACACCAACCACGCCCGTTAACCCTGTCCTCGCTGCGGGAATGACAACAAGTCTCCATCCGCCCAACCCCTGCGGCCTTACCCCTACCCGCCCTTTTCCTACTTCCCCGTGGTCTACAGTTAAGCAGGATTTATATAAATTGTTGAATTCCCCCCGACTGGCCTCCTTGCGCCCTGCAGTCAGCTTTTCATCCCTTCGGGAAAATGACCTGCAGAGGCAACAGTGTGAATATTGGACAAATAACGGGAATATTTATACCTTCAAAGAAATATGGTCCACCTTTTCTCAGTGGACGATTATGAAACAGACCACCTGGGCTGAATATATGTGTACTTTGGTCATGCAAAAATTTGAGAATGCGCTTATGCAGATACCCGCCAGATTAATGGACCTTAGCTCACAAAGAAAAAGAGGCGAAGTTCAGGGAGAGGGGATGTTTGGTGCTATGTCTGCTTTAATGGCTTACCGTGATATGACAGCTTTTCTCAACACCCCTCTGGAAACAGCTATGCCAATGAGAGAGGCGGCCCCTGTCTTTGTTAACGCACTTACCGATGCCCAAAATAATGGCAGAGTGGCTGTTGAAGCTCACTGGTGCAGGCTTTGGGTTCATGTTCGTTGGAAAAGGTAAGAAGTAATGAAGTTAAAAGGACAATTACCAGATCCCCGGAAGAATCCGCCTGCCTTTTACAGAGAATTAGGTCAGATTATATCTGCAAGTACTCTCGTTCTTGAGGATATAGATTTACTTTTTGGTACTGTTGTCCCCACTGAAATTTGGGACAATATTCAACATACTGACGATGAAGTAGCGTTGGGAGGTAAATGGGCTGACCTAGAGGCTATGTAAGAAGCAAGGGTAGGAGGGACTAAACCAGAAGCTGCCATCCTGACTTTGCCCGGTAAAATAATGACGTTTATGAAAACACTTTTGCCGGAAACTGTCATTAACTGGGATAAAATAAACACCTGCAGGCAGCGAAAAGATGAGAATGTGGCTGACTTCTTTACCCGTTTTGAGACAGAATACAAGGGACACAGTGGTTTGGATCCCCGGACCCCAGGTTCTGGCCCAGTATTTGTCAATAATTTTGTCAGCAACTTGCTTCCTGAGATCCCTGCCAGGCTTAAGAAAGTTGAAAGTACGTGGTTTGCCCAAACTATGACTGGTATCTTGGCTATGGCACAATATCATGAAAATAGGGAGAATGAAGATAGAGACAGGGAAAGTAAGAAGGTTAGGGATCATAAGACTAAGGCACTTCTGCAGCAGGCTTACCCTCCCCGAGGTCCCGATGCCCGTGGGAATTTTAGACCCCAACTCCAACCCCGTCCGAGGGCTCGCCAGTCTACCCCCTCCAGCCCTCAACGTATGGGAGCCCTCCAAACAGATCAGTGTGCTTATTGTAAGAGGGACGGCCATTGGATAGATGAGTGTCCAGTGTTAACTGAAAACATCCGAACAGGGAAGACTCGGCCCCGCACTCCTAGGGAAGCGAGGCCGACTAGGGACAATGGACCGCCCCATCCGCAGGATAAAGAACGTAGGCCCAGGGATGACGCTCCCATCCGGCAACGCCCGGCCAATAGGTTTGATGGAAACGAAGCAACATGCACTTATTACAATGTTGATTATGATGAAGTTGATGAGACAGGGTCCTACCAAGCATAGGACAGCCAGGAAAGGGGTATTACCAGAGTGCAAATTCAAGTGGATCAAAGGGGCCCATATGTTCATATGTCAGTTGTGGGGAATGATCACAATTTTCTTTTGGATACTGGGGCCACCAGGTCTTCTATTGCACGTCTGTCAGTCCCGGAGGCACCCCTTTCTGGCAATATGAATGTCTCCGTGGGTTTTGCAGGAACACCCTTGACCAGCCCTGTTTCTGAACCCCTCCCTCTCGATATTGGCCCTGCACATATTGACACTCCCTTTGTCCTTACTACAGGTTGCAGTGAAAACTTGTTAGGCATGGATTTACTGAAAGCTCTGTATGCAACCATATCATGTAGTCCCCAAGGTGTATCCCTAACAATTTCTCCCACCGCAGCTTCCTACATGTATCTGTCAGGTCCCTTCCCACCAGAGTTGCAGTCCTTACCTCCCTCTGGGCATCATCAGACACTGATGTAGGGTGTCTCAACATACCCCCTCATGTGGTACGCATCCAGCCAGGTGCACTTCTCCCCCGCCTCCGGCAGTATCGACTACCGGCGGAAGGAGAAATGGCCCTTTTGACAATAACATCTGAATTAATGGACAAGGGCGTAGTGGAGGAGATACATGACAATATCTGTAACAGTCCGATTATTCCTGTTCTTAAAAAGACCAATGGAAATGCTCTCTTCCCTAAAATATACCGATTTGTGATCGACCTGAGAGCCCTTAACAAAATAACAATCTCCCAATATCCGGTTGTCCCCACATTACAGCTCTCTTAACGATGGTCCCTTCTGACGTCACGCACTTCTCTGTCATAGACCTGAAGAATGCTTTTTTCAGCATTCCTATACATCCTGACAGCAGATTTTGATTTGGTTACTCCCTTGGTGGGCGGAGCTTTAGATTCTGCCACGCCCCTCAAGGTTTCACCGAGAGCCCCAGTATCTACAGTCATGCCCTAAAAAGTCAATTAGATTCCTTGGAACTCCCTGATAATTCCACACTATTACAATATGTAGATGACCTCCTCATTGCTGCAAATTCTGCACCAACATGTAAAGAAGCTACTCTCTGTCTGTTACGCCACCTTGCCCTCCATAACCACAAAGTCTCTTTGAAAAAGCTTCAGTTTTGTCAAGAGAAGGTGACCTACTTGGGTCATCTCCTCTCGAAGGAGGGAAGGCAGCTCACCGCTGATCGTGTAGCCATTTTCAATGCTATGACGACCCCACGAACACAAAAGCAGATGCAAGCCTTCATAGGCCTAACCTCATACTGTAGACAGTGGATTTCTAATTTTTCGGTCATGGTGAAACCTCTTGCCCTCACCACTAAGGACATAGCAGACATTTCCTTTCCATGGACTACAGAGCATGCGCAGGCCTTCCAAGATTTGAAGAGGGCCCTGTGTACTGCTCCAGTCCTCAGTACTTCTGACTATAGCAAATAATTTTTTCTTTTTGTACATGAGACAGACGGCTGTGCATGCGCTGTCTTGACCCAGATGTTTGGAGGTCACTAACAGCCACTATTTTTCAGCCACCTTAGATCCTGTTGCAAGGGCTCTTCCAGGATGCCTACGGGCGACCGCTGCGGCCGCCCTCATGGTCCGTCAGAGTGCGGCAATCGTCATGAACTCCCCCCTGACTCTGATGGTCCCCCATTCTGTAGATACCCTCCTTAATAACACCAAGACACAGTACCTCACTAGCGCACGACTCACAGGATATGAACTGACACTCTTTGCCAGGCACATCAACATCAAAAGATGCACTGTACTGAACCCCGCCACATTACTCCCACTGGATACTCAGGATGCCCGCTTAGACCCACATGACTACATATTAAGGACAGAGGAGGAGACAAAGGAACGGGTTGACTTACAGGATACCCCGATAGCAGAACCAGAAGGTACATTGTATGTGGACGGATCATGTCTCAGAGGGCCAGATGGTAACACCTCAGCCGCCTACGCCCTCACGACATTGGGGCAAGTATTAGAAACAGCTCAGATTCCGCAGTGCTCTGCTCAGGCAGCAGAATTAGTGGCCTCACTAGAGCCTGTGAGATAAGCAAGGGAATAACAGTAAATATCTATACTGACAGTCAGTATTCCTTTGGGGTGGCCCACAACTTCGGGAGATTGTGGAAAGAAAGGAATTTCCTTACTTCCCATGGGACCAAGATCCAACATGGCCCCCTAATTCACAGACTGTTAGACTCCCTGACACTCCCCAGAAAGGTGGCCATTATAAAATGTAAGGCCCATATGAAAGTGACAGATGATATTGGGAAAGGCAATGCCCTGGCTGACCAGACGGCCAGACAAACAGCTCTTAGGAAAAGAGAAGGAATGTATGTAGGAGGTCCCGCTAGGTGGGTTACAGATGAGGGCATGGTTGAAAACACAGTACAAAGGGTGATTGATATTCAGTCCCATGCTACTTCTATGAAAAGACAATGGATGTTACCTGACAGTCACGTGCCACCAGTAGTTACGATGGCCCATGGTCCTGCTCACATTAGTGCAAAAGGGATATGAAAGCTGTTGGAACCTACGTGGTACAACTCTAAGATACAATAACATGCAGAAAAGCTGGTTAATACATGCATGATTTGCCTAATATATAACCCAGGAAAAGGCACAGTTACTCCTACCTTCCCTTTTGAAGTCCTCCAAATGTATTACATCCAGATGGACAGATGTAACAATCTAAAATATGTCCTGGTGGTGGTCTGTACCTACAGTCGATGGGTGGAGGCCTACCCCGTCAAAGACTGCACCGCTATCACTACCGCCAAAGTGCTATTAAAAGAATACCTCCCACGATTCGGTTTGCCCCGCTTGGTCTGGAGTGACAACGGGACCCACTTTACAGCCCAAACTATGCAATATGTCTGTACAGCATTGGGTATAAAACAGCAATTTCATGCAGCTAACCACCCCCAGTCAGCAGGTCTAGTAGAGGAGTACAATGGCATCCTAAAAACTAAAATGGCCAAAATAGTAGCCGAGACAGGTGTCACTTGGGTTGATGCTCTGCCCCTAGCCCTACTGTCTACAAGAACAATGGCACACACCCGGATAGGGCTATCCCCCCACAAGATCATGTTCCGGAGGCCTGCCAATGTCTGGGGTGTCCCACGGCCTAAGGAACTGTCTGATGTTGAATACCCTGTATTAACTGATTATCTGTACAGTCTAACTAATACCTTTATCACCAGGTGCACAAGGCCATACCTGACAAAACGAGAGCCCAGTTCACGTTATCCAACCTGGAGAATATGTCCTGATCCAGAGCTTTCAACGGACTAAGAGCCTCGAGCCCCGCTGGACACAGCCCCGTCAGGTGTTACTGGCCACCCGCACTGCTGTGAAAGTAGAAGGCCAGAAGAATTGGATGCATTCATCGCAGTGCAGGTGTGTGCCTCTGCCCCTCCCTTATGTTCAGTGGGTGAGGGAAGGACTAGGAGACTCAGAAACAGAAACAGTCCCGACGTTTTTCCCGGTCAGCGATGCCAGACTGCATTCTACATCTACAGAAGCAAAGAGTGACAGCATACTGAAAGGAAGGGTGGAACCCTCCCTTAACTCTGCTCAACACCAAGAACAATTGTTTCCCGACCATACTGTTTCTACTTCCGACCGATATAACCTGCGCCCCCGAGGGAAGGCTTGCCCTTGACTTCGCCATGTGCCGATAGGCTGTAGGGCTGTGATCTTCCCAGATGAGAGTAGTGCTGGTGTGTCAGACTAAGGTATGCCATAGGGCTCCTTGGCACCTGCGCCCAGTGAAGCAACCACTAATCACAGGCAGCCGCTAGAGGTCCCTGGCTTAGCACAATGGCAGCCGTTCAAAACGTCCGAATCCAGAAACAAGATGTCAGTCTCCAACATAGTAAATGCTTCATAGCCACCGTGGTGACGCTGTTTGTCTCCCTCATCCTGTCTATCCTTGGTTGGCTGTTACTAATCTACCATCCTGTTACCTCACCAACTCCTACCCCGACTCCTGCAGAACACCAGTAGTACACGCTACCAGCCCACGAATTACCCCGCCGTGCAGAATTCTTCAACAACACCTTCATCCACATGTTGCATCATCATCAGCTGATCATGAAAACTTCCAACTGCTGGGTTTGTGGACTGATGCCGCATTCCATGATACACCCTGTTCCATTCTTTTCTTACCCCTTCTCCATCACTGGGTCTTGTCTTGCATGGTGGATGCTGATGCAGGAGGCCTACACTGTCAATGGTACTGCCAATTCTATCCGTGGGGCATTTCGGGATGACTTCTGGCAGAACAGATCTGGCAATGCCAATGCTCCTTTTTGCCCGACCAGCTCATCCACATTGCGACTACCACCAGATGAACTCAGTGAAATGGTAGTATTCAACTCAACCACTCGACGATTATTTTCCAGATTCCGCACAAGAAGGATACTGCCTGATGAACGAGACACTGTGAATGTCATAAATGTGCAAGGCCGTGTCTGCATCCATGGCCTAGGGACTAAAAAAGTTGGTACCAGTACGTGTGATATCACAAAAGCTTTGAACTCTACATCTCCTCCGAAGCTGGTGGCATCCCCCAACACCTATTTCATCTGTGGCACTGCCACCTACAATTGGCTCCCCCGTAACTGGTCTGGTACCTGCTATCTGGCATTCCTCCTTCCACCAACATTCTCTACCCATGAAGGTTACCACCAGTCATTTCATTTCATAAAGCTTTATTCGGAACAAGAAACAAGTCCATAAAAGCACAACATACAAAATACAGTTAAAAAATGCAGGTGGCCATACTAACGCAAACTATGCAGATAAGTTAATAATGGTTAAAACTGCATACTTTTCCTAGCATTATTTGATTTTAAAAGGAAGGTAGCTGTGTAAAAAACACACATCAGGGTGTTGAAGGTTAAAAAGCAGTCTCATGGAGTCTTTTACAGTCCTAACTCCAAACTTTACAAACACAGGTTTAAGATAAGCAATCCACAAGTATTTATACAGTTGACAAAACAAAAGAAAGTGCATAGTGCTTTGTATACAAATGTTATCACATGGGCAGGGGCCAACAGGGTGTGAACGTTGTTGTGGGAAGGCCACTAGATTGTGGACTATCCCAGTTCTCAATCTAGTCAACACATACCGGTGGGCCTTCCAAGTCACCTGCGATAAGTACGGTTGAAAGCCCAAAGAATCATTTAAATCATGATATAGGATACAAGAGGAAAGTTCAACACTGTCTTGATGCCGTCTGTTAGCTTGGTGATTTAAAAAAGAGTTCTTGATTTCATGTTTGGCTAGATCAGAGGCACCACAATGGTTAGTATAAACATCCAGGCCAAAGTTCTCCTGAAAACTGTCCACATTATACTTTAGCCATGGAATCCTTCGATAGTTATCCAGGGACAAACAATCAGATATAATTGATCTACACAGAGACGTCTCTTCTTTCATCCATATCGAGCGCCAGAGCATAAGTGGTCTCAGGAGAACCAAATCGGAAAGATGGAAAATACCCAATTCTTTGTGCACTAAAACGTTGGAAACTGAGCTTGGTAGACACAACAGTCTCTTTAAAAAAAGTGTTCTCCTCTACTTGAAGCGGTCCCGCCGGGGCGTAGCCCCAGACACCTGCTCCATACAGGGCCGTAGAGAGGCATCGTGACTGGAATATTTTAAGCATATCATAGACACGCCTGTCACCCAACTTCGTAGCCAACGTAAATATGCCGTTTGAACTCCTGGCCATCTTAGACCTTACATTATTGTGCTCGCTAGACCATTTGTTATATTTATTGTTTGAAAAAGTAACCCCTAGATAAGAAAATGTATCAACAAGTTGAACCTTGTGCCCATCGATGAAATATGAAAAGGGCTTCTTGCTGTTCCTCCGCCCACATTCCATTACAAAGGTTTTGGATTTGTTAATCACTAGGGGCCCGATGTAGGTAGGCCGTTACCGATCGGTAACGGCCGAAAATACCGAATCTGGGCCCTTACCGATCGGTATACTGGCATCGAGATGTAGGGCACAAAAATAAAGTACAAATGGGAGCGAAAACCGAATCGGAATGATTACCGAATGTAAAAGAATACTATACGTACATACCGAAAATCGGATACAGTACGATTCGGTAACACACCGAATCGGATGCAAACACCGAATCGGTGCATGTACCGATTCGGTTGTGACACCGAATCGGACATAAGCCGAATCGGTGCATGTACCGATTCGGTTGTGACACCGAATCGGACATAAGCCGATTCGGTGCATGTACCGATTCGGTAGTGACAACGATTCGGACATAAGCCGATTCGGTGCATGTACCGATTCGGTAGTGACACCGATTCGGACATAAGCCGATTCGGTGCATGTACCGATTCGGTAGAGACACCGAATCGGACAGAAGGCAAATCGGAGAACCTACCAATTCGGTAGATTCACCGATCGGGAAAATCCCCGCTTCGGACAGATGGGGAGATGTAGGAAGACACAGAAACACCGATTTTGGCTCAAAATCGGTAGAATCCACTCGGCAATTACCATGGATTACGATCAGGTGGTAACCAACTCCAACCCATAAAAACAGCCCCAAAATGCATTGCAACTTGCAGGATGGCAGCTTTTTATGTCATAGCGAGGCGGCTACGGCTACAGCAGCAAGGAGAGAGGGAATGGCAAAGAGAGGAGCAGGTATACAGACAACGTATCACCCTGGTCATGCTGACAGATGCAGAGATCCTACAGCGGTACAGGCTGGACTCAGAGACCATCACAGACCTCATTAGGGACCTCCAACCCCTGTTGCAGCACCCCACCCCAAGGGCACACGCAATCCCTGTGCAGGTGCAGGTGCTATGCTGCCTACACCTGCTGGCGTCTGGCAGCTACCAAAGTGTAGTCGCTGTGGCAGGAGGGGTGACCCAGAGCAGCCTGTCAAGGTTCTTCCACAAGTTCCTTGATGCCATGATCCAGAGGATGGCCCACTACATTTCCTTCCCTGCAACCCAGGCAGAACTTGTACAGACCAAAGCAGACTTTTACCAGATGGCAAGATTCCCCCACATCATTGGCTGCATAGACGGCACACACATTCCGATTTGCCCACCATCTGACACAGAATACATCTACCGCAATCGGAAGTCCACTCACACCATCAACGTACAGGTGATCTGCAATGCGAAATGCATCATCACAGACCTGGTAGCAAAATTTCCGGGTAGTACCCACGACTCCTACATTTTCCAACAGAGCGGCATCTATGCACGGCTGATGGCTGGGGAATTTGGAGAAGGATACCTCCTAGGTGAGACACATCATCAGCCCCCCATAACCAAAAACAGCAAAGTGAAATACATGTATGCATGTAAGTAATTTTACCCCTTTTCCTTCTAGGCGACAGTGCATATGCCCTCCGTTCATTCATTCTCACCCCCTACCTCAACCCCTCTACACCCAGCCAAAGGAGGTATAACCGTGCCCACAAAAGCACCAGGAATGTTGTGGAAAGGACATTCGGCATCTGGAAAAGCAGGTTTAGATGCCTGCACAAGAGTGGAGGTGCAAGGCAGTACACCCCCATCACCTGTTGCAAAATCATAGCTGTCGGTGCAATGTTACACAACCTTGCGGTGAAGAAGGGCACTGAGGTGGAGTTGAGTGACTACGAGGACCATGATGACGACGAAGCTGTGCCACTAACACAGCCAGCTGGGGTGTGTACGCCAAGTGATGGGAGACATAGACGTGAGGAGATAACAGCAAACTATTTCTGAGTGAGTACAAATGCACAGACAGGTGAATGGTTGTGTTGAATAAGCAATTTTTAATACTGTTGCTACACAGTTACTGCACTGATGTGCAACAAAAAAAAGGTGTAATGTCAATGAAAACAAAAGTCTAGGGTCCAGGTTGCCTCACCCGCCCTTGCTAGGCTATTTCTTTGAGCGCTTTGCAGCCCCACTGTGGTGTCCCTCACCCCCTTCAGAATGACCAGCGGCATCTGCGGAGCGCCTGGTGCTCCTGCGTGGCTCTGACGCAGCGCTGGCCGGGCTGCTGCGGCTGCTGCTGTCCCCAGCATCCCCCAGGTCCAGGGCAGGATTTGCGGCAGTGTTAGAGATGATCAAGGCCTCCATTGCTGTCGTGATGCGGGCCATTCCCCTTGTCAACTCTGCGGTATTTTGAGAGAGACTAGACTCCATGTTGGCACCACGCTGACAGAGTAGTGCCGTTGCTGCAGCAAGGCGGCTCAAGGAGCGGTTCTGCACCCGGGCATCCCGCCTGCGCACCACCTCTTGCTCCTCCATTCTGCCACATAACTGTGTGATGGCAGTGGTTAGCCTGCCTAAACCTGCTACAGCCTCCTTGTTGGAAGCCACAAAGGCCTGAAATCCTTTCACCATTTCCCCCATCTGCAGGTTGTGCTGCAGGAGCTGGCGTTGGCATGCCATGATGGATTTCGCCTGCTGCCTTTGGATCTTCACCATATTGCCTTCGAGGCCCCGGAACACACTGGCCTCCCGTGCTGGGTCTGCAGTGGTGGGAATGGCACGGCGCCGGGTACTGCTGCTGCCCGCCTGCTGCGTGGGCTGGGGTGCCACTGGTGGGGGTGTGGTGCTGGCCGGGGCCTGAGCCCCTGCTCCCAGGACAGGGTGTACTGGAGCCACAGTGGCAGGAGCTGGTGTAGGTGGAAAGAGCTCCCTTGTCGGGGAGTTCTCTGGGGAGAATTGCAAGGAGGGTGTGCTTTGCATTTGTGGGGAGTGCAGTGCATCAAAGTCAATTTCCAGGTCTCCCTCAATATCCAGGCCTATGGTGTTTTCCTCCTCCTCCTCGGCAGCCTGACTCGTGCTCGGCCCTGCGAGTGCAGTGGTAGATGGTGCTGCTGCCTCCTTTGGCAGTGTTTGTCCGCCTGATGGTGCCCCTAGGTACAAAGAAGCATTTGTAAATAGAGTACCGATGTATTACAGTCAGTACAATTAAAGCATTCAACATGTCCTAGCATCTCCGTAGAATGTGTTCCACTGTTTCATGTCTTGTGATTCTGCACTGCCATATTTTGATACCTACTGCTGACTGGATGTACCATGATGCTTGTCTCTTGTATGTTGGTTGCAGTACTGTGCTGGGGTTTGGCTATGCATTGTGTCTAATGGGGAGGTGTCTGGTAGGGTGTGTCCTGATGCGCATGCCTCTTACCTGTAGCTGTAGCTCTGGCTGAGCTGTCCAGGGTCCCAATTCCGGTCACGCTCTCCCTCTCAATGGTGCTGGAGACCAGTTCCTCCAGCTCGGTGAGGGGTGGCGCCGGGTTCCTGCCACCACCAGTGACTCCAGCCTGCTTCTGGATCTCTGCCATCTTCCGTTTGGTCAGGCTGCGGATGTCGTAGAAGCGCTTCTTCAGCTCATCCAGGGACCTGGGGGTGACACCCACAGCGTTGACCCTCTGACTGATATCGCTCCAGAGCCTCCTCTTGGTGCTTTCTGGCACATTGAAGGACAGCTTTCCGAATAGCTGCCGGTGCACCCTCACCACCTCCTCAACCAACACCTGCAGCTCGGTGCTGCTGAACTTAGGCTTCCTCTTCTGGCTGGACTTCTGGCTCTCACTCTGGTTTGCCATCTTGGTCTGAACAGTTCACTACCTCCTACTCCCACTGCTGCTAACTGTGACTGCTCAGCTCAGGCTGGCTCTCCAGAAAGTTCTTAATTGGCTGCACCTGCCAGGGTTGCCACTCCCTGTTTGGGAGGGGGAGGGGGAGCCACCTCATTGGCCGAAGCGGCTTTTACCGATTCGGCTATCTCCGATTCGGATATTACCGATTCGGTAAAATCCGAATCGGTAAAATCCGATTCGGAGATAGCCGGATCGGTTTCTTCAATGCATTCCTATGGGCTTTTTGGCCATGGGTGTGTTTTCATACCTCCGAATCGGTAATAGCCGATTCTGATTTTTCCGACTCGGCTGATTCCGATTCGGTGGTAGCCGATTCGGCTAGTTCCGATTCGGTGGTAGGCGAATCGGTACTTTCCGATTCGGTCCGTGATGATTCGGTACGTACCGATTCACAGTACCGATGCCGACCGATTCCCTATTATTTCGCTGTTTGTTTCCTACATCTCGTTTTCCGATTTCAGAATACCGATTCGGCCCGCCTCGGTATTTTGGAATCGGAAATTCCCTTTTACCTACATCGGGCCCTAGCTTCCTTCCTTTGATAAATAGGGAAAAACCGTCCATCAACCGTTGGAGGCCTATGGGGGTGCGTGAAATTAGAAACGCGTTGTCCGCTTATAATAAAACTGGGACGCAGTCTCCGTGTATTGTGGGAGCATCCACTGCCATAGATTTTAAGATGGAGTCTATCTCGTTGATAAAAAGAGTAAAAAGCAGTGGGGCCAACACACATCCCTGTCTAATTCCAGGCCCGATTTTAAACTTGGTGGTACATTCCCCTTTGGTACCGTAACGTACACAAGCACGTAATTTGGTGTACAATCGTGCCAGGAAAAATACGATACCCTCAGGAGCCCCCATTTCAACAAGCTTGGCCCACAGGATGGCGTGATCCACTAGAGCAAAGGCACTACTTAAATCCGCAAAGCAGAGATAAATAGAGCCTGTTTTTGCTAGGGTGTATTTACCGATAAGCAAGTCTAGGTTAAGACATTGCTCTATCGTTCCACGGCCTTTCCTGAAACCAAATTGACTGTCAGCCAGTATACCATTCTCCTCCACCCATTCTTCTAATCTTACCATGAGGACTCGGCTCATGACTTTTACGGAAGAATCCAACAAGGAAATCAGGCGATAGTTCTTAACATCCCCACGATTGCCTTTCTTGAATATTGGAACAATTATGGATTCTTCCCATGTGGGAGGCACCTCATTGCAGACTGCAGCATTAAAAATATTAGTTAAAAGTGGACCCCAAACCTCGGGTACTAGTTTATAAACGTCGATTGGGACCCCGTCCGGACCATGTGCTTTCCCCCCTTTACTAGCCCTGATACTATCTAAGACCTCTGGAACGGAGATGTTAAGTGGCAGATGAGGCCATCTAACCACCGTATCCTCCCTTACACTACCTGAGTCAAAGATTTTAGAGAAGTGAGAAATCCACTCTTCCCTAAGAACGGTGGTTGTTAATTTAGGGATTTTTTCATCTTTAAGAAAGGGGGAATTAATTGTTTTCCAAAACAGGGTACAATCGTTCAGTTCAGCAGCCTGTGCCAGATTGTCCCACGCATCCTGCTGGAGCTCCGCTTTCCTGCGTTTTAAAGTTTCCTTATAACTACCTCTTAGACTTAAAACCAAGTTCTTGTCTCTGGGTTTGGCTGCTAGTGCCATTTTTAATTCTTTAAGGGCTGATGTACAGGCTTGGTTAAACCATCCCCGCAAGCGACCTTCCTTATGCTTAGAGGTAATGGTAAGTTTAGAATCAATTACAGAGTTAATATAAATAAATTGTTTTATAGAGTTTGCAGTGGCATCACCGTCATCTAAAATCCCTACAACATTTAATAATAGAACCAGACGTGATCTCAGCCTTGTCCCCTTTCCATCTGATTCTCATACCATTGGGGCGGTGGGGTTCGATGTTGTTAATACTCCCTGTATTGGGAGTCCCTTTGTTTTCCCATAACAGGGCCTCTACAGTCAAGCAATTATGGTCACTGAGCTGCATATCTACAACTTTAGGTGCCATAATCCAGGGTTCTAGGCTCGAGGAGATACAGATGTAATCAATCACCGAGGTAGCTCCATGGCCTGTGAAGGTGGGGGTGTATTCCTCACAATCGTTTTTGTCATTAACCATAATATTCATATCGTGTCCATGAAGGAAGAGATTTAATGAATCCCCATAATGGTTATGTTGAAAGTGTAATACACCCTCTCCTTGGCAGTTTACCACCCCGCATAAGTTTAGATCAGAAAATGGGCAGGTGGCAGCATTAAAATCCCCTGCCATAAACAGATCAAAGACGACATTAGAAGCTTTAATAATATCGTCGAGGGCACTTGATAGTGCTTTTACCGCCTGGTCCCTAGTGTTGTCAAAGATATTGTTATAAAAGTTAATTAAAAGGATGTTCCTACCATCCGCATTATACAACCAGGATCTGAGAATGCACCCCCACTTTTACATATTTTTTAACCAGCAAAGGAGTTTCAACAGAAATCAGAACCAGAAGACCCCCTTTCGCTCTCCCCGACGAAGATCCAATAGCGGGTAGCTGATATGAGACAAATCCGTCATAGCCCTTAAAGTCCAGGCACCAGGTTTACTGGAAACATATAATTTCAAATAAGGCTAGAAATTCTGTCCAACCCAGACAATCCGATTTAGACCTAATACCTGCGATGTTCCAACTAGCAACATGGCAGCTACAGAAACCTTCTTCATAGGGTGGTCGACCACTACCATGCTGAATATGTGCAAGCTGTGGGCTAACCTCGGAGGTGGTAATCTTAGGTGGGCTCTCCATACCTCCTCCAGTTTCACCCACCGTGGCCACAGGCATACAATCTACAGGGGTACATGCTTCACTGGCGATGGTTGTACACCCCAATGGGTAAAAACTCTGTCCACCACCACATGGACCCCGCTCCTCCCTGTTATCAGTAATAATCAAACCAGACTCCAGTCAGTCATTAAGGTCTAACCCACTTAGACATTGGAAACGATTGGAAATGTCCATCTGAAATCCACTTTGCTCACCATAAAAACCTGCACCCCTCCTATTCAACTGCCCATCGTCCTTGTGGGGCTGGCCTGTATACTGTCTATAAAAATAGCCCAGGGGGCGAAGAGAAATACCATTCTCATTACAGGGGCGGGAGGTGGCTCTAATCAGAGTAGTAGTTGCAAGGTGGGGATTACTAAAGTTTATAATGATGCAATCTCCAGAAATATTCTTAGGGGTAGTGCCGATCCAGTTGGTTCTGGTGCTAACCAAATCTGGTCCGCCAGTGCAACTGGGAAGCCACATTCACGGTTGAGCCATGCCACGGTTTTGTGTTTAAGCGAATCCTGCGATTCGTTTACACGATGGGGCCCCTCGTCCCTGACTGGCGGGACGTTGGTCAGTACCGCCACATAAGGTGCACAGTCAGGTGGAAGATTCGGGTGTAAATAGCCGTGGGTTTTAGACTTCCCTCTATCTGAGTTGGTGGTACGATTACCTGAAATCCCGGTAGAAGACAGGGACGGGGGGACAGTATTTGAACATGCTGGTATCGCTGCTGTTACTTTAGCTAAACCTTTGGTGGTCGGCTGCGGAGGCTTGTTAGTTTGACCCTGAGCCATGACAGTGGTGTTAGGGATATTACTTTGCTGTAAGGGTGGACAAGGGTCAGGCCGAACCGCAGCAGCTCCTAAGGGGCTATTGTTGAGCTGCATGGGCATACTGGTTCCACCACTCGCCATAGGAGCCGGTGAGGGGCTAATGTTTGGGCTCAAACTAGATTGCACCAATCCCCCCTAGCGTGTCAATTCCCTAGAAACTGTCTCGAGTTTATCCAATAGGGGTAGTGCAATTTTTTCTAACTTGGCATCTATAATACCAATCAAAGCATCTAACTGATCAGGAGCTAGTGTAAAATTGGTGGGGCTTATATCATCCTGGGATCTATATAGGTCGTTAATTACTCCTTTTGATATAGGGTCTGCGTTTCTTTTATACTTACGGGTTACCCCCCTTTTTGGCGGCATTGGTCTACTTAAATGTCTCCCTGACCTCAGTACTACTCTTTACACTTTAGGGGTTGGGGTTGGGGTGCTGGGGACTTCAAAGTTGTTAATGGAAACATTAGTGTCTGGGTTATCCTGTGGTATCGCCGTAGCAATGCTGCCCTGGATAATGGAATTATCAGAATTATCAGAAGAGCCTATCACATCGCTATCATCGATAGCTGGGATGAACTGAGGGGTGGACAGGGGAATTGGTATCTCAGTGGCGGTAATCAATGGATCTGAGACAATCCCCCGTCCCAAAGATAATCTACGTTCTTTATTGATTTTATCAACAACTTTCACCAGATAGTTGTCGAGTGTAGCTACAGTAGGTCGGGCGTTCCCTCCCAGGTTTTTAGACATTTTACAATGGGGAAACACAACACCAATATGATGATGGGGAATCTTATATTAACACAATAGATCAAATTTAAAAAATCCGAAAAGCAATGAAATGAAAGTAAGCAGAAACCCAGTAGTAAATAATAAATGGTAGTCCAGGGTACAACTGCTGTGATTAGCACTGGCAGCTAAATCACTTATACAAATTAAAATTACCATATATGGTCCACAGTTCTCTGGGTACAGTCAAGCAGAGGTCGTGGCCCAGCCCAGCCTTGGCCAGTCGCGGACTGTCGCAGACTGTCACGCCCTAGTCCCGGGCTAAGCCCGGCGCTGCCCCGTGCGCTCCCACGATGCGGAAGGCGCGTCCTGTTTAAGTAGCACCTCCGTGCGCGCTGTGTCAGGAAACTGGAAGTGGGAAACCGGAAGTGGCCCGCAAGGCTCCCTTGGGAGCTGTAGTCTCGAGCCGCGAGATGGCTGGGCGGCGAGACCACAGCGTTAGAGCCCCAGGAGCGAGCGTCTGCCCCACAGGTTAGATGTCCCAGCTATGATGTTTTCATGAAAGCCCCCGCTCCTTAGAGGGAGCGTCCTGTTTAAGTAGCGCCTCCGTGCGCGCTGTGTCAGGAAACCGGAAGTGGGAAACCGGAAGTGGCCCGCAAGGCTCCCTGGGAGCTGTAGTCTCGAGCCGCGAGATGGCTGGGCGGCGAGACCACAGCGTTAGAGCCCCAGGAGCGAGCGTCTGCCCCACAGGTTAGATGTCCCGGCAATGATGTTTTCCTGAAAGCCCCCCCACCAGTCAATGAAGGGCACCCTGCGTCGCTCACGTAGGGGCGTCATATCAGCCTAGGATACAGCAGGCCAGGAAGACAGAGACTTCCTTAAAGGTTTCCTTCCATTCTGGGGCCCCTTGGCAAACAGTCGAGCTGTACGAGGACTGACCAGGGTCCTTGAGGCCACCATCACAGTAACAGCTGGTGCCCTCTCCAATATCACTGCAGAGCTACAGACGGACCGCCTTATAACGCTCCAAAACCGCATGGTCCTCAAACACTTTCACACGACCCACCTGGTCATTTCTGCTGTTGCCTGAGGAAAATCTAAGCTGACACAACAAAAACCATCTTGCAGCCTGCATTTCTGCCCAGGAACTGTTGCACACCCAACCCCCTGTTCTTTGCAGTTCAACAGAAAGCCATGAGACACCCACGTCCTGTGTAAACAAGCTTGTTTTCCATCTCCTGCTCCCAGCCTGGTAAACATCCTTGACACCGTGATCAGGTTATCTAGACAATGGTCTGACTGTTGGGCCCTGGTCAGGGTGATTAAACAATGACTTGAAGGACCGGGCTTTCATCAAGGCAATTGAACAAAGACCTGAAAAACTGAGCCTTGATCAAAGCTGAGTGAACAATGATCTGTGTACCAAGCCTTGACCAGGTCACTAACTACAAACATCGTCTGGATCTGGTTATCAACTGTAAACACTGCCCTGATTAAACAATGGTCTGACAGCCAAAATACCGGGATGAAAAATGTATAAAAGGCTTGTAAGCTACAGAGTGAAGTAGCAGCTTCCTGGATTTTGTCTCTGACTAGCTTGGGACTCTGGGGCATATTACCAACAACTAGCGATAATTTTTGTCTCTAACTTGTTTAGAGACAAAAATTATCGCCGCACATCGGCGATTTTTATCGCAGATAAACCTTGCTATTAGCAAGGTTTATCGCAAATGCGATAAAAAACGGCCGCAATGCATGAATATCGCTGAAAAGTCAGCGATATTCATGCATTATCGAGCAAATGCTCTTAGCCATGTTATCCACCTCCCATTGGATAACATGGTGAAGAACTGCTCAGGGCAGGTGTTAGCTTTTGGAGATATTCGCGCTTAGCGCGAATATCTCCAAAAGTTGGTAATAGGAGATAGCGATGTTAGTGACTGTTTCCAGTCGCTAACATCTTGGCACGCCCACTTTGCATGTCATTAGTGATAAATATCACTGACATGCAAAGTGGGGCCCAAGATGGTCGCTATCTCCTATTAGCTGTCACTAACTGGTGTTAGCGACAGCTTGGTAATAGGGAGATAATTTTATCTCCGCTTTCTTGGCTTTTAAAGCCAAAAAAGCGGAGATAAACCCCCTTGATAATATACCCCTCTGTTCCATAGCCCAGGCTATTGAAATAAATCTGGGTTCCTCCTACAGACGAAGGCTCCTGTGCCTCCATTTACTAAGTATGGAAGGTATGGAAGATTTGGGCAATTCCCCGCCGCCGAGACCCAGTAAGTGGGTTATTGTGGTTCTACACACTACATGTTACCTTCAAGAAATACCTTTGGATTTGTGCAGGCTTTAACTTATTTTTTTGGTACTGTACAACTACAACATGTGATCCACTGAGTAGTAATATACACAATACTTATTGAATGCTATATAAATGGCTTTGATTCATGTAATTGCACACCTTTGTGAATTTGGGCTGATGCAGCCAATCATATATGGAATAGAGGAGTACCCTGAATAGGATGATTTGCGAGGAAACCCTAATAGCCCCATTCCGTCTGTCTACTCTTAATTCAAACCGCAACCTGGCTACATTCCCACTCTGTCATGAGAGTGCTATGTGGCGTTGTTGACTTTCAGTGTAGTAGAATACATTAATTTGTGTCTAACACATAATGGCTTTTTAGGTCGAGCTTTAGCAGCAGCACGCATGCGCTGCTCGCTCTGCGAGGCATGCAGTAATAGAGATATGGGAGACAAGCTACCCTCACTATTCGCCCATATTTTTAATTGGCTTCTTTCTTTGTCCTTCGTAAATTCTGTCTTCTGATTGATTATGAGGCTTGCTAGTCCCGTCTTATTATGGCCATGTCATCATTTGTACCCTCCCATGGCTATTGGCCCCTTTACTTTGAGTGTTACACTGTATAGTATGTGTTATTTAGAGCACTATTTCCCCTTTCCCTCCCACACTCCCGTTGCTGTGCCTTCTCGTCCCCCTCCCGCCCACACTCCCTCCCACACTCCCGTTGGCGTGCCTTCTTCCCCCACCCTCGCACTCCCGTTGTCTGTGTGTTCTCACACCCCCCGCTGTCCCCCAGCTGCACTACCGCTGTCCGTGCTTTTTCGCACCCCTGCCTCCACCCCCACTCCTGTTTGCAATGCAATAGGTCTCGCGTAAATGCAAGTCCTATTGCATTGCAAATGCTGTTTTGATTGCGGCTTCAATCAACACGCGGGTGTTTGTGTTTCCTTTCCTTTAATCAGTGCGGCGTGTAGTTCACGGCCACCGTGTTTCATCTTTTACACAACTTTAATTCTTCCAGAGCATTTCCCGATTAGCATGAGCATTGCGTTTGTGTTTCCTTTCCCTTAATCAGCATGGCGTGCACTTCATGGCCACCATGTTTCATCTTTTACACAAGAGAACATTAATTCTTCCTGGGCATTTCCCGATTAGCGTGAACATAAATTTATGCGACAATGCAAATGGTCCTTCCATATTAAACTTTTTTAATGGAGGTTTTCCATCTTTACCAAGGGGCTGTGGCATGGTGCCAGCCGAGGCCTTGAGAGCAGGAAATAACCTAGTGTCGCTGCATCTCTCAGGAACCACTGTAAAGCTCAAAGCCTGGCAATTGTTAGGTTTCTTGGCGCTGTTCTGCTTGTCATGAGGTAGAACCCGCACTTCTTAGGTTCAGAATCCTATTTTACATCTCTTTCACGCGACTCCCTTGGGTAAAACCTGCCTTCATTTTCGAAAAATAGGCCCTAATTTGAGGCAAGATACTACTTTTGTCATCTCTGCCTTGTATAATTTATAAGCACTTATAGCCCTGATTATGATGCGAAGCCCAAAGCACTAGAAAGTAACAGAGCAATGGCATTTTGGATCTCTTTGAGTGGAGGTGGGTTAGTTCAGTTGGGGGCGCAGTCCACCGTCCTTCAGATATTTATGTGTCCCTCTTTTTCCCCCCATGACAGTACCCTCCCTCCAACAGTTCAGGCGTCCAGTTATTAAATGGACAATAAAATGAGCCTATCTTGGACAAGGGTTTTTTTGCCTGATCTCAGACTCGTCAGAATAGGGCGAGGGCCACGCAGTCCTTGAACTGGGAAGTGACAGGTTTAAAGAGCTCTTAATAATGCCATTCAACTGGTTTGTAAATGCTCCAAAACTGCGAGACATAAAATGATGTGCCCAGGATCCACATTCCGGGATCAGACTTTCGATTTCTTCTATGTGTGAAATATAATGGCATGTTCCCTTCATGTGTATTAAATCATTTAGTAGATTCATGTTGCTAGAGGTGATAGTTGGTCTTGGTCGCTTTCTAGCGTCTTGAAGATTTTGCAACATTTTAAATGAAATATACAGACTGTGGTTGTTTTATTACATTACATTTACATTTATTACATTTATATCGCGCATTATCACCGATTGGTCTCTAAGCGCTTGTACTTGGGAACTCATCATCACAGGAGGACAGGCAAAACAGATTATACTGAACCCCAGGCTTCTCGGAAAAGCACAGTTTTTAACATTCGCCTAAAAGGTAGTAAGTTTGATTCCTTCCTTAGACCTGGAGGCAGCTTATTCCAAGCTGCCGGCAGGGTCGTTGAAAAAGCGCGTCCACCAAGGGTGGTCAGACGATAGCGCGGGCTTACCAAGAGAACGTCCTCAGATGAGCGCAAAGTTCTTCTAGGGATATAATGCACCAGTCTAGCTTTAATATAACTGGGAGCGTTGCCAAAGACCGCCTTGTGTGCGATGCATAGACCTTTGAATAAAATCCTCTGCCTGATGGGCAGCCAATGTAATTGGTAGAGCAGAGGAGAGGCATGCGTGCCCCTAGCTTTCCCAAATATCAGTCTAGCTGCATCATTCATCACAATTTGCAGTCGCGAGAGTAATTGCTGGGTAATCCCGATATAAAGGGCATTCCCATAATCCAAGCGCCCTAAAATCATTGCCGACACCACCGTCCTGAGAGTGGAAAAAGACAGCATTGGCGAGATTTTCCGAAGTTGCCTGAGGAGGCCAACGCATGTGCCTACCACCGACGACACTTGATCTTTCATAGATAGGTGATCATCAATATGAATGCCCAAGCTTTTCACCACCTTTGCTGGTATAGGGGCCCTGCCCAACTCCTGAGGCCAGAGAAGATCGTTCCACGGGTTGCCCGAGATGGTAATGGGCAACACTTCGGTCTTCTCTGGGTTGATCTTTAAGGAGTTGGACGACATCCAGTTGCTCGTAAACTTTAGGATGTTGTGTAACCTAGCTTGGGCTGCAGATGGATCCTCAATTTGTATGATTATCTGAGTGTCATCGGCATAGTTGTAGATCTGGCACTGCATCTGGTTTAGAGCGGCAATCAGAGGCTGCAGGTATATATTAAAAAGGAGCGGCGACAGGGCTGATCCCTGCGGTACCCCACATGTTATTGCCGCTGATGTAGAGATTAAATCTGACAGCTGGACCCTCTGCGATCTTCCCTGCAGGAATGAAGTCAGCCAGCCTAGTGCGGTTCCCCCGATGCCCAGATCTCTCAGGCGTTCCAACAGTTGGTTGTGATTCACCGTGTCAAACGCAGCTGAGAGATCTAAAAGCACCAGGGCCCCGGGGATCTTTTTGTCGGCTCTACATCTTAATTCATCCAAGATGGATAACATCACCAGCTCCGTGCTGTGATGTTTTCGAAAGCCTGCCTGATTCCGCTCTAACAGAGCGTTGGTTTCCAGATGTTTAGAAAGGTCTTTTAAGACGTGCTGCTCTATCAATTTGGCCAGAAAAGGCAATTGAGAGATGGGCCTGTAATTTTTGTGATTTTTTACGTCAGCACCCGATTTCTTAAGAAGCGGTATCAATCTAGCTTCTTTAAATGAGGTGGGAACCTGACCCATCTCTAAGGATCTATTGAAGAGGGTAAGTACATCCTCTTCCAAACCTAACATCGCTAGTTTGAAGACATTAGGTGGGCAGGGATCTGCCTGCGAGCCAGAATTTACTCTCTCCACTAAACTAGCCAGCATTTCCTTGGTAATCAGGGAAAATTTGTTTAAACACTGATGTGCCTCAGGGGGCTCTGGCATAATGAATAATGGGCAGTCCAAAATTGGTGTCCGAGATATTTCACTCTGGATGTCTTCGATTTTCCTTATGAAGAAATCTTGGAAATTCTGACAGTCTGCCTGTGAGAACTCTGGTTTCTGCTCTTTAGTGTTCCTCAATTCCTTGAGTACCTTAAAGATTTCTTTTTGCGGAACCCGGGCTGAAGCTATTCTATTTTCAAAGAACTCCGCTTTGCGAGCTAATATAGCCCTTTTGTATTGTGCGAGTTCCTGCACATATATATTCCGGGCGTTATTGTTGTAATCCCTCCTCCAGGCTCTCTCTGCCTTACGAAGCGCCTGTTTCTTAGACCTTAAAGTTTCATCAAACCAGGGGGCCCCCCTCCCTCTTTCCACCCATTTCACCTTTTTTGCTGGAGCTACAACATCAATGACATTCTTCAGTTTGTCGAGTAGTTTTAGGCTACTTACCTCAACACTCTCGTTAATCATATTTAATTCAACAGAGTTTAGGAGATGACCGGCCAACTCCTCCTTGTTAATGTCATTCCATCTCCTTACCATTTTCCACACTGTTCTCTGCCTATTCCCACCCTGTTTAACCTTTCTCTGGCCTGTGATGAGATAGTGATCCGACCAAACGCATGGCGCCACATTGACCTTGTCAGGCCAAGAATCCGTGGTCCACACCAGATCTAGTGTATGGCCTCTAGCATGAGTAGGGCCGGACACCATTTGACTCAAACCCAGAGCCGTTAAGGCCTCTTCAAGGTGAAGAGGATCTTTTATGATTCTAAAAGAGCATTGTCTAAGTTTCACAGACTATAGGTGTCCTTTTGCACTGTGCTTTCTGCTGCGGTTATAGCTAAGGGTAAGAAACAGATTCTCTGTTTTTACCCGATTTACTCATATGAACCTTACAAGAATGAAACCCAGAGAGAGCCACACTGAATTTTTGACGTACGTGTACAGTTATTATTGTTGGTGCACAGTCATCAGCTGGTACTGTATCAAGGCTGTTACTCTAATTCTTCTCTGTATTGTCAGACAACAGCCCAATGGGAAGTAAAACTGCAGCCCACTTGCGTATCAGGTTTAGTGTTGGTAAAAAAAATACTTTGCATTATGCGTGTGGTGGTGGGGGAGGAAAGGAGCTAGTTGTGCTATTATATTTTTAAACCAGAGTTTAGGTCGTTTCTAAGTTCTCTCGAAGTTGGGCGTTAATTTGTTATGCCTCAAATTGGGTAATATTAGCTCCAATAAAAGAGCCAAGACGTCTTTTAGTTCGTGTTGGGCGCTATGTAAATTGTCTGTTATACTATTGCTTTTATTGTTGTGACTAATAGTATCAGCAGTTCCAGTGTGTTTGTTATCATCAATCATCTGCCTTGTCAGCAAAACACAGGGGAGGGGGGCACTACCTCTTGTGAGTTCTAAATTACCTCTAAAAACCACAGTTGCCATTCTTCACCCTCCCCCATCTCATAATTCTCCCTCCCGCTACGAAATCTCCTCTCTCAAGGCGCCCTGGCTTTTGTATTTACATTTCTGATCCATTGTAGATCTGGCATTAGACAAGAACTTCGGAATTTACCAAATTATACGTAATTTATTGGGGATTGCATCCTGGTCTCTTTATCCATTGGTCTGTTGTTGTGTTGTACACATTTTAGTTCCACCCACTACAGCATGGGGCAGTGGGTCAACCCACTTCAGTCACTGGATAAGTTCGCTTTACGTGACGTTGTTCTTCTCTTTCCCTTCTCTGCTGGGGCTATATGGCAGTATGTGCTTTTTTAGACTAAAACTGTTTTGTGTTCATCCAATTTTTTTATACGAGTAAGTGCCCTTCTCCACGCCCAACAAGAAAGATATACAAAAACAGTAACAGAACATATCAAACAATTAAGAGCAAATGGCTGGTAGCCAATAGCAGACTTACTGGCTTGGGCAATGCTTGTCTAGGTCTGGCTTGATGGTGCAGCTCACTGCATACCTGTTGTTACCAATTATTTAAAATGCAGATGGGGTGGGATTTATCTATGCCTAGAGAAGTTTTTCCCTAATTTCATGCTATTGGCTGTTTGATATATCACTCTGCCTCCTATGGAGTGCTTGCATTGCAACGCATGAGGTTATATTTCACATCTGAATAGTACACTGAATCATGACATTACATTATTTACCTTATAGGTGCACTGATTACAGAAAGAACAATTCCTGTACTATTTTTCAAAGTAGAAGGCTTTAAAAACAAAAATTCAGATGAGATTGAATTTGCAAACCAAACCAATTAGCTTTGCAGATGACATTTCTCTTCCTCGTCAAGTGCCTCGCTCACAGAAAGCAAGTTAGCAAAGTGTGAGCGCCGTAGAACAGATGCTCAGATTTGAATATGAAAGGCAAAGTGGAAATAGACATTTTAGAACGTGTCTTTGAGACCTCTTTATTTGCCTCACCAGACAATGCGCAATACAATGCTTCCCGTCTTGTTTTCATTTATGTGTCTACAGATGTGTTAGACCTGGCATCTTTGGCATGGTTTCCCTTGTCTTTTTGGCCTCTACCTCCTGTATTTTTGATGCTGTGCTGGATTTCGTTTTTGCTGGTTTAGATGCTTTGGACACTCTGCCCCTGCTGATCAGTGTCAGAGTGTAAGTGCTCCCTGTGTAAATTGTTATGATGATTGGATGTACATGATTGGCATATTTGTATCACCAAGAAGTCCCTAGTAAAGTGCACTGAGTGTGCCAGGGCTGGTGATGACAAATGCTACTAGTGGACCTGTAGCACTGATTGTGCCACCCACATGAGTAGCCCCAAAATGGTGCCTCAGGCCTGCCACCGCAGTGCCTGTGTGCAGTCTGTGAACTGCCATGTCCTCCTGGTCAGTGTCCCCACTGACCAGGCCTAACCCTTCCCTTTTCGTGCACATTGGTCACCCCATGGAAGACCCAGGATACCCCCTTGGGCAGGGTGCAGTGTGTGTGAAAGGTAGAGCATGTACGTGTGCAGGTGACATGCTCTGGTAGTGAATTACAGCCATTTTCGTTTTTCACTGCTGCAAGGCTATCTTGCTCCATAGGCTATCATGGGGGATGCTGGCTACAGTGGCTACCAGCATATCTTCCCATAGGAACAAGATAGGACCTAAGAGTCTAGTATCCCTGAACAACTCAGAATTTAATAACACATCTTTTAGGAAAGGTTGTTTTTGAATCCTGTGTTTGAGAACAGCACTTTTAGAAAGTTGCTGTTCTCTTGTCTGACCTTCCTTTGTGCCTGGGCCTGTTTGTGTATTATTGACTGTCTGCTTTGAGAGTGACAGGGGCTGGGGATTCCCCAGGAGGCTGGCTGAGTCAGCCCTAGGCTGAATGACTGCATTTGCAACTTGAGTGGCAGGAGGAGATAGCACCTGGGCCTGAATAGGGCTGTGCCTGCCTTCCACAATGCTGGTTCCACCTCCTGCTGGGGGCTGACGACCCTGCCCTCTCACTCCGAAAGGAAAGGAGAAGCCAGGAAAACAAAGTGCTCAAGGAACACCCAGAACTGGTTCAGACCGGGCTCAGGGCCCACTTGCACAAAGAGAACAAAGACTTTTAGGGGTATAAGTACAGGACCCCTGAAAACAGAAAATTAGATCATCCTGGAATCAAGAAGGAACCTCTGCCAAGGAGAAAGCTGAAACTGAAGAAGTAAGATTGTCCAGCTGTTGCTCTGCTGGATTGCCCTGCTGTTGCTTTGCTGCCAAGGAGAGGGGAAGGACTTTGCTGTGTGCTGTGTCCCCTTGCTTGAAGGAATCTCCAAGGGCCTGAGAAGAGTTGGCTCCCTGTTTTGAAGTCCCAGGCACAAAAGGACTTCACCCCCAGCTTCCCCTGAGCTCTACTGAGAGAGAGTTCTGTCCTTCCTGAAGTGTGTGGCCAATGTGTGGTGCATCTGGAAGTAGTACCTGTGCTGGGAAGCTGGAAACTAAGCTTTAAAGACTTTGCTACAGAAAAGTTGTCGCATGGCTCGCTACGAGGAAATTCTCGCCGCAAAGAAGGCCGAGATCATCGCAGCGCCTGTTGCCGCTGCCAGAGCCTTCGCATCTTTCACTTGCGGGACGCACCAGACCGGTGCAGGAAGACTACCATCGCTGCGAGCGTCGTCGCAGAGCCTGTCGTCGCTGGGTGAGATCGCCGCACCGCTTGCTTGGGGACCGCATCACGTTACTGCGAACATCGCTGCAGAGCCATCGCATCGAGGAGTTGTGAGAGAGAGATCGCCGTTGGATCACACATCGTCGCCCCGGAGATTGCCACATCCCCTAAGAGATCGTCGCATTGTGCCTTTGCATGAACAAACTTCCTACGGAACCTACGCACCGGAATCCATACTAGTGGCCTTCCTCCCATTACAGACCGGATTCGTCGCAACACGCCCGCTGCTGCAGCGGGGTTGTCACAAACGCCTCCCCAAGGTCTCAGGAGCAACGCATCGCTTGTTTTCCACCGCACCAGCTTCTGCTTTTGGAACTTTGTTGCATTTAAAGGTACTGTTGGCTAAACGTGACGTAACTGTGAACTTTTCACGCATTTGTGGATTATTTTATCGCAACCTTAAGAACTCTTTTGAAACCATATTCTTGAACTGTGTATGTTGGATTTTTGTTGTGTTGGTCTTGTGTAGTTTAGATTAAATACCTTTATTTTTCTAAACTGTTGTGGAGTCAGTTTGTGGTGTTTTCACTGTGTTACTGTCGTGTTGGTACAAATAATTTACACATTGCCTTCTGATCAGCCTTGACTGCTCGTGCCAAGCTACCTAGAGGGTGAGCAGGGGTTATCTCAGAGGTTTTCCTCCTTGCCCTGACTAGAAGCAAGGGTCCCTATTTGGACAGTGGTACCTACCTCTGCCAACTAGAGACCCCCAGTTCTAACAAGAAGCATTTGTTTGAGATACACTATTTGCATTTATGATTCCAGAGGCACGTGTTCTGCTGCCTAGATGTGTTTGTGAGGGCTTCTCTCCAGAAAGTCCGTCTTACCACCGCACCTCTCAGCACTACTCCCTTCAGAACACTGTTGATGAAGCGGCCATGTTTTTCAGACAGTAATTCGTTCTCTGCCTCCAGCTCCTGTTATAGTATATGTAAGGCATCAGTACAATTAGGATATGCAAGGCAAGGTTGAAAGCCGTCTAGAAATCGACATGTTTTACAGGGTGTCTTTGAGTTCTCTTTATCTGACTCACCAGCCAAAAATTATTCAATAAAGAAAATGCATTCACATACATACATTGTGGAGCTTTATTTGAGCTGATCTTCATCTTTTTTTCTGTTGAGTTGTTATATAATTTTTTTTTCCACTGTACCCGATAACATTTTGATTGGCACAACATCCTTCAAAATCGTCCCCTTTAGTGCCAGTCAGAGTCGGATTGGCTTAGATACAATCAGGCAGTGCCAAAAGGACTGGTCTGACAAGTCAGTGTGTGGGTGGTATTTTTGCTAGTTTGTGGACCTGTTTTATGGGGTTTTTACTGTTCATTTCCCAGATAATAAAGCAAACAATGCATGCAGCAAGCTCCAATGAATGAAGTCTTCCGTACTTCGCAAATTACTTACACAGCATGTCTTTACAAGTTCAAAACTGCCCCGATTTGCAAGCCGTGGCTGGTGTTGTACCTATTTAATTTGCTAATAGGGCACACTTTTATTTTGGTGCCCTGGCCTATTTACTGTACCTGTCTGACCCAGTGCCAGTGTGACAATATGTTTTTATTCCTTTTTTTTTTTTTTAAAGTGTAGCATTCCTTTATAAACTCGTTTTGGTGATGACCCAGAGACTGCTATCACCCAGGTGAAAACGCAAATAGGGTCAAGGGATTCCAAGAGCATTCAGAAATGGCTGCCTGTGATTGTGTATGCATGGCGAATCATCTTTGAAACTTTTCAAATCTAGAGCTTCTAGGGATTTTGGGCTGGCCATCGAGGTTTAACTTATGCTTCTCTATTCATTGGCTGTTAACGCTGAGTTGCCCAGCTGTAAGTGGGACCCTGGAGAGAGTGAACAACCACTGTCAGAATGGTAACATTTCTGTCTCGCTTCCTCTCCTAGATTATTGTCTGTGAATATATGTGTTTAAAAATGCAACCGCGGTGCTTGGAGAGTTAAATTAAATTTACCAACAAATGGCTCTGCATCTGAACTGGATGTAGCCAGGCAGCTTCAACGGAGAACCCTTCACAGTACCTCAATTAAATGTGTGGGTTTTCTAGAAAACCGTTTAGATATCTGACCAAATGCCCAGGATATTGTTGCCACTCTCATTGTAAAGGTTTGCTTTCAAAAAGGCAAAAGGCAAGAAGTTGTCGTATATATATATATATATATATATATATATATATTTATATATATATTACCTACTGGCGGTCGCCAGTAGGTATATATAGTTAGGATTTTTTCTCTATGGGTTTTTTGAAAATTCTATGTCTAATAACTTTGGCGTTTGTGGACGGAATTGGCTGAAATTTTCAGGAAAATGGCACATTTTGTTTCAGCCCCTGAAAATTTTGGGGGGGTTCGTCAAGGGGGGGCCGAGAAAAAAGGGGGGTCCCAAAACGCGTTTTTCCCATGTTAATTTCCATAGGGCGGTTGGCCTCACTTTTAGCCCGAACGGCTGAATGGATTTGCACGAAACTTGGCAAAATTGTAGGGACTGGTAGCCCGATGTGCCTTTTGTAGGTCTCAATATATGTGCTTCAGTGGATTTTGAGAAATTAATGTTCAAAAAAAGATATATATCTGTAACAGCGGACTGGGCAGCGCTCCGCTACGCGTACTTTTCGCGCAACGGAGCTTTGTGAAGCGAAGCTGATTGGTTCTCCGGCGTCTGTCAACATTCCAAACAGTCCGTAGCGGCCGCCATCTTGTCTCTCGGTAGGATCGAGAGACAAGAGGAGGCCAAAGCGAAGGGGCAAATGACCATAAGGGGGCATAGTACATTGTCGCTCACCCCCTAGGTTTGATGTGGAGGTTTTAAAAGGGCCCCGCGGGGCAAAAAAAAATAAAAATATTAATAATCGAACAGCTGAATGGATTTGCACGAAACTTGGCAAAATTGTAGGGACTGGTAGCCCGATGTGCCTTTGCTAGATCTCAATATATGTGCTCCAGTGGATTTTGAGAAATTAACGTTCAAAAAAAGATATATATCTGTAACAGCGCTCCGCTTCGCGGAGATAAAATTATATGTGTATTACCTAGCTGTTGCTAACACCAGTTAGCGACGGCTAGTAGAAGATAGCGACCATCTTGGGCCCCACTTTGCATGTGAGTGATATTTATCACTAATGACATGCAAAGTGGGCATGCCAAGTTGTTAGCGACTGGAAACAGTCGCTAACATCGCTATCTCCTATTATCAACTTTTGGAAATATTCGAGATAAGCGCGAATATCTCCAAAAGCTACCACCTGCCCTGAGCAGTTCTTAGCCATGTTATCCAATGGGAGGTGGATAACATGGCTAAGAGCATTAGCTCGGTAATGCATGAATATCGCTGAGTTTTCAGCGATATTAATGCATTGCGGTCGTTTTTTATCGTATTTCCGATAAACCTTGATAATAGCAAGGTTTATCTGCGATAATTTCTGACGGTAAAAAAATCGTTGCTAAGCATCGTTAGGGATAAATATCGCTTAACTTTGGTAATATGCCCCAACGTCTGTTAACGTTCGATTCGAAGGAAATCAGGAAGTGTTGAAAAACATTGTCTGCGCCATCTTGTCTTTTTTCAAATGCCACACTTTTGTCGTGCACGGCAGCCATTTTAGATGCCTTGACCAGACCCACTCTGTGCACGCTGTCGATCCTTAGCATGGCTCCCCACCCTCGCAAGCATCTCCCCCAGGCAGTGGTCACCCCCGCTCTCTGTCTTATGCATGGGTAATAAACCTCCCCCCATCTGCGCTGCTCTTCCCTGAGAATCACACCCTGTGCCCGCCCGACACCTCCCTTTCGCCCTATTCACTACCGCACCCTCTGACACTCCTTTTCCTCTGTGTCCGATTGTCCAGGCTGGTCCTAGGGTATCAGCTAGCCCTGCAGATGTAGTTTATGGCCACAGCTGTAAAGAATCACCCCTCTTCAAAGGAGTTATAGTAGATCAAGGCTCACACTCGATGAGATCCGTCACAGCAGAAGCGTTGCTATTATCTGAAAACCATCCTGTATTGTGATTGGGGAGGGGACCGAGCCTGAAGCGGAAGATTCCAGGGATGACTCTTTGTACATCAAAGTTTTTACAATTATGTGTCACATTAAAAATATATAGCACTCCGACAAAGTAGTAAGATTATAAAACTTTAATAATTTATAAATATATACAAGAAAACAAAAATAGTAATAACATATAAACATTTTTAGGGAAAAACAACGAAGTAGCGGTCGGCTGTGCGAATAGTCCCAACGCAGCACAACGTCCAGATTTCCGGCGTGGGGCGTCGCGGGGGGTGGGTCATCAGTAGCAAACTGTTGTGCGAATAGTTCCAAGGCAGCAGAACGCGCTGAAATCTAGATGACACGAAAGTGATGTCTAGTAAGTTGCCACCCAGCAAATAACGGCATGGGGCGTCGCGGGGGGTGGGTCATCAGTAGCAAACTGTTGCGCGAATAGTTCCAAGGCCGCAGAACGATGGCACCAAGGTGATGTCCAGTAAGTTGCCGCACTGGTGTGGCCATCCTACAATGCTGAAAGTCGGCGTGGGGCGCCCCGTTGGCCTGTGAGTTTGCGTCAGTAGCAGACCGATGTGCGAATAGGCCGAAGGCAGCACAACGTGCCAAGATCCGGATGGCACCGAGGTGGTGTCTAGTAAGTTGCCGCACTGGTGTGGCCATCCAACAATGCTGAAAGTCGGCGTGGGGCGCCCCGTTGGACTGTGAGATGGCGTCAGTAGCGGACCGATGTGTGAATGGGGCCGAAGGCAGCGCAACAATATTTTCGGAATAGAAGACACCACTAGGCGCTGAGATGCCAAGATCCGGATGGCACCGAGGTGGTGTGTAGCAAGTTGCCGCACTGGTGTGGCCATCCTACAATGCTGAAAGTTGGCGTGGGGCGCCCCGTTGGCCTGTGAGTTTGCGTCAGTAGCGGACCGATGTGCGAATAGGCCGAAGGCAGCACAACGCGCCAAGATCCGGATGGCACCGAGGTGGTGTCTAGTAAGTTGTCGCACTTCTGTGGCCATCCTACAATGTTGAAAGTCGGCGTGGGGCGCCCCGTTGGCCTGTGAGATGGCGTCAGTAGCGGACCGATGTGCGAATGGGGCCAAAGGCAGCGCAACAATATTTTCTGATTTGAAGACACCACAAGGCGCTGAGATGCCAAGATCCGGATGGCACCGAGGTGGTGTCTAGCAAGTTGTGGCACTGGTGTGGCCATCGTACAATGGTAAAAGTCGGCGTGGGGCGCCCTGTTGGCCTGTGAGATGGTGTCAGTAGCGGACTGATGTGTGAATGGGGCCAAAGGCAGCGCAACAATATTTTCTACTATATTTTCGGAGTAGAAGACACCACAAGGCGCTGAGATGCCAAGATCCGGATGGCACCGAGGTGATGTGTAAGTTGCGGACCGATGTGCGAATGGGGCCAAAGGCAGCTCAACAATATTTTCTGAAGAGAATACACTACAAGGCGCTGAGATGCCAAGATCCGGATGGCACCGAGGTGATGTCTAAGTTGCGGACCGATGTGCGAATGGGGCCAAAGGTAGCGTAACAAGATTTTCTGTATGGAAGATACCACTAGGCGTTGAGATGCCAAGATTCGGATGGCACCGAGGTGATGTCTAGCAAGTTGTGCCACTGGTGTGGCCATTGTACAATGGTAAAAGTCGGCGTGGGGCGCCCTATTGGCCTGTGAGATGGTGTCAGTAGCGGACTGATGTGCGAATGGGGCCAAAGGCAGCGCAACAATATTTTCTGACTGACACCACAAGGCGCTGAGATGCCAAGATCCGGATGGCACCGAGGTGATGTCTAAGTTGCGGACTGATGTGCGAATGGGGCCAAAGGCAGCGTAACAATATTTTCTGTATGGAAGATACCACTAGGCGTTGAGATGCCAAGATTCGGATGGCACCGAGGTGATGTCTAGCAAGTTGGTGTGGTCATCCTACAATGCTGAAACTCGGCGTGGGTCACCCCATTAGCCTGTGAGATGGCGTCAGTAGCGGACCGATGTGCGAATAGGCCGAAGGCAGCACAACGCGCCAAGATCCGGATGTCACCGTGGTGGTTTCATAGTTGAGAGGCACTTCATCTGCAGTGGGGCGCCGAGATCCGGATGGCACCGAGGTGATGTCTAGCAAGTTGCTGTACTGGTGTGGTCATCCTACAATGCTGAAATGTAGTGGGGCGCCCATTTACCGTTTCAGTTGCCATTCAGCTGAGTTTCGGCTGCTCTTGATGCTACAGCGACAGGCGGCTGCAAGAGGACTCTCAAAATGGCGGCCTGTTCTTTGGATTTGGGCCTGGTCCACTAAAATGGCCCTGGGACACCTTAGAACTCGGACGCTCGGTTTTTTTTTCCTTTCCTGTACATGCAAAAAAAGGTAAATGCCCGGTACGTTACACGCTTCATCTGCCACGATGAACTCTCCAGAGGAACCGAAAAAAAATATAGTTGTGGTAACTATACCATGCATCGTCATATGGAGAGGTGGCACCAATTAATTATAGTGCTGCATAAAAGAGAGATTTGGAGGAGAACCCCTGACCTGCTAGTACATTCATCAAAGAAGTGGCACTGAGAGCTTCAGAGGCAAGGGAAACGGTCCCAAATATTTAGAAGAACTTTGGAAAGATTAAAATGACATGTTTAGATTGTGGTAAATTAATTTCATGTGGGCAGATGAGTGTTACTCTAATAAATACAGCATATGAACATCATCATAGTCGATGGTTGGTAGAGACATTTTGACTATATCCTGGACCTGCCCGTCCTCGCCCAAAATGGCGCCGGAATAAATGGGACTCGTAACTCCTTGTTGTGTACTGGTTGCAGAACCTTGAAATCACGAGATACGTATGCAGTTTTGAAGCACATGGCGGGCGGGGACGAGAATTGATTGAATATTTCGACATCCCTATTGATATTAAGTTCTGATGTGTTATTGATTACTGTACTGTTGAAAATTCGAATTAACGTCACCCATGGTACTTGCCCGCAAATGTATATCTAGATAATTTTATTGTAACTGGCCCTGTCGTATTTTAATTATAAAATGTACGTCCACCGATTCCGTAACTGTTAGACACCTTAGTTCTTGCAACCTAATGGCCCGCCCGTTACGTTCCTCTACAGTGTAAATGTCTATTCATCATATACGATTACAGTTTGCTCCGTGGCAGGCCCACGTGGTTATAGGCTCGTATTTGTATCATGAAATTTTCACAATAAAGGTTTTTAAAAGAAAACATGGTAGTAGTATATACATTGGTAAAGTTTTTAATAATAGTCACTGTTTTAGAATCATTAAAAGGCAAGTGAAATAAAGCAGACCAATTACATGAAGGGTAAAAGGTATAATACGAAGGAACGCAGTAAAGATAAATGGTCAAGGGCTGTTGTGTTTTCTATTCCTGCAACATAAAGTGATCGATAAGAATCTCATATTCAGGCGTATCGGCGACTAAGACAGCAGGTCGACCCTCTTTTGCTCAACGGCTCCGTCATGGGACGAAGAAACGCTCTTTTTCTCGAAAAAAGAATATATTTTACTTGCAGGACAGTTGTAAAATTTCCGGGAAAGTACATTAGCCTGGAACATTATAACATATATTTAAGAAAAAATAATGTTCGGAAGTAATTAAAAGCGTAATTTTTAGGTGATATGACCAAGGCTTTCATCATTAGAATAAGAAAAGTAAAATGAACCAATGAAAAGTTTTATTAACAAGTCACATGACTTGTTATGCTTACGTTACGCGCTGCGCGCCCCGGATGACTTCCGGATGCGCTAACGCGGCGCGTCATATGACGCATTACGCGACAACGCAGGTCCAGAATATAGTCAAAATGTCTCCACCAACCAGCGGTCGAAACACAACCCCTTTCAGCAGGCTAAATAGTTCTGTTAAATGACAACAGAAGGGACAGGCAACAAGAACCATCAGTCAAAGAGGGGAGGGCTAGTTCTTCTCTACCGGGTTACATTGGGGCGCTACCGGAACTGATCGAATTGGTAGTCTACAGTGTTTCTGGATGTTTCAGACTGAAGCTGGGGTTAGCATGAGAGCACCACCATTTCGTAGCTCCGTTGTGGCCATTCCGCAACCAATCATGGCAGCCGCTCTTTATCGTTATTTTGGGCGGGGTGGGTGGCGGAGCCGAGCTGTTTTGCAGCCATCATTGTGTGGAGTTCAGTTCATCTCACTAGTTTTGTATTTGTCATGAGGGGTTGTTCCTAATGTTTCTATTTTAGCGAGGTCAAAAAGAGATCCCATTAGTGGCCTACTGATTTTGCTCGATTCCTTTTCTTTTTTTTTTACACGATTTTTCGTTATCTGCAAAGACTAAACAGAGTATTGCGACTCTGTGTTTGTTTGTAAATAGAGAATGAACCAAAGAGAACTAATTCTAAAACAGTAAATACTTGGATAACAATCAATCAAATGGAGAGAGAAGCAGGCACGACGGATTACAACGGGGGCAAAGGCCTGCGTTAACTACCTTTCACTATCTGCAAAGAGAGAGTACTCCTAATAGAAATGAGGGGGGGGGGCACCATTCAAAGCAGATCAGTGTGCATAAACACGAAAATGTTTTCACTTACCACGTACTTGACATTCGACAGCTTATGATATTTGCTATTAAAAAACCATTGAAATTCACTGAAAAAACCATAGGTTA
Organism: Lissotriton helveticus; assembly: GCF_964261635.1. NCBI lineage: Eukaryota > Metazoa > Chordata > Amphibia > Caudata > Salamandridae > Lissotriton > Lissotriton helveticus. The sequence goes on from NC_136059.1 coordinate 1,041,628,517, forward strand.
TAGACCATATATAGTTAGGAATTAGCATTTAAAAAACCTTGAAAATTCACTGAAAAAAACATAGGTTATAGACCATATATAGTTAGGAATTAGCATTTAAAAAAACTTATTTTACTCACACAAAACCATTGAAATTCCATATATAGTTAGTTGCACTAACTATATATCGCGCACCCGCAATCCACTGCTGATCATGTCACATATTACATCATTCATGACATGGTCAGTGACATCACTGATGACATCACTGATGACATCTCAAATGACATCACTGATGAGATCACTGATGACATCTCATTTGACATCATTCTTGTGCTAATACGATAAACCTCTTCAGACTCTAATATAACCTTAGATACACTCAGTGTATACAGACACTCACACACTGCCACTCATCCATGGAGTTACTCACACACCCAGTCAGTCATGCAAAGAAACAATCTCACCTCCATTTCTTCAACTATACAGTTAAACACACCTTACTTATTGAAACATATACTAACACATATTTACTCTCTTATACAATCCCTGATACAAGTTCACAATGATCGATACAACCACTCACTCATTCAGTGGCTCTCATGCACAGTTATTTATATATGCCAACTCTCACATGTACTGTGTTTTACATATGTACTTACTATGACATGTAGCATTGAGATATCCATTCACTCATCAATACACTCATGCACACAGTCAACTGCCCATGTAGCTGTTTCCACATGCACTCTTGAACTCATACACCTAGTGAATAAACTGCTCACACATCTATGCATAGAGTCACACACCTTCCAGCCACCCCCACACAAACTCAATCTGCCATAGAAATACTTGGGCAACCAATTAATAACACATATAGCCTCTCGTATAGCTAATGATCAACACATGCAGCAGTTTACAGAACAACAGACATAATGATGCACAAATTAAGACAGTTTAGTCACTAACCCATGCACTCAGTGAGACACATTTAATCACTCACTCATACATTCAGTCATGCACCTACTAAATCTTTCGTCCAGACACTTATACATCTACTCATTCTTCAATATGTAAAACATATTTAAACTTTACAGAAACACACAGTCACTGGATGACGTCATCAGTGATCTCATCAGTGATGTCATTTGAGATGTCATCAGTGATGTCATCAGTGATGTCACTGACCATGTCATGAATGATGTAATATGTGACATGATCAGCAGTGGATTGCGGGTGCGCGATATATAGTTAGTGCAACTAACTATATATGGAATTTCAATGGTTTTGTGTGAGTAAAATAAGGTTTTTTAAATGCTAATTCCTAACTATATATGGTCTATAACCTATGGTTTTTTCAGTGAATATATATATATAGTAATTGTATAGCCATTCAATCCTTGGTGGCACACACCCAGAATAATCTGCAGCATGGCTACCCACTTATAAGGTCCAAAAGGCGAGACCTACTGTCTTCGCTAATGCTTGTTTGTTATATATTTATTGACTGGTAAAATGGGCTCTCTGTCTCTATCTTAAGCACGGTTTAGACCCCGCTTCCTGTTTCGTCCAAAGAATGTTATTTGTGAAAATTGAAACGTGTGAAATTCTACTCAGGCCTTATCTGTAAAACATGAGTGTGTGTGAGGCGCGTAGGCGCTAGGGGAGTGGAAAGACAAGTAAATGGTGTAACTGAAAAACGTTTTTGTAAACGTTATCTGTGTTTTTACACAGAGATAGCCAAGCCGGGTTGTGGGTTAAACAGAGATAAGATAACCAATGACCTTTGAAGTCTTTCTGACGAATTATGGTCATGGGTGTAAGATATGATAGCGCCGCTCAGGGAGGTTTATGTAACCAGTCTTCAAAGAACATGAGACATTAGCACTGGGCCATAAATTAGTCACATTTCCCAGAAGAGATTATTGTGGGAAGGAGGGCCCTGGAATGTTGCTGGAGCTGATTGATGCGCATCAGCTTGGTGTATTGTTGTGCAGTCTAAAGCAGGGCCGCTGGGCGGGGCGCTCTCGGTCATATCTGAAAATCACATTTCAGTAGTGAATCAGACGCTATTTATTTGTCTCTCACGGAGGACCTGGCTCCGCTCTCTCGGATACTTTTCAGTGGGAGTCTTTAGGTTAATTATCACGTTGAAGTACGTAATTGCCTACACCGTGGTGGTGGTTTGAATAAATCTTTCAAAACAGATATGTTGCTAAAAAACTGTAACGCATTTAAAGCGTTAAGCTTGACTAAGTACACCCGAATTAAATATTAAACAAGCAGGCTGTCTAGGGCCCATTTAAGCCGAGACAAAAAAGATACCAGACTGAGATAGAAGCATTTCCTGTGTATCTGCATGCTGATCTCAGGTCTTGTGAAAGATGTACATCAGCTAATGGCTTTGGCAGCATTGACAGTAGAGGTTGTGACACTTCAAGGGCCATCTTTCCATGGCAAAATATAATAGGAGGTATCGTATAAAAGAGACCTGTGCTGGTGAAGGTGAGACAACTCGGGGATATTCCCAAGAACGTTTGATAATCAGCGCAAAATAAGCATAACGCAACATTGCACATCACAGTCTATCGCGTGAAAACAACGTTGTGTTAACGGCGCATTCACAACACGGCGGTACCATGTGATAGGCTCCTGATAACACGTCAAATGTTTGCGCTAAAACCAACGCGACGTCAAAAAAACGAGAAACACCAACGCGAGAAAAGTAGCGATGAGGCCAATTGCGATACAAACATCAGCGATAACGAGTGATAGGCCTGCAATTCCCATGCATCATGCAGGAAAATGCTCCATAAAAGCAGATTTTAAAAAACTGTGAGATGTCAACGTACGAGCAGAACAATAATGAAAGCATGGACTAATGTAGGGGCAGTGACTCCCCTTATGTACATGTTGCCCATGTCGTGGGACTTGAGTCCCAGGGTGCATCCCTGCATCATGGCGGCACATATCAGAGCTCAAAAGAAGCCCTGTTGTCACTCGTAGGCCTCAAATGACGGCCAAAATGTAATGAATTAGTAAACATGTGAAACGCCGAAGAGTGGGCTACCGTACCAACTGTGACACACAGAGCTGGCAAGTCGAATATGTGACACCCTAAACAGCCTCACTGCACAGAGGTGACTCACCCACCATCTATTAACGAATTCCAAAATTGCTAGCACTACATGTCGCACCCACACTTGTCTGTGTGAAGTGCCTGTATAGATGAGTGACATGCACGTAGGGAATGTGTCTTGGAATGCAATTATTTGCACATGCTGTGCCTGTGGTCATTCATCGTACTGTCCCATGATTGCTAAGGACCGTCACAATGTGACGTCAACATGAGAAGAAATTGTCAATGATGGTGTTCCTACAGGCTATTCCTGCTGCAGCTGCAGTGGGGTGTGGTCCACCTGCGTCATCTTCATCATCATCGTCCGGTGCATCTGGCACTCGTATCCATGGGGCATTGCTGCGTACACATATGTTGTGCAACACATATGTACAGGAGCCTTCCACCTGTGACCTCCAGGCACCGGAAATGTGACGTCAACATGCCAAATGTGCGCTCCACGATGCCCCTGGTGCGTTTGTGGGCCAAATTGTACTGCCTCTGGGCCTGCGTGTTCAGGGTTCAGAGCGGTGTCATCATCCAAGCGCAGAGTGCATATCCTTGGTCACCTGTGACAGTGCAGAGCGACATGAGTCAAGATTACGTACTGCATGATGTGTTGGCAGGCTCACTGGTTCATTGGTGTGTGATATGTGTGACTTAGTGATTCCTGTATGACATGAACTGCTTGTTGCAAATGAGCGGCATCAATGTGTATTAGGTAGCCTCACTGCTGCTCCTACCTCCCCCGAGCATAGTCACTAGTGTGCGCAGTGCAGTGGCATCACTTGCACCCCTACGACACACCATTGTGCCTGTTTGAGCATATCCACAAGCCTGACTAAGACACAGTGATGATGTAGGCTGAAGATGGCCATGTGTGTGTAAGGACAGGGCTGACACAGATGTAGAGCACCTGCCTGGCTGAACTCGCCATGCGGTTGAGGGTAGACATTTGGCGCATGCTGCGCTAATAGCAACACACACAACAGTTGGCATGTGTGATCCCTGACCCTGAGCGGGCGTGCCCTCCCTCATGTACCCCTTTGGCCGAACCCACACTCCAGGGGCATGCCGCATAGCAACATTGTCCATAGAGGGTCGGGTGGCACAGACACCACAACAGAGACACATGCATTAGTCACTTCCTTGGCAAGGCCTATACTTAACCACACCCAGATCCATATGTGGAAGAGCCACACCCTTACTCTGTACTGTCATATGCCTGTCCACTCCGCTTATGCTCACAGGGAGGTACAACAAGGCTACATGTCCCAGGTCTACCCCACTGCCTGTGGACACATGGTGGCGCCCACTGTACACAGCACAATGTAATGAGGTATGGCCCGGGGCCCTCATGCATACATAATGACCACACGGACACACTGAGTGAGTTTGTGGAACTGGCTACGGGCACGTGCGCCCAGCCCCTTTTATTGCCAGGGCACATGTCCAGTAATGCCTGTGCTGGATGGGTGTAGGGTAGTGTAAGCCACCCATCAGGGGTTGGTTGGTGCCGGCAACAACTGTGAGAAGTTGGCCTGATATATAGTGTTCACTATTCTAGTGATCACTGTGTATCAGACCAAACAACCCTTATTGATGATTGGTTGTAAGTCAACCTTTTAGACCAGCTATCCTAGTAGCATGGACACGAGCAGTCTTCAGGCTAAACTCTAGAGGGCGTGTTAAGCCAGCTGTTTTACCATAACATATACCCCTTGAACACCAAGTGAAAGGACACCACACAAGTTGTTATGAAAATAAAGGATATTTATTTATAACAAGTCTACCCTGAACTCTTTATGAGTCAGGGAGCTAAGCACAATACAAAACTCTTAAGAAAATACTTTAAGTTGCACAATTTACACAAATGCCCGAGGGGCACGAAAAACCATATACACAAAAAGTGGAATGCGAAATGCTAACAGGTAAGTAACAAGATCCAGAGGCTTCAGGATCGCTAGGACTACACTACTGAACCCTAAGGTTAGGAGCAGGAGGCCTAGGGAGATCGTGTGCAGAGTGTGCACTCTCACGCGGGATGCGGGAAGAAGTCTATGGATTCTAGCGATTCTACAGTTACTGTTTCCGGACGAATCCGGCTAGATAGACTGAAAACGACAAAGGATCTGGACACCTGGATAGTGAACCTGTGCTGGAGTACCGAAATACTCAAGTTACCTAGCCCAGGGGCCGCGGCTGCATAGGGTTCAAAAGACATCGGGAATCCTCGTTGAAGTCTATGGAGCCTGAAAGGAGTTGCTGGCAGGCGACCAGTGAAGATGTTCGGTGTGATCCAAGGCTGGATCAGTGAAGGAGGCGACCTGAAAGCAGAGGGGACTCAGTTCTTAATCACTAGCCAGTGATTATGTGGGCACCAGGATGGCACCGGATGAAGTCACCTCGACCAGGTGAGTGGGCGACGCTGGACTCTGCAGTCACACGGGCTAGGAGGCGTTGTCGGCGTCCAGGCTGGAGGTGCGAGCTGTCCCACGAGGCTGTCGGCTGTCGGCGATGCTGGACTCAGGATTTGAGCAACAAACCTTGGCAAAGGCAAGCCCACGCGGTGGAGTCAAGATGGCGTCTGGAGTGGACCAGGAGGGTCCGGGGTGCTCCTCTCTTGGAAGGGAGCAAGGGCCAGTCTGGAGCAACCAGACCAGCGGTGAAATCGTCGTGGTACGTCGTCAAGAGGGTCACTAGCCAACGGGCAAGTGACCGGACAACGTGGCAAGCAGCAAAGAAGCAGAAGGGCTCCACGCAGATCTCGTGGATGCTGGGAGGCTGGACTTCAGTGCTGGAGCTGCTTAGGGTTAGGGCTTCTCAAACCCCAATGCACTTACTCGAGGGTCTCTCGGGGGTCGTGCTGGAGAAGCGTCGTGCAGGTCTTGAAGATGGCCGGTCCCACGGGTCTCGTCGCACCCACGAATCTCAGCTGGGCTGGATGATGTAGGTAGAGGTCAGAGATGGCAGGGAATCCGGGTCTCGTCGAGCTGGGCAGTCTTGATCCGGAGGATGGACTTACAGCAAACCGCAAGAGCTTCGATGGTGCCTGCTGGTGCAGGGTGGCTACTCCTTAGCCACAAGGGAGAGTCTTCAGAAGAGTCAAGAGTTCCTTTCGTGGAACGTAGTTTCAAGATTCAAGATGATCTAATTTGGGAAGGGGGCCTGCTCCTACCTTTATACTAAGAAAAGGGGCTGGCACGCGACTAAGCCCTGCCCTATGGGTGGGACTAGGAGGGGGGTGGTTACACCCCTCTCCTTTGTCCGGTCTCTCCCCAGCTCAGGGGCTGGTGTGCCCCAGGAACTGGTTTGAGCCGGCATATGCACAGTGAGCACCGGGGTGCCACTTGCAGTCACCTTCCTTTCAGCCCTGCCTACCTGGGATACACAAAATCCTGTCTGGGATGGTGCTAGCACCGCCCCTGACAGGAAAGCCTTTGTCCAGGCCTCCGTTGCTGGAAGGACTCCCTGCAGCAGGAGGGCAGACTTGTGTCTCGGTGGCAGCATCCATTTTGTGGAGCTGAGGCTATGTCTGACTTTAACCGGGGTTCACAGTTACATACATGTCGTGTCCCTCTAGAAGGGTGGAATGCTAACCCCGTCGCCAGAATTGGCGAGGGGTTAGTATTCCAATTCGTATGACACCTTACTCGACATGTTTTGATAAAGCTATACCAAAGTTAGCATTTAACCGCGAGGATTATAATGCACTTAAGAGTATATGGTATAGCGTTATCATAGAACAGCTATTTGGACTTGGTTCCGCAAGCTGCAAACGGGCTCAGCTCATGCCAGAGCACCATCTCACATAATTCCAAGCACTCTGCCTTCAGGATTGATAAGGCCTGCCATAGGAGTTACTGATAGGAATATATGTGTCCATTTTAGGGTCAGATATAGGAATACTATATCTAAAGCAAAGGGTGTTTACACCACCTTGCCCCAGCTGTCGTGCAGCCAGTTGTGTCTGTTTGGGTGGCCTACCAGGGGTGGCATAATACATGCTTCAGCCCCTGGTAGGCCCTGGGTACACCTATGCCCTGGATTCCTAAGGTATGCTGTACAGGGACTGATAAGGTGGCCCAGTACTAATTGGTAAAATGCACCTAAGGTACATGGTTGTAATTTAGAGAGAGAACAGCTAGGCTGTGGGTCTGATTAGCAGGCCCACAGCCAGGGAAAGTCGTAAATCAGTGAAGCAAAAAGCAAAAATCTGGGGTGGCCATGGGGTTGCAGACCCCACTCTCCTACATAACCCCCCCCCAAACTTAGGGACATTAAACTAACCTTGACCAGGTAAGTCTTCTTGCTCTAAGTGGAAGTACCTGGAGAGACCATCTGCATTACCATGGTCAGTTCCTGGGCGGTGCTCCACTGTAAAGTCCATCCCCTGTAGGGAAATGGACCACCTAAGAAGTATGGGGTTTTCACCCTTCATTTGATTTAGCCATAAGAGGGGCTTATGGTCGGTCTGAACTTTGAAGTGAGTACCAAACAAGTATGGCCTCAACTTCTTCAGGGCCCACACCACAGCAAAGGCCTCCCTCTCAATAGCTGACCAACGTTTCTCTCTGGGGGTCAGCCTTCTGCTTATAAAAGCAATGGGCTGATCATGACCATCAATATTCAGCTGAGATAGAACAGCTCCCACACCCAACTCAGAAGCATCTGTTTGGACAATGAATGGCTTGGAGTAGTCTGGACTCTTGAGAATAGGTGCAGTGCACATGGCCTGCTTTAGGTCATCGAATGCCTTCTGACAGCTAACTGTCCACTGAACTTTCTTTGGCATTTTCTTACTTGTCAGGTCATTAAGTGGAGTCACAATGGTTCCATAATTTCTGACCAATTTCCTGTAATAACGAGACAGGCCCAAGAAAGCTCTGACCTGTGTCTGGGTGGTTGGAGGAGCCCAGTCCTTTATGGCCTGTATCTTGCTCTCCAGAGGTTGAACTTGGCCTCCACCTACAAGGTGGCCCAAGTATACAACTTGACTCTGCCCTATCTGGCACTTAGTAGCCTTGATAGTGAGGCCTGCCTTTTGCAGGGCCTCTAAAACTTTCCTCAGGTGGATCAGGTGATCCTCCCAGGTGGAGCTAAAGACAGCAATATCATCTAGATATGCTGCACAGAAGTCATCCAACCCAGTGAGAACTTGGTTCACCAACCTTTGAAAAGTGGCAGGTGCATTTTTCAAACCAAAGGGCATCACCACAAATTGGTAATGACCTCCTGGGGTAGAAAATGCTGTCTTGGCCTTGGCATCCTCAGCTAACCTGATTTGCCAATAACCAGCTGTTAGGTCAAATGTACTTAAGAAAGTTGCAGAAGCCAACTTATCTATCAGTTCATCTGCCCTGGGTATTGGATGGGCATCTGTCTTAGTGACAGCATTGAGACCCCTGTAGTCTACGCAGAACCTCATCTCTCTCTTACCATCCTGGGTGTGAGGTTTAGGCACTAGAACTACAGGACTAGCCCAAGGGCTCTCTGAGGGTTCAATGACTCCCAATTCCAACATCTTTTGTACTTCAGTTTTTATGCAGTCCCTGACGGGGTCAGGTTGCCTGTAGATTTTACTCTTTATAGGCAGACTGTCTCCAGTGTCCACCTCATGTGTGCACCAGTTTGTCTGACTGGGGATCAGAGAAAACATTTGTCTGTAGGATTGAAGGACTTGCCTACAATCCTGTTGCTGATGCTCAGAGAGGCTGTCAGAAAAGACTACACCATCTACTGACCCATCATCAGGGTTCTGAGTGAGCAGGTCTGGGAGAGGGTCACTCTCTTCCTCCTGTCCCTCATCTGTGGCCATGAGCAAGCCCATGTCCTCCCTGTCACCAAATGCTTTGAGCCTATTCACATGAAGTACTCTGTGAGGGCTCCTGGGAGTTCCCATGCCAACCAAGTAGGTGACTTCTCCCTTTTGTTCAATGATGATGTGGGGTCCAGACCATTTGTCTTGGAGAGCTGCTGGGGCCACTGGCTCCAACACCCACACCTTCTGTCCTGCATGGTAAACAGTTAGGACAGCCTTTTGGTCATGCCAAGCTTTTTGAAGTTCCTGGCTGGCCTCAAGGTTTTTAGATGCCTTCTCCATGTACTCTGCCATCCTGGAGCGGAGACCAAGTACATAGTCCACTATGTCAAGTTTAGGCTTTTTGAGAGGTAACTCCCATCCTTCCTTCACAAGACATAGGGGTCCTCTTACAGGATGTCCAAACAAAAGCTCAAAAGGGCTGTAACCAAGCCCCTTCTGTGGGACCTCTCTGTAAGCAAACAGAAGGCAGGGTAAAAGGATGTCCCATCTTCGCCTAAGCTTTTCTGGTAACCCTTTTATCATCCCTTTGAGGGTCTTGTTGAATCTTTCAACAAGCCCATTGCATTGTGGGTGATAGGGTGTGGTGAATTTGTAATTGACACCACATTCCTTCCACATAGCAGTCAGGTATCCTGACATAAAGTTTGCACCTCTGTCAGAGATCACCTCCTTAGGGAACCCCACTCTGGAGAAAACTCCAACCAGGGCCCTTGCCACAACAGGAGCTGTAGTGGTTCTAAGGGGAATAGCTTCTGGATACCTGGTGGCATGATCCACTACCACCAGTATAAATCTGTGCCCAGATGCTGTTGGGGGGTCCATTGGTCCAACAATGTCAATCCCCACTCTTTCAAAGGGAACCCCCACCACAGGTAGTGGTATAAGGGGGGCCTTTGTTGTGCCACCTGATTTGCCACTGGCTTGGCAGGTGACACATGAACGACAAAAGTTCTTAGTGTCCTCAGACATATGGGGCCAGTGAAAGTGTGGGGCAAGCCTGTCCCAAGTCTTATTCTGGCCTAAGTGACCTGCAAGGGGAATTTCATGGGCCAAGGTGAGAAGGAAACCTCTCAGAGACAAGGGGATGACCAGCCTCCTGGTAGCACCAGGCTTGGGGTCTCTTGCCTCAGAGTAAAGGAGTCCATCGTCCCAGTACACTTTATGGGCACCTGTGGCATTCCCTGCAGCCTCAGCAGCAGCCTGCTGTCTGAGGGGTTCAAGAGAGGAACAGTCTAACTGTGCCTGCCTCAAGTCTGCCCTGGAAGGGCCCCCTGTCCCAAGAAACTCAACCTGTTCAGGCTCAAGCTCTTCTAGGACAGTTCCTTCTGGGGTCTTGGGGTCAGTCTCCTGAGAGAGCTGATCCTGTTCCTGAGGCAGGGGGGGAGGGTCAACCTTACCCCTACTGCTCTTTCTCTTGGTTAGTGTCTGGTCCATTGTTCCAGGATCCAGCACTAGTTCAGCTGGGCATTTCTTGGCCTGCGACCTAGTCACAGCAAGGACATGTGCTGACAAACCTAACATTTCCACATGAGTCCTATACTCCACATCTGACCATAAGGAGGATTCCAAATCATTGCCCAAAAGACAGTCCACAGGGAGGTCTGAACTAACAACAACCCTTTTGAGGCCATTTACCCCTCCCCAGGAGAAGTTAACAAGTGCCATACTATGGGAGGTAGTGGCATTGCTAGCATTGGTCACCAGGTAGTCTGCTTCCAGTATTACCTGGTCAGGGTCCACAAAGTTAGGTGTCACCATGGTGACACTGGCACAAGTGTCCCTGTAGGCCTGAGCCATTTTTCCATTAATCAAAGGCGTCTGCCTGTACTTGCCCAGAGTACTGGGACTTATTGTAGGGGTCATATCCATGTCCCCAGTACAAACAAGAACAGCCTGAGTAGGTGTTCTGACTAAGTCAGAGCCCGCCTCAGTTCCCAGGGTTAACCCCAATATAGCCTTAGGAGGATTACTACCACTACTAACTGTACTAGGGGGTGCAGGTGCCTTAGGGGCAGTAGTGGTAGGAGTTGGGCCTTTCTTGGTGCACTCACTAAACCAGTGAGTATTACTTTTGCAGTATTGGCACCATGGTTTCTTCTGACCATTCTTCTTCTTTTGGGAATTCTGGGAATTCTGGGACCCACCCTCTTTAGATTGTTGGGGCCCTGTTGAAGACTTCTGGTCATTTTGCTTGTTCTCATTACCCTTGGGATCTGTTTTCTTCTGGCCACCACCCTGGTTCTGGTTCTGCTGCTTGACCCTTGTCCTGACCCATCTGTCTGCCTTCTTTCCCAATTCTTGGGGACAGAAATGAAATGAAATGAAATGAAAAATTGCACTTGTATAGCGCGTAACTACCCGGAGACCTCGCAGCGCTTGTGACTGAATGCTTAACGCGAGCTCAGTGTAGTTCAGCAAGTTTTGGCAAACAAGTGCGTTTTCAGGGCTTTCCTGAAGGACATGTGATTGCTGTTTCCTCGGATAGGGAGAGGAAGGGAATTCCAGAGTCTGGCCGCAGAATGGGAAAAGGAGCGGCCGCCCCAGCACACTCTGTTGACTTTGATGGAAGTTGCCAACTGAAGAGTGCCAGAGCGAAGAGGGGGGGATAGGACATAAGGTTTGACCATGGAATGAAGTATTGCGGGGCCAACTCGATGAAAGGACTTGTGCAGGATGCACATGGCCTTGAATTGCACTCTTGACGCCACTGGGAGCCAGTGAAGTTCCTTTAGGGCCTTCTTCGCTGACTGCCAGCGGGGCAGGTTGTAAAGTAGGCGGGCAGCGCTATTTTGTGTGACTTGAAGCTTCTGTATAACGGAAGCCGGGGCTCCCATGTAGAGAGCATTCCCATAATCCAGACGGGAGAGTATCAAGACCTGGACCATGACCCTCCTCGCCTGGAATGGGAGCAGAGGAAGCACCTTGCGGAGCATCCTCATTAGCCCGAAGCAGGTGGCGGCAGTCTTGGTGGCTTGGACCGAGAAATCGAGTGCTTTGTCGAGCCAGATCCCAAGGCTCTTTATCTGGGACTTGGGGACAGGGGGCACGCCCAGACATGGTGGCCAGGTGGATGCAAGGGCAGACGGGGAAAGATTACCTAGAAGGATGATGTCGGTCTTCTCCCCGTTGAGCATCAAACAAGAAGATTGCATCCACCTGGCAACAGCCTCTAGACAGGGGCCTAGGGTGTTGGACGATCCCTCAGGGTGGTCTAGAGAGACCACCAGTTGGGTATCGTCCACGTAGGTGATGATACGCACACCAAAGGGATGGACTATCCTGTCTAGAGGTTCCATGTAGGCATTAAAAAGGGTAGGGCTTAGGGAAGAGCCCTGGGGGACCCCGCACCTAAGTAGGTGTTTAGGAGAAGCCACCTCCCCTTCAAAGACCTGGAAGAATCGTTCGTCGAGGAAGGATGTCAGCCATTCCAGGGCTGCGCCCGACACGCCCATGCACGCCAATCGATGTAATAGCGTGGCATGGTTAACCGTGTCGAACGCGGCGCTGAGGTCCAGTAAAATAATGGCGACTTTTCCTCCCCGGTCCAACACTGCTCTTGCTTCTTCTGTTACCGCTAGAAGGGCGGTTTCGGTTCCGTGCTGAGGAAAAAAACCTGTCTGGGAGGCACGCAACAGACCATTGGACTCCAAATAGTCTGTTAAGATGTTATTAACGTGCCTCTCAAGCAGTTTACTCAGCCACGGAAGTAAAGAGATGGGACGGTAGTTGGCCAAATTACTCTGGTCTAGAGTAGGCTTCTTCAGCAAGGCCTTCACCATTGCACACTTCCATGATGGAGGGACAGATCTAGAGGTGATGGACGTGTTGAGGACATCCAAGATAACCAGACGAATAACATCCAAGACCTTGATAAGGGCCTGAGGGGGTGCTGGGTCAATAGGCGACCCCGAGGTGATCTTAGGAATTATTCATCAAAAGAAGGATGAGGAATTCTTGTCCTGTTCAGTTCCCCAATGGCAATATACTTATAATCAATCAGAAGAGGACACTGGTATCTACAATAACCATTGGTTATCTTTGACAACCCTCATAGACGCTGAAGATTGTAACGATGCGGTATATTTGTTTTTCCGCCCCTCATCTAGCATCATGGCATAGTCATTGGGTGGTCAAAAGGTATGGTATGCCTGCCTCGCCCGAGGCAACCTCTGGAGAATGTAGAAGTGTCCAGAGATCAAAAGACACCTCCGAAGGGATGAGGTCCAAGAGCCAAACTTAGAGGGTGAATTAAAAGACAGTTGTTCACCAAATGGTAGCTTTATTAGAAAAGGTGAGTACTGTTAATAAAATAACTGGGTATATTCGATAATCAAGTTACTGGATTATCATATATGACATTATAAAAAAGTCGACATGTTTCAGCTCCTATTAGCCCAGCCGGGTCTAAAGAGCTTTCGTCAGGACAAAGACAAAGGGAGGGGTACTTACACAACTTGTGCAGTATACTTGTGCTTACTGGCAATCACAATTCATATTCCTGTATATTGGAAATAAGAACAAAACATCATTCTGTACACATATGCGGGTACACTAGGCATACTTGACTATTCATTTTTAGTTAGTTTAGCACAACATTATAGTAAATAGGTGCCGATATTAAGGGTGCATAATACTAAATACACTGAAGCTATTGGAGAGCAGTGAATAGAGGGAAAAAAGGGGGGGGAGGGTCTCAATCGGAAAGTGAACACTCTCATATGGACGAAACTCAGGAGTTCCTTATGCAAACAAAATTACAAAAACTAGCAAAAGACTTAAAAAAGTTTAGCCAGGAACGTATGCACCCGTATTCCAAAGAAGACTACACGGCAACGGACAATGGATCTGACGCCGACTCGACGGGTTGGTCGTCAGATGGATCAGAAGGTAATTCTGAGCAACAAACGACAAGAAGAGGTCGGTACAACCCTAGATATCGAGGACCCAGGCGAGGCAATAGAGGAAACAGAAGTAACAGATGGCAAAGACCACCCTTTTTTCAAGGAAATCCAATGCCCTTTTTCCAACCTTGTAAGTACCCCTCCATTTGTCTTTGTCCTGACGAAAGCTCTTTAGACCCGGCTGGGCTAATAGGAGCTGAAACATGTCGACTTTTTTATAATGTCATATATGATAATCCAGTAACTTGATTATCGAATATACCCAGTTATTTTATTAACAGTACTCACCTTTTCTAATAAAGCTACCATTTGGTGAACAACTGTCTTTTAATTCACCCTCTAAGTTTGGCTCTTGGACATCATCCCTTCGGAGGTGTCTTTTGATCTCTGGACACTTCTACATTCTCCAGAGGTTGCCTCGGGCGAGGCAGGCATACCATACCTTTTGACCACCCAATGACTATGCCATGACGCTAGATGAGGGGCGGAAAAACAAATATACCGCATCGTTACAATCTTCAGCGTCTATGAGGGTTGTCAAAGATAACCAATGGTTATTGTAGATACCAGTGTCCTCTTCTGATTGATTATAAGTAGATCTTAGGAATTAATCTGTCTAGTCCACAGGTGTTGAGGAGTGGAATTATGTCAACCCTACAAGGGACCGAGGGATCAGGAGTTGTGGGAGAGATGGATCCTATGTTGTCCTTAGGATTGCTAAATGAGGAATATATGGTCTGGATCTTTTGGGAGAAGAAAACGGCCAAATCATTGCAGCGATCTTGGGCGCCTTCAACAGAGGGACGCTCAGCAGGAGATGAGATGAGGGACTTTGCTATTTTAAAATTTTCCATGGGGGCATTGGCGGCTGCATTAATTTTCCCTTCATAAAAAAAAGCTTGTGCCGCCTTGATCTCTGCTTTATAAAGCTTGATAGCCGCCCTGTATTCAGCCTTTCTGAGCTGGGAGTGGTTCTGCCTCCAGGCTGTCTCAAGTTTGCGGCATTCTAATTTCATAATTCTGAGGGTAGGTGTATACCAAGGGGCAACTTTAGGTCGTGTTATAGACTTGCGGGGAAATTTTGGAAGAACCTGGTCAAGGGTAGTAGTGATCCAATTATCAAAGTTATTAGCGGCCGTGGAGGAATTGGTTGCCTTCCTAGGTGGATCTTGGGCAAGAGCAGCTACCCAATCGGAAAGGGGGAGTGAGGGCCATTTCCTACCCAGGTGCTTAGCAAATTTTTGAGAGGAAGAGAGGGAGTTGGAGGACCAGGTGAAAGGAATTAAAAAATGGTCGGTCCAAGGCAGTGGGATAGGGGTGTCCACAATGAGATTGTCTATATTGCTGTAGATGTGGTCAAGAAGATGTCCCCTATTATGGGTTGCCTGGTGGCCCTTTTGGCAAAGGTCAATGGCTTGCAAGTTGGAACGAAGGTTATTTGCTGACGAGTCGTGGGGGTCATCAAGATGCAGGTTGAAGTCCCCGAGCAAGGTAAGATTGGACGAGGTCAGCACGACACTTGCAGTAAGATCTGTTATCTTGGTGATAAAGTTGTTAAGGACACCAGGTGGACGGTAGGCTAGGATACCTGAGAAGGTGGTGGTGGGAGAAAGTTCTAACACGAAGTGAAAGCTCTCGCAGGCTGGTGAGGTGGTAGGAGTGATACAGCATCTAAAGCTATCTCTGTATATGATGGCCAATCCACCACCTCTCCCAGTCTGACGATCAAGTCGTTTGTGAGTATATCCTGAAGGGGTAGCCCACGCTGTAGTAGGGTCATTATCTGTCTGGAGCCAGGTTTCTGTTAGGAAAAGAGCATCAGGGTTGAGCTCTTCGATCAGCATGTACAGCTCGGTATAATGTTTTGGTAGGGACCGACAATTGAGGAGAGACATTCTCCACTTCTGTACAGGGGGCAGGTAACAACTATGTGGGGGGGGAGTGCTCCAGTCACAGTATTTACAAGAGTAATCTGCGTTGGTGGGAAGAATCGAATGACGACATAAAGGATTGGGGAGAGGTCGTAGGGCAAGAAGCGAGGAGGTGTTATAGATAAGTCGCTCCATTACCAGACTAGCGGTCGTGTCCGGGTCCAGCGGGAAGCGTCTGGACGCGGACTGGCGCAGACTGGCTTCTCTTTGGCGCCTCTTCGGCGCGTCTACGGCGCTACCGCTGCACATCACCGCTGCGCGGGGAAACGAGGGACCATGTAGATTAGGCGAAGGGGGAGACTAGCACGTCACCCTCCCAAAGATGGCCACCCAAAGTGGAGCAACCAGGAAGTGGTGCCGCTTCACCTACCTCCACAACAATCAGCACTGGTAGCTGCGGTGGACCGGGGAGAGGGCAAGCAAAGTACAAGTATTTAAATACAATTTTTCAAGATAAAAGGAAAACACAAATAAAATGGTAAAAACGCTTGCAGCAGTCCTAGATCACTGCCAAGCGCTAGCGCAGCGATGTTCGCTAGTCAACAATCGAGCGCGAGTGACACCAAGCCCTTAAGTAGTGAGGGCGAAGGGGAGACTAGCACGTCACCCTCCCAAAGATGGCCGCCCAAAGTGGAGCAACCAGGACTAGCACGTCACCCTCCCAAAGATGGCCGCCCAAAGTGGAGCAACCAGGAAGAGAGGTCAGATCTGAGTCAATAAGGTGCTGATGCAACAACTGATTCTGACAATTAGTTAAGATTTGTTCTCTCATAATTAGATTATACAATCCTGTGTGATCAGTAACTTTACTTCCCAGTAACCAGCCTTCAAAAGCCTTAGTGGCACAATCTACAAAGTCAGTCCAATCTTGAGACTGAATTTTCTGGGTGTCTCTGAACAGCAACCTGTACTGTTCAGTGGTTAAGCCAAACCCATCAATCAGTGTATTTTTCAAGACTTGGTAATTGTTAGCATCCTCAGCTCTAGTAGTGAGGAGCTTATCTCTACCTTTACCTTCAAAGGAGAGCCACAGAATAGCTGCCCACTGACTCTGGGGGATGCACTGGACAGTGCAGGCCCTCTCCAAAGCAGTCATCCATTTGTGGATGTCATCCCCTTGTTTAAAGGGGGGCACTACTTTACTCAGGTGTCTAGTATCAAAACTCCTGTCTTTATCCTTAGGGATATTGCTGCCACCAGTGGGGACTACCCCACCTAACTGTTGCTCTCTAGCAAAGGCAAGCTTTTCCTTGGCAAGGGCAAGTTCTTCCCTCTGAATCCTCAGATTAGCCTGTTTCATCCTTGCTTCATGTTCTCTTCTCTGAGGGGAAGTCAGTCTCCTCTGGGGAGAGATCATTCTCCTCTGAGCAGAGGCATGAGAGTGCACAGATCTATTGGAGTCCCTAGAATGGGACCTATCTCTTCTAACTCCAAAGTTAGGCCTGCTTAGGGTCAGTACTGGGGGTCCCCCAGATCCTTCCCTATGTAGGTCTAAGCTGGCCCTAGTAAGCCTGACTAGCTCAGGACCATTGTCTGCCTCATCCCCAGAAATAACCTCTTCATCCTCCCCCTCCTCCACTTCCTCAGTTTCAGGGAGGTCAGGATCTCCAGGGGTACCTTCTAAGGGGGGCATGCTCCCATCTATATGAGTAGCTTTTCTAGCATCATAAGTCTCTAAGAGACCTAACAGAAAAGGAGTGGTAGGGTTAGAACCCTGTTTTAGTTTCCTGGAGGTACACAATTGTCTCATCTCCTGGAAGCTAAGGCCTGCATATCTGGAAGTGACCTGTGGAGGGTCAACAGCCACAAGGGGAGTCTCTGAAGACTCTCCATGGGTAGACATGCTTCTAGTGTGGTGTAAGTGATGCACCTACCTACACTATGGGTTTACCTACTGATCCCTTGCTAAGAGTTGTAGTCAGGGTGTGCTAAGCCCTGTTACACTACAACAGCTGGTTCAGTAGAACTCAGAGTATTCTAAGTTAAGTTATATGTACCTGGATACTTATGTGATCTTTCAATTGATATTCTTAGGATACGTGCGAGGTAAAACAACAGCAAGCTCAAATCCCAACCGCTGCACACCAATGTGAGAAGTTGGCCTGATATATAGTGTTCACTATTCTAGTGGTCACTGTGTATCATACCAAACTGATGAAAAAGGGTTCAGGCAGATCAAGTCGTTTTACCCCTTTTCTAGGTTTGCCCGGCGTTAGCCGCTTTTCACCCAATTCGCGATTATCAAACAAAAAGGCAGGCGCTGGAGACTGGAAAGCGGGAAACAGGAGTTTATTTCCGACGGAACAGAACACGTCAAATCAGACAACAGGGTATCATCTCGAGGTGCTCTAACAAGTTTCTCTACGGCTCCGTCTTTTATACACAGGTTTATAATGCACAAACATTCCTTATGGCAATAAAGACACTTTGAAGTACAAAAGGGACATGTTTGGGATCCCAGCTCCAGGCCTATTCCCATACCGGCCGCTCTGATGTTGGTTTCCCCTCCCAAATGTAACGTGTGATTGCAATCTGCAGCCGGACATCCCAACAGGACACGAGGGCAAGGGGGGGTAGTCTGATCTAAGGTTGGGCAGGCGATAAGCTAGTTTTATGACTTGGGACTGGGTCGAGAGACCAGGTGTAGCCGGGGGGGGTCATCAGAAGAGAGGAAGGGTGTTCATGGGAGGAATGCGGGGGTGTCGGTCAGATCTAGGGGTGTGAAGGCCTTTATTAATCACCGCTTCCCTGATGTGAGGTGAGGTCCTACTGTAGGAAGCAATAAACTGCATCTGTTGGGCTAGGTGGTGGCCTGGGATCAAGCCGGGCAATCGGGCAGGGGTTCTGCACAGAGGCAGGGTCGTGTTTAGAGGTGCGTTTATGGCCTGCATAGGAGAGACCGGGGGCTGTCAGGGCGCGGGGGTGATACTCGCGGGGCTGGGGAGAGGGAGAGAGACGCAGGCCATTGGCAGTGGGCAGAGAGGTCATGCCACACAAAATGGCTACTATCTAGGTTGGTGATGGGGCCTAAAAGGGGGCAAGATGGCGGGGCCACAGTGCAGTGACTTTCACTTTGTCTTCAACAGGGGTGAGGATGAACACAAATGAACGCCGCTTATATACATATACATTGTCATTTTCCACAGTCGCCGCTTTTTACATAAGCTAAGTCATTTGTGTGATTATCATAGCTGACAGGGTGTACGTATAGTCGTGTGTTGTCAATGGAAATAGCATTTGTCAATACTGGTGGATTTGCATATAACCGTGTGCAGTGGATGCAACATACAAGGTGGAATACTTATAAATGTACATTTGTCGTATTCAGAAAGTGACCGATGAAACATTTTCCAGGCAAAAAATATGGTCGAGGGGGGTTTAGTCCAATGCGAACAATTTAGTCAAGGGGTGTAGAAAGTTCCGTAGCAAGCCATCACGTGGTAAGCACTGATAGTTTGTTTTCCTTCGTTGGCGCTGTTGAGCAACGGCGGTGGAGCTATAGGTCCAGCTCGGGTCCTTCGTTACGCGTTGCAGGGTGTGATCTGTCCTTTGCCGTTTAGGCCACAGTCCTGTTTCCTAACTAGTGTCTTTCAAGGGTGCCTCATGCTGGGCACCTGTATTTCTTTCTCGGAGTCAAAATCCACATGGAAAGGAAAAAGGGGTTTTGTCGGATAATCGAGGGAGGATCAGATCTTTAAGACAGACCAAGGGAGCAAAGGATTACGAGCAGGCAGGCCCATCGCTCGGGCTAAAAGGGGCGGGGACTTCTGGCACGTGTGGGTCGGCGAGCAGAGGGCTTCAAAGCAGCTCTCCATCCTTTCATTTCCCACGTTTAAGAGTGGTGCCTCGTCCCGCGTCTCGCTGTTCTGCAGCTCCACCTTTGGTCGAGGTCACATGTGCTTCGCGATCTGCGGCCAGGCTGTGCGTCACGTCCGGCCCCTCTCCTTCAGTGATTGCGTATCTTTGGATGGGTACAAAACAAGCTTTAGAGAACTGGCAGGAGATACATTTATACATTTCAATACCACCCTCAACCTGAAGTAGTTGGGGAAACTTTCATCGGTCACAGTCAGTAGTTATCATTATGAAGTGGGTATGCAGGCATTTTTACTGAGTTTGTTCTAAGCCTGTTGGCGTTCATTCACGACGTATATTGGAGAGAAAACAGACTCTTATTATTTCATCAACCTCGAAATCGGATTCTACGGTAGAGACTCGGTTTTCTGGCACAAGCCCGTAGCGAAGGTCATGGGAGAGGGATAGAGGCTAAACATTCTTTTCTCGGGGAGCAATAGTTAACCAGGGTCATCAGTTATACCTCCGGGCGTGGAGCTGGGGTCAATCGAGACGTTTGGACATCCATGCATGGGCGCAGAGGGGCGGGGCAATCTGGGCGTTGTTTCTAACGAGCTGAGAACAGAAAGCCACTGACTTATAGTCCTCCTGTAAGACGGCCAAATTAGGAGACCTCAGTCGTCTAACCTGTCCTTTCCTTCATTGCCAATTCAAGTTTTATCATTTTACGGAAAGGAGAGGCAGTAATATGGCAAATTATAATTGGTGTAGCTTCTGTCAATTTGTCGAACACCTTTGTGTTCGAAAACCAATTAGCCTCGTGCCGGTGGGGCACAACGTTACCGTGCAAAGGGAGGGGGAACAAGGGGGACCCTCGGAGGGAGAGTCGTCCGCAATCTAAATGAACTATTCGGTACACGTACAACATGAAGAGAGGGAAAAAGAGAAACGTGTACAATATTAGGCCATTTTGTATGCGCACACAACACAAAACAGTAGGGGTCGTGTTATATAGAGACACAGACTGAGGGACAACGTAAATCATATATTACGTACACACGAATTCAAGCGTGGGGGGGTGCATGTATTATATACAGAACTCAAGACAACACATAGTATAGTACTTGGCCAAATATATTTCCTCCTGCATGCTGCGCATCCTTAGTATCCTATTTAATTCGTTTAGCTGTCTTCTGCTGTTGACCTCTGTTACATATTTTTACACATTCGTCAATTGTTCGGGAGCTACCCTGATCGGGCTAGTACTTACGGTGGCATTTTTGAATCGTTATTAGTGGATGGGTATTCAGGCTGAGGCAACGGGGGGTGTCAGTCGGGGGAACAATGGGCGTCTTCTAGTTTCATACCTAAAATATTCTTAATCTTCCAGGAGGAGGGTACATGGGTATAGCTCACCCTGGAATAGCCCTGAACCTTTCCCAATTTAGTTCTCCTATGGGCCTACTCGTAGGTGCACGTCATTCTAGGCTGCTTCATACTGCCGTAACTCGTCAAGTTTCCGTTATCGTACAAAGGCATCTCTCTTATCAAGTCAACGCGTGAGTCGTATATCCAGTCGAGTTACACACATCTGGTCATACACGCATGCATTCATATCACCCAAAGTCGTCGTGCCCTCAGGGGCAGTCCCCGTGGATACTGTATCATTTGTCCCTGCGGAACCATGGCGCGTTGCTTAGGTCTTCTCCATATTTTGGTCGATGTTCCGATGTGACCTGCAGTTTAGAAGGGGAAAAAGAAGGTGGGGCAGCGTTTAAAGTACATCCGCGCGTATAAACCCAAAGAGGCTTTTACTCACCACGTACTCGACCTATCTCCCCGGGGTGCAGTCCCTTCAATCTCGGCATTTTAAGCCCAGAGGGACTGGTAGTGCGAGAGGCATAATCATTGATGATCAAGTCTGAGCCTCCGGAACACAACGGGGCATTGCGAGTTTTCGTTTGTACTGGCGCCATTTTGTGTGGGGTCAGGTGGGTCCAAGTATAGTCAAAATGTCTCCATCAGCTCGTGGTCAGACCAGAACCTCTTTCAGCAGTCCAGAAATTCCGCTAAGGCAGCAGAAGGGACCGGTGATATGGACCATCATTCAGAGAAAAGAGAGGGGCAACAATCTTTCCTACCGGGTCATACTGATGTTCCACCGGAACTGATCAAATCAGTAGTCTGCAGGATTTTTTTTTTTTAGTCATTCCAACAGAGGCTGGCGTCAGCGTGAGGGCGCCAACGTCTCGTGGCTACATCTTGGTCGTTCTGTGGGCAATCATGGCAGTTCTTTCCCATCGGGGGGCGGTCGGGGGCCCGCGGAGGTCGAGGGCTCCCGCAGTTCTCATAGAATCTTCAAAGCTGAGGAGAACGCCTCTGGACGGGGGACTTGTTTTCTAGCTGGCCAGCGACCAGGCCATCCTTGCACGCCAGGGTCATTCCTGCCGAGTCGACCGCCCTTTTTAGAAGTTCTGCAGCCACCGGCAGTCACTGAGTCAAATGGGCAGACGGACTCCAGCCTGACGGGTGAGGTGTCCCAGTACCGCCACAGTGGACGAGACCCTGCCGGGTGCGTGGAGCGTCTCTATACCGCCAGAGTGGACGAACCCTGTGCTGGGCGCATGGAGTGTTGGGGGTGCAGCTGAGGGGCCTCCACCTGGGGAGGCGGGAGAGGCTCCTCCGCGCCGCCTCTCCCTCCCAGCGCACCCCACGGCGTCTCGCTGACATTTGTTATGGCCGGACCAGGCGATGAAGAAGAGGGGGTCAGAGGCATATGCAAGACATCCCCCCCTCGTGGCCTGCAAGGCGCCGAAAGAGGAAGGGAATGGGAAGACCAGTACCTCTCGGGTCGGGCCCATGCCTTCTCCAGCCGATGGCGGCCGGCCGCTCCCTGTCACGG
Organism: Lissotriton helveticus; assembly: GCF_964261635.1. NCBI lineage: Eukaryota > Metazoa > Chordata > Amphibia > Caudata > Salamandridae > Lissotriton > Lissotriton helveticus. Next base: position 1,041,650,967 of record NC_136059.1, read on the forward strand.
CCCCAGGAACGGGTCCCTTGGTTCATCTTGGGGACAGGCCTTGGTGCGTGGTGTCGCCTCCGGACTATTCGCGTAATGGTTCTCCACCCCAGGCCGTCGTCGACTGCTTTTGTAGACTTTCTTGACGCCCAAAAACCCTACTAGAAAGCAGCCCAAAGTAGCCCAACACTGCTACTTTGGGGAAGGAGGGACAGGAACGGCGTCAAGCAGACAGCGAAATGCATTGTGGGTTTGTTGCTGCGGCCGTTTGCCATGTAAATAGTGGTTTAATATATTTTTGTTCAAATAAAAACGTTTTAACCTGTTACTTCGCTATCGTGTTGTATATTTCTAATATTTGCCTAGGGTTTGTCGTTAATTGGGCGGGGTGATCGGTGGAGCCGAGTTGTCTCGCAGTCATCATGGCGTTGAGTTCGGCTCTTCTCACTAGTTTCATATTTCCTGTGGGGTTGTTCCTAATGTTTCCATTTCAGTGAGGTTGAAAAGAGATCTCATCAGTGGCCTACTGATTTTACTCGATTCCTTTTGTTTTTCTTAACGAGTTTTATGTTCTTTTATTTGCTAGCACAATACAGCGGCTAATCCGCATTTTCTTTATATATGTCCTTTTTATTAGGGATGTCCTCCAGTGGAGCCAGGTGGTCTACCTCTAATAAACGGTCCGGGTTGAACCAACTACTGAGCAATGGGGGGAAGATAGGCATGACGGGTTACAACGGGGACAAAAGTCAGCACTACCTATCCTTCGCTACTTTGCGGAGACTAGGTAGAATACTTCTATTCTACAGTATTCGCAAATAGGGAATACCCAAAGAGAGAGAACCAATTCCAAACAGTCAAGTTCGGACAAACAATCGATCAATCAAATGAGGAATAAAATAGGCGCGACGGGTTACAATGGGGGCAAAAGCCTGCGCTACCTACCCTTCACTATCTGCAAAGAGAGAGATTCCTGTTCCTCTCTGTTTGTAGGCAGCGAAGATCCTTTCCGAGAACCAATTCCGAACAATCAATGTTCGGTCAAACAATCAATCAGTGGGGGATAAAAATAGGCACGACGGATTACAACGGGGGCAAAAGCCTGCGTTACCTATCCTTCACTATCTGCAAAGACTAAACAGAGTATGGCGATTCTGTGCTTGTTTGCAAATAGAGAATGATCCAAAAAGAACCAATTCCAAAACAGTAAATGCTTGGATAACAATCAATCAAATGGAGAGGGAAGTAGGCGCGACGGGTTACAACGGGGGCAAAAGCCTGCGCTACCCACCCTTCAATATCTGCAAAGGGAGAATACTCCTTTCCTTCTCTGTTTGTAGGCAGAGAATCTCTCAGGATAAAACAATCAAAATGCGTAATACTGGTATTTTCCAATGACAATCAAACAATCAATTCGCAATTTGTCGTGTTTACACGACCTTACCCGGACCGTATGGACAGTTTCTTGTCTTCCGTTTCCAGCGCCCGATCGTCCTCTATTCTCCGTAATTACTGTGGCCCTCCTGATGGTTCCCAGTCAGGACCGTAGATCACTCGAGAGAGGTCTGTTCGGAACCAGTGAAGTTCGGATGATCGGCTGCCAGACAAGGGTCTATCGGGCAGGAGCTCTTCCCGATCGTTGCAGTCGTTCACTCTGTCGTTGGGACCTCTCTCACTGGATCCACGTGTCGCTGATGGGCCCCACGGTTGGGACGCCAATTGATGAAAAAGGGTTCAGGCAGATCAAGTCGTTTTACCCCTTTTCTAGGTTTGCCCGGCGTTAGCCGCTTTTCACCCAACTCGCGATTATCAAACAAAGAGGCAGGCGCTGGAGACTGGAAAGCGGGAAACAGGAGTTTATTTCCGACGGAACAGAACACGTCAAATCAGACAACAGGGTATCATCTCGAGGTGCTCTAACAAGTTTCTCTACGGCTCCGTCTTTTATACACAGGTTTATAATGCACAAACATTCCTTATGGCAATAAAGACACTTTGAAGTACAAAAGGGACATGTTTGGGATCCTAGCTCCAGGCCTATTCCCATACCGGCCGCTCTGATGTTGGTTTCCCCTCCCAAATGTAACGTGTGATTGCAATCTGCAGCCGGACATTCCAACAGGACACGAGGGCAAGGGGGGGTAGTCTGATCTAAGGTTGGGCAGGCGATAAGCTAGTTTTATGACTTGGGACTGGGTCGAGAGACCAGGTGTAGCCGGGGGGGGGGGGGTCATCAGAAGAGAGGAAGGGTGTTCCTGGGAGGAATGCGGGGGTGTCGGTCAGATCTAGGGGTGTGAAGGCCTTTATTAATCACTGCTTCCCTGATGTGAGGTGAGGTCCTACTGTAGGAAGCAATAAACTGCATCTGTTGGGCTAGGTGGTGGCCTGGGATCAAGCCGGGCAATCGGGCAGGGGTTCTGCACGGAGGCAGGGTCGTGTTTAGAAGTGCGTTTATGGCCTGCATAGGAGAGACCGGGGGCTGCCAGGGCGCGGCGGGTGATACTCGCGGGGCTGGGGAGAGGGAGAGAGACGCAGGCCATTGGTAGTGGGCAGAGAGGTCATGCCACACAAAATGGCTACTATCTAGGTTGGTGATGGGGCCTCAAAGGGGGCAAGATGGCGGGGCCACAGTGCAGTGACTTTCACTTTGTCTTCGACAGGGGTGAGGATGAACACAAATGAACGCCGCTTATATACATATACATTGTCATTTTCCACAAAACAACCCTTATTGATGATTGGTTGTAAGTCAACCTTTTAGACCAGCTATCCTAGTAGCATGGACACGAGCAGTCTTCAGGCTAAACTCTAGAGGGCGTGTTAAGCCAGCTGTTTTACCATCACATATACCCCTTGAACACCAAGTGAAAGGACACCACACAAGTTGTTATGAAAATAAATGATATTTATTTATAACAAGTCTACCCTGAACTCTTTATGAGTCAGGGAGCTAAGCACAATACAAAACTCCTAAGAAAATACTTTAAGTTGCACAATTTACACAAATGCCCGGGGGGGACCAAAAACCATATACACAAAAAGTGGAATGCGAAATGCTAACAGGTAAGTAACAAGATCCAGAGGCTTCAGGATCGCTAGGACTACACTACTGAACCCTAAGGTTAGGAGCAGGAGGCCTAGGGAGATCGTGTGCAGAGTGTGCACTCTCACGCGGGATGCGGGAAGAAGTCTATGGATTCTAGCGTTTCTAAAGTGACTGTTTCCGGACGAATCCGACTAGATAGACTGAAAACGACAAAGGATCTGGACACCTGGATAGTGAACCTGTGCTGGAGTACCGAAATACTCAAGTTACCTAGCCCAGGGGCCGCGGCTGCATAGGGTTCAAAAGACGTCGGGAATCCTCGTTGAAGTCTATGGAGCCTGAAAGAAGAAGTTGCTGGCAGGCGACCAGTGAAGATGTTCGGTGTGATCCAAGGCTGGATCAGTGAAGGAGACGACCTGAAAGCAGAGGGGACTCAGTTCTTAATCACTAGCCAGTGATTATGTGGGCACCAGGATGGCACCGGATGAAGTCACCTCGACCAGGTGAGTGGGCGACGCTGGACTCTGCAGTCACACGGGCTAGGAGGCGTTGTCGGCGTCCAGGCTGGAGGTGCGAGCTGTCCCACGAGGCTGTCGGCTGTCGGCGATGCTGGACTCAGGATTTGAGCAACAAACCTTGGCAAAGGCAAGTACACGCGGTGGAGTCAAGATGGCGTCTGGAGTGGACCAGGTGGGTCCGGGGTGCTCCTCTCTTGGAAGGGAGCAAGGGCCAGTCTGGAGCAACCAGACCAGTGGTGAAATCATCGTGGTACGTCGTCAAGAGGGTCACTAGCCAACGGGCAAGTGACCGGACAACATGGCAAGCAGCATAGAAGCAGAAGGGCCCCACGCAGATCTCGTGGATGCTGGGAGGCTGGACATCGGTGCTGGAGCTGCTTAGGGTTAGGGCTTCTCAAACCCCAATGCACTTACTCGAGGGTCTCTCGGGGGTCGTGCTGGAGAAGCGTCGTGCAGGTCTTGAAGATGGCCGGTCCCACGGGTCTCGTCGCACCCACGAATCTCAGCTGGACTGGATGATGTAGGTAGAGGTCAGAGATGGCAGGGAATCCGGGTCTCGTCGAGCTGGGCAGTCTTGATCCGGAGGATGGACTTACAGCAAACCGCAAGAGCTTCGATGGTGCCTGCTGGTGCAGGGTGGCTACTCCTTAGCCACAAGGGAGAGTCTTCAGAAGAGTCAAGAGTTCCTTTCATGGAAAGTAGTTTCAACATTCAAGATTATCTAATTTGGGAAGGGGGCCTGCTCCTACCTTTATACTAAGAAAAGGGGCTGGGACGCGACTAAGCCCTGCCCTATGGGTGGGACTAGGAGGGGGGTGGTTACACCCCTCTCCTTTGTCCTGTCTCTCCCCAGCTCAGGGGCTGGTGTGCCCCAGGAACTGGTTTGAGCCGGCATATGCACAGTGAGCACCGGGGTGCCACTTGCAGTCACCTTCCTTTCAGCCCTGCCTACCTGGGATACACAAAATCCTGTCTGGGATGGTGCTAGCACCGCCCCTGACAGGAAACCCTTTGTCCAGGCCTCCGTTGCTGGAAGGACTCCCAGCAGCAGGAGGGCAAACTTGTGTCTCGGTGGCAGCATCCATTTTGTGGAGCTGAGGCTATGTCTGACTTTAACCGGGGTTCACAGTTACATACATGTTGTGTCCCTCTAGAAGGGTGGAATGCTAACCCCGTCACCAGAATTGGCGAGGGGTTAGTATTCCAATTCGTATGACACCTTACTCGACATGTTTTGATAAAGCTATACCAAAGTTAGCATTTAACCGCGAGGATTATAATGCATTTAAGAGTATATGGTATAGCGTTATCATGGAACAGCTATTTGGACTTGGTTCCGCAAGCTGCAAACGGGCTCAGCTCATGCCAGAGCACCATCTCACATAATTCCAAGCACTCTGCCTTCAGGATTGATAAGGCCTGCCATAGGAGTTACTGATAGGAATATATGTGTCCATTTTAGGGTTAGATATAGGAATACTATATCTAAAGCAAAGGGTGTTTACACCACCTTGCCCCAGCTGTCGTGCAGCCAGTTGTGTCTGTTTGGGTGGCCAGCCAGGGGTGGCATAATACATGCTTCAGCCCCTGGTAGGCCCTGGGTACACCTATGCCCTGGATACCTAAGGTATGCTGTACAGGGACTGATAAGGTGGCCCACTACCAATTGGTAAAATGCACCTAAGGTACATGGTTATAATTTAGAGAGAGAACAGCTAGGCTGTGGGTCTGATTAGCAGGCCCACAGCCAGGGAAAGTCGTAAATCAGTGAAGCAAAAAGCAAAAATCTGGGGTGGCCATGGGATTGCAGACCCCACTCTCCTACAACAACCACAACAGTGACCAGACAATCAGCAGTACAAGGTTCAAACAGCAAGAGTCCATGACTTGAACTGCACAGAGTTAGTGGCCCCGGATGCACTGCGGCCGGCACAGGCACACCGCCATGGCACAGTGACTTGCGCTGCACTGAGGTAGGGCCATCCAAGCTGAGCGGGTCCTCGTTGATGTTCAAGGTGAATGTCGCGGAGGGTTGTGGGGGGCAGTGGAAGGAGTCCTTCCAGGGCATGATGCAGAGGACAGAGGCAAGCAGAAACAGGCAAATGGCGGAGTTGAATGCTATAGACTCCTCTTTACCACCATGTCAGTATCAGCTACATGATGATGTAGACAACCCCCAGCCCATTGACTCAGATGCCACCAAAGTTCAACCAGAGAGTGCCCATGACTTCCGGGGCACATACTTAGTGGCACCAGAGCTGAAAGGGGATGCAGCCTGCGATGAGGCCTGTACAAGGACATAAACTCTGCCATGAAGAGAGCAAGACTCAGTTCGAATTGTGTGACCTACTCCACTGCAGTGTGTGCCGGTGGCAGCGGTCAGCAGTGGCCCACAGCCATGTGTCATAGGCCTACGATGCACAGTTAGTGGCAACAGTGCAGTTGTTAGTAGTGTCCATCACCACCGTACCAGAAAGCCTTTTCTCCACCGGACTGAAGCGTGTCTTCCTCTTCCTCCTCTCCTTGCATACTGTGACATGAACACTGCCATGAAGTAATCAAGACTCAGTTCCAAATTTGTGACCTAGTTGACCTCAGTGTAGGCCAGAGGCAGCGGTCAGCGTGGCCGAACAGCTGTCCAGCCATCTCCTCCTGGATCTCTAACACACGACGTTGGGATGGCATGTGGAGAAGATTTGTGGCTGACGGAGGTAGTGGCACCATAGCTGAGCGGGTGTGCAGTCTGCGATGATGCCGTGTCCTGCCTGATACGGACTGCATTGGATTGGTGTGAGGCCTGCAGGACCGCAGTGTAGACCGAAGGCCAAAGTCAGCAAGGGCCCACAGAAACGTGTGGTTGGAATGCTATGCACAGAGTTGGTGGCTCCACATCGAAAGGAGTAGAGTGACATCAAATCAGCCAAAAATATGTACTATGCCATTGTGTAAACAAGACTCAGTTCCAAATGTGTGACCTACTAGTCCACTGTGTCAGCCGGTGGAGTACGTCAGCAAGAAAGGAGTACTGCGGGCCTGTGTCGCGGAGGCTGTGATGGTTTAAGGAGGCTACAAAGGTGGGGGCCTCGGGCTTGGAGCTTGCAGCTGCACGTGGTGGACCCTCCGTGACACACGCCGGTGTTGGCAGGTGAGCAGTGATGCCTGGATGCGCAGGGGCAGGCAAGCCAGCTTCGGGAACCAGCTGCCTGGGGTGCAGCAGGTGCACAGGATCGCAGGCACCACCGCTCAAGGTGTCGGCCTCATGGTGGGGTGAGAGGCGCCGCCCTTGCAGGGACTTTGGCCATTCTAGAAGAGGACCATACCCAGGGCTACATGCTTTTTATTTACACCCCTATGCTAGCCTGGCATATGCCGGGCCATCCCACTATGCGCACGCTTACGGGGGGACATAACAAGCTACATTTCTGTGATCTCCCCCACTGGCTAGGGTGACATGGTTGCATCCACTGTCCACTACACACCATACACCAGCGGTGTATGTAGACATGGATATGTGTGTGGTCTGCATACTGCAGTCTGTCCAGCACATCCATGCCACACTTGACATTTTGTACATTCTCATTCATGGGTCACTTGCCTCCTTCATACATGCCTGGTTCTCACCTCTCCCCACATACTTCTAATGTGTGGCTGAGGTGCTATGCCGTTGATGGCTTTTGTACATGGCTGGCCCAGTTCCCACAGTAAGTTGTGCTGTTGTGTTTGGTGGGTGGGCATGTTGTTTGGTATGTTGTATGTAACTTTGTGACATGTGCATTCCCAGAGTTGTGAATTGCATGATTGCGGATTTGAGGTGTGTGGTGTGTTCATTTGGTACTTACCAACGAGCAGTGCATTTCCATAGGTGCCACATTGTAAGCGCTGGTTGATGATGGACTGTTTGAAGATGTAAGAATCATGCACACTGCCTGGGTAGGTGGCGGCAACATTGGGGAAGAGTCCCTGGTGGTCCACTATTGCCTGCACATTGATGGAATGCGTGTGATTTCTGTTGTGGTAATTGTGTGCAATGTCGGCAGGGGGCACAAGTAGGACATGTGTGCAGTCAATTGTCCCCAACACGTGCGGGAAGCCAGCTATGGCGTAGATGCCTTGCTTGGTCTCCAGCTGTTCCTGCGCAGTATGGGGGAAGTATAGGTACTTGGGTACCAAGCTGATAATGGCATCCAGGACAGGTTTAAGGAACTTTGATAGGGCTGGCTGTGAGACTCCTCCGACTCTGGCGGTTGTTGGTTGGAAGGTACCAGAGGCCAACAGGTGCAGCACACCCAGCAGCTTTGTCTGAGGTGGGATGTTGGTTGTCCGCTGTGTTGGTACCATCAGCCTTTGGGCAATGATGTTCAGGATGTGGAGGATGGTTGTCCTTTTGAGCCTGTAGTGGACAATGACATACTCTGGTGTTAAGTCTGTGAGGCTGGTGCGTTTTCTGAAGGTCTGTTGTGTGTGGTCCGGAGGTGTGGGGGGAGGGTCCGGGGGGGTGATGGGCCTGGGGGTGGTGGCGGTGGGTGTTGTGGCCCTGTTGTGGCTCCGAGCTACATGATCAGTTGTATCCACGGCTTCTGTTTGTCTTCAGGTATGGCTCTCGGCTGGGCTCCCTTTTATGGTGCGGGCTGTCCTCCGACTTTACACCAGGTCAGAGAAGGCGTTAATTTCCTGCTGCTAACGTGCCTTATTGCCTCTTTTTGGATATTATCACTGATCTCGCTGGTCGTTGAGAATGTTGCAGAGTGGTGTTGTCACTGCTTTTGGCAAGGGAACGCCTACTCTGCATCTCATTAGCGATAGTTGCCAGGCTCATCTGTGGCGATGTTTTTTGCAACTTCTATCGCAGGTTAACTGGTGATATGGGCTGTGATCTCCAGCTTGTGAATGGGTCGATAGTTTTATCGCTAAATTGGCTGCGATAATGTGCCGTTAACTCAGTGATAAATCCTTGAGAATATGCCCCTCTGAAGGTTAATGCATCAGTGATGTCATTTGTTCAACCTCAGGGGTCATAGGAAGGGAGAAATTACAGCGATGCCCCAAATTGTATAAGCAAACAGCAATTTGGGATTGATGATATTGATTAAACAATTTGTCATATAAACTATTACTATTGTTTCGGCAATTTAAAAGCTGAGAAGTGTGTTGATTTCACCAGAACACTTTACCTAGTGCATCGGTATAAATATAATTTATGTTACATATGCATTTTTTTATTCCAAATTGGGGGTATAGTTGAGAGCATACAGATGATTTGTGCAAGAGTTCCATTGGTACCTTTTGAGAAACTGCAATAAATGTAATGTAAAAAGTGAATGTCAAAACTTTTTTTTTTTATGGAACAGAGTTTCTATCAACCATTAGTAAAGCGCTATATAAAACTTTATAAATACAGCAATACAATTTTAATGCGTGGGAATCTCACTATTCCATTGAATTACCAATTAATTATCTGTTCAGCTAATGGTAATGATGTGCATTGTTAAAAGTTTATTAGCATGCAGCAGCCATAGAAGAATAAAATGTTTACTGCTTTTTGATACACCATCCAAGACAGCCTTAATGGGAAAAGATTCATCATAACATCTCACAATAAACATCTGTTATTCAGTGTCTTGAGACCCACGGGTGATAAGTGCTCTTTAAAAATTCACAGGTTACGTTATCATGCATGTTTGTAATACGCACAGTGCACAACATGCTACCATGAATTTCACGTTCCACTCACATACAAAAACATGGTCATCATCCTTCAGTTTGTTTCATGTTTGCTGCATTTTGTGTTATGAGTTACATGGTTGTTCAGCGTTATACTCAATGCTTGGAGGTTGTATAAGTTTAGTTGAGAGGTTACTCAGTACTTAGAAGTAGTTTTGTGTAAATAGGTGTGTGGCTAAATTGCATTCAAACTTGCAGAGGGCTTTGAAGAGTACATAATATATGTGGGTGTACCAAATGATTTTCAATTACTTAGATAGAGTGGTTGGGTGTCCATTGCTCGACAGCAGTAACGTGTTCTCTCTCTAAGCATCACAACCAGTGTAGACAATTATGATGCAATGTTGTGAACATAAAGGTATGGTATATTCGTACTGAATATGTGTAAGGGGTTTTACAGGGTCCTATTATATCAGTTGGTATATGTATAGCGCGGCTTATCACACCAGAGGGTATCCAGGCACTGTGGTCTTAGTGAGCCTAAGTTGAAGAGCCAGGTCTTGATCCCCTTCCTGAAGTCGGCCAGTGAAGGAGCGTTTCGTAGGTGGAGTGGGAGATTGTTCCGGAGACCTCCACTGCAACTCCGCAGGATGCGGGGAATGTGTGCAAGGGGTAGGGAGGTGGATCGGAGTTGTCTGATCAGCTGGTGGAAGGTCAGACGGTGGTTGATGTGGGCAGGTCCAGTGTTGTGTAGTGTTTTATTGGTGTGGATCAGCAGATTGTACTGGTATCTCTTCTGGACGGGGAGCCAGTGTAGACTACTGAGGTGAGGGTGATGGTGGTCTGCTTGGGGATGTCGAGGATGAGTCTGGCAGCAACATTCTGCATTGTCTGGTGACGTTTGGGAAGATATAGAGTGAATTTCCATAGACAGTCGGCTGGTGACAAGGGCCTGAGTCACTGTTTTCCTGTTCTGTCGGGGATCCATCTGAAGATCTTACAATGCATGTGGAGGGTATGGAGGCAGGTGGACAATACTGCATTAACTTGCAGTTTCATGGAGAGATCGCTGTCCAGGATGATGCCAAGGTTGCAGCTGTGGTTGGTGGACGTAGGTGAGGGTCCGAGTGTGGTGGGTCCCTATGTGCCGTCCCATGGGGAGGTGTTCCTGCCGAAGATGAGCACTTCCATCTTGTCTGACATGATTTTAAGTCCATGGGCAGGGACGATTTTGGCCATAGGAGTCATGTTGGTGTTGGAGAGGGTCCTTGGGGGACACCACAGAGGATGCTGTTAGGTTCGAAGAAGAAGTAAAGCAGTAGGCAGTTTCTCTGTGTGCATCCAGTGAGGAAGGAGGTGATCCCCTTGAGGGCATTTCCTCTGATGCTGATGTGGTGAAGTCTGGTGATTTGAGAGTAGTGGGATACAGTGTTGAAGGCCACTGAGAGATCGAGGAGTATCAGGGCTGCTGTCTTGCCACAGTTGAGGCTGGATCTGATGTCGTTGGTTGCAGATCATGAGGGCCTCAGTGCAGAGGTTGGAGCAGTAGCCAAGAATTGGAATTACAGTTAGAACTGTACGATTTGTTAGTACCACATTCTTTCCGTCTTCTGTTGCTTACAAATGAAACATTAGAACATGAAGATTCATTTACTTTAGCCAATTCTTTTCTGCCTTCAAGTGAACGTTCGATACCCTTGGCGATATCCACCACCTCGGACAATGTGGGTTTTTTACAGGCAAGTAAACGCTCCTGAATTTTGTGCTCAAAACAATGGAATACAAATTGGTCGCGTATGTATATATCTGCCATGTCGCCAAAATCGCATTTAGTGGCTAGCACCCTTAAACTTCCTATATACTCTTCTACATTTTCTTACTCCATTTGTTTCCTCAACGCAAAACGATGTCTGCCCACCATAATGTTCTCTTCCTCGTCAAATTGTTTCTCTAATCTTTTCACGGCCTCCTGAAATTCATCAAGGGGAATAAACTGTCCCGGAACAGGTTCATATTCTGGTAGGCTTTCGAACATTTCCTGGCCAGCAACCCCCAACAGCCCAAAAAGAATAGTTTTTTTACGTTCAGCGTCATATTTCTTGCCATTATTCATGGGCCCCTCTTTCTTCCAGGCAAACTAGTTTTGGATATTGCAGTGGCGTGCCTGAGCCACGGAGGTCAGCCCTGGGGCTGTTTCAGCCCCCCACGGAGACGCCTAACAACGCCACCGATTTGGGAGCAAGGAGCTTTTGTTTGGGGACAATGGACAGCTGCGGAGTTGTGATGTGACTCTGCATACCCCACTGTGGTCTCACCTCTTCATTAACAGTGTGCTCCAAGACAGACCACTCACTGAAGGAGGACAGGACATTACACTACAGGTACCATGAAGCCCTGCGACCGGCCACGCCCACCTGGGCGGGTACTTTTGCCATGGTTTTGCCAAAAAAATGTCTGCCTTGAAGCTCGAGTCAGTGCCTCTGAAGAAGTAGCAATACGAAATGCGTCAGGCTGACTTTTCATTGAATTTGCTGTTTTTGCATCCATTTCGCAAGCTGCGCTCCTTACAAAGAATTAAATGCTGAAACTTTCACCTTGCTCGTGGGCCCCTCTTTCTTCCAGGCAAACTAGTTTTGGATATTGCAGCGGCGTGCTGAGCTGCGGAGGTCAGCCCTGGGGCTGTTTCAGCCCCCCACGGGGACGCCTAACAACGCCACCGATTTGGGAGCAAGGAGCTTTTGTTTGGGGACAATGGACAGCTGTGGAGTTGTGATGTGACTCTGCATACCCCACTGTGGTCTCACCTCTTCATTAACAGTGTGCTCCAAGGCAGACCACTCACTGAAGGAGGACGGGACATTACACTACAGGTACCATGAAGCCCTGCAGGTACAGGTACTGGGCAGGTACTTTTGCCGTGGTTTTGCCAAAAAAATGTCTGCCTTGAAGCTCGAGTCAGTGCCTCTGAAGAAGTAGCAATACGAAACGCGTCAGGCTGACTTTTCATTGAATTTGCTGTTTTTGCATCCATTTCGCAAGCTGTGCTCTTTACAAAGAATTAAATGCTGAAACTTTCACCTTGCTCGTGGGCCCCTCTGTCTTCCAGGCAAACTTATTTATTTTATTATTTATTTTATTTTATTTAGAAGTTTTCTATAGCGCTAACAAGACCCGAAGGTAGCAGAGCGCTTTACAGTAGAGGGAATGAAAAGAGAACAACATGACACAAATCCAATAAAAGCAATTAGCAAATGACAATTTGGAATGAGGAAAAGTTCGGACAGCAGGACTTCTTGGTACAGGATTCAACGTTACCGCATGGATTCTGGGACGTTAGCTGATCCAAGTTACCCACAACCAAGGGAGCGGATAAGGCACAAGGATTTGAGTTGGCTCTTGAATTCTGCATAGGACGGTATAGTTCTGATGTGCGGGGGGATGGCGTTCCATATTTTGGGGGCATTTCCTGAGAAAGAGCAGTTCCCAGTTCTCTTCTTTCTGGTTTTTGGTAGAATGAGCAGCAGGGAGTTAGAGCTTCTCAAATTTCTGGCTTGGCCTGCTTTTTTGAGCTTGTTTGCCAGGTATTCTGGTTTGCCGGTGTGTAGGGCCTTGTGCGTTAGGCAGGCCGTTCTGAAGGTACTCCGCATTTCCGCAGGGAGCCATTCGAGTTCTTTGAGTGCCGGGGAGATGTGGTCAGATTTTTTGCAGTCTATGACCATTCTCGCTGCCGCGTGAAGTGTTGTTTTTAGTGGGGCCAGGTGCGATTTGGGGATGCCTGTTAGGATTGAGTTCCCATAATCAAGTCTTGATAGAACTAGCGATTGAGTGGCTAGTTTGAGGTCCTTGTTAGGAATGTAAGGTTTAATTTTGTTCAGAAGTCTGAGGTTGAAAAATGCGCTTTTCGCCAAATTCTTAATGTGGTTTGTCAGGGTTAGTTTGGGGTCTAGGGTGAAGCCCAGGGATTTAACGGAGTCGGCTAGCGAGAGGTTACCTTTGAGAGCATCGATCGACTTTAGCCACTCGGTGATTTGGGGGTTATCATCTTTGTTTGAGATGAGGAGTGTTTCTGTCTTGTCGGGGTTGAGTTTCAGGTGATTCTTTGTCAGCCAGTCTTGAACTTCATTTAGGACATCGTTGAGTCTGTGGATGTCTTTAAGAGAGGAGGTTTCCAGGTAAATCTGCGTGTCATCCGCGTAGAGGTGAAAGTGGATGTTGGCGTTCCTGAGTAACTTTTACGAGCGGTTCCATGTAGATGTTAAAGAGCAGAGGGGAGAACACTAATCCTTGAGGGACACCCTTGTTGACTTGCTGGGTATCCGAGGTGAAGTTCTTAATTTTTATTAATTGCGAGCGGTTATGTAAAAAGGAGGAAAACCACTTGAGAACTACCTCGCCAAGGCCGGCTCTTTCTTGAAGAGTCATGATGAGGAGCTTGTGGTCCACCGTGTCGAACGCTGCGGAGAGATCAAGGAGTATGAGTAGGCAGCATTTGTCAGCGTCCAGAGATCCATGAATGTCGTCTATGATGTTCAGCATCGCGGTTTCTGTGCTGCGGCCTTGTCTGAAGCCGGATTGGAGGGTGTCCAGGAGATTGATGTTGTCCAGATGTTGAGTCAGTTGCAGGAGTATACAGCGTTCAAGTGTTTTCGAGAGCAAGGGGAGGTTGGATATCGGTCTGAAGTTGTTCAAGTCAGTTGAGTCGAGACCGGGTTTTTTCAGCAGAGGAGTGACTTGCCCCATTTTTAGAAAATCGGGGACCACTCCGCTTTGTAGGGAGCTGTTTATGATTCTTCCCCAGATGGGCGCTAAGGTAAGCTTCATTTTTTTGATTAAGGAGGGGGGATGGGGTCTGAAATGTGTGCTGATGGTTTGGAGGTCGAGATCAGCGAGATTATCTCAGCTTCCTGGACGGGGCGAAAGCTTAGCCAGAGGGAGGAAAAGGAGTCGGATGTGAGTGCCAATGGGGTGGCCGAGTTTCTCTTCTGGAGGAGTGGGTTGTTGACGTCTAGAGATAGTTCGATTTTTAAGACCTTGTCGTTGAAGAAGTTGGCGAAGTTATCACAGAGTTCTTTGGATGCCTGCAGGGTTGAGGGCAGGGGCTTTGTTATTTGTTGTCTGAGTATGGTGTAGAGTTCTTTGGGTCTGTTTTTGGATTTGACCAATGCCTCGCGGAAGAAGTTGGATTTCTTGTTTTTGATATGGTTGTTGTACTTCCTGCGGGCTGATTTTAGTTGGAGGCGGAGAATGGCAGTTGGGTTGTTTCTCCACTTTCTTTCTTTGGCTCTCAAGTTTCTTCTTTCTGCATTGAGGTCCGCAGTGAACCAGGTTCTAGATGGAGTGGCTCGGCTTCTTTTGAGCTTTAGAGGAGCTAGATTGTCAAGTATGGAGACTAACCCCGAGTTGTAGTGGTCGACGAGATCGTTTGTCGAGAGGTGTAGTGTGTTATTTGGAAGAAGTGAACTTAGTTGACCTTCCAGGATATCTTGGGGTACTTGGGAGAGGTTTCTCGACCATTTAGGGGGGTCTTGCGGAGGTTTAAGCGAGATGATGGGGTGATTGATGTGAAACTAGATCATGTGGTGATCTGACCAGTCAACTGGTAGTATGTGGTTGACCGTGATAGAATTCTTTTGGGCAATGATGGCATCCAGTGTGGCTCCTTTGTAATGAGTCTCCTCAGTACAGTGTTGGGTGAGGTTGTTATCTTCAAGGAGGCTAGATAGCGATCTAATTAGAGGGTTATGGGTCTCATTCCAACGGAGGTTCAGATCACCAAGAATTAAGGTTTTGGAATCGCCAAGTGTGTCTTGTGCAATCAGGTTTGATAGTTGTTCTCCGAACTCATTATTTCTGCCCGGGGGGTGGTAGAGTAGGTGGCACAGTAGAGAGTCGTTGTCTTTTGTCTTGATGACGGTGGATAGACATTCAAAGGAGTAGTACTCGAAGGAGGCGGTTTCTGTGATGCTCCAGCTGTCCTTGTGGATGATAGCGACCCCACCTCCTCGTTGTTTAATCCTATCTTTGGAGATGAGGGAGAAACCGGGTGGAACCAGCATGTCTAGGCAGGGAGGGGATGTCTTATTAAGCCAGGTCTCCGTGAGGAACGCAACGTCAATGTCATGAGTGAGGATGGCTTCAGCTAAGTCCGTTGCATGTAGAGAGGCCGATCTGCAATTGATTAGGAGGCAGTTGGTGAATTTCTCCTGATTGCTGGAGGGTCTATCTTTAGTCTCTCTAGGTATAACGGTGAGGACTGGTAATCTCTGTGGTTTGACGATGGGTAGGTCTTTCCGGTGACCTGTGATGACTTGGATTTTGGATTTGGGTGACTCAGCAATGGAGGAGTCGTAGGTGGCGGCTAGTAAGGCTGCTTCCCTGTTTGACATAGGAGCTTCTGATCTAAGCGGCCTGGAGGTCGGGTGTTTTGAGCCCCCTGGAGTGGGAGAGGAAGTAGAGGACAGGGGTCTGGTGCAAGGGGCTCTTGTTGTTTTGTTTTTTTTTTAATCAGAACCCTGGTCCTTGAGGAGGGGGGCGAGAGGCTGGGCGCTGACAGCTTTTAAGGGCCCCTGAGTGATGATGGTTTTGGCGTGGAGGGAGGTCCGGGGAGAGAGTTTGTGGGGTTTACAGACTATACCAAGGTTAGAGAGGATTTCTGATAAACCTTGGGTGATAGTGTTGACCTGGTTTTCCAAGGCTGCGAGCTGTTTTGATATGGACTCAAGGGAGGGGATGTGGGCATCCGGAGTGGGGCCGAGTGTGTTAGGGTTCGAGAGAGTGGGTTGGGAGATAGGGGTCAGGGTGAAGGACGGGGGGGTGTTCAGGGGAGGGCCAGGAGGGTGTTTAGACAGGGGGGAGGTAGGAAGGAGGACAGGAGGGGGTTTGGACAGGGGTGGTTTGAGAGTTGTAGGGAGACTCGAGGGGGAGAGGTTCGTTGGCTGAAAGCAGCCTGTTGGCGTGGGGGTGGTTGCTGTAGGAGGCTGTCGAAGACTGACGTTGGGGGAGGTGAGGTAGTTGGAGGAAGGGGTAGAGGAAGGGGATTGAGTGTTCTGTTGGTGTTGGGTGGCTGTGCGTGGGGGGTGAGATATAGCTGGGGGAGGGTGGGCCTGACGGGCTGGATAAGGGTCGCGGAAGGGCGTATCAAGGTCTTCTCTGTTAGTTGTGGTAGTGGTCGGAGGTGGCGTAGGGGCGAGGGTAGGGAGGGTGGGAAGGGCTGACCTAAGTGCGGGAAATATGGAGTCGAAAGCTTCCAGGTTCTCGTTGTTGGCTTTAATGAGGACCGTGCCATTGGAGAAGATGGTCACGGTGTATAACCTCTGCCAGCTGATCTGAACGGGAGAGTTGCGATTAGTTTACAGCTGTGGAGAGTGGAGGTTGTTTTGGCGATAAACATCCGCGATCTAATCGTGGAGACCCAATATTCCGGTCTTTCAGTGTGGAATATTAGGTCCATCTTCGTCGGTCCATTGGAGGCCGAGTGGTAGATGTCAGTGATTAGGGTTTCTTTATGATTGCGAATGAGTTTCTGCTTGAAGGTGCGTCGCAACTTAGTAGAGAGGAGTGGGGGAAAATGATGGTGAAGGAGTTCCGACTGTGAGGTTTAAGGTGGGCAAGTGGGGCTGGTGGAGGAGGGGAGGGCTGGTCCCGGGCCATCGTGGGTGTGGTGGAGGGGGGAGCCTTATTAGGTAGCGATGTGGCGCTAGGGTGGCCCGGAGGACAGGCGACGGGTCGAAGGTGCGGTTCAGTAGGACACGTGGTTAGGATTCATGTGGGGCATTGCAGGCCCTCCTGGTCTGCTATTCTGAGCAACGGCGTGCAGGTGATGGTCGGGGCAGGGCAGTTAGACCAAGTGCCTCTGCCTAGGTGGAGGGGGGGATCCCATTGCCCCATGTTATGCTTCCCCGTGGCAGCCAGTGGCACAGGAGGGGAAGGCAAAGCTAGTTAGCAGCTATTATGAGTAAGCACTTTAATAATGTGTATGATTTTGGTTGTAGAAATGTCAATTATTTATTTTCTTAGTGCATCTTTCGCTATCCAGTGTTGGTGAGAGTTGTTCTTCTGCGCTTTTCCCACTTCTCTTTTTTCCCCCTCCTCTTTCCCTTCCTTTACTACTCTCTTCCTTCTCCTTTTTTTTTTTTGTTGTAGTCCTACTTCTGTTTTTCTGAAATGTCCCGGTATTATGTTCACAAGATCTGGTCACACTGGAGATAGGGCAAGGGCCCCTGTAGCTCCTTAAAAATGATGAGGCAGGACATCCCAGTTGCCCCTCTGTTTGGCGCCCCCCGTATCTTCCAGTATCTCTCCGTGTGGAGAGAGGTGGTTCCGGTGGAGGCTCTCGTCAGGCGACGTCCTCTTTGGCCGCCATTTTAAAGTCAGGCACGGAGCCGGTGATGGCAGGGAACATGGGGCTCTGATGAAGAGGCTTTGGTTACTGGGGTAGACGGGGCTGAAGCTTGGTGGTGCCCAAATGAAAGTCAGTAACTCACGGGGTAGAAGAAAAGCGACTGCGGAGTAGGCTCCGGTCAGGCGACGTCCTCTTTAGCCGCCATTTTTAAGCCAGGCGTGGGGTCGGCAGCGTTGGGAGTCCTAGAGTTCCAGTGGGAGAGTTTGATGACTTCCAGTGGTGGTCGGGGCTGCAGCTTGGTGCCCTCATAACCTTCGAAAACCTCCGAGGGTGGAAGCCGCGGCTCTGGGGGAGGCTCCAGTCAGGCGGTGTCTTCTAGTGCCGCCATTTTGAAGACAGGCGCAGAGGGCAGCGTCGGCGGCGGATCCCTGGGCTCCGGTGCAGGAACTAAAGTCTTCCAGGCTGGTCGGGACTCTGATGCACAAGTTTCCTCGTGCTGGCGTTGCTGCTGAATCCGGTAGCGGTTGGCGTTGCTGCTGAATCCGGTAGCGGTTGGCTGCACTGCGGGTGAGTGTCCTGGGGTCGCAAGGAGGGCAGTGGAGCGCCGATCACCTTTGAGCGTGATCAGGCGGCAGGTCTCTGCTTTCCTGTAGCGGGACAGGCTGCACTTTTCCGCCACAGATTCCGGTCGCGATCCTGGTGCTGGGCAGCGCTGGGGGGGCTCTGATTAGGTGTTTTTTGAGTGAGCCAGGAGCTCAGTTTCGGAGCTCACTACCCCTGCGGCCATCTTGATCCGGCGATGTCCCAGGCTCGAAACTAGTTGTGGCTTCTTCACTCTTTGGTGTATTTTGGCGCGAAGCTGGTTACGGGATGCTCCATCCCCGTTTTGTTGCCGCCCTGCAGGGATGGGGGCTCCCGACATGGAGAATGTGTTGTTGGATATAAATATATATGTAAATAAATATATATATATATATATATATATATATATATATATATCTATATATATATATATATATATATATATAGATATATATATATATATATATATATGTATATGTATTTATATATATATGCCAACTGCTCGCTTTTCCTGTGCGTTGCCTTCTGCCAACAAACGAGAGTGGACCCAAAGGTGAATGCAATTATTTTTGTTTATTCATCACCTCAACAGTTCTCCATAACGCGTTTCGGCAGTCCCTTGCCTTAATCACATGACAGTGTTTAGGATTCAAAATGCTGAATTTGAAGTGCTAGTGTAGTTAGGTTTGCCAATGAACATAGAAAAAATACTTTCAATCCGTATTTTATGCATTGAAACATCGTCACTGTTAATTTGTTAATATATGCTTAAATGCAAATTGCTAATTTTTCTCTGCAAATTTTTAAATTCCTTGAACAAAACACATGTCGTGAAACTTCATGGTTTGTCATGCATTAGTCATTATAATTATATCTTTTGATTCTCACCAAACATGATTTGCTTAAATGCAATGAAACAGTGATCAAGCATGCATGTTGCTCTCTCCTTATTTTGACAAATCTAAACAATACTGAGTTGAATTATTGTGTGTACCTTTAAAAGAAACTAAAATACCCAGGTGTTGTGCAATAATAAATCTTATTTCTTCCAATTACAAAAAGTGCAAGTGATGATAAAATCAATATATTAACATATCCTGACATTTCCTGTAGCCTATACCCATATTCTCCGTTCATAACAACATAATGTCTTTAATTCACTTTTGGAACATATCCAAATAGGTATGGCCATTGGGTGCAAATATTAGCATGTGCAAATTAAGCAAATATATATGGAGGGATTGATTGATTCTTTGTACAATTGATTCCCATGGTTGTAAACATAGACATAAAAATTTAATTAAATAATCATATAAATATATAAATTATATAAATACATATAATATCTTAAAAGAAGCAAGATGGCGGCCGCTACTGCAGCCGAGTGAGGAGCTACGTGGCGTTCTGCCTGAATCCGGACCAGGCTCACGGTCTGCGTGGGGACAGCTTCGCTGCTTTGCCGCTCTGCTCTGGCGAGTTGTCTCTGTTCTCATTCCTGGGTTTGTCTGTGACCCGTTCTGCTCAACGCCGCGCTCTGGTGAAAGGAGGCTTTCCTCGGCTAAACTCAGCTGAGACGGGAGCTGTGGAGGGTCAGTGGAGCCGATAGGAGAGGAGAGTCTCTGTCTGTTTTGGAGTGCGGAGGCCGTGGAAGAGCGAGAGAGCGAGGCGTGCTGTACACTGGGGACGCTGGAGACGCGGAGCTGCTGAGCCGTCGGCGTTCGATTTGGAGCACGGCAAGCAAAGGATTGTGAGTCGAAACATTGTTGCAACCTCAAACGCGTCTAGGTTAAACTGACAGCTGAGCAGGTTTACGTATATTTTTCTTTCCGGCTGAGGAAAAAAAAAAGGGACTGGGAGCTGAAACATTGTTGCAACCTCACACGTTTCTGTGTCAAACTGATAGCCGAGTAGGTTTACTTTTACTTTTCTTTCTTTTGGACCGTTTGGACTGTTTGGGACATTACTAATTGCAGTAAACTAATTAAGA
This sequence comes from Lissotriton helveticus, assembly GCF_964261635.1. Taxonomy (NCBI): domain Eukaryota; kingdom Metazoa; phylum Chordata; class Amphibia; order Caudata; family Salamandridae; genus Lissotriton; species Lissotriton helveticus. The sequence continues at coordinate 1,041,671,081 of NC_136059.1, forward strand.
AACTGGTCGGTATCGGTACCTGGAATATCGTCATCTGGCATTATTACAAAAGGAGTAGCTTACTCTGCCTGGCATAAACCTATCTTATAGCTATATCTTGACAATCCTGTTATTTTTGCTCAGACCCCTAACAGTTCATACGAAAAACATGGCACCTAAAGGCAGAGGGGGCAGACCAAAGCAGCTGCTAGTTCAGCTAATTCAGATAACCCAGCCAGCATGACGCCTAGTAATGCTGAAAGTATTGCAACAAGATCGGCAACAGAGCTTAACTCCCTAGATAGACCTGTTTCGGAGACCCGTGCTCGCCAGCAAAATGAGGTCATTAAGGAACCAGTAATACCCGATTTATTCAGAAAGAAAAATGTAACTATTCCAGCTAAAAATATTATGCAGACACCTCGAGATCCCATTAAAGGAAAGGTGCAAGGACCACAAGGAGCTGCTGACCCGTCGGGCGCCGTATCAAAAAATCGCGGTGCCAATCATTCACTGACTTCTGCAAAATTAGGTGGTGGGGGACCTCCCCCCCTCGAAGAAGACATCCATAAGGATGTAGCTGAACTTTGTCATGCAGTGGGGGAGGTCAGAGTCTCGCCACGAGTCAATGAAGGGGGCGTCAGAGAGGAAAATGGAGTAGCTCTAACTTCAAACTATGCTGAATCTATTGAATCGGGAGGACAATTTTACTCCATGTCCGATGTCTCACTAGCATCTGATGGCGAGATTGGGGAGAATGTGATTAATGAAGGCCACTCATTTTCAAAAGACTGGGCCGATGATTGCAACCAAAAGTCTGAGGAAGAATTTCCTGGCTCTGATGATTTGGTGAATGAGGGAATTCCAAATACAGTTCGCAAGGCCACAGAGGTACAGAACTCTCCTTTGGGTGATAATCTTGGTGTAGTTGCACAACCGCAGTGGGAAGGTGCTGGAGTGGCCCCGGAAACCCAATCTGAACTCCCTGAATTTTTGGAAGGAGACGAAGAAATCACACTTAAATCCATCTACAATTTGCAAACCTCTATATACAGGTTAATTATGGCTCATAGAGAGGATACTAAGGCAGAAGGGCTTTGTACGCAAGGGGCTGTAAGAAAGTTGCAGAACGTTGTTCGACCCCTAGCCAAATCCAGCAACGAAACCATTTCAAGAGTAAATGAGACCGAAGTTCGTATTTCTGCTGTGGAAGATGAACTTTCTAAACAGAATAAGTCAATTAAGGACTTGGAGAATACTAGGCAGGATATTGACTGGAAGCTGACCGACCTGGAGAATCGAGCACGGCGCAATAATTTGCGCTTTTTTTGGGATTGCAGAACGATCGGAGGGAAGAGACATTCGTCGTTTTGTTGTGGACCTGTTCTCGGACGCTTTTCCAGATCTCCAGGGATGGGTCTGGGACAAAGAAATTATAATAGCTCATCGTTTTCCTTTTAACAAAAAACGTGATCAGGGTGGGGAAAATAAGAACCCATGAGCTATTCTTATTTGTTTGCAAAATTATTTGCTCGGCGAGATTTTATATGATCTAGCTAGACCTTTAAAGAACAGAAAGGGATTGGGGCATGAATTTTTTCTAAGGCCCGATTTCTGCCCGGTAACAGTGCAGCAACGCTGGAGGCTTAAACAGCTAATGGCTCCAATCCAGTCTAAAGGGGGGCAAGTATTTTTACTAAACCCTGCAAAACTCAAGGTGGTACACAAGGGGAAAACCACTTTTTTTGTGTCCGAGGTTAAAGCACAGCAATTTCTAGATGAAATGTAGTAGAAGATAGGACAAGGGCTATACACCCTAGTCAGGTTTCTTTTTTGGGCGGGGGGGGGGTCCCTGGGGTCTTCTTTCTTTCTAGAATGTTGGTAGTAGGATATAATATGGGCCTGGGTGGATCAGGTAGAACCACTTAGCTCATCTTCACTTTCCATCAATGAGGGCTCTCGCCCATAAGCTTCTTGTGGTGGGGTTTTGGGAGGAGGGTGGGTTGGTGGGGGGGGTTGGAGGGAAAAGGGTGGTGTTTTGGGTGCAGGGAAGTACAGCCGAAGGATGCTTAGTTTTGGTGCTTTTGATTTATGTACGGTTGAGCTCAAATGTAGGAACGTTTTGTTATTGGAAATGTAAGACCAACTGCGGTACTATACTAATACAAGATAATGGTTACATTTTCGATTTGTTCAACCAATGTGTGTGGGTTAAATGACAAAAGAAAAAGGGCGATAACTGCTCAGGTGTTTAAAGCTATGCGGGCTGATTTAATATGTATACAGGAGACTCATATCTCTTGGTCAAATAGGGGATGGTTTAAGGACCTAGGAATGGAGGTCGTGGGGTGTTCTCTTCAAAGTTCCATGATAAGGGGGATGGCCATTTTAAAGAGGTTTGGGTTGGGGGAAGTCAAGAGAGTTAAAGAAGACCCCTTGGGACGATGGGTCATTGCTGAAATTAAACTTGGGGGCTCGCTTATTACTATTTGTTCAGTCTATGCTTCTACTGTTGATGACCCCACAGCTTTTCATCAATTAAGCGTGGAGCTGGCTTTATGGCCACCTAGGCTAATATTATGTGGGGACTTTAATCTCCATTTGGACGAAACATTTGATATCTGTGGAAATACTGCATATGTGGGGAGAAAAAAGAATGTATTTAAAGCAGTTAAGGGGATCGCTCAAGAATACCGTTTGATAGATGTGGGTTTTGAGAAAAGGGTGGGAACTTACGGATGTACTTTCTTTTCTGCTCCTCATCAAAAACATTTTAGGCTAGATTATTTTTTTGTTGCAAGGAATATTTTTAATGAACTGACACAAATGGAATACAGAGTGTTACCTAAAATTGTATCGGATCACAACCCCATTATGTTTAGTTTCGAATCAACCATGCCATCTAGCTCTCGGTCTTGGTCCTTCGACCGTAAGCTCTTGTTCGACGCATCCTATGTCGAGCATATGAATATTTGGATCTCTGAGTTCTTTACTAATAACAAGGGCTCTGCCTCGTTAGAGGTAGTCTGGGATGCATTTAAGTGTGGGGTTCGAGGAGAAACCTTGAGCTACTCAATAAAAAAACAGAGGGAGACTGGAAATAAAGAGGAAGGTGAGATGAATAAATGGACATTGTTAGAGATTCGCCTCATGCAGGCCTGTAATAAGGGCTCAGTTACAGATAATATTATCAAGGAGCAATTGGCTCAGAAGGTCAAGCTTCATCAGGGATTTGCTTCAAAGTTTGCCCAGCAACTTGCAGCTTTTCGAAGAGAGGTTTACAAGGTGGGAGAAAATTCAGGAAAGCACTTGGCTAAGAGGGCAAGGCAGAAAGCTGTGTTTGCTAATATTGATAAAATCAATGACATTGCAGGGACGACTGTTAACAATCCTGCAGATATACTCAAAGTGTTCTGTGATTTTTATTTAAAACTTTATACTGACAATACGGCAGGAGACTACACAGATCAAATAACTCATTTTACTGATCAGGTCTTGAATGGCATCTTATTTATGCAGGAGAGGGAGAAGTTGGATTTGCCCATTACTTGGGAAGAGATTGAGGTGTCGTTATTATCATTAGCTTCCGGAAAAGCTGCAGGCCCCGATCTCATTCCCCTGGAGTTTTTAAACATTTTCGAAGTATATTAAGAGCAGAACTGCTGGACTTATTTCAAAGAGCCCAACAAGGTACTGTCAGTCATGGCACGATTCTATAATAACTGTTTTTCTTAAAAAGGGTAAACCTCCCCTGCTACCGTCATCTTTTCGCCCTGTTTCCCTCATAAATGCTGATAGCAAAATTTTCTCTAAGATCCTTGCCTCACGTTTATCTAACATCATATCTCCATTAGTTTCCGAATACCAACATGACTTTATCCCCTCCCGAGACACCGCGGATCATATCCGACGGGTGATTGCGTTTCTGGATTGGTCCCAGGCAACCCGGTCTAGTGTTGGACTCATATTTTTAGATGCTGAAAAAGCTTTTGACCGGGTTGCTTGGAGCTATCTATGGGATGTCTTAGCTAGGAAGGGATTAGGTCCAGGGTTTCTAACGGCACTAAAAACTATGTATATTGCCCCAAAAGCGTGTATTCGAATTAATGGTCAGCTTTCTCCTTTTTTTCCGATCACTAGGGGCACCCGTCAAGGATGCCCCTGCTCACCTTTACTTTTCGCACTTTATATTGACCCCCTAATTTACCGCTTTATTATGGAACAAAGGATTAGCCCTATCTGCTTAGCCAACATTAACTATCGTGCATTGGCTTACGCTGATGATATTGTTATAACAACCATCGATGTACAGACTGCTCTTCAGGCAATTAACGAACTTGCTAAACACTTTGGATTATTCTCTGGGTATAAACTCAACATGGAGAAGATGCAGATTTTATGTTCTGGAGATAATCCACCCCTAAATATCCCTATTGTTTCAGAGGTTCTATACTTAGGAATTAAGATATCATTGATTATAGAGAAAATACCCGAACTTAACATAAATCCTGTGATATCCCAAATCAATAGTTTGTTACAACGTCTAGACCACTTACACTTATCACTGCATGGTAGACTTAATATTTTAAAAATGTTGATTTTACCAAAAGTGTTATACATGTTTCGCACTATACCGTTGGAATTTCCTCCCTCTTGTTTCAAAAGCTTAGAAAGGACCACCTCTAGGTTTTTATGGGGCTATAAACGCCATCGGAAAGCCCTAAAAAAGATGATATTGAGTAAGGAGTGTGGGGGATGGAATGTTCCTTATTTCTTCTTTTATTATTTAGCAGCAACGCTCCAATTTATCAGACCTCTTATAATTGGTGACAGAGCAGATATTCCTGTTTGTCAAACTCCATCTATTTTTGAACTGATTATGGGAGAGAAAGTGAAAGGTAGCTTTCTCAAGGTTGTCGAGCCAAGTTACCACAAAAAGACAAAGTACAAGATGTTGAAGTCAGCCTTTGGAGTCTGGCAAAAAGTACGGAAGGATCTGTCTATATTTAAATTAAACGCTTATACCCCTTTAGTGTCGCCTGGGCTCATGCCAAATATTTTTTGTGATTTGACGGTTTACAGGTGGGAGCAGAAAGGATTACGATATTTGGGTGACTTATTTGGCAATGGCCAAATTGTATCTTTTCAAGAATTAGAGAATAAATTTCTGTTGGCAAGAAACGATTTTTTTAAATTCCTTCAGATCCGTAGTTTTTTACAGAGCCATACATTTATTACTTCAGCTGGAATGACAAAAATTTCTTTATTGGAACTTCTTCAGAAAAAAAAACCCTATAGGCTCTCTCTATCTAAGTCTGATTCAAGAATGTGGGGACGATATTGAACAATGCCAGCTGAAATGGGTTAGTAAATTAGGCCTCCCTGGTATAGATGTCTTGTCTTCTGTTAAATGTGCTTCAGAATGGTTAATCACAGGGATGATGAAATCTCAGCATTTTGTGTGCATACATTATCTCTACTATACTCCTAGTAAGGATGTCAAGTGGAGCACTACTACTGGAATGAGCTGTAGCCGCTGCGGGTTGTATGCAGCTAACGATTTGCATATGTTTTTCCAATGTCCTAAACTCAGGAGTTTTTTTCGACAAATTGAAAGCTTCCTGGCCGTTGTCCTTAATTGCGACATTACAGTAAACACAGAGATGGTGTTATTAGGAATGGACTTCTCTATCTCTAGATCAAGATCAAAACCAGCAACTTGTTTTTGTTTATTTATATGGCAGTGGCTAGAGCTTGTATTACCAGGGAGTGGATCAATTCAGATCCTCCTTCCTTTTTTACTTGGCGTGAAAATTATTGTTCATGTATAATATTGAGTCTGCCATTTAATATAAGTTAAAAGGCATCAAAAGAAGAGCTTTCGGGGAGAAAATTTGGGCTCCAATCGCTGATTGGATTTAACTAATTTGTGTGACTCTTTGAGCTTTATTTTTACTCTGTATGCATTCAAGACAATTTTTTTTGCTTGCTTATTTGTACTGCTGTATCTCCCTGTGATGAAACAATAAAATAAAAAAATAAAAAAAAAGTGCAAGTGATGATAAAATCAATATATTAACATATCCTGACGTTTCCTGTAGCCTATACCCATATTCTCCATTCATAACGACATAATGTCTTTAATTCACTTTTGGAACATATCCATATAGGTATGGCCATTGGGTGCAAATATTAGCATATGCAAATTAAGCAAATATATATGGAGGGATTGATTGATTCTTTGTACAATTGATTCCCATGGTTGTAAACATAGACATAAATATGTAATTAAATAATCAGATAAATATATAAATTATATAAATACATGTAATATCTTAAAATACACAACTCAATCGTTAAAAATCATCCATCAATGGTAAAAATTATCCATAAAATTGCTATGTTAACTTTCCATGTGTAATGGATACAATATCCATACCACTGAAATTCTATGACGACTAAATCAATATTTACAATCCTACTCCTATATTGGAGATAAGAGGTTCATCAGGTTTAAATATATCTATTTTTCAGCCGAAGGGTAAAGGTTTAAGATTCAAATGATTATAATACATGAGGTGTTTGATTAGACACAAGGGGAGATTAAATTCCTAAAGGGTGTTTTTGTCATAATTCCAGCGTACAATAAAATGTATATGTTAAAAAAGGGGATTTTAATACATACTCATATAAAATGTACTTTTCATAAAAATGTATAGAGGTCCTCACATGTGATGAGACCCCCATGGCTGCTTGGTATCTAACTCCAATATAAATTGTGTTTCTAGTCTCCTCAGTTTGGCTTCCCTGTTGCCCCCACTTTTATCCAGTGGAATTGCATCTACCACATAATACTGTAAATGTGAGAGGTTGCTGTCATGACATTCTTTAAAATGTCGGGCAACAGGGTAGCTTGGGTCGTTGTTTGTAATGGCCCTTGTGTGCTGTAGGATTCTCTTATGTACCGCAAGTTTGATGCTTCCGATATATTTTAAATTACTGCTACATTCCAAAACATAGACCGCATATTCAGTCTTTCTTGCAGGTCAAATGTTGAGTAGTGGACCTGGGAACATTATTAAAAGCTGTACAATATTCTAACTTAGTAGTACCAAACTTGCATTCCTTGCAGCTACTGCATTTAAAAAACCCTTTTCTAGCCGACAACAAAGAGCCAGTACTCTGGTCCTCCGGATTATTGCAGACCAGAGCATTACCCATAGAAGCAGTTTTCCTGTACGTGATAGCTGTTTTTTTAGTTAAACTGTGCCCTATAACCGGGTCATCAGAGATTATGGGCCAGGAATGGCTCATTATTTCTCTGATCTGTTTTTCCTGCCTTGAGAATGACATAATGAGTCGTATGGGTTCATTCAGTGATCCCACTGAGTTCTTTAGTTTATTTTTGTAAGTTAATAACTCTTCCCTGGGTTTTTGTTTAGATTTTGTTATGGCACTATCCACTACTTTTGTCTTGTATCCTCTTTCCAAGAATCTTGCTTTGCTCTCCTTTTGCTTCTTTTGACATTCTCATTCACTACTGCATATCCTTCTTATTCAAAGCATTTCCCCATAGGGGATGCTATCTTTTAAATGACGGGGGTGTGCGCTGGCTGCGTGCAGTAACGTATTGCCTGCTGTGTTTTTCCGATACAAGGTAGTACATATAGCATTGTTCTGAATCTTAATATCAACATCCAAAAAAGTCACACTTATCTCACTAATATTTGAAGTGAACTTTAGGTTTACATCATTCACATTCAATTGTGTTATAACTTGTTCTGCACTTTCCTCTGTGCCCAGCCAAATTATGAATAAGTCATCTATAAATCTCAGCCAACATATATGTTTATGATTTTAAGAAAGGCTGAATTTCATGGGGCCTAAACACGGATGCAGAAATGTATACTTTTCTATAAGGTTATCAAGAGACCAGGAGATATCTTATATACGGACATAACATAAGAAGGCAAACTGTGTCAATGTTCTTGTAATGTTGAGAATGTGTGGTGATGGCCAATTTTTTAAATCTGGTCCTAATGTTTTTCAGAATATTCTGTTCTTATAACTGAATTAATGATTCTGTCATCACCTATAGAGTAGGTCATTCGAAGGGCAAACACAAGCTGGAGAGAGGCAAGATGGCGGTCTAACGCTAGACCGGGTTTGCAGCACCACGCCGAGCTCCGTCTTCATTATGGCGATTTACACAATCTAAAGCAAAAGACTGTTGGCTATTGAAAAAGGAAAGCTATGGGAGCTGATTAAAGTTAAAAAGCGTCTGTCGAAGCTAAAGTACGCTAGGGTACGCTTTAATTGCATCTTTGCCTTCTCCTTTTTACTGATGGGAGGCTATGCTACAAGAAGAGATCCAATGTTGCAACTTCAAAGGAAGCCTCGACAAACGCACACACCTTCCTGGAGCTTCACCGAGTGCCGAGGCTTTCCCGCACAGCGCGTTAGGAAGACTTCGACGTGCATTGACCGGGCTCCTGTGGGTGTGTCGGGCGGCGCAGCTGTCATATCCGAGAGCTGAGCTTGTGATCTGTGGTTTTGTCTGCCGGGCGCGGCCGCGCTCACAGAGAAGGACGCTGAGGATAACGAGGGCAGCGAGAGCAGCGATGCCGCCACCAAAGAATGCCTCAGCCGCCGCAGCCAGAGCGCGGGTTGGGAAGGCAAACAAGGTACTCCGTAAGGAAGCGGAGCGGCAACAACGCGAAGGCTCATTGGATGGGGGAGATTCCGACAGCATACCAGCAAAGCCCTGAGGTCGAAGAAACAACAACAACGCTGCCTGCAAGTAACACTCCAAGACAGTACTTGATTTATTGATAAAGAAACAATTGGGCCAAGCTAGCTCACAACCCGGGGCTGAGGATGAATTTATGTTTGTGAATGACGGTCAGACTCATATATCAGATGAAAGCCTCCCAGCCCTTACTATGTCTCAGCCTCAGCCTCAGCCAAATCGCGTTGTGTGCTCGAACAATGTAATACCTGACTCCCAAAATGTCTCCGCCATCACTCAGCCCATAATTGACGATACACCTACCAATCTGTCGGTCATTGAGACCCCTGGGACCCCCGAACCCACACAAAACATTGAGACTGCAGAGGGGCTAGAAACTAATACTAACCAAGTGGAGGAGGGGCATGCTATGTCATTTACAGGCCCTGGAGGGAATATCTTGGGAGTGCAGACTGAACAGACAGAACTGACTCTGGAAACAGAGTTAGACAAAAACCAAACTGTGTATAAAACACCAACTCGACACATAGCCTCTACTGAAGAGCTAACGGCTAGACCTCTACATACTCACCCTGAGCAGACTGTCATTAATGAAGCTATTTCTAAGTTAATCCCGAATGCAACCCAGATCCAAAATGTTCAGATCCTGGAGGGCGAGAAAGATCTTAGTGAATTCTACTCCTTCTCTGATGAAACCGGAGAGGTTGGAACCGATGCTGTGGGAGAATGGTCAGAGAGCTACGAATCTACGGAGGCAGAGGAGGAAGAGGAGGAAGATGAGGTATCGGAACCTCACCCTTACTCTTCAGAAGATAGCTATGAGGAAGGGAGGCATAATGTCAACACCGTCAAAGCTAATTTCTAATTTAAAACACTTGTAGAGCGCGGCGTACACCTTGCGGTTTCTTGGCGCTGGAGGTTCAGAACTGAGGGGGAAAGACCATGGAAGGGTGGAGTGAGTATTAGGCGGGGAAAGCCTGGCTGAAAAGGAAAGTTTTCAGGTCTCTACGGAAGGAGAGATACTGAGTTGCGGAACGAAGATTGTCTGGAAGTGAGTTCCAGAAAGTAGGAGCCAGAGTTGAGAAGTTAGAACCGCCCCACTTTTTGCGTGAAAAGCGGGGGATCTGGAGAAGGGACTTGGAGGAAGACCGGAGATTTCTAGCGGGGACATAGGGTTTGATTAGTGAGGCGATGAAAGCGGGGGCAGTGCCCTGGCGGGCCTGAAAAACCATGCATCCGATCTTGAAAAGGGAGCGTTGTTTCACAGGGAGCCAGTGAAGCTCTTTTAGAAGGGGGGTGGAGTGGTGATAGCGCGGAAGGCCGTATATCAGCCTGGCCGCCTGGTTCTGGATGGTTTGGAGTCTACGCAGGCTGTATGCGGGAATGCCATGATAGAGGGCGTTGGCGTAGTCCAATCGTGAGATTACCAGGGCGGCTATGATGATCTTAAGTGCCTGGGGAGAGAAGAAGCGGGAGACAGAGCGGATAGTTCGGAGAGTGAGGAAACAGGAGGAAACCACGGAACTGACTTGTGAGTGAAGAGTGAGCTGATTATTCATTTTGACACCCAGTGTTTTGACCGTGGTGGAGGGGGATGGTGCCGGGCCAAGAGAGGGGGGCCAGAAAAGAGAATTCCAGGGGCTGGATGAACCACCAGTGAGAACCAGCTCGGTCTTGTCGGGGTTCAGTTTAAGATGGTTGTGGTTCATCCAGTCCCTGATAAATGTCATAGTTGACTGGAAATTAGAGACCGAAAGAGGAGAGGGGGACAGATCAAAGATGAGCTGGAGGTCATCCGCGTAGTTGTAAACAGTGACCTCCAGCTGCTGGAGTGCATAGATAAGAGGAAAGATATAGAGATTAAAGAGTAAAGGAGAGAGGGAAGAGCCCTGGGGAACACCGCAGGTGACAGGGAGAGGGGTGGAGGTGAAATCGCCCAGTCGGACCGCCTGAGTGCGGTCCCTCAGAAAGGAGGAGAGCCAGACCAGAGCTGATCCCCCGATGCCGGCCGCCTTGACACGGGCAAGTAAGATGGTATGGTCCACCGTGTCATGGTATGGTCCAAGCTAAGGCTAAGTCTAAGTCTAAGTCTAAGGTAGCGCTTAAAATTACGCAAAATAACCCACGTCAGCTTGATAACTACCAGGCTGCTACCCCGGCTACCACGGAGATACCGTCCACAACAGTTGAGACTATTTTGCAAGCGATAGCAGCTCACAGAGAAGAGACTGCACTTGATAGCAAAAGGTCCCAGGCAGCTTTGCGTAAAATGCAAGGGGTTGTCAAGAAACTTACCAAAACCTGCAATCACATAGGTGAAAGAGTGACAGAAATGGAGGTAAGGGTGATGTCGGCTGAAAAAGACTCCTCGGAGAATTCTCAAAAAATCAAGCTTCAAGAAGCAGAACTGATGGATATCAAGTGGAAGCTTGAGGACCATGAAAACAGGCAGCGACGCAATAATTTGCGTATCTTAGGTGTACCGGAGAAAATGGAAGGGGAGAACGTGCGAGCCTACGTTATCAAACTGTTTAGCGAGTCTATGCCTGAGATTCAAGGTTGGAACTGGGATATGGAAATTCAACGAGCCCATCGAGTCCCGTTCAAGCTACCACCTAAGCCGGGGGTGTACCCCCGTGCCATCTTAGTATATTTCCGAAACTTCTTGCTACGCCAGGCGATAGCAGAGAAAGCTAGATCGGATCGTAAAATTTCTTTCAGTGATTTCTCATTTTTTTCAAGGCCCGATTTTTGCCACGCTACAGTGGAAAGACGATGGCGACTACGTCTATTGATCAACCCTTTTCAAGAAAAGGGAGCTCTGGCGTTCTTGAATAATCCTGCAAAACTAAAAATTGTTCATGGTGGCCAGACAAAGTTTTTTCAGTCCGAAATAAAAGCAAAATCTTATCTTGATGAGATATCCTAGATAAAGTTTAGAGATCAATAGACGCATCAGGTACATGCTTAAGAAACAATAACAATTTCTTATGATTGGTCTGTATTATGTATTTGATCATATCTCTGTAATAATAATGGGTTGGCTGGCTTGCTGAGAGCTACATTGATGTCCGACAGGCTACAGAGGTCTATAGAAATTTATTAGCCAACGTCATGGACATGACCTAATTTTCATTTCTTTTGTCTTTTTCTTTTATTATTATTACCATCACGCCTAATATTCTTGATATTGATTTGTTGTTGTTGTCAAACGGTAGCTCAGTAGTGGTGCAGCAACTTCATCACACAGACTCTGGTCTGAATGCCTACAAAAGGGGGAGAGGAATAAAGGGGGTAATTTTTGGGGAGGGGTTTTGGGAGTTTTGGGGGTTTTGGGAGGGACTCTTGGGGTAGTGGAAAGGGGAGAGTGTGGGGACGGGGGGGGTAAAAATAAAAAATACACCAGGTTTATTAGCAAGAGTATGTATAATTTCTGAAACATCAGCAGAAGAGGTATGACAGGACAAAAGTCTTTACTGGAACAAAAGTATTATGCAACCTTACTATATTAACAATGGCTAAACTAACTATTCAATCCTGGAATGTAGGAGGGCTCTTATCTAGAGATAAGCGTCTTAGACTGGGGGAATTAGTGAAATTAAATCCTGTTGATGTTCTGTGCATCCAGGAGACACATATTCCTTGGAGTAAAAGAGCCCTATTAAATCTCAAGGGATACAACTTGTTAATAACTACTTCCCAATCTTCAACTATAAGGGGTGTTGCTATTTTTGCAAAATCCAGTCTTGGACAGGGAATACGTCACCTAGCTGACACACATGGAAGATGGGCAATTGTTAAATTGGCTAACGGAATTACTATATGCTCCATATATGGATCGAATCATGATGACCCCGCAATATTTCAAAACCTGGAAATAGAATTAGCTACGTGGCAAGGCCCGTTAATTTTATGTGGGGACTTTAACATCTCACTTATACCTGTAGCCTCGGTGCAAATGCAAATACCAAAACAGAAATATATGGGCAGTGTCGGGCGAATAACAAGCTCCAGGCAGAAACCAGCTTCCTCAGAAGTGTAGACAGTGTCCCTCTCTGTTTCACACGACACCACACACCCAGCGAGTATATTTACACACACAGGTTTGAGTGGTCGCCAAAAAAGAGAGAGACCAAAACCCATAGGTCTCCTGAATAGAAGATAGGGCAATCAGGAATGACAAGCGAATATGACGCAGTATCCTGCAGAGGAGAGAAGAAAACAAAACACACAACAGGGACTTTAGTAAACTCAAAAAGTTAACAATAAGGGGCTTAACTAGATTTCTGTACCGAGTGTGCTGTAATGCTCTTACCTGCCCAAAGATTGTATCAAACCCCATAGGTATCCATGGAATAAAAGTAATATACGAACCAAAAGAAGGGTAGATACTTTGGTCTCTCCAGACAAATGAAATAGTTCCACATGAGAGTTTTATACTCTTGAATCCTCTCCCAAATCGAAGAGTCCAACAAATAGTATTGCAGAGAAGCGATGATCCTCGCTGCGCAGGCAAAACAAAAACAAAGTCCACAAAAGAAAGTCTGTCCACAGACGTAGGTGTTTTCCCCAAGGTTAAGTAAACCGGCTATGTTCACCCGGCGTACCATAGAACTAAAATGAATAAGTGAGGAAAATAAAACACGTCGGCACTTGTCTTATATTTCAAACAAAATGCCGAGAGTAGCTGCAGGCTTCCACAGCGTTCAGGTCCGAGGGTGCAGGGGAGCAGAGGAGAGACTCACAGGACAAGGCAACGCTTCCTAGCGCCACACCTGTGAGCAGTTTTAGGCGGCGGAGGAAAACCAGTCTTACATCCGGCGTTTGCAGAGGCAAGAGATTCAGACAAAATGCCGTAGAGAGAAAGTCCTTCGATTTAACCGCAAGAGCCCACGCGGCCGCGCGTAGCTCTTGCTCAGGGAGGAGGAGGAACACGAACACAAAGTTCAAGGGAGCAAAGGATAGTATCGAGGATACTCGGGTCGGGACCCAGGCAGGAATCCAAACGAGAAAACCAAGCACCGCCAGGAAGAGGGAGGAGGCTTATGAACCTCCCAGTCTGCATCTGATTGGTGCAGAAAGGAACATGGTCTCCCTAGAACGCCTCAAGGCATCCTGGGACTTGAAGTCCATGTTAGGCTGAAAGCACATCACAACACACTCTGAACAGGCCCTAAAGACCTAGGCTATCCCTAAGAGCTCCGGGTTCTAACAGGCAGGAAACCAAGGGTATACCGTGCTGTCAAAAGTTTGGTTTATAGTTTGGGTTTAACTGATATTTGGACACAGAACAATCCCGCTGATCACGGTTATACATATTTTTCCCACCCTCATCAGAAACATGTCCGGATAGACTATATCTTCACGTCCCAGGATTTAGTACCTTATTCAAACATAATCCTTTAGTTTTGTTAACTACTTATGATATCAATCCTACTCAAAAGAATTCCTGGTCATTTGATAGGAAGCTACTATCTAACAATGAGTATATTAATCATATTAAAATCTGGACTGATGAATTTTTTAATATGAATCGTTTTAGTGCGCCAAGGAATATTGTGTGGGATACCTATAAAGCTGCACTAAGGGGCGAGACCATCAGCTTCCAAAACAAAAATGGGAAAATTATTAAAAAAGAATATGAACAGAAAATTGCAGCCCTAGCTAAAGCCGAAGAAGAACATACTGCCAAGATTATACATAAACAAGAAGCCACCCATTCGATGATGCAGGTAACACTGTTGAAATCAGAACTAAATACTAAACTTAGCCAGAAAGCTGCCCAAACATATCAAGCGCATAGGAAACATATTTATGAAAGCGGGGAGAAAGTGGGCAGACAATTGGCACTCTCTACACGCCAGAAAAATGTTAGGAACAATATCTCCTCAATAGTAGATAATGGTCAGACATTTTCCCACGCTAAAGATATTAATTATCAATTTCAAAGGTACTATCAAAATCTCTACTCGGATGAAACCCCAGCTATGGAAAAAGATATAATAGATTATTTGGACAATTTTCTTATTAACCCTGAAGGTATGAAGCTATTAGGTGATGCCACCAAAGAAGAACTTGATAAAGAAATTACACTTCCAGAGGTCAGCGCTGCATTATCATTATTATTATCAGGCAAAGCAGCAGGTCCTGATAAACTGCCGATTGATTTGTTTAAAGTTCTTGCTCACCAATTGTGTCCTATTTTACATGACTTGTTCCTTGGGATTCAATATAATGGTATCCCACCAACTTCTTGGGATGAGGCCACTATAATCGTTTTTCCAAAAAAGGGAAAATCTCCCGAACAGCTAACCTCGTATCATCCTATATCCCTGATTAATTCGGATTCCAAATTATATTCAAAGGTCTTGGCACTCAGACTCAGCAGGATCGTTGAGCATCTTGTCTCCCCGTGGCAACATGGTTTTATACCTGGCAAAGGAACCACGGAACACACCCGCAGGGCAATCACCTTATTTGATGCTAAAGTTGCCACGGGGGGACAAATGTCGAGGATCCTGCTTGACGCTGAAGAAGCGTTTGACCGCGTTTCATGGAAATTTCTTTGGGAAGTTATGAAACGTAATAATTTCGGCTCCAAATTTATCCAATCCATTAAATCAATGTATTTCCGTCCCAAAGCAACAATTTTAGCAGCAGGGTTATTATCACGACATATCAACATCGCTAGAGGCACCAGGCAGGGGTGTCCTTGCTCGCCCCTGCTTTTTGCTCTATATATCAACCCCCTTGTTTTGAAGTTATTAGAAAGCAATATTATCAAACCTGTTGTTAGTTGTCACTTTGAAACTAAAGTTTTGGCCTATGCCGATGATATCGCGGTCACTACACCTAACCCGATTGAGGCTATTTGTGAAATAGAGAAATTAACTACTGAGTTTGGGCGCTGCTCTGGTTATTCTCTCAACAAAGGAAAAACGATTATTCTGTGTACTGATAATACCTTCTGTTTGGATCAACGAAGAGCTAAAAAGGCCACATATTTGGGTGTTATTCTGTGCACAAATATTAAACAATTACCAAAAGCCAATTTTGATCCTTTAGTGGCTAAAATTAAGAATGATTTTGAAAGGGTTAACAGCCTCCATTTTTCTATCATAGGAAGAGCCAACTATGTGAAAATGAATACGTTACCTAGAAGCCTTTACTTATTCCGAGCCATCCCACTTGCCATTGACCAAGAAATGTTAGTACTGATCAACTCACTTATATCTAAATTCATTTGGCAAAATGGGAAGACTCGGAGATCGCTTGCACTTTTATCACTCCCGTTGGACAGAGGCGGTCTTACTGTACCCAATATAATTCTATACCATTGGGCAGCTTTTTTAAAACAGCTTACTCCCATAAATACTGACTATAACTTAGAGAGCTCAGAAGGATTTGAAGAAATACCCTCCATATATGAGCTTCTCAGGGCAGGAGGCTAAGGGCTTACTTCTCCGGAAGACCAAGGCAAGAAATTATAAGGATTTTAAGGGAGAAGTAATGACTAGTGCACGAAGAGTATGGAACAAAGTGGCCAAATATATTCATATTGGGAAGATCAACCGATATACGCCACTCTGGCAATCTAATGTCATTCAAGGTCAGGATGTGGCTTTGGTTGCGAATAAATGGGACAAGTTGGGAATTAGAACAATTGGTGAGTTTCTAGTAAAAGGTTTTGATACTAGTTTTTTTTATCTGAAAGCCAAATTTAATTTACCAAATGGTGACTTTTTAAAATTTGCACAGGTATTTGCTATGCTGAAAGCTAAAGAGTCCCTAATTTCTCTACATAATATTGAAATTTTGGATGTAATATCTAGAATAAACACTAGGATTGGAACTCTGTATAATATTCTCTTGAATAAACAAAAAGAGGACCTTGACAATACTGAAAATAAATGGGCTAGAAAATTAAACAATTCTAATGTAGATATCGATAGAGTATTAGAATTGGGCCAGAAGCTACTTATGGCTAGCAATCTTAAAGCGCAATTATATAAAACCATATTTGATCTTTATTTTACTCCTGCTAAACTATTTTCGTGGGGTAAGCGTGAGAATGATTTATGCCCTAGATACACGCAAGGACCAGCAACCCTCACTCATATGTTTTATAACTGTTCTGAATTGACGTTGATTAAAAATATGTTATTATCCTTTTGGGAAGAAATATTTAGTCATAAAATACCAGAATCAGAAACTCTGTTTTTACTAGGGCATGATTATTCTTTAAATTTAACTAAACCTGAAGAAAAGTTAATTTTTATAGGTACAGCAGTATTAAGACTAATTCTATCCGCCCGCTGGAAGGAAGCAGACCCACCAAGCTTCCAGATGTGGCTAGCACGTTTCTTAGCGGTTTGTAGATATGAAACCGCTATATTTGAAACAAGAGGAGTAAAAACTAGGGCGCGCGGAGAAGCTCTCTGGCGTCCAATCTCCAACTGGAAAGCGGGGATTATTCCCACTGGTATTGGTTGATCTGAAATTTATGAACCTTTAAATTATGTTTTCTGAACATATCGTTGTATTTGAGCTCTTATTTTGATTAATCTAATTTTGAGTTCTTTTTTTGAATTTAATGTTTGAGTAATTGTTCAGCTTGTATCAATTTGCCTCACCTCCTCTACGATCTAGTCATATTGTGTTATTTTCTGTAATCTTTGTAAAATGTATCATGCTTTTTCCTGGTTTAAAAAAAAAAAAAGAAGGGCAAACACAAAACACCCCCCACACCTCCCCCTCCTCTCTCTCCCACACACACACACACACAGAGGAAAAAATGAAGACCAGAAGTTTTTGACTTTTGAGGGGGTTAGTACTGTGTACTTTATAGGCCTGAATACAGATATTAGTGAGATTGTGAGGCGGTAGAACAATGTTGTTCACTGTTGATGATTAGAGATACATAAGGAGAGGGGGAGGTAACCCTTCCCGTTTGATGTGGGAGCAAGACTGACAGTCTCTTTTGGCACCTTAACCTCTAGCACTTTATTTTGTGAAATTTGCACATTATAAAAAATGAGGAATGAATTATGGAGATATTGCGGATTTTGTGCATTAGAAAAGTACTACAGCCGTCTTCAGCCAGGCTTGCTTGAATCCAGTGCCAAAGTGAGCAAGGGACTCACGTCTGAGCATACCCTGCCAACTTATGGCGAACAAAGCGGTTCAAAAGAGGGTGGTGATGGACGGAGCATCTGAACCAATCAAACACTCACACTCAGTCAAAAGATCTGGGTTTAATCCATCACCGTTCTTTAGCCCACTCTGCCACCTCAGTTCAGACATGGCCATATGCAAATCAGTCTGACCTTGTGCCTCATGGGAATAGTCCAGCCCGAACTGCCAAGCCATGCCTTCCCTGGACCAGAAACAAGCTTCCTAGGACTGGTTTCTGGCATTACAGCCGTCTTCAGCCAGGCTTGCTTGAATCCAGTGGCAAAGTGAGCAAGGGACTCACGTCTGAGCATACCCTGCCAACTTATGGCGAACAACGCGGTACAAACGGGGGTGGTGATGGACGGAGCATCTGAACCAATCAAACACTCACACCCAGTCAAAAGATCTGGGTTTAATCAATCACCCTTCTTTAGCCCACTCTGCCACCCCAGTTCAGACATGGCCATATGCAAATCAGTCTGACCCTGTGCCTCATGGGAACAGTCCAGCCCGAACTGCCAAGCCATGCCTTCCCTGGACCAGAAACAAGCTTCCTAGGACTGGTTTCTGGCATTACAGCCGTCTTCAGCCAGGCTTGCTTGAATCCAGTGGCAAAGTGAGCAAGGGACTCACGTCTGAGCATACCCTGCCAACTTATGGTGAACAAAGCGGTACAAAAGGGGGTGGTGATGGACGGAGCATCAGAACCAATCAAACACTCACACCCAGTCAAAAGATCTGGGTTTAATCCATCACTGTTCTTTAGCCCACTCTGCCACCCCAGTTCAGACATGGCCATATGCAAATCAGTCTGACCTTGTGCCTCATGGGAACAGTCCAGCCCGAACTAACAAGCCATGCCTTCCCTTGACCGGAAACAAACTTCCTAGGACCGGTTTCTGGCATTACAGCCGTCTTCAGCCAGGCTTGTTTGAATCCAGTGGCAAAGTGAGCAAGGGACTCACATCTGAGCATACCCAGCCAACTTATAGCGAACAAAGCGGTACAAAAGGGAGTGGTGATGGACGGAGCATCTGAACCAATCAAACACTTACACCCAGTGGAGGTTGCGGGTAATGTAATGAACCAGACCCCTTAACACTAACACAGCAGAGGCATAAAGGGGTCATAGTTGCGGAGCTGTTAAAAGCCCCGCATTAGGTTGCAGGGTATAAGCAGCTAAAACAGGCCAAGTAGCGCCTGGGATTGACAACGGTCCTTGTCTGACTGCCGTTATAACGTGTGGGAGGGCACCATTAAACCAAATGGCATGCTGCCAAGCAGAAATCGTAACTTCCTGTGTCCCATATAGAGCATACTCTGCAGGCGCGGAACCTGGGGTGTAAGTGTGAAATACACCATACACAGCATCCACCGCAGAAAATGTGACCCATGAGTAGAACAACGCAAACGGGTACACTGCGTCAGCTGATACAACAAAAACAACGGCCTGCCCTTCCAATGCAATTAGGAAATCCTGCAAGTGATTCCGCACAGCCAAGCGACTGTGTGCTGGGATATCAACTGCAGCCATGACACAGTGATAAAGAAGTGCAATGCAATAGAAAAAGGCACAACTGGGTAGTAATTCAAACAGAAAACCGTTTTTAAAATATCAAGCTTGAAAAGACCTATGTAAATATAGGTAGGTTTTATCCTTCACTACTGTCAACCGGAAACAATAGTGAGGGTGTCGTAGACTGATATAAGCACTACTCAAGTGTCTCACAATACGACCACACTCGTTGGCGGCGCCAGGTTGCAAGGATCCTGCTCATACACAAAACTGTGCTCAGAGACCTAGGACATCAGTGAAGTGTGGTGTACCAGAAACTCACCTCAGTACCTAGAAAAACCCCAACCAGCTAGCATCAGTATCACATTAGCTCTTCATCCTATAGCAAAATAACCAATGATTAGACAACCTAGAACATGCGACTCAGTACGAACTGAGGAATGGTGGGAAGTGAGAACACTCTTTTGTTATACTCTCAAACCAGTCCACAACAGGAGTAAATAAGAGACACTGTAAGGTTAAAATATGTACTTTAACGACGTGATCTCATGTGCAGTATCTTAGTCAGCATAAGCAGACATATGATTAAAAATAATATGGTCAGCATAGTTACAATTCTATAAAATACAAAAGGAAAAATCAAATTACAATAATGGTGAAAACATGTCCTATAGCACCTAGTTTTAACACCCTCCCTATATAGGAACTATGTATTATAAACTATAGAAGGTCTCTTAGGCTTGTGTGGGGGATCCCATTACCTTTCCACTCAGTAAGAGTAAATTACATCAGGATAAGCATAGGCTCTCTGCATCCCTGGAAAAGGAAATCTTCCAAGTGTGTGAAATCATGGCAAGTGTGTGATAATAATGACGCCAGAATCTTACTTGGCTCACAGCAGCCAAAATATTGTGTCTAGAAAGCCTTAACCGAACATGTCGAAAAACAGCTAAAATGTTTTGATAACCTTGACGGCTGCAAAACTCACTGTGCAGACTAGTGGCACGATGTAAGTCTAGAGATGTCGAAAACAAACCTTTTCTCATGTGTAGACCTTCGTGAAAGCTAGCTTATAAAAATAGCTATGCAGTGTCGGGTGCAAAAGCAGCAAAAGGCAAAATGACGTTTAAACTTCTAATAAGCCATGCTAACATTACATGTGCTCAAAGCAGGCCTCAGGCCATGCTACTGAGAGCCTTCCCACGCCACAGTGAGCATGTGCATCGGACAGCTCCCAGCCATCCTAGCACCCACCCATAGGGAAGCGATGGCCCAAGGGGGGCAGAAGCGAATAGACACCGGGGACTTTAGTTTCACTAAGATGTTTTTGAGGAGAGGCCAATTTTGGGAGTGCATGTTTTCACTTTATTTTTACGGCCCATCTGCCCCCGAGCTTGGCTGGTAAATTGTGTGTGAACTGGTGCATTATTTCATATGTGATTGTAATGTTTTATTTCTCCTTTTTATTCTAGTGCGAATCTATTGTTTCCTGTGTGCGGGTTTGGCAGTGGTTGATCTGCAGTTTGCGTTGTTGCAGGTCTTTGGTAAGAAAACATTTTTGTTGTGTTTACTCCAAATGAGTATTATTGTCATGCATGCAATAATGACTTTTTTGTAAGTGGTGTCATAAAAGTAGCATATTTAGCTTATGTTTTGAGTGTGAAATTGTTTTTGGATTTGTGCACGATGTGTATTGCGTTGTGTCAAGCGTAATTTTCTTTTTTAGTGGGATATTGTTGGTCCTTGCTGCGTCTGTGCAGAGTAGGTGGTGGTGAGTCTAGGTGTTTCTGTAAAGTGAGTGGCATCAATTTGGAGTACATAGGTCTTTGTGATAAAGCCACAATTTGTTTATTACTTATTTTACAAAGAGTTTGTTGTTGTTGACTTGTTTGCAAAGTTACCTTTATTAGTAAGGATTAGGGCTAGCTACAGGATTACTGGTCAGCAGGTGGTTGGTATGCTTTTTGAATCTTCCTCTGACCATGATTCTGAGACTGATAGTGCATTTGAGGCAGAGAAGAAAGTAAAAGATTCTGGCAGTGAGTTTTGTGTCCACAAGGAATCATCTGATGATAAAGCTACTCTCAGTGTGGATGAATCTACTCTCAATGCGCATGAAGTGCCTGTTTTAGAGGAGGACAGTGATGTGTCAATGGTTCGGCAAGCGGCTTCCCATTGTAAATGCTGGACTCTGGGTTGATCCAAACATGGTGCAGCCGGTGTTGCCTGCCTTTAGCAGTGATGCGGGGTGTAGAGTAAATTGGTGGAATATGTTTGATTATACAGTTTTTTTCAGTTGTTTATGGATGATATATTTTTGACTCAGATTGTTGAGCAGATTAATTTTTATGCTGAACAGTATTTGAGGGAGAACAGTGCCAGAGTTAGGCCCCCTTACTAGAGCTACTCACAAATTGGGATGAGATGAAGACGTTTTTGTGTTTAACTTTTTTGATGTGCTTTATAAGGAAGACGCTCATGTCTTCATATTGGTCTAGCAGTCCCTTGATGGCAACAGCCATATTTCCTGCAATTATGAGTTGTGATCAATATATTTTCTTTTGCTTCAATTGATAATGCTTCAGCGTTGCCATGAGACCACCCTGACTGTGGCCGTCTTTTTAAGTTTTGGCCTGTCCTTGATCACTCTGTAGATAGATTTTTAGAGATCTCTAATCGAAAGAAAGAAATAGCTGTTGATGAGTCTTTGGTCCTGTTCAAGGGTCGTTTGTTTTTAAGGCAGCCCATTCCTAGCAAGAGGGTATGTTATGGAATTAAGTTGTATATGTTGTCTGAGAGTAGGACCGGATATGTGTATAAGTTTCATGTGTACACTGGTAGGGATTCCATTATTGCCCCTCCGGGCTGTCTGTCCACTTTAGGAGTTTCAGAGAAAAACGTATGGGAGATTGGTAGAGGTCTTATTAACAAAGGTCACCATTTGTACCTAGATAACTTCTACACTACTGTGAAATTGTTTAAGGAATTGTTCAAAGTGGCACAATCCGCTCTTACCGTAAAGGTTACCCAAAATAACTGGTTTGCAAAAAGCTTGAGAAGGGACAGTGCAGTGCCTTGCGTAGTGATGAACTGCTATCTGTGAAATTTGTGGACAGGAGGGATGTCTACATGCTGACTACCATGATGAAAGTACTTTACCTGTGACTGTTTGGGGTCAGGTTGCTGAAGTGCACAAACCTGTGCGCATTGTAGACTACAATGAGCACATGGGTGGTGTAGATATAGTAGTTTAGAAGGTAGAACCTTACACTGCTGTTCTTAAGGCTTACATTTGGTATAAGAAGTTGGCCATCCATCTCTTCAATTTAGCAACTTTTAATGCTTTTGTTGTGTTAAAGGTGTGTTCTCCAGTGTCAAGGGTTACTTTTGTTCAGTTTCAAGAGTCTGTGATAGGCAGCCTTGTTGTAGTGGAACAGGCAAGTGTTCCTAGAGTTGGAGTGATGGAGGATATGACTAGATTGAAAGATCACCACTTTCCCGATTTAATTCCTCTGACACCCCCAAAAATGATCCCTGTAAGAGACATAGGGCTAGATGTAGGTAATTCCGAAATACAGAGTCCTTAATAGCGATTTTTACCGAATCGCTATTAAGGACTCAGTATTTCTGATGTATGTAAAAAATCGGTCAAAATACTGATTCGGTAATAATCGCTAAAAAATCGCGATTTCCTACAAATCGCTAAATAAATTACCGATTCCCCATTACCGAATCGGTATCACCGATTCTGTAATACCGATTCGGTAATTAGCGATTCAGTATTTCCAAAAATCTGTAATTGTCAAATCAGCCAATCCTCTGCTACCACATGACTTCACAACCAGGAAGTGGCCATACCCATGCAGGTGCACTGAATCTGTAGCTGTTGGAGATATAGGGAGCAGGAGAAAGAGCAGAGGAGCTGCACAGCCACCACCCAGCTAACACAGAGGAACTGCACCATGGCCTCACAGGAGAAGGGGAAGGATGCTGTTGGAAGGAAAAGGAAGCACAAGTTCAGTGAGAGGGAGTTGGAGGTCCTCATAGAGGAAGTTATCAAAGACCACGACCAGCCCTTTGGCAAGAGATCACTGAACGTCCCTGAGTCTCAAAAAAGGAGTATTTGGCTGGTAATTCAGCAGAAGATCAACGCGATTGGCGTCACACATCGCACAACTGAGGACTTAAAAAAGCGATGGTATGACTTGAGGGCACGTGCGAAGGAGAGGGTGGCTGACCAGCAGACACAAGCGGGGAAGACAGGTGGGGGAAGCTCCATAGCGCCTGCTCCAACTGCCCTAGAGCAAATGGTTGAGTCCACCCTCCAGCCAGAGAGCGTCAGTGGCATTGGGGACGCGGATAGCTCAGCAACAGCATCCAACAGACAAGGTAAGATGCATGCACAGCATGCTGTCTCCCCTCCCTAACCCCAATCCCCCTCCAAGAATCCCACTCCAGAACATGTTTTGTGTAAGATCAGCAATGCATCATGGGAGATGTAGTCCCTATCAACTAGTAGCAAATCAGCCAGTCCCCAATAAGCATAGGCATGTTACACACATCAATAGATGCAATAGTGGAGGACAGACAGCTAGAATGTCAGTTGTGAAATTTATTTGCAGACAAATGCTGGCAGAAAAGTGAGTAATAGTACATTCTGTATCTACAGGCAGAACAGCGCCCCCGGCTGCAGAAGGGGAGACTGGCGAGGCCTCCAGGGAGGAAAACCCAATTGAGGAGGAAGTCATCTCACCTGCAGACACTACACCAACATCCCCACCACCACCACCACCACCATGAACAAGGAGGTACACAGTGGCTAGACTCCAGGAGATAGATGCCACAGAGAAGGACAGGCAGGAAGCCCAACAGTCCACCCCGGGCGATGACACAGTCCCCCGTGGAGGAAACAAACACAGGTGCCCATAGATGGTGACAGAGGGCACAGAATCCTGATGATGATGAATCCAGTGTCTTCTCAGGACTGGAGGGGCAGATGCTCAAAGTGCAGCGCCTGCGGGGAAAGACAATGAGGGCCATTCAACGACACATGGTGGCTAACAACAGAAAGGTTGACAACATGAGGAAGGCCATCTGCTGCCTCAATAATACTGTGGCAGAGGGAATGAAGGAGATTTCAGAAGCAGTGAGGCAGTTATGCGGCAGAATGGATAGTGAGCGCGCTGCAATGCAGAGTGAAAGGCAGGTACTTGCAGGCTTCACCAAGTCTGTCAACAGGCTGTGCAATGCAACCCATGTGCTCAGTCGTCGATCTGTGGCCATGCAACTAGAAATGGCAAAGTGCAGCCAGGGCCTGGTCACAGTCACCAGTGCCATAGAGGTGATACAGACAAACCAAATTGCAGCCACCGGTACAAGGGATGTGGATGAGAGTGAGGAGGCAAGCAGTTGCAGCACAGTAAACCCCCTTGCCAGAGAGCAGGAGGCGCAGTGTGAGGCATGGTTCTGTTGCAGGACACTGCGCTGGTGAGGACAGTGTGCATGCTGAACGCAGCAGTGGTGTGCGTGGCCGCAGAAGATAGGTACGGTCCTCAAATTCCATTGTGCGGTGGGTGACGTAACCCATTGGACACATAGATGGTGTTACGGTGTGCTAGACAATTGACTGTTGTGAGGTCTATTTAACACCCTGACACATGCATTAACTGGCTTTGTCTCATTACTTACTCAGAAATAATTTTGTGTGATCTCTGACCGTCTCTATCTCCCATCTGCTGCAGCTGCGCCGCCTGCTGCGCTGTGCTGTGGCTGTGTACCTTCCTCATCCTCATCCAGCCTCTTCAGATTCACACATTTCCACAGGTGTCCCCTCTTAGTGGCAAGGTTATGCAGCAAAAAAATATTGAAAATGATGTTGGATAAGAGCGCACACTGTTAATCAGGTTAAACAGGGTTAGATTGATATGTGTGCTGTGTTGTGGAATATGCCTGTGAAGCATAAGCTGAACTACAAGGAAAGTGGCTTAGTCCCAAAATGTTTGGTTTAATGTCTATACTGCATAAACTGTAGTGCATGTTGTAGTCCTAGCCGCCATTTTGGGACTAGGCCACTTTCCTTTAAGGTTATGCAGCATGGCACATACAGCTATGATTTTGCAGCAGGGGCTGGTACTGCCGTGCACCTCCACTTTTGTGGAGGCAGCGGAACCGGCTTTTCGCTCAACCACATTGCGTGTCAATCTATGTGCAACATTGTTTCGCCTTTCACTTGGGGTGGATGGGTGCAGGTAAGTAAGTAATTCACAGTCTACAATTGCAGTACCAGGTGTATACTTTATGGGGTATCACATTTACTTACCTAGCAGGTAGCCTTCTACAAATTCAAACAAGGGGACGGGTATAGATCCCACTGTTCCTGAATATATATGAATCATGCGTGCTCCCTGGGAATTTTGCAACTGTGTCGGTGATGATGGAAGAGGCATCACATATGACCTGGACATTTACAGAATGTGTGGATTTACGATTTCTGTAGATGTACTCAGTCGCAGCAGGGGGGCAGATTGGTATATGTGTCCCGTCAATGACACCAATGACGTGTGGGAACTGGGCCTTCTGATAAAAGTCCATCTTAGTCTTCAGCAGTTCTGCCTGGGTGCTGGGGAATTTGATGTAGTGTGGCATCCTTTGCTACATGGCATCCAGGAATTTATTGAAAAAATGCGACAGGCAACTCTGTGAGACTCCACCTGCCACAGCTATTTCCCTTTGGTAACTGCCAGATGCCAGGAGGTGCAGGCAACAGAGTACCTGTACATGAGTGTGTATTGCGTGCGCCCTTGGTGTCTGGTGCTCCAGGAGTGGGTGCAGGTCCCGTATCAGGTCTAGGATGGTGTTTCGGTGTAGCCTGCACCTCTCATGGATTTCAGCCTCAGTCAGTTAGAATAGTGTAATGCGCAGTCTGTACACGCGCTCCTCCCGTCTTCAGATTCTCAGTCCTGCTGCTCGCAAACGTAGACGCCTTGCTATAACGTAGAGGGCCGCCATTATGTTCACACTGTTGCATTTTGGGGCTGTTTATATGCAGTGCACTTGATTACCACCTGCTTTGAGTCAGTGGTAATTACCGATTCTTAAATACTGATTTTTAGCAAATTCGGTATTACCGATTTTTGGTACATCGCATTTGCGATTTATTACCGATTTCTTATTTACCGATGCGGTATTTTAGTGTTTCGGTGTCTGCCAATCGTTAAATAAGGAATCGGTAACTGGTTCCCCTTATTTTTACAGATTCCTTATTACCGATGGGTAAATACCGGTCGGTAATGCTGACATTTAATGAATTTCGGCATTACCGACCGGTAGTTAGCCACCTACATCTGGCCCATATAGTCTGTTTGCGAAGAGGTATGCCAAGGGAGAGTTGGATGCACTGTGCTGATTGTCCTTCTAATCCTGGTCCGTGTGTGCCCACATGTTTCAGAATGTATCACACTCAAAAGAGTTTTTGAGAGCAACCGTGAGTCTAATAGTGAACTGCCTGGACTGTATTGTTTTATATTTGTAGTACTGTTTCACGGTTGGCATTAGAATGGTGTATTTAGTTACAGCTGCTGCTTTTGTAGTTATAGTTTTGTATTTAGTTCCAATTGGTTTGTGTTTTCTTTCTTTTTTTTAATTTGATGATGGTGTGCATGAACTGGTGTTTGGCATGGCGGTGTGCCTGGACTGGTGCTTGGCTGGGGGTGTGCGTAGACGGGCATTTGACTGGCGGTGTGCGGAGACTGGCGTTTGGCTGGTCGTGTGTGATTAGTGACTTGCTGCTGGTCATTACACACACTGCTAGCCGAACGCCACTGCACATTCTACGTCAACCGCCAGCCGGTGTGATTGCTGTGTCAGTCATTTGTGTGTCTGAAAGTGATGGGCCCTTGAATCGCTCTATCTGTTGATGTGAATGTTGTAATGAACTGGGCCCACAGCTGGCAGTGTGAGTGGTAAGTCTGGGAGGTGAACTCTTCCCTGCTCATGGAGTTTGTGGAGTTTTCCGCACTCCACGTTCCGGGGCTCTCGCGGAGTTCTAAGAAACTCCTCTTCGCGTAGCGGAGTGGAGTTTTTGTCTTCGCTCGCATTCGTCAACGGCAAGTTGGCGAGCGAGGAAAATCTGTCATATAGATACGCTTTGCTTATATGCTGTGTTAAGTTAGCATGAGCTTATTAAAAGTTTAAACGCCATTTTTCATTTCTGCTGCTTTTGCACACGACACATAAACTGTTGTTTTACCTTTGAGCCTAGTAGAGCGCTTTTGATTCACACGAGAATAATATGTTATTACTCTGATATCAGCTTTGCTTAGTGAAATGTGTTTGTACAGTGAGTGCTGAAGCCTTCAAGGGTAACTCGACACAGTGGTTGTTGTGTGGTCTGATCTTCGCACCTTCCTAGACATAACATACATGCAACGGCAGCCAAATTCTGGCTTTAGGCACGTTTTATATTGCTTCACGCAGCGCACCCAAACACACTTGATGGTGCTTCGCATGCAGCGAGCTGGTGGAAGATGATGTGATCCCTTACCACTAGGATCTTGAGGTATGGGGCCGCCCTGCTAAAACCCAATGAGACCTTCTTAGATATAATATAATATGCTAGTTAGGGAGGGTGAGAATTAGGTGTTGTTAAACCCGATTCATTTCAGCATTTTAGCATTGGCACCAAAGGCTGTTTTTTTCAACCCAACGTCAATATTTTATTTTTTCAACTGTTAGTTTCTATAAACAAACCTTGAAGGATATACACAACTGACCCCTTGCTGAATTCAGAAATGTGTCTGCCTTTCCGGATATGTATAGCTTTCTGGGATTCATTATTGCTTTCATACCCATTTCTACCTCTAACTGGAAGGAAGTTCAAAGCACACAATTTAGGAAAAACAGGCAATGCCCCAGTAAAATGCCAAACTGTGTAGAAAGGTTTGGTTTTGTGACAAAAGCCTGAATGTCCCTGAAAGCTGGGAAGATGGTGATTTCAGCACCTCAAATCCTATGCTGTATTTTGGTTAATTTCTGGGTCCCCCCCAGGGTAACCCACAAACCCTGGGTACCTTAAGAATCCTCAGGGTGTTGGAAAAAAGGGCACAAATTTGACGTGGATACCTTATGTGGACAAAAAAGTTACAGGGACCTAAGTGCGAACTACCACAAATAGGCAAAGAAAGGCTTAGCATAGGGGGAGGGCCTAGCAGGGAAAGGGCTAGAATGTGCTGTGAACTTTTGACCTACTGGTTCCACTGGGTTGCTATTGAGGAGAAAGGTGTTAAAGAGACAGATTTTTTTGTGAAAAGTTGAGAAAAGCACAATGTAAGTAATTTTTCAGCAAGTTTTCATTTCTAAATCAGCACTATGTAATATACTATTGTGTAGTATTGACATTTCAAAAAACTGATGGTAGATGTTGATTTGAGCTCCAGTATTCACGCACTCACTAAATCATCCATACAGGCACTCATACACCCACTGACTCATCCATACAACTTGGTGTATATACATTTAACACTCATAAACTTTTTAGAAACACTAACATAAAACAGCGTGGGCGCAGAGGTATAGAGATTCCCTCATTTGAATAAGGCCATGCCCTCATGCAAATTGGGGAATGCCCTCTTGGAATAGTGCTGGCACAACATGTGCGCCAGCGCTATCTGTATTACAGAAGGGGCAGCACAAGTGTCTGCGGCCCCTACTCTAATACAAAAGGGCGCCAGTAGTGCACACCTCCTACCTAGCTGTCTGGAAAAATGACAATAGGTTAGGGGCAAGAAAATGGCTTAAAGTTCAGCACAGTGTCTTACTATGCTTTAATAAGGCCAAACCCTATCTGCGGTTGCTCATCTTCCCTTCTGGATGGGGCCTCTTCTAGCAGTTTGAGTTGGGTTTTTCCGAGAGGAGCCTCGTCAAAACCGGTTTACATGAGGGGGCGAAAAACAATGAGTTAGAATGCTTTCTAAAGCAACTGGAAGTGGTTAGACTATCTGTAAGGATTTTCCCATCACTTTTGTATGTTTTATATGATGCCCTAAGTGGCAAAAGGTATGTACTTACATAGGTCCCCTGCTTGTCGTGCCATAGGATCCAAGCTATTTCACAGTGAAGAAGCCTTAGGCACAAAAAAGGCTGGGGTTGATTCTATTCCTTTCAGAAAGGTGCCGAGTCTATCAGTTCAGAAGAACTGTTGCCAGGGGGAATCGGGTCAGTACAATTTACATAGACGGGGCATATGTACAGAGTGGTATGAATAGTGGGAAAAAAGTTGGAACGCTTACTGTGTCTGTGTGTGATTGCCAGTGGTTAGACTATTTGCAAGCAATACTCCCATCAACTCTTGTGTGTTTGAAGTAACACTAACATGGTAAAGGTTGCAGATGTAGGTTCCTTGCTTGCTGCTTCACACAATCCAAGGGATACCTAATTGAAGATTCTCATCAAGTCTGAAGCCAGTCTGGAGTTGATAGTGTTCCTTTCTGGAGAGTTTCTCTCGTTGGCAACTCGGGATGGACTAAGGAGTATGATCAGTACTTATTTACAGAAGCTGGGCCTCTGCCAAGAGTGGCACAGTCGATAAATACATTTGGATAAAAGGCCACCCTCTACGTTTGCCAGTGGTTAGACAATTTGCATGCATTTCTCCATTCATTACCTGTTGTGTGTTTAAAGTCTCTGGCGGGAACCTCTAGGATCATATAATAACTCATATAGCAATTTTGTCTCTGTAAAAATGACATAAAGCATGACTTTCGCTCTCTCACCTTCTCTCTCTCTCTCTCTCTCTCTCCATCCTTCCATTCCACCCTGTAAATGAACTGTAGGGAACTAACCCAGAGCACTACATACACGTGAGTTTTCAATTAGAATGTATTAAATATGTTTTGAGAGTGACAAGTTTAGAGTCACTGTGGATAGTCTTAGATTCTTACTTTGAAGGTTATGGGTTTGAATCCTGTTTTTTCAATTTTTTGCCTTTGCTCAGGTAGAAGGAGGGTGAAGGGTAATTTCTTAGATAAAGGTATGGAAAATAGCTTTTATTTTCACTTTTTTTATCTATATTTTTTTTAGTACGTCTTACCCCAGATAATAAAAAACCTTCCTTTCTCTCTATGTCCTTCCATTCCACTCTGTAAACAATGTTAATGTAGATGTACACTAACCTACTGCACTACATAAGGGTAGGTTTTTGATTTGAATGTCATAAACAAGTTTTGATTTCACTCAGTTAAGTGTCACTGTTGACTGGTGGTTAAAATCTTGGACACTTTACTCTGAAGTTTATGGGTTTGATACCTGTTGGTTCAATGGCAATGTGTTCTTAATTTCAAAGATAGACAATATTAATTTCTTGAATAAACATAATCATATCAGCAATAACTGATAAATCACTGAATCTTATCATCATTGAATGCAAGCTAATTACATTATGCCAATTGCCAGCCGAATGATCAGCCGTGGTGTAGAGCGCCATGTTTTAATTCTGTTGTTTTAGGTTTCTTTTTTTGATTTTCGAATCTATGAGGACTAAACATTTGACATAAGGAGGATGAGATATTCACCTCCTATATCTGTTTTGTTCACGAATAGAGCGGGGCCTCCATCGCCGAGCAGTTGCCGGTTGAGGTGAGGCACACTCCCACAGAAAGCTGGGTGAGTACTAACACAATGTATAAAAATTCATATAGATGCCGAAAAAGTTACAATAATGAACTGGTATAGTCGATTATAAATCTATAATCCACTTCTATTGACTTGTTTGAATCTGTAAACTCCTATTTGTCTTTTCACCGGATTCAGTCTTACCCTGGCACTTACAACAGTTTTTTGTGTTTCAGGAAAGAAGGAAACGGTCTCACCTACACACACATGAGAATCATGTCGGGTAGGGTGGCAACAAACCACTGATTTATTTTCTTATCTTGTGTAAATCACTGTGTACATCTTCACATTTGATTGCCTTCCTTGCAGTAGCATTTTTTCAGCTAATTTTAGGTCCTGAAGAAAGCCGGGCAAAGCTGCATCACGGCTGAAACATGTCGACCTCACTACTCGCCAGGAGATAGTAAATTTGTTTTACACTATCAGGCGATCGATTTTTATCCCATGACATGCAGACAATACTCAATAAACTTTATTTTTTGTCCCCATAGTCATTTTTAACTTCACTTATATCTCACGAGCACTGCACTCCATCAACTGTATCCTGCCTGCAACAACTGCTTTGGCTTAGAACAGTGAGTGTATTTGGCCGAGCACAGACCTACGTCAGCCGCAATGCAGCATTAGGTTGTGCCTGACCTTTTCTCTTAGTCTTCCATATGACGATGCTCCGCCAAGTGGGTGGGCTGATGGAGACTTTTCTCTAGCCAAGCATTGGGCGGGTTGAATGCATCTGGTGAAGGTCTCCTCCCAAGAGCCACGGGATCCCTGCGTGACGAGCCAAGACACCCGTGAGGGTGGCCCAGTAATGATCTTGGTCTGCGTTGGGGGCGTCTACACAACCTGTCAGTATCGGCTGATCTTCTAACAGACCCGTCAGGATAGCATAACAACCTTCCCTGTCAATGAGTCTGGTATATTTCTTAAAGGGGACCTCTGGCCTAACCCAGATAAGTGTGCCCCTGGCAAAGGCCGAGTACCCCGTGGCGCATATCACTCCACGCCATTTCTTTTGTAGTCAATCCACTTCCTGTGACGTCAGGTGTGTCTCCTGTAGGAGGGCTTGTACCAAGTGTTGTATGTGCTCACTTGCAAGAATAGCAATGGTAATTGCTTTGTTAAAGGTTGGAAAATAGTTTTTTGTGTGCACTTTTTCCAAATATCTCTTTTTTTGAGTATGCACTATCCCAAAGAATAAAACTTCTCTCTCTTTCTCTGTATTTCCATTCCTCTCTGTAAAAGATGTTACTGGAGGTGTACACTAATCTTCTGCAATACATAGGTGTAGGTTTTCGATTTGAATGTCATAACTAAGTTTTGAGTAAGTCAAATCTGTTATAGCATCCCTGTGGCCTAGTGGGTAAGTTCTTAGAGCCTTACTCTGAAGGTTATCGGATTGATTCATTGTGTTTATTGGCTATGTTATAGGGAGCAGCAGTTACTTTGATAAAGGTTGAAAAATATTTTTCCTTTTCACTTTGTCTAAGTATAAAACAATTTCTCTGTCTGCCTCTCTCTTCGTCATTACACTCTGTAAATGATGTTGCTGTAGGAGACTAACCTTCAGCACTACTGAGGCGCGGGTTTACAATTCAAATGTCTTAACTTCATTTTTGTAGAGTCACTGTAGCCAAGTGGTTTGTGCCTTAGTCTTTTCTTCTAAAGGCTATGGGTTTGATTTCTAGTGTTTCAATAGTTGTGTGTGTTCAATTACAAGAATTGGCATTTGAAATTTCTTTGATAAAATTTGGAAAATATTTTTTCTTTTCCCTTTGTTTGAATATATCTTTTTTTAAGTATGCCTTACCAGAGAGAATAAAAACAATCGCTCTCTCTCCATCTTTCCATTCCACTCTGTAAATGATGCTACTGTAGGTAGATACAAACCTACTGTACTAGATAGGCATGGGTTTTTGATTCAAATGGGATAACTAAGGAGGATATTGTCAAGCATGTGCGATAATCATCGCCAAAATCGGTTATCGCAGTGTTTCATATCACCGTCTATCGCAGTAAAATAACACCGGAACGGCGATAAAATGTAAACCCCAACGCATAAATAGTTGTGATGGGCCCAACAGCGATTAAAAAATCAGCGATAATCTTCACCAGGCCTGCAAGTCACAGACGTCAGGTGGGAAAAATCACTATAAAAGTAGATAAAAAACACAAACAAAAGCAAAACAACTGCGAAGCACAATGGAGGTAACCGGAGCATGTACAGAGGACAACCAGAACCCCACATGCCCCCCGGAGGACCAGCCTGGGACCTTGGGGTGAGGGAAGGGCAAGAACAACAAGAAGAGGAAGACACTGTTCAGTCCTCAGGAAAACAGGATCCTGATAACGGAGGTGGTAGAACACCATTAACTACTGTTCGTCACCTCCACTGTGTCATTGGCAACAAAAAATGGAATATGGCAGTCCATAATGGACAATGTGAATGCAGTCGGAGTGTTGAAGGGGACAATGGAAGAGGTCAGGAGGCGCTAGAATGACATGTAGTGCAAATCCAAGCAGAAGCTCACCAACAACCAGAAGGCAGCAATGCAGACTGGAGGTAGGAGTCCAGCGCCACAGGTGGAGCTGGACGAGATGGAGGAAATGGTGTCCACAGTCATCTGTGAGGAGACGGTGGCAGGAGTTGGGGGACCGAACACTGCTCAACATGACCTGACACAACAGCACCAGGGTAAAGACTGGGGGACGGGGGGAGATGGGCACAATGGCACACATGCACGATTAAGTATAGCAGTTCTGTGGACAAACCATGCCCCAGAGCCCAAACTTCCACCAAGAGACCAATGTACCCAAGTATGCAACATCTCAGCACTGTATAAGCACAGAAGTCAAAGGCACATCGCATGAAAGGGATAAAGGGCAGCAAAACCAGAGCTGCAGGGGCGACTCACCCAAAATGCAGCACACACACATAACATGCAGAGCACATCAACATTGACAACAATGCGGTACAAACTGCAACAAGTCCACAATAGAACAGAGGACACAACTGGTGCCGCTTGTGTGTAGAAACTAGCCAATCACATCTGCCATTGCAGGGAAATGTGAGTTGACAATGTACAAGTACAAACACACATCTGTGATGTTGTCGAAATGTCCACTGTCCCGCATCAAATAGGCAGCTCCTCCCAAATAGTCACAATGTACACTGTCAGCAGTCTGTATGTAAACATGTACAATGCCTCAACATACATATGAACACAATGTTAAACTGCAGATCCCCCCTTCACATTGCAGAGGAAAAACTAATACCTCCTGCAGATGAGGCCGAACCTCTCTTCTCTGATGATGAAGAGGACACCACAACTTCGACACCAACGCCCTCCAAGAGTTCATTGACAGCTATGTCAACCCACCTCCAGGAGCAGGGCAGCCCAGCTGCCACAAGGAGACCCCCCTCCCTGCACAGACCACACAGCAGGCAGCACCCACCACCAAGGGTACCTCCCCGGACCCCCACGAAGAACACATGGCCTTCCAACACCTTGTGTTGGGGTGCCAGGAGAAGCTGGCTGAACAGGTGCGGGTGGGGTTCAACCGCATGGCAGCCAAACTAGATGCCATACGTGGGTGTCCAAGCCCCATCAGGGAACACTCACAGTCCCTAATGGACACACACAGTCTGTTCCATGCTCTCCAATGATCCATGGCTGGCATTGCTGGAGTCCTGACTCAGAGACAAGAACAACTGTCTAGTCAGAGTGGCTACAGGGAGGTCACCCGGGAGTTGGGACACATGCGGAGGATCATGAAGAACACAGAGCGGACGCATGCGGAAAGAACGGCTGCCATGGCTGTACACCAGCAAGAGGTAGCTGGGTTCTTCCGTGCCCTGCAGACCCTCCTCATGGCATTGCTGCCACAAGGCCTGGCACAGATGAATGCTGCTGCTATCACTCCATCCACATCTCCCCCCCTGAAGTGTCAGTGCCACACAGTGCAGCAGACATTCCACCTCCGGCCCCCGAGGTGTCACTGCCACACAGTTTGTCACAGATGACGATGAATCTGCCTTAGTGGTAAGAAGAAAGCGGTAGAATTCATCTCCGCCATATGGCCTGTTTCTGCTTGGTTCTGCCCTCCGCATCATCACCTTCCACTGTCACCCGATTCACTCTACGACACTCACCTTGGACCTCGACATAGACTGCCATATTCTGTCTGGTAACCAATGACACAGCAATCAGACTGCGGACTGAACTCTTCCTCTTCCGATGAACTTGTCATTCTGTAAAAGATTCTGGCTGGCCCTCCACGGGCCAACAAAGTAAGGTGGGGTTTGCAAGGCCCTGTACTGTGCCAGCTACAACACTCTACTGACTGTGCATTAGACATTTATATTCACAAAGATGTGTCATGTCTATGATCCATGATCTATTACGTCCATGCTGCTGATGTTGTGGGACTTGAGTCACAGGGTGCAACCTTACCGATTGCGGTCCTGGTGGTGCCGACACTACAACAGAGACACATGCATTAGTTACTTCCTTGTTCAGGCCAGGTCGGAACCACGCCCAGAGCCCCGTGGTCATTGTTCACATCCCCATGCTGGATTGGCACATGTCAGGCCAGCCCACTCTGCCGACGCTTACAGGGGGGACGACAATGCTACATATCCCAGGTCTTCCCTATAGTGATCTGCTGTTCACAGGTCTAGTTGTCCTCAGGCCCATACCACTCTCTCCCAGCTGGTTTACACCCACACCAAACCCATCCAGCAAAGCATCACAGGACATGTGACCCTGCCAATAAAAAGAGCCGGGCGCAAGTGCTGGGTGCCATTTCCACTCTCTATCTGGGTGTATCAGTGTGGTTATTATTTATGCATGCGGGCCTAGGGCCCTACCACATCACATTCCCCAATGCCGGAGGTGACATGATGGCGTCCGCACCACAATACTCAATCATAAAGGGTCCATGACCTGCGTTGCACAGACTTGGTGGCACCAGATACACTGCGGCCGGCACAGGCACACCGCTTTGGGATGGTGACTTTCGGTGCACTGAGGTAGGGGCACCTTAAGTGCTGAGCGGGTGTGCAGCCTGCGATGATGCGCTGTCCTGGTGGTCCGGACTGGCAAGGTTATATGTGAGCCCTACTGGACTGCAGTGTAGGGCTGAGCCAGCAGGCAGCGCAAGCCTGCACCACCTGGCGTTGCCTCGCGGTTCACAGAGTTAGTGGCACCTAAAGATCTGAGCAGGTGTGCAGCTTGCGATGATGACATTTGCACTGATATGATCTTTGCCATTGCAGAATCAAGACCCAGAATCAAGTGTGTGACCTGGTGGTCAAAGGTGCTGGGCTGCATGATGTGGAGGCTGCCAAGGTCGCGGGCCCCAGGCTTGGAGCTTGCACTTGCATGTGGTGGGCCCTCTTGGAGACAGGCCGGTGGCAGAAGGTGAGCAGTGAGGCCTGGGTGCGCAGGGGCGGGCAATCACTGCTGGGCGGTGGGAGGGGCTAGGGTGCAGCAGCCTGTGTGCGCAGGGATGGTAAGCGATGATGGCGTGTGCAATTGTATGGACTCTGCCATTCATGATCTGGACTCAGATAAGGGACCTGGTGGACTGCAGTGTATACCGGCACATGGTTGGAGACACACCGGTGGCAGCAGGTGAGCAGTGGGGCCTGAGTCCACAGTGTCTACACTCTCTCTCCCTCTCTTTCTCTCTCCCTCTCCCTCTCTTTCTCTCTCCCTCTCCCTCTCTTCCTTTCACAGTCTCTCTTTCTCTCTCTCTCGCTCGTTCTCTCTCTCTCTCCCTCTCTTTCTCTCTCTTTCTCTCTCTCTCTCTCTCTCTTTCTCTCTCTGTCCTTTGATGAGCGCATGACACACCTTCTTATCTTGAATTTTGTCTTGCAGGCTGTGACTTACAAATTGTCCTGAGAAGATCCGCCATGACTCTTCAAAATAGTTGTTTTGGTTAATCTGAATAATGCGTTTATCAATGTCAAGTTGGCGAGCACAATCAAGGAAAATGCACCTTCCGGAGAGATTTTTCCTTGTTTGCGATCATCAACATCAAGTTGGTGAGGACGAGCGTGGAAAATAACCACCCGGCGAGATTGCTCAACACGGGCGGTCAGATTTCTCATTGCGAGTGGTCACGTATGCTCGCCACTGCTCACGTTGAGAAACTGTCTGTTCGCGTTGAGAAATCTGCCACTCAAGTAAATATCTACTTGAGCGGCAGTAAGGAAGCAGCGCCTTCTTGCGCTGTGCAAGGTGCTGTTCGCGATGATTGCACAGTGCGGACAAGCATCTAGCACTGAAAATCACAGCGAATATCTAACGCACTCCACTGCTTGAGTAGCACAGCAGAGTTTTGTTTGCGCTTCGAGAAGTTACGCTACGCGGGACTCCACAAACACCGCCCAGGCTTAATTTCAATTTGAATGTCATAAGTAAGTTTTGATGTAGGCCAATAAAGATTCACTGTGGCCTAATGTCTAAGGCCTTGAACTCTTACTCTGAAGATTATGTGCTTGATTCCTGGCGTTTTGATGGCTGTGTGTACTCAAGGATAGGGAATGGCGATTTTAATGAGGAAGTTTGAAAGGTAAGGGTCCATTTCACTTTCTTAAATATATACCTTTCGAAGTACACCTTTTCTCTCAAAATTTCTCTCTTTCTTTCTTTCTTTCTTTCTTTCTTTCTTTCTTTCTTTCTTTCTTTCTTTCTTTCTTTCTTTCTTTCTTTCTTTCTCTCTCTGTCTGTCTCTGTCTGTCTGTCTCTCTCTCTCTGTCTCTCTCTCAATTGATCCTTCCATTTCACTCTTGTAAATTATGTTACCATAAGAAACTAACTTTTAGCACTACATAGGTGTGGCCTTTCGATTTGAATGTATGGGAAAATCATCCATTTTGCCCTGATCACCCCCATCTTTCAACTGATACTGGTGATTACTGTCTCTGATTGTTCCCTGGGGCCTGGTAACCCGGGCCAGGGCCCGTTCTCTGTGTAAAAGTTATATGTTAATTTGGTTTAATTAGAATTAGTATGACAACTTACTTGTAAGCCCCTAGTATATGGTAAGCCATGTAGGTTTATAGGCCCAGCAGATTTAATGCACTTAAGTGTGCACTGCTGTGTTGCCTGCTGTATTTTAAAAGTGAACCCAGCTTTCCAAGCTTCTTCAAAATAATACTATGTTCAAATTCCACTTGGAATTAAAGGTACTTTCAAAGTCTTCAATACTACCGTATTTTTACATATATGTCATCCCTAAGGTCAACCGTATGTGCCCGAAAGGTAGGGTGCTATGTTAAAATAAGCAGGGGCATTATACAAGATGCTTTATAAGCTCTGGGAAAGGAACAAGTGTCAATTTCTGTTGTCCCCATTGTAATGCATTAGCTTCATAGGCTTACATGGGATGGCCTTATTAAACTTTAATGAGTGAGCTAAATTAATAATTTAACCCCTTCCATGCGGCCGTCGGCCAAAGGCCGTCCCGAGCACTACCTTCGTAGTGGTGTGCACGTCAGTTGGCCGACACGGCCCCACCCAGCTAAGGAATTACCGACGCGGTGAAGCGGTTAAAGTGTCTAAATGATAGTTAGAATAAATCCAATTGCTTGCCACGGTTATATTAATTATAACTATGACAGAAAATAAGTTTTTAAACTTGATTTTCTGATGTGCCTGATTCCAGCTCTAGATTTGCCAGCCATTGACAGGCTGAGCCAAACTGCTCTGCTGAGGTGTGAAGTGGCCTGAAAGAAAAGGAAGAGACATGTGGTAGGAGGAGATCTGCAAGCTACAAAAGGCAGGAAGAAGGTAAGGATTGGAGACGGAGTCTCCATTCACTACGGCCCTTTTTAGGTCTCACCTATGCAGCGAGCATGCGTTGCATAGGAGGAGACCTTTAGAAATCGATTCCGTTTTTGATGCAAAAACGTGCACGCAATGCATTCCTTTGAAGGCACCGCGTGCACATTTGGCGATTCCCTTACAAGAGCGAGCTTTGAAACCATCTGTTTGTAATTAACAGATGGTTCATGCTCGCTCCAGCAAAGGAAACATGCGCAGGCCCCCTCCTCTCTCCCCTCCCCCTGCTGCCTCCTCCTCACCTCGTTTTACTTTCAGCGTGAGGCGCGCGCACTTGTTTTGTTTTTTACTTCTAAGGCAAACTCTGTGGCGTTTCCAGGCACCCCCTCTAAATCTTTGATTTTAAAAATCGAAT
Organism: Lissotriton helveticus; assembly: GCF_964261635.1. Lineage (NCBI taxonomy): Eukaryota > Metazoa > Chordata > Amphibia > Caudata > Salamandridae > Lissotriton > Lissotriton helveticus. The sequence goes on from NC_136059.1 coordinate 1,041,710,368, forward strand.
TACTCACAATCCATCAACGAGGGCTGCAGCACCCAATTTATTACCCCCCGACGAGTCTGAGATTGATACAAATCTATACAGCGTGACGCCATTCTTTCTGGATAGTTAATAGCACATTCCGTGCGTGAGTGCGAGATCACTCACCTTGAATTCTTTCCGGGCTTCCAGAGAACACCAGCTCGATCTTGCCGTAGTCAGTGAAGCGGCCATCTGGAAGGGCAACGAGATGTGTCATGAACGTCTTAATGTGTCAGAAAGCTAGCACAAATCTGGATTTATAAATGGATACGACCCAGCTCACCGCCTTTCTCTGAAGTTTCAACAAGGTGCTTTTGAGAACAAGCAAGTTCGCAGTCGGCCAATAAAGGGGCCCTGCGAGCAAGGACTTGAATGGACCGCTCCTTGTTGCTTCTGCTTAGAGTCCACAAACATTCGAGCACCGGCCCTCATAAGCAGCACATTCCAGGGGTCCAAGCCTAGCCCATGTGTTTGCCATTAAGGCTATGTCCCATCCCTGCACACAAGATGTTCCAACACGTTTCAGGGCATGAAGTGATAAAAAATAAAGATAGCGGAGTTCTAAACCACACTTTGATTCAGCAGTAACCATCACACGATGAGGTGAAGGGATTCAGGGTACGTGCAGCCCTCGTGAGGCTGCAGCGAGATAGTCAGCTGCGCACTGGGGTGCAAAAAGTACCGACGCGCCGCAGGCCTCAGCTCACCGCTTCCAAGGCCGAAATGCTGTAGCACATCTTCCATTGTCCTTGAACAGCCATGGGAGAACGGGCTTTGGTGTACATTACAACAACCTCCTGCTAAATCAGTTTCGGATGTTTTCCAAACAACATTTTTTCCTCTAACAACATGTGTGTAGAAACACTGCCAAAGCCACAGGCCTACTGATTAAACACGTAGCCCGCTTACTTTTAGTAAGGCTCATGTTAATTTAAAATCGTTGTATTACTAGATTATGGTTAAAAATAAAGCACAGAATGATAAACAGATTAGGGACCTTATTACATCAGTATGGTCGACATAGATGCACGAAGCTGCAAGCATTAGGAAGCACCAACGAGGAACTGGTGGGAGCCAAGCCGCCAACAAACAACCCCCTGACTCCATAGAGCTTGCGCTCATCTGGTGGGACCTGGCGGGAGCGGAGGTCTTCCTGTCCGAGGACCATAAAACAGGGAGCAGTGCGGTCAGAGTGCTGCGATGATAGATGCCCTGCGCGGGAGGAGTTTGACACTGCAAGGGCGACCCCGCCAGGTCGGATGCAGGTTGTGGAGTCAGCACAACCTCCTACTCACTGCTTTGCCTGCGTATTCAGAGAGCCCCACCCGGTACAAGGGACAGTAAATGGCTTACAGGCAGCCATTGGGGGTCTCTCACTGCAAAATTTGCTGCAACTATAGAAATAGGAGTGGACCTGGAGCCGAAGCCTAGTCGCGGCATAATCCACCCTTCCGCCCATTTCCACCGGCACATGCATACCATCATACAAGTGCAAAAGCAAAAATTGATGGACGGAATGTTGCACAATGGCAAAACATTCACCCCCAGTCATAGATCTGGGTTTAATCCATCGGTATTTTGCTCACCACACCAACCCAGTTCAGACATGGCCATATGCAAATCAGTCTTGACCCTGTGCCTCATGGGAACAGACCAGCCCGAACTGCCAAGCCATGTCTTCCCTGGACCGGAATCAAGCAACTGTTGTTTTTGCATTTGTCACCCTGAGTGGGACGGGTATGCTCAGACGTGACTCCCGTGCTCTCCACACCACTGGAGTCAAGCTATCCTGGCTGATGATGGCTGATAGCCAGAAACCGGTCCTAGGATGCTTGATTCCGGTCCAGGGAAGACATGGCTTGCCAGTTCGGGCTGGACTGTTCCCATGAGGCACAGGGTCAAGGCAGATTTGCATATGGCCATGTCTGAACTGGGTTGGTGTGGTAAGCAAAAAAAGATGGATTTTGTTCCAGATCTCTATACTGGGGTGAATGTATGACATTGTTCTGCTTTCTGTCCATCAACTGTTGTTTTTACATTTGTCACCCCGAGTGGGATGGGTATGCTCAGACGTGAGTCCTGTGCTCTCCACACCACTGGAGTCAAGCTATCCTGGCTGATGACGGCTGATAGCCAGAAACCGGTCCTAGGATGCTTGATTCCGATCCAGGGAAGAAATTGCTTGGCATTTCGAGCTGGACTGTTCCCATGAGGCACAGGGTCAAGGCTGATTTGCATATGGCCATGTCTGAACTGGGATGGTGTGGAGTGCAAAAAAACGATGGATTTAGGCCCAGATCTCTGTACTGGGGTGAATGTATGACATTGTTCTGCATTCTGTCCATCAACTGTTGTTTTTGCATTTGTCACCCCGAGTGGGACGGGTATGCTCAGACGTGAGTCCCGTGCTCTCCACAGCACTGGAGTCAAGCTATCCTGGCTGATGATGTCTGATAGCCAGAAACGGATCCTAGGATGCTTGATTCTGGTCCAGGGAAGACATGGCCTGGCAGTTCGGGCTGCACTGTTCCCATGAGGCACAGGGTCAAGGATGATTTGCATATGGCCATGCCTGAACTGGGGTGGTGTGGAGTGCAAAAAAACGATGGATTTAGGCCCAGATCACTGTACTGGGGTGAATGTATGACATTGTTCAGCATTCTGTCCATCAACTGTTGTTTTTGCATACCATCATACAAGAGCACACGATGTACATGAGAGGCCATAACTGCCAGAGAAAGGCAAGTGACGTAGAGTGGTCCTGCAAAGGCACGACGGGGTGGGGGCGGGCACTGCAGGGTCCTAAAGCTGGGGGCGGGGGGGGGCTGGGTACTTTGCACTTGGCAGTGAGACCCAGAATCTAAGATCAAGACTGAGAATCAGGGGCCTGGCTTCAAAAGTTGTCTAGGCCAACCCTTGTGATCAAACTTGCACTGACCTGAAGCAGCCATGATCTATCGCAACCATTCCATCTTGGGCGGCCCGTAAATAGCATGCCGAGATCCTTGTGAACCAGACCCCCCGGGAGAGCTGTTGCATGTTTGTCCTTAACCAGCCACTCTGGGCTCTCCAGCCTCAATGAGTCTCACCACCCAGTATTTTCAAGCTTCACCGGACACAATCACAGCATGCAATAAAAGCATTGAAACTTTTAACAGCAGTCTAACACCCCTGCACTGGGCTTAATGCATCGGAGAGATGCAGGACTCGTTCATCCCTGAGGCTGAGTTTGGACCCCATGCTTCCAGGTGCATCAACCAACAGTTCAAACCAGCACTTGTCACAAGTCTGTGCAGGAACCGACGAGTCAGAAGGCATCAGATGCAAAGAAGGGTCAATAACCCTGTTCAAGCAGCATACAGCTTACAGGAATTATGTTATCACAGAAACCAGCATAAGCCATTGAACTTAAAGCTAAGTGCCACATAGTAACAGTTGCCAAAATTCATACCTTTCGATTTGACACCCCTGCGACCATTTGTTGAGAGCTATAAACATCAACCAAAGACAGAAAGGCAGAGCTCAACCACAAATTTGTCAACCTCCCAAAAGCTTTTCTCCACAACATTGAATCACAAATATAAACAAGCATTGGCATAGCCAATAGGTCTCACCATTGGGACCTTGTAAGTAAAAAAAAAAAGAAAATGAAGTTTAAGACTTCACGTTTACATTTCGGATATCCTAAATACGAAGTAAATTTAAACATTAAGTCTTATACTTCAGTTTTTTTTCTTTTTATTTACAAGGTCCCAAAGGTGAGACCTATTGGCTATACCAATGTTTGTTAGGATGGCTAGGGACGTGCAGAAAGGTAGGGTGCTTGTTTTTGGCATTGTTACGCATGACTGCTGGGGTGTTTTAAAAATAACAGTTTTTTAACTGGGGAATTTGTTCAGTGACATTTGAGGGACCCGGGGCCTCTTGTTCCTTTTGCATTTTTTAATTTTTCTTCGAAGCTATAGGACATTTTAAGTGCTGCTTCCATGCCATTGGTGGCCATTTTGGGGGTGCCGTCAGACTGCGGCAGTCAGTGGTCTAGCTTCAATCAATACAGCCCTATTTAGGATGGACAGGGAGCAGTGCGCACTACTGGCGTGCTGTCTTCACCTGTCTGCGTTCGACCAGGGCCAGGGCCAGGAACCCTGGTCCTTTTAAGTAAATATATATATATATATATATATATAAAATCTTCTGCCCAACTTAATACACTTTGAACTGACTGTCCTGAAATCTGCCAGACCCCAGATCTATGTGTGAGCCCACTAACATGTAGCTATTGTGGTTTTTAATTTCAACCATATGACATAAGTCCCAACACAGTGATAGGAAATGCTGATCGCTGCAAACTGACAACAATGCTAGGTAGAAGCTACATGAAGAAATTTCATTTTTTTAATATTAACTGCCACTCCCTACCTAGGCATCAGCAATAGCTATTTAATTTTTTAAGAAAAAACAACTCAATTGCCCTGTTTTTAATGGAGACATGACTCCAGGATGGATCACTGCCGTATGTGATTGCTACACTTCCACCTAATTACTCTATTACTGGGAGAGGTAGACAGGATTAGAGAGGTGGGAGGATTGCTACTATCTATAAGAATGAGTTTAAATGCAAAATGGAAGAGCTCCCCTTTCCCGTCTGTGAAGCTTTGCTCTGCTCTCTTTCCCTTCCACACAAATTTACAATGTCTAGGGCCTTGATTTATCGGCCTCCCGGGTATGCTGGAATTGGTGTGTCATCATCCCTGACTTATTAGGCCCACATATTCCTAAATTTGCCAATTTTACATTCCTCTGAGATCACAACATCAATTTAAAAGACCCCAAGTGCAGTGAGAAAGTCACTCTCATTGAGAATTTGGGTGTCCTGAACTTGGCCCTGTGTAAATCGGCTCCCACTCTTGAGGCCGGTCAACATTTGAATCTAATTTTTCTGATGTTAAAGATTTGTCTACAGACCTTCCTTTTCTGCTACTTTGGTCTGACCATTTAGCAGTACCATTTGCTATTAGGATCCCAGCTACTCCTTTAACAGGCCTATTTAAATCAGCATCTAAGTGTAGGAATTGGTCCAAAGTGGATGTTCCGGCCTTCAACTTGCAACTCCAGAGCACAAAACCTGTTCTAAAGCAAACAGTCAACTCTGATCAGGGTCTGATACATTGTTGGATTACTAATTCCTTAGAGTCAATTTTACCGCCCACATTTAATCATTCAGAAAGATTCCGTGGGGATGGAATAGTTTGTTCATTATTTGATTTTTGTTCTCTGTCTGTAATACTATGTTTAATTCTTTGCTGCAAATGGATTGTAATTAATGTGCCCTGCTAATGTTATAAAGAAAATGGGGGGGGGGGGGAAGAAAATCAATAAAATATTTAAAAAAAAAAAAAAAACAGAAAGATTCCAATCGCTTACCCCCAGATTTGATGAAACACTTTGACTAGAACTTTTTTTTTAAGGGTCAGGAAAGACTTTGGAAAAAATCTTATTATGAGGAGTCTAAAGCTAAATACAGAACAGCGATAAAAAACTATTATGGACTCTGTAGAACAGTGCAAGCACAATTTTACTCTGATAAAATCATCAATGCTCAAAATTGTCCTAAGACGCTCTTCAATGTGGTTAATGAACTCTTCAACCCCAGCAAAATGTGCCCAGCACCCTTGCTTTTTCAGACTCAATGAGAAGAGTTGGCTCATTTCTTCATCAAAAAGGTGCAAGATATCCATCTTCAGCTGTCCAAGGACCTGGTGGGAGGGGGGCAGTCTGCTGGTTCTGTTGTCTATAGCTGAACTTTGAATTCTATCCCAAACAGGTCAGACTGACACTTGAATTCCTCTATAATGAAGTTGTGGTCTTCATTAGATATCTCCACTTTTTTGCTATTTTATAGTCAATTAAATCAGGTTCCCCATTGAATCCCTTTCCTCTCACCAAGCTCTGCCTTCTGGACACCAAGTTGCTACAGGTGGTGGTAAATCTCCTTCACTCCTCTCTATGGCAGAGCCATGTTCCACAGAGTTGGAAGCATGCAGTAATTCTTTCACTCCTGAAAAACCCCAATTTCGATCCCACCAATTGATTGGTCGAATTACCAACCAATTTCGCTGTTGTCTATTTTCTCCAAAATCTTGGAGAAGCATGTGAACGCACTGCTCACAACTTTTGTGGAGGCCCAAAACTTATTGCATCCTTCGCAGATGGAATTCAGGGCAGGGCACAGTACTGAATCCACCTTCCTAGAAGTCACAGAACATCTTAGACAACTCCTGATGAGGATGGAACAGTGTGAGACTTGGCCCTTTCCCCAAAATTTTTCGCCTTTTTATTTCCCTTTTAAATCAGAATGCCCTCATGGTAACAACAATGTATAGGCCTTGTGTAGTGAGGAAAGCCCTGTGTACTGTGAAACTGATGTTAAGATGCAGGTGTCTTATACCCCTAACATGGCTGCTACTGACCACTGCTGCTGCAGCGGGGTTTAGTGGGCGCATTCTAGTGGCTAGGGCCTGGCTGGAACCCTCCAAACAATGTATCAACTTAGCCTGCCAGCCTGCCCACAGGTAGAATGGTGGAACCTCCTAGAACCCCCTGGAACCTTCTGGAACAGGTGAGGTGACACCAACTGCCACTGCCAACTGTCAACTGGCACTGTATAAGGAAAGGAATGTAAACTTTCCTGTCAGAGGGACTAAGGGGAGACCTGGGGAAGTACCTACGCAGGAGGATAGGCAGTGGGGGTCAGGGCAGGGTCTTATGATGCTGGAATGACAGGGCCTAGTGTGCTGCTTTACCAGTATTGAGGCATCCTGTACCCCCCCCCCACTGACCTAACCCCGCGGCAGAGAACCCCCAGGGACCACTTGAAGGGATTGGCTGAGAAGAACTTGGAACACCAGCCACCAAACTATTCCCCCCTTCAAGGAACAAGAAACCAAGCAACAAAACTAAGGGCGTAAGGAACATCACGCCAACAAGAAACTAAGCTTCTATTTACAAGGGCGCAAGAAACCTAAAGTGCTAAGAAGAAATTAAATCATCACAGGACTTTTGAAGAAGCAAACAGGTATTGGCGCGGTACTGACCCTGCGTTTCCTGATGTCACCTGGGGTCTCCCTTGCTAACCTGCTACTGGGGTGTCACCTGTCCTGTATATCTACCGCTGCCCTTGCTGACCCTGTGAAGAGCGCTGAAGTAATGGAGGGGGTTGCTGCCTTCTGAAGCGCTATATTTGCCTGAACTGCAGCACCCTGAACTGAATGTTATTAGACCTGCTGGTCTTGCCCCCACCTCGTGTGGGCCAAAGCGCTATAGCCCTGCACCCTGCTGTCTGTGAAGCGCTAGAATCCTGGGCGTGATTCCTGCCTGAAGCGCTATATTCTGTGGTGCCCTTCAGCAGCGCTACCTGGAATGAACTGTCTGCCGAGCGCTACCTCTGCTGTGAATTGCCTGCTATATCGTAGCGCTGTGAATCCTGAAAAGCGCTATCCCCCTGAAGCGCTGTGTCACCAAGAACTTCTGTGGCTCTAGAAGTTGCTGCCTTCTGAAGCGCTGACTCCCTGCTCCCCCAACGCTCCTTTGCTGTCCCTGTGAAGAGTGCTGAGGTACTGAAGGGGGTTGCTACCTTGTGAAGTGCTGTACCTGCAGGGTGCTATTATCTAAACCTGATTGCCTGCTGAAGCGCTGTCCCCAGCATTGCCTGTGGCCAAGCGCTGTCATGTGAGGAACTGAGGTAGTGCCCAGGGAAGCGCTGTAATTTCACTCCAAGCGCTTTCTTGAATGTCCCATAGAAGCGCTGTAATTGTGCCTCCAAGCGCTCTCTTGTAGGCCCCAGAGAAACGCTGTATTTTTGACCTTAAGTGCCCACCTGTTGGCCCCTATGTGCCTCTAGTGACGTGGAGGCCATTAAGTTACTGTTTATGCCTGAGGACAGGCTTGCCATTCATGAACTGTTTGGGCCCTGGTTCCGGCGTAGGCCTAAAGACATACTGAGTTCATCTGCGATGGCTTAGCCCTGCATAGGGGAGTCCAAGGCATAGTAAAATGCTCATTGAGAATGCTTTACTGAATTGCTTATTGAAATGTTCACCTTAATTAACAGAAATGTTTTACTAATCTAAAGCAAGGCCTGTGCTTACTTAATGAGATGTTGCTCTCTAGCAATGAGTAATGTTCTATTTATAAGTTACTTAATGAAATGCCTATGCCTAATTCCTTCCCTGTAATGTTTACTCCTGATTAGGGGGATGTTACCTATGATTGGGGAAGAGTGTTGAAGTGGTTATTCCTGCTTGGAACCAGGATTATTCTGAACTATAGAAGTTTTATTACACCCCTGCCCCAGTGTTATAACCTCTACTTATTTACAGGATTACTCTTGGGTGCTGAAAGGTTTATGCCTGCTTAATGTAGGAATTAGAATGTTGATCCTGGCCTGGGGGTGGAAACGCCAACAGCTGCATAATGAACTGTGTCTGCTGACTAATGAAACATTTATTCATGTTGGTTGAAAGGTGGAACACATGCCCACAGTTATGGAGTGAGGTGCTCCTTGCTTTAAAGAAATGTTTACATTTATTAAAAGGCTTTACATGCATAAACCAAGTCTTCTAAGCTCAGGCTTGCCTGTTAAAAATGGTTATCTCTGCCTTGAAGAGTTGTTAACTGTTGATTGCTGAGTAGGGGAACGTTAATGCTATAAGGATATAGTTACACTGCCTAATGAGATGTTTTATCCGCAGTGGCGTGTTTTTATTCCTGCCATAGGAGTTTCATTCCTGCCTAAGGAAATGGTTAATGAAATGTTTTACCCTCAGTGAAGTGTTTTACTTCTGCTAAACTGATTATCACTATTGCAGGAAATGTTTTACCTGTAAGCTCCTGATTAATAGGGGGAAGGCCCTGCCTGTTCAGGCATCAGGTAATAGGATGGTGTGTGATGCCTAAAGAAATACTTTAAGCCTAATGAAAGGTGTTGACCTCATTTGAGGCAATGTTTACTCCTGCCCAGGGAAGGGTCTCATACCCCTGCTATAATAGAGATCTACTTAAACCTGCTCAATGTTGGGATTTCTACTTCCCTGATGGAATGTTGGTGTAGCCCTGATACAGTTAAACCTGCACAAGGGGATGGTTACCTAGTTTGCAATGTTTTCTCCTAGTTAGTGCTGGCTAATGCAATGGTTAGCTGGGCCCAATGAGAAGTTCTCCCAAAGGGATGCCCAACCTTGTTATATGGAATAATTATTCTTAATGAAATGTTTAATTCCTATTACAGGAGGAGAGTCACGTCCACATACTTTTGTGGCAAATGAAATGTTTCATATTTAAGGAAATGTTTGAACTACACTTAACGAATTGTTTATTCCTACAGCGGGGAGATGTTTCTGTTATGGAACTGTCCCTTTGTTTACCTGAGGAAATGGATATTGATGCTTAATGCAGTGTTGTTCTTATGACTTTGAGATGTATTCCTTTCAGGTACTGACCAAGAAGCAAGGCGTAGGTCGGGCCTGTGTCCCACTAAAAATGTATTTAACTATTTATTGATCCAATATTTAATATTTATTGCAGAACGGATATTTATTCATCTAATATTGATCGCAAGTTTTGAGACACATGTATTTTAAATGAATTTATGATTTCCCTAATCCTGCTCTATCTATCTGATTATTTATCTTAATACAAATCACTTGTTTTTATACAAGCTCTGGAGTGGAGTCATTTAATGCGTGCCCAGGTTTTTGGTTCAGTGTGAGTGTGTGCTGCATGATCGCTTAACACATGTGCTTTCGGATGCCTACCCGCTCGTGCCATGCTACCCTAGGGGACTGGTGACCCCAGTTCCAACATATTGGTGTCGAGCGGTGGGATCCAGGACCTGTGACCATGCAGCACCCTCCATTGGGACAGGGTGCACAGCAATTGGGCTGCACAATTATTGTGTGTGCAAGCCTTAGGAATTGACCCCTCCACTGTCTAGCCTGTGAGTGTATCAGGGCCTGTTGGACCTCATTCTGTCGCCACATCCTAGAACCTTTTTCCTGAATTATCTGAGTCCTCACCTGGCTCTGGAGTGTTGTGTCAGGGGATGGGGGTGCCTGTTGGGCGGAGGGAAGAAGGAACTCCGTACCACTTTGGGGCACGGGTAGGAGCCCACCCAGAGGGGAGAGGGGATGGGGACAGGAGGGGCAGGTCACACCCAGGGAGGCGGTCACACCAGAGAACCTTGGAAGGGGGGGTGTGTCGTCAAAGAGGTTAGAGCAGAAAAGGGAGAGTGTGAGCCTTGCAATGAAGGAAGGGAAGCTGGTGCACAGGCTTCAGCTAAACAGAGACAGAGCTGAAGACCTTGAAATCATGTGTGCCAGGTACTTCCATGGTGGCAGCGTACCCGAGGTTCGGGGTTTGGACCAGTCACGGGGTGTAGAACCTGGACTGGGGTTTCAGGTGCAGGGATTGCCTGACCTGGAGGGTGGGGTACCAGTAACTATGGACCCTACCAGTGTGACTTCCAGGGGTACCTATCCGGGGAGGAGGGTGCGGAACCCTGGAAGGGGGTGCAGAGGGAGGAAGGACTCTCCTCTGGCACTGGTCCAGCCACGGGGTTAAAGATCCTGGGTTGGGTGGCCAGGTTCAGGGGTTGCCTGACCTGGCGGGAGGAATCTCTGTATTCAGAGTTCCCCCGGTTGTGACTTCCAGGGGTACCTATCCGGGGAGGAGGGTGTGGAACCCTGGAAGGGGGTGCAGAGGGAGGAAGGACTCTCCTCTGGCACCGGTCCAGCCACGGGGTTAAAGATCCTGGGTTGGGTGGCCAGGTTCAGGGGTTGCCTGACCTGGCGGGAGGAATCTCTGTATTCAGAGTTCCCCCGGTTGTGACTCTCAGGGGTACTACTCCAGGTGGGAGGGTGCGGAACCCTGGGAGGGGGTGCAGGGAGAGGTAGGTCTCGCCCCTGTCACCAATTCAACTTAAGGGTTTAGACCCTAGGTTGAGGAGGAGAGTGGAAAAAGGTACCACGGGCCTAGGGCGACTGCCCCCCACTCTGAGAGAGAGTAAGGGCCAGAGACATCTGGATTGGAGGTCTGTCCTGGCCGCATCCCACTAGGAACACCAGTGGGGTGGTTGGATTAGCGAGAATGTCATGGTGGTATTGGGCCTGCGTCCACCTTTTTCCGCCCCAAGCAGGGAAGCCCATCAAGGGAATGATCGGTCTACCCTGGCTTTTGGCTGGGGGGGAGATGTGTGAGACTTGGCCCTTTCCCCAAAATTTTTCGCCTTTTTATTTCCCTTTTAAATCAGAATGCCCTCATGGTAACAACAATGTATAGGCCTTGTGTAGTGAGGAAAGCCCTGTGTACTGTGAAACTGATGTTAAGATGCAGGTGTCTTATACCCCTAACATGGCTGCCACTGACCACTGCTGCTGCAGCGGGGTTTAGTGGGCGCATTCTAGTGGCTAGGGCCTGGCTGGAACCCTCCAAACAATGTATCAACTTAGCCTGCCAGCCTGCCCACAGGTAGAATGGTGGAACCTCCTAGAACCCCCTGGAACCTTCTGGAACAGGTGAGGTGACACCAACTGCCACTGCCAACTGTCAACTGGCACTGTATAAGGAAAGGAAGGTAAACTTTCCTGTCAGAGGGACTAAGGGGAGACCTGGGGAAGTACCTACGCAGGAGGATAGGCAGTGGGGGTCAGGGCAGGGTCTTATGATGCTGGAATGACAGGGCCTAGTGTGCTGCTTTACAAGTATTGAGGCATCCTGTACCCCCCCCACTGACCTAACCCCGCGGCAGGGAACCCCCAGGGACCACTTGAAGGGATTGGCTGAGAAGAACTTGGAACACCAGCCACCAAACTATTCCCCCCTTCAAGGAACAAGAAACCAAGCAACAAAACTAAGGGCGTAAGGAACATCACGCCAACAAGAAACTAAGCTTCTATTTACAAGGGCGCAAGAAACCTAAAGCGCTAAGAAGAAATTAAATCATCACAGGACTTTTGAAGAAGCAAACAGGTATTGGCGCGGTACTGACCTGCGTTTCCTGATGTCACCTGGGGTCTCCCTTGCTAACCTGCTACTGGGGTGTCACCTGTCCTGTATATCTAGCGCTGCCCTTGCTGACCCTGTGAAGAGCGCTGAAGTAATGGAGGGGGTTGCTGCCTTCTGAAGCGCTATATTTGCCTGAACTGCAGCACCCTGAACTGAATGTTATTAGACCTGCTGGTCTTGCCCCCACCTCGTGTGGGCCAAAGCGCTATAGCCCTGCACCCTGCTGTCTGTGAAGCGCTAGAATCCTGGGCGTGATTCCTGCCTGAAGCGCTATATTCTGTGGTGCCCTTCAGCAGCACTACCTGGAATGAACTGTCTGCCGAGCGCTACCTCTGCTGTGAATTGCCTGCTATATCGTAGCGCTGTGAATCCTGAAAAGCGCTATCCCCCTGGAGCGCTGTGTCACCAAGAACTTCTGTGGCTCTAGAAGTTGCTGCCTTCTGAAGCGCTGACTCCCTGCTCCCCCAACGCTCCTTTGCTGTCCCTGTGAAGAGTGCTGAGGTACTGAAGGGGGTTGCTGCCTTGTGAAGTGCTGTACCTGCAGGGTGCTATTATCTAAACCTGATTGCCTGCTGAAGCGCTGTCCCCAGCATTGCCTGTGGCCAAGCGCTGTCATGTGAGGAACTGAGGTAGTGCCCAGGGAAGCGCTGTAATTTCACTCCAAGCGCTTTCTTGAATGTCCCATAGAAGCGCTGTAATTGTGCCTCCAAGCGCTCTCTTGTAGGCCCCAGAGAAACGCTGTATTTTTGACCTTAAGTGCCCACCTGTTGGCCCCTATGTGCCTCTAGTGACGTGGAGACCATTAAGTTACTGTTTATGCCTGAGGACAGGCTTGCCATTCATGAACTGTTTGGGCCCTGGTTCCGGCGTAGGCCTAAAGACATACTGAGTTCATCTGCGATGGCTTAGCCCTGCATAGGGGAGTCCAAGGCATAGTAAAATGCTCATTGAGAATGCTTTACTGAATTGCTTATTGAAATGTTCACCTTAATTAACAGAAATGTTTTACTTATCTAAAGCAAGGCCTGTGCTTACTTAATGAGATGTTGCTCTCTAGCAATGAGTAATGTTCTATTTATAAGTTACTTAATGAAATGCCTATGCCTAATTCCTTCCCTGTAATGTTTACTCCTGATTAGGGGGATGTTACCTATGATTGGGGAAGAGTGTTGAAGTGGTTATTCCTGCTTGGAACCAGGATTATTCTGAACTATAGAAGTTTTATTACACCCCTGCCCCAGTGTTATAACCTCTACTTATTTACAGGATTACTCTTGGGTGCTGAAAGGTTTATGCCTGCTTAATGTAGGAATTAGAATGTTGATCCTGGCCTGGGGGTGGAAACGCCAACAGCTGCATAATGAACTGTGTCTGCTGACTAATGAAACATTTATTCATGTTGGTTGAAAGGTGGAACACATGCCCACAGTTATGGAGTGAGGTGCTCCTTGCTTTAAAGAAATGTTTACATTTATTAAAAGGCTTTACATGCATAAACCAAGTCTTCTAAGCTCAGGCTTGCCTGTTAAAAATGGTTATCTCTGCCTTGAAGAGTTGTTAACTGTTGATTGCTGAGTAGGGGAACGTTAATGCTATAAGGATATAGTTACACTGCCTAATGAGATGTTTTATCCGCAGTGGCGTGTTTTTATTCCTGCCATAGGAGTTTCATTCCTGCCTAAGGAAATGGTTAATGAAATGTTTTACCCTCAGTGAAGTGTTTTACTTCTGCTAAACTGATTATCACTATTGCAGGAAATGTTTTACCTGTAAGCTCCTGATTAATAGGGGGAAGGCCCTGCCTGTTCAGGCATCAGGTAATAGGATGGTGTGTGATGCCTAAAGGAATACTTTAAGCCTAATGAAAGGTGTTGACCTCATTTGAGGCAATGTTTACTCCTGCCCAGGGAAGGGTCTCATACCCCTGCTATAACAGAGATCTACTTAAACCTGCTCAATGTTGGGATTTCTACTTCCCTGATGGAATGTTGGTGTAGCCCTGATACAGTTAAACCTGCACAAGGGGATGGTTACCTAGTTTGCAATGTTTTCTCCTAGTTAGTGCTGGCTAATGCAATGGTTAGCTGGGCCCAATGAGAAGTTCTCCCAAAGGGATGCCCAACCTTGTTATATGGAATAATTATTCTTAATGAAATGTTTAATTCCTATTACAGGAGGAGAGTTACGTCCACATACTTTTGTGGCAAATGAAATGTTTCATATTTAAGGAAATGTTTGAACTACACTTAACGAATTGTTTATTCCTACAGCGGGGAGATGTTTCTGTTATGGAACTGTCCCTTTGTTTACCTGAGGAAATGGATATTGATGCTTAATGCAGTGTTGTTCTTATGACTTTGAGATGTATTCCTTTCAGGTACTGACCAAGAAGCAAGGCGTAGGCCGGGCCTGTGTCCCACTAAAAATGTATTTAACTATTTATTGATCCAATATTTAATATTTATTGCAGAACGGATATTTATTCATCTAATATTGATCGCAAGTTTTGAGACACATGTATTTTAAATGAATTTATGATTTCCCTAATCCTGCTCTATCTATCTGATTATTTATCTTAATACAAATCACTTGTTTTTATACAATCTCTGGAGTGGAGTCATTTAATGCGTGCCCAGGTTTCTGGTTCAGTGTGAGTGTGTGCTGCTTGATCGCTTAACACATGTGCTTTCGGATGCCTACCCGCTCGTGCCATGCTACCCTAGGGGACTGGTGACCCCAGTTCCAACAAACAGCCACACATATTCTGTTAGATCTTAGTCTCGCCTTTGATACTGTGTCTCGTTCCATTCTGATTGGAAGATTGGCAACACCGGGCCTTGAAGGAACAGCTTTCGCTTGGGTAGCATAATTCTGAAAGTATAGGACATTGCAGGTCTTCCTGTCCAAAGTCAGGTCAGAGTTGCACTCCTTAACGTCTGGAGTACCACAGGGTTAAGGTTTAAGACCAATGCTGTTCAATTTATATGTTTGCCCATTGGCATATGTAGTGGAAAGTTGTGTCTTGACCCTATTTTCTTATGCAGACAACACTCAAATCATGTTTTGTCGGTCATCCACCCAGGGTCATGGACCGGCCACTCCTAACTTGGGCTTGAGTCAAATCTCCTTATGGATGAATAATAACTCATTCAAGCTCAGTGTTGACAAGATGGAAGTTAAGATCCTGGGTAAGAATCTTCAACTCTGGGGCCTAAAATTTGGCCAGAATTGCTACGGGCTCTTCCCGACCTGTCCCCCAAGGGTAAAAATCTGGGCTTTCTGTCGGATGAGAATTTTTCCATGAAACCTCTGGTGGTTACTGTCACCTCCATCTGTTAGCTGTGCTCAAGTGAGGTGAAAAGATCATGTGGATGATTCCCCAATCAACCCAAATGACTGTGATCCAAGCACTAATCTTATCTAGATTGGACTGCAGCAATAACCTGCATTTAGGAATGGATAAGACTTACATCTGATTGTCCAGAATTTAGCTGCTAAACTTCTGTATCTGCTCCCTAAATACGCTTCGGTTTTATATCTTTTCTGTGAACTTCATTGGCTCACGATTACTATGCATATGCAATTCAAAGCTCTGCGCTATATGTACAAAGCCAGAGCTAAAATAGTTCCTTAATATATCCAGGATCTGGTGGTGCCTAAGATCACTGAACCGACAACGAGAAAAAAAGCTCCAACAAAGTGACTAAATCAGAAGGTATAAACTTGACCGGGCCTTACCGCTTATTATATCTGACCCATGCTCCATTGTGGTCGGCCTGAAACTTTGACTTAGTCCCGGTCAAGTGTGACCAGATATACCAAGTTAGCACTTTTGATTTTAAGCCCTAGAAAGTATCCAATCTATAAAATAAATCATATCTCTGGTTCCCTAAATTAGACTTTTGTCATTTTGGTGTCATTTTAATCATAGAAATATTTCCTATTTTTATAAATGGGTGTTGGATTTTAATTGTGTTTTATTTATTTAATATATCAGTGTTTTTAAATGCTTTGCACAATTGTCTCCTAACCTAAGCCTGTCTCCTCACAGCCAAGCTACCGAGAGTTGATGAAGGATTAATTTTTGAAGAACTTGACTGGGCCTTATTATCGATTATAGTGTTATTACTAGTTGTAGGTGTCTACCTGCACTTACTAATAAACCACCTTCCAACTTTTTTTTGCACAGTGGTGGGTTCTAGTACTTGTATTTCACCACAAAATAGAGGATTTTAGTGAAGATCTTTAAAAATCCAGTAAATTGATTAAGAACAAACTTATTTGGTGTATTTTTAATTCGGACTAAACTACTTTTAATACATTTTGCATTTTTCTAGATTTTTCTATCTCTGAGTTACAAAGTTTGTTGTGACCCAAAACAAGGGATACCATGGAGCCTGATCTGGTTAACCTGAGCAAGCTCACAGTAGCTGAGCTTAGGGTGTAATGTAGGGTCAAGGGGATACCAGCCTAATGGAATTAGAGAAGCATCATTGATTAGGTCTCTTGAGGCCTGAGCAGAGTCAGCTTCAGGGAATACATGGGAGGGGAGGATGATCCCTCTAACAACTCCCAGGGGGTGGAAGATGACCACCTGTCCACTAGTTCTAGCACCAGGTCCAGACATTCAGCTCATGGGGGAGGCGAGGCTCCCCCACAGAGAACCCAGAGATGTCACTCAGAGAAAGCTAGCTGGAGGCTCAACT
This sequence comes from Lissotriton helveticus, assembly GCF_964261635.1. Lineage (NCBI taxonomy): Eukaryota > Metazoa > Chordata > Amphibia > Caudata > Salamandridae > Lissotriton > Lissotriton helveticus. The sequence continues at coordinate 1,041,727,152 of NC_136059.1, forward strand.
AGCTGACATAGCAGCAGAGAACGAAAAAGTGGACCTAGCTAAGAAGAAGTGGGCAAGGCATCAGAAAAAGGATGGTTGAAGTGAAAATGAGGAAGATAGCCAGGGGTAGTGGGTTTGATCCCAGGCTAGATAGCTCCCGAGTACCAAGAGGGGGATGTCATTGATAAATGGCTGACAGCATTTAAGAGGGTCTTTAGGATGAGGAGGGCCTGCACCAAATACTGGGGGGTCACACCTGTGGGAGTTAATTCCAGTAGCTGGTAGGGATAGGCTCCTGACCTTAGAGGGAAATGAAGCAGAATTCCACACCCACATGGAGAAATGTCTGATAAGGAAGTTTGGTCTCACCTCAGAGCAGTCCAGGATGAAGTTCAGGGACACCCAGAAAGTAAACCCAAAGTCATGGGTTTACTTTGTAGACATCTCAATAATGGCACTAGAGGGCTGGATACAAGGTAACCAGGTACGTACCTGGGAGGGGCTATACAATTTATTAATGAAAGTGCACCGCTTGACTAATTGTTCCTCAGAAAAATCACTCCAGTATCTGGTGCTGGACTCTAAACTGTCTGACCCTAGGAAACTGGGGGAGGCAGCTGAGGAGTGGGTTTCTACCAAACACCGGGGTGGGGTGTGATCAAAAGAAAGGAGGATCGGTCCCCTCCCAGGAAAAAACATTGGACAAACAAGATAAAAGGGAGGGGGGCCCAAGCCACTCCAACTTCAGGGTATCAGAGAAAGTCTTTTGATCCTGCAAGAGCAGGAAAGTTCTTTGAAGGTGGGGAGGTGTTATGACTGTAATCAGTCAGGACACAAAAGAGGAGATGCTGTCTGCACAAAAGAAGCCCTCTCACTGGTGGACAGTCCCAGAGGATTGTCATTGTGGGTGTAGGGGTGGAGATTGTCCCAGAGAAGGAGAAGGGATTCACAGAGACAACCTTGGTTTTCCTGGATGGGGTAGAAATTACAGCCCTGGCCACCTTGCCTCCCATCATAAAGAGGTACAGGCAGAGGCCCAAAGTCAATGGAACTGAGGTTGAGGCTCTGAGAGATACAGGAGCCAGTGTGACCATGGTCACAGAGAAACTGGTATCCCCAGAACAGATCATACCAGGTGTATATCACCAGGTGGCCAATACAGACAGGAGAGCCACAGTCTATCTAATTGCAATGGTGAGTTTGGATTGGGGAGGTGTGTCAGGCCCTAAGAAGGTATTTGTGTCTCCTGCCCTCCCAGTGGAGTGTCTACTGGGAAATGATCTTCAAGCTTCTGACTGCTCAAGGGTGGAGATGATGGTCCATGGAATGATACTGGACCTCCCTGAGTGGGTATGTGTTATGAGCAGGTCACAGACTGCACAGAAGGGAGATGCTGGACACCTAGACCCTGGAACAATGAGCCAAGCCTCCAATGACAAGACAAAGGGCACAGAGACTGGTGAGCCTGCCCAAAAAAACTCCAGAGGGGCAGGAGGAATCTGACCCTGAGGGGGAGGATCTGACCTCTGAGATAGGGATTCCACCTCTGCAAGACTTGCAAGGAACTGGCAGACTCTTCAGAAAGCAGTTGTGTCATCGACAAAGAGAAGATCCCACTCTTTAGGGCCTGAGGCAAACTGCCTCCAAGCAAGTAAAAGGTGATATCAGTGGATTTTAAAAAGTATAGTAGGGTGAAGGAGTCCTATATACTGAGGCCAGAGACCTAAAGGGAGCGGCTACCAGGATGTTGGTGGTCCCCCAAAAGTATAGAGAATTCCTACTCACATTGAGGCATGACATCCCCTTGGCAGATCATATGGGTCAGAGTAAGACATAGAGTTGGTTGTTAAACCATTTCTATTGGCCCAAAATTAGTAGAAGAGTTTTGCAGCTCCTGTGCAACCTGTCACACCAGCAGCAAGAAAGGGGGCAAGCCAAAAGCTTCCTAAGGACTACCCTAGATGCCCCAAAGGTGGGGTGCTATGTCAAAATAAAGAGGGGCATTATAAATGATGTTTTAGAAGCCCTGATAAGGGAAAAACATCCAATTTCGGTGTTCCCTATTGTAGTGCATTGTATTGTATTTTATCGTAATTGCATGTATATAGCACTTACTACCCCTGACGAGGTGTTGAAGTGATTTATCGGCGAGTAGCACGCTACTCTGGAACTCATAAAGAATTAATGGTGAATTAGTATAGTGAAAATCTGAAAGTAATTTGAGTGGTGGATATGTTAGTCAGTTATTTGGATTGAGAAGGTTAGTGGAGGGATAGAGAAGGGAAAAAGGTTTCCATTTATGTAGCTCTTGCTACCCCTGATGGGGTGTTGAAGTGCTTTTTTGGCGAGTAGCACGCTACTCAGGAACTCACACAGTGTTAGTGCTTTAGCTCTGACGTCTAACATGGGAAGGCTTGCCTGAGAACAACAGGTTATAAGTGCTCCTCCTGCATCATTTCCTCCAAGAAGAACCTAGCTGGAAAATGTTCAGTGGACGTTTAAGGATTTGATCAGGTGCATTGTGGGTCTTGTAATCACATCTTCCCAAGGAGCAATGCAGAGATTCTGGAACCTTGGATTGCTGATGTGGATACTTCAGGAGCCCAAAAGGATCTTCTGTAAGAAGATCCAGAAGTTTGGAATCATTTGGAGAAAATGTGTCAAAAAGCTCCAGAAGTTGACTGACCCTCCGTTGAGAGTCAAGCTGGTGACGTTGAACTGCAACTCAGCCTGAGATCCAGGTTTGCCCCGCTGAAGCTCTGGAGATTTTTGTTGTTAACTAGACTTTCAGGAGTTGACCGGGGCATTGCGATGAGCCAAACCGCCATTGTTGAACTGTAAGGCAGCCTGACGAAGAGATCCGCCACACAGCGAGAGATAAAACTGCAAAAAAATGACTACTTCAGAAGGTAAAAACTTGACCTGGCCCTACCGCTCTTTGTATTCAACCTACGCTCCATTGTGGTTGGCCTGAAATTTTTACTTTGTTCCGGTCAAGAACAATCAGATGTTCCAAGTTGGAGCTTTTGGCTTTTAAGCACAAGAAAGTATTTAATCATAAAAAATACATATTTCCAAGTCCCTACATTGGAATTGTGTTGTTTTGGTGTCATTTGAATCATACAAACAGTTCCAGTTTTTATAAATTGCTATCCCATTTTTAGGTTTTGCTGGCAATGCGTACGAAGTACGCATGCGCTAGCAAAATCCTTATGTTTCTCTGTTTGGGTCGGGTATCCCGCCCCCTCCTCGCCCCCTCCTCCCATTGGCTAGCTCCATAAATGGAGGCTAGCCATTGGGAGCCGGATCTGTCCGTCAAAGGCCGGACCAGATTCGGGGGCGTTCCCGTGATTTTTTCCCTCTCCGCCCCTCTGTGCGCTCATCTCGGCGGTGGGCGTGTTCTTTTTTTTTTTTTTGTTGTCAGGGCGTGTTCTCTCATTCCGCCGAAGATGGCGCCGGGGGCCCGTCGACTTCTCTTTGCTCCACGAAGTCCAGGTCAGTGCTCTGCATTTTTATTTGATATCCCGCCCCCCTCCCGCTGCCCGTGTGTGCCCCGTTCCCGCCCCTCCCCCCCGTGTTTCCGGCCGTAAATGCTTCCGCTGCCCGTGGCCAGGTCCCGCTGTATGCACTCGTCACTCCTCTACCCGTTTTTGTTGCTTTTTACCGCTGCCTCGGCTCCCGTTCCCGCCCCCTACCACAGCCTCGCTCTCCGTGTCTCCCCGGCCCCGTTCCCGCCCCCCTACCGCTGCCTCGGCTCCCGTTCCCGCCCCCCTACCGCTGCCTCGCTCTCTTTGTCTCCCCGGCCCCGTTCCCGCCCCCCTACCGCTGCCTCGGCTCCCGTTCCCGCCCCCCTACCGCTGCCTCGCTCTCTGTGTTTCCCCGGCCCCGTTCCCGCCCCCCTACCGTCTTAATAATATTAATGTGAATAACGTGATTTACATACTGCGCTACAAAGCACTTCTACAGTTTCCAAGCACTGTACGTAGTTACACATTTAATAATACTTTAAATCCACAATATTAGTAGGCACCCTTTGAAACTTTGGAAGCGCTCGAAGGTAGACAGGGGACAGCCCGTTTCCGTAATTGCAAGTTGAAGGAAGTTTAGATGTTTTTTTTATATATTGACGAAATCCGGGTAAGCTCTTTCACTATATATCACGCGTTTCATGTAATAACACACACACCACGTTTGACAACACGTCTAGGTAAACACTCAGAAGTTGTATTTTTGTTGTTGTTTTGGTGCCTTCACCAGCAAGAGTACTTTCTTTTGTTCACGTTGCGCTGTTTTCTAGTAGAGTGTGCCAGGCTCCGGGTGGCACAGAGCCTGCCAGCGTTGGAGTCCTGGGTCTAGAACGTGCCCCGTAAAGCGCTGCCCACCTTAAAGAGTGTGACTGCCCTTGCGCTACATACCGCGTTTAAGAATGTTGTAACCGTGTGTGCCCCTCTTGCATACGCCATATTTAACTATTTGTGGCCAGGTACACAACTCTCACACTCCTCTTCTGGAGTTCTCTAAATATGTTACTCTCCTCATAGGCAGTGTCTGGCCGCGGGCGCCGCCAGGGTGCGCAACTCTGGAAGTTATCTGGTGTGCACTGGGGGAGGGGTGTTTAGTGTGTACTGGTGGAGTGCACCGTCCTCAAATTGTGGCGGAGTGCGAGCGTGTCTGTCTAACAGTGCCCTCCTCGGGGTGTGATAGACTGTACTGAGAGGGTATAGTGAGAGGCCGTACTGAAAGGGTGTACTGAGGAGAGGGTGTACTGAGAGGACGTTCTGAGAGGGTTTACTGAGAGGTTGTGAGAGGTTGTAGTGAGAGGGTGTACTGAGGGTGTAGTAAGAGGCCCTACTGAGAAGGCGTCCTGGGTGTGTGTACTGAGGAGAGGGTGTACTGAGAGGACGCACTGAGAGTGTGTACTGAGAAGGTGTACTGAGAGGGTGTACCCACTTCCGGTTCTGGACTCCTCTGGAAGAGGGCTCTACTTTCCTGGTCTTCTGGTGTGTGCTGCGACAGGCTGTGCTCTCTCCTCAGAACATTCTAGATCATTCTGGAAGGTTTATCCTGCTTGTTTGTTCTGGGTGTGTATGCGGGGCATTCCACTGTAGTAGAGCCGTAAGGTGTGCTGGAAGTAGGGTCTGCCCTCAGGGTGTTCTAGATTACACTGGTACGGCGTTCCCTTCCAGAAGAGCTCTGGTGCACGGAGTCACGGTGTGCACCAGGTACATTGATCTAGGGTACGAGGGCAGAGTCTGTGTTTCTCGGATTGTTCTAAGGTGCTCGGGTAGAGAGTGCACTCCAGAGGGTTCAGGATTACGCTTGCACCTTGGGCACTCCTGGGATTTTCTCGTCTCTGGTCATATCATGTGCATTCCTTGTGCTAGTCTTGTGTCTGTTGGCAGGGAAGGCCCTTCTCGGAGAGTTCTAGTTGTCTGGCCTCCTCAGAGAGTTCTAGATGTGTGACCTCCTCAGAGAGTTCTAGATGCATGATCCCCCCTGAATTCTAGATGTGTGACCTCCCACAGAGTTCTAGATGCATAACCCCCCTGAATTCTAGATGTGTGACCTCCCACAGAGTACTAGATGCGTGACCTCCCCAGAGAGTTCTAGATGCATGACCTCTAGATGCATGACCTCCCCCCTGAATTCTAGATGTGTGACCTCCCCAGAGAGTTCTAGATGCGTGACCTCCCCAGAGTTCTAGATGCATGACCTCCCCCATGAATTCTAGATGCGTGACCTACCCAGAGAGTTCTAGATGCATGACCTGCCCCATGAATTCTAGATGCGTGACCTACCCAGAGAGTTCTAGATGCGTGACCTCCCCAGAGAGTTCTAGATGCATGACCTCCCCCATGAATTCTAGATGCGTGACCTACCCACAGAGTTCTAGATGCATGACCTCCCCCATGAATTGTAGTTGCGTGACCTACCCAGCGAGTTCTAGATGCATGACCTCCCCCATGAATTCTAGATGCATGACCACCCAGAGAGTTATAAATGCGTGACATCCCTCATGAATTCTAGATGTGTGACCTACCCACAGAGCTCTAGATGCATGACCCCCACTGAATTCTACATGTGTGACCTCCCCACAGAGTTCTAGATGCATGACCTCCCCCATGAATTCTAGATGTGTGACCTACCCACAGAGTTCTAGATGCATGACCGCAGAGAGTTCTAGATGCATGACCTCCCGACAGAGTTCTAGATGTGTGACCTCCCCACAGAGTTCTAGATGCATAACCCCCTGAATTCTAGATGTGTGACCTCCCCAGAGAGTTCTAGATGTGTGACCTTCCCCCTGAATTCTAGATTTGTGACCTACCCAGAGAGTTCTAGATGCATGACCTCCCCCATGAATTCTAGATGCGTGACCTCCCCAGAGAGTTATAGATGCATGACCTCCCCCCTGAATTCTAGATGTATGACCTCCCCCCTGAATTCTAGATGCATGACCTCCCCCCTGAATTCTAGATTCGTGACCTACCCAGAGAGTTCTAGATGCATGACCTCCCCCATGAATTCTAGATGCGTGACCTCCCCAGAGAGTTATAGATGCGTGACATCCCTCATGAATTCTAGATGTATTTACGAATTAGGCAAACGAAGATTATTCTATCTCCTAGAAGAGTCAGGAGACATGTTTCAGTAATGTCACGCTATGTAATCAGATTCTCACTAAGGACAGTAAGTTAATGAGCCCTTTTTAGGTTTTGCTGGCAATGCGTACGAAGTACGCATGCGCTAGCAAAATCCTTATGTTTCTCTGTTGGGTCGGGTATCCCGCCCCCTCCTCGCCCCCTCCTCCCATTGGCTAGCTCCATAAATGGAGGCTAGCCATTGGGAGCCGGATCTGTCCGTCAAAGGCCGGACCAGATTCGGGGGCGTTCCCGCGATTTTTTCCCTCTCCGCCCCTCTGTGCGCTCATCTCGGCGGTGGGCGTGTTGTTTTTTTTTTTTTGTCAGGGCGTGTTCTCTCATTCCGCCGAAGATGGCGCCGGGGGCCCGTCGACTTCTCTTTGCTCCACGAAGTCCAGGTCAGTGCTCTGCATTTTTATTTGATATCCCGCCCCCCTCCCGCTGCCCGTGTGTGCCCCGGTCCCGCCCCTCCCCCCCCGTGTTTCCGGCCGTAAATGCTTCCGCTGCCCGTGGCCAGGTCCCGCTGTATGCACTCGTCACTCCTCTATCCGTCAGGAGTTTTTTTTCATTGTTGTCAGGGCGTGCCCGTTCCCGCCCCCCCTCCCCTTTCACTCTCCGTTGTCTTTCTTGAAACCACAGGTCGGAGCGGTGCACGGGTGTCCCGGAGCTGCGCCTCTCCCATGCCATGGAGTTGGAGGGGCAATGGTGGAAGGGGCAGCTGGCTCCCATGAGGCAATCAGGTAAGTTTATGTATTTTGTCCGCCGTTCCCCCCCCCCCCTGTCCGTGTGTCCGATCCGCCCCCCTCCCGTGTGCCCGTTCCCGCCCCCCCTCCCCTTTCACTTTTAATTTTAGGACGGGGTACATCCATCAGCATGTGATTAGAGAGGGGCAGCAGTGCCTTGAAACGCTACTTGTGTGTTGAGGTGCTGTGTTTATGGTATGTGTTGGTTTATGGGACTTTTGCTGCTGGAATTTACTTGGTCATAAGAGATGTCATGTGCATTTCGACTCGTAGGATTAGCCAACGCTTTTTTATAATTATTTTTTTGTCATCATATATAATTAAATATGCTTTAAATTCAATGCCAATGCTTGTAGTTTGTAAATTGTGCTGTTGGGGGTTCTGCGTGTAGGATCGCATGCTGGCTGCAAAGGCAAAACCGTTGCATTGTAAATGCTTGTTATTGTATGTTGAGTCTTTAGCCACTGGTCTGGTGCATTTATGCTGGAGGAGCATGTCCTTCTATTAAAAAACCAAGTGTGTATCCGAATGCTCCAGGCAATTACTGGTCAATCTCGTCCTTCCTGCGCCTTCCAAGCTAGCTGAAGAATTTGTGCATCGTCAGCTCTCTAATGATTTAAAGGGCAAAAGACTTCTTCCTCCAAGACAATCAGGATTTAGACTGAGGCATAGTACGTTCGACAACTTTGTTGGAGGTCTTGGATCTTATAAGAAGTACTATTGTTGCACGTTGCAGGGCAATCCTGGTATTGTTGGACCTGTCTGCGGCATTCAATACGGTCCCATATGCTAGGCTGCTCGCGCGCTTCCTAGAAGTTGGCATAATGCCTGAAAATGGCTGAAGTCCTCCTTGTGGATGGGAGTCAAGAAATCAGGCTATCTCCTCCGCTAGCCGAAGGATTTCAGCTGAAGTTCCTCAGGACTCAGCTCTTAGCCCCACTATGTTTAGGTTCTCTAGGTCTCGCTAGCCAACATGGAGGATTCATTTGAGGCTAAGATTATTTCTTATGCTGATGACACCCAGATTTTCTTTGCTTGTAGCAAAGGGGTGCCCATAGATCCAGATGCCATTCAACCCTGTTGTCTGTCTTCCAAAGGATGACAAACAACCATGTGAAATGTAATGGTAAGACGGAGGTGCTTAGTTTTGGGCATTACTTTGATCTAAATCTGGATGTCCACTGGCTTGTAGGGATTACATTTGATAATAAAGTGTCATTCCACCATCAAATTATCTCAATGGTTGGTGTGTGCTTTGGTATCCTACATATGACAAAAAACGCTTTCACTTCCTTGCATTTTCAACTAAGATTACAGTGGTATTGGCCTTGCATGTGTTAAGACTGAACTATACCTATGGATTATACTCATGCCTGCCAAAGTGTCTTTTGAATAGACTCCAGACTATTCAGAACACAGCAGCTCGGCTGGTTCTTGGTCTCCCTTGATTCTCTTTAAGTCTGCTCTTTTAATGCACACAGCTTTTCATCAGTAAGGACCTGATTATCTTTTTCCCAGGATTGCCTACTACAGCCCGGTAAGAATGTTATGTTCATCCAATAATCATCTGGCTGAAATTCCTCCAGTTCAGCTAAGGCTAGGCATATGGCCTCTCCTTCTCTTTTTTGGGCCAGGTTTGTTGGAACAAGCTCCCTCTAGACTTAAGTCAAACAATGGCTGAAGCTATATTTAAGAAAAAGCTAAAGACCTGGCTCTTCTCACTGTAATTGTAATTTTGTATAGACAGTGTATCTCTGGGCCACTCTTGAGTAGTAGAGTGCTCTAGAAAATCCATCACTATCATACTTATTTAATTTATTGGTATTTTTAAATGCTTTGCACACCTGTATCCTAAGTCAAGCCTGTCTGCTCGCAGCCAAGCTACCAAGAGTTGAGCAAGGATTCATTTACTGAGATATTGACTGGGCCTTATTTGTTATTGTGGTGTTATTACTAGTTGTACGTACCTGCCTGCACCTACTAATAGATCACCTTCTAAGGGGGCTAGTCCAAACACCCAAGATGGTGGACGCATGATTCTGCAGCTTCCATATACTGACCCATAAAACCCTGGAATCCAGCAGCCCAGGCTGTCATCCGAATCTCCCGGCGCTGGCAAGTGATTTCACACCGCTCACGGACTGATCCTATGTTTTGTCGCGAGACATGAAGAGGCTTCACGCTCTAAACCTGGCCTCGGGGAGTGGGCGTGTGTAACAAATAATGTTATTGAATCCAGTAAGTATAAATTAATTTGATTTATTGTAGATTAATCCAAGTTAAGTTAACAATTAAATAATCAATAGATATAATAATAAAAACCCCACCAGGAGCAGTTCTTCTCTCGCTCAGCCTGCCTGCCATCAACTGTCTCCACTCAGAGCAGTCAGGCACCAAACATTCTAAGGTGTCATCAAACATTCTATTAGATGCAGTGGCTAAGCAATGGGGAAATCCAAGCATGGGAAATGCAAAGCATAAGCAAGATGTAACAGCGTGACATTAAAGCGGTTGATGTCGGCCAGCACTGTCTGTTTGAAAATGGACCCTGGGGGAGCATAGAGCACTACTGTGAGGTACCTGTCCTGATTGTGGCTGAGACCATGAAGTACCGGCTGCTGGCACTGCCGCACCCCTGGAGCTGTCTATGCCAGTCTTGTGGCATCCGGTGGCTCATACGGCAGTTCGCCATCTCGGGACGCCTCCTGCAGTTTTCCTTCAGCTACGGCGCTGGGTGAGGTCAATCGGAGCTGCTGATTACAGGTTTAGAGTCTCCCTGATGACCCAGCTGTCAGCCCGGTTGACTTGTGGGCAGAATATACTACCCAGGGATTGGGGCCTGACTCCTTTCTGGCACGGCCCTTCCTTCTGCCTGGCTGGCCTGCGACCTAATGCGGACTACACGCTTGGTGCCCCTGAGAGCTTACTCTTGAAGTAGCTGTATTTTCTGGTCATACTGTACAGTCTTGCTGACAAGGAATGCAGGGACTTACTTGTATTGCTATTCCCCTTGACTTCAGAGGGCCTTGAGTGCACTATACTTGTATGCCCTGGTGTCGCTGTTGGACATGCAGGGGCACGCCTAGGAATACTACATGTCTTGCCTGCCTGCCCCTCCAATTTGTCAGGGGCCTGTGAGGTTGGATGGTGCAGGGCAGAGCCGCATAGAAGGCCAGAAGGAGATACTGCCCTGCTCTGAGGATAGGCCTTGCACCTGCACTCGGTGCCAACAATGAAGCGCATGGGACCTTTACTACACAGCTACATCTTCAGCTGCCCAGGGACATTGTACTGGCACTGGAATCCTCCCTGCGTACCTAAGCTGCTTGTGGACGAGAGTCACCAAGGGTCTCTTTGCTGCCTGTTACTTCTGAGGTAGCGTTAGAGGTAAGGGCAATTGAAACTTTTGAGTCCTCCAGCCCACCTGGGTTGCAACTGTGTGGCATTACATACGAATTGTTTGGGTCACGGTGGCAAGCAATTGTAATGGGTCGCACCAGAGGCACAAAATTCTGACTCTGCATCCCAACTCCAGGAAGCACAAGTAAAATATGCTGAACTCTTAAATTTCCTCCGGCTTTTAGACCATAGAAATTAGACTCAGAAGACACATAGAGAAGCAGAAAGTCTGGCATGCTTCTCACCTGCATAACTATGCCTGAACTGTTGCCCACACGTATCCTTGTAATAATAATAAACCGTCACCGAGTCAAGGCCCGGTTACTATCCAATTAGAAATCAATGCCAGATTTCGGAACTATTATACTGATTTGTATACCGCTCCACCCTCTGTCGGTCTAGCTGCAGTAACCTCCTACTTAAGTCAGTTAATGTTCCCCAGCACATGTACATTGGGTTGCCATTTCGGCCCCCATAGCAAGAGCTAAAACAGCATCCTATATTTCGGCCCTGTATCGGGTGACCTCTTGCACAGTTTTTCAGTCAGAGGGCTGTGGGGATTTCTATAGAGAGAAGGCCCCATTCGATATCAGTCTATGCGGATGATATGGTCCTATGCTTTAATGACCTATAGGATGACCTGAGTGAGGCTGTCCAGTGAGGCTGTCCAGCTAATGTCTGAATTCAGCGACCTGTCAGATCTTCGGATAAATGCAGGTAAATCTTATGTTTTTTCTTTTAATGATACCTATCAAGATCCCCCAGTTCCATTCAGACCTTTGCAGATCCAAGCGGCTGCACATTCGTTTCACTATTTCAGTGCGCAGGTGTACCAAAGTCCGGAAGATATATTAGAATGACAATCTTCTCCAGACAATTGCATTGCTCAGATAACAGGTGGGTTTTTGGACCACCTTGCCCCTTCGGTGGCCGGCCGGCTGACATTGGGCAAACAGGTTATGCTCCCTCACCTGTTATACTACTTTGTCAATTTACCGACCCTGGTTCTGCCTCGGGTGTTCAGTACACTTAACTCCTTGTTAATTGATCAGATCTGTGGCACTGGTCGTCGCAGTTGCCACCAGATGGGGTGGCATGGGTGCCCCACACCTGAAGTCCTACTGTTTAGTGAGACAACTGCAATGGTTAGCATACTGGCTGGCAGGCCACAACCTAGAGGAGATTGGATATGATCCGTGTGGACAATTTCGCAAACTGTTTTTTCCAGGCTCATATCTCCCCACCAGAAGCCCCCTTTTGCTACTTATAGCTCTCTCTTGTTGTAAACTCACCATGAGATACACACATTCATCAGTGCCATATGCCCCTAATACACCGTTGTGTGGCCTCCTATCTCATTTGGGCACCATGACAGCTGGGATGTTGCTACTATGGGATAAAGGGGAGGTGCTGTCGGATGGTATTTTCTTTGCAGAAGGTTCATTAATGCCACACGCCGAGTTTATGCACCCTTACAGATTGCTGGACACACTGTTCTTAACACATTCTACCATTGTCGGATATGTCTGCCAGTATTGATCTCCGGACGGTACTGAGCTGGAGACACATGAGTTGGTGCAAGCACTACATACAATGTATACAATGGGATACTGCAGACACCTGATCAGATTCCAGTATCGTGGACTCCGTGCTCATCTTGGGCTGCCAGTAGATTCACTCAGACACAGGTGGGAAGCGGCCATTACCAGGGTGATCACGGATAAAGAATGGTCCTTACTTTTGCAGTACCCCAAAAAGGTCTTGTGCAATTCGTGTTTTAAATTCCTACAATTTTCTATGTTCCAAAAGGCCTAACTCATGCCCCACAAAATTAAAGTGAAGTTCCCCACTGCCTCCGTGTGTTGTCCCAGATATGGCGCAGCTCAGCTTTCCGACATTTCCATGTACATATGCCTCTTAGTCTGAGTTAAGGGATTTTATTCCTGCTTCAATTGTTGCAGGTGCTCAATAAAAAGAATAGGTAATGGCAATTTCTTGGTAAAGGATAAAAAATTGATTTTTGTTTCAGTTTCTCTGAATATATAATTTTTTTAATATGTTTTACCCAGAGAACAAAAACGCTCTCTCTCTCTCCGTCCTTCCATTACACTATGTAAACGATGTTGCTGTAGGAGTACGGTAACCAACTGCACTTCATAGGCCCGTGTTTTTGATTCGAATGTCATTACTAAGTTTTAGGTCAGATGAGTAAGGAGTTGTTGTGGCCTAGTGGTTAAGGTCTTAGAAGTTTACACTGAAGGTTCTGAGTTTTATTCACAATGTTTCAATGCGTATGTATGTTGCTAACATGCCTTCAAGGAAAGGTGATTTCTATGATAAAGGTCGGAAAATAATTTTCTTTTCACTTTTTAAGTACCTCTTAACTCAGAGAATAAAAACTCTCTCTCTCTCTCTCTCTCTCTCTCTCTACTTCTTTCTTCGTTCTTCCATTCCACTCTGTAAATGTTGTTACTGTAGGAAACTAACTCACAGTACTACATATGCATGGATTTTTGTTTGAATGTCTTAAGTAAGTTTTGATATAACACACTAAAGAGTCACTATGGCCTAGTGGTTAAGATTTTTAGACTCTGAATGTTATGGGTTTGATGTTTCAATGGATGTGTGTGCTCAGGAAATGGCTTTGGTAAATAAAAGCACAGCCTTCCATTTGGGTCAGGAAAGGATGTGGACTTATTTACCTCATGGGACTCTGGCTCTTAAAACCATCTATAGACCTTCCCTTTGCCAGCCAGAAATTCCTACCAGTCTTTTGCAGATTGTTCACCAAAGCATAATGCAGACTGGACCGTTACTCATTTTGGCCAGTACCATAGAGGCATGTTGTAGGAAAGTAGTATCTGCTTCTTATGGTTACCTCCACTTTTTGTTTGATGTTACACTGTTTTGACTAGTCTGACTGGACTCCTGCTAATCAGGACCTCAGTCTATCTGCTTTCTCCTTATAATGTTATCTCATGTACTTTGGTACATCCAGATTGGATACTGGGGTACCCTTATAGGTCCTTAGTGTATAATATCAAACCAATTGGTATGTGGGGTCGCACTCCCTTAGTCTGGGTGTCTTCTATTACTCAAGGTGGGTGGTGCCGAGCTGGAAATCCTTCTGGGCACAAGGAATGAATATTCACAAAATCACATGTGTGTTCTGATTATCAGAACACATCGCCAAGCTCACACTCAATTATCAAATTTAATAATCACGTATACATCTTCTTTTGTCTTCAAATTGCCTTTATTTGTTCATAATTTTTTCTGTAGTTTCTTGACTATTTGACTCATAGTCTTTACGTTATACTCTTCATTAATTCAAATTTGAGCCCAATGCATTTTGGGCCCACTGCCCTTCATCGGGGGACTTAGTAACATCTAGAAGTATATAAAACATATAATCACTCGTACATTAGTGTATCAAACTATTGTCGCCACTACACCCGGTGTTAACGTGTATTCAAACGTGATGCTTCATAGATTTGAGTGAGAAAAACGTGATGCTTTATGGATATGAGTGAAAAAACATAGAAACAATTATGTTTATACTTGTACGTGAGGTAGCATGCGCCGGCTTTGTGATCTAGTGTGTCTAGATACAAAGAGACATAAGTGCATAAAGTGGTAATGCAGCCGAAGCTCATAAACATGAACATAAAGAAATTGACCTGTTTGATGAATTTTACGTGTGCTCGTTCTATATTGGAATGAACACGAATATTAATGTTAATGTGGCCGAGTAAAGCATGAAATTTTCAAAGATCCTATTTCATGAGGGATAGAAGTGTATAACGACTTGACGTCTATTGTAGCCATAATCATATCCTTCGTGAATGAGTTCTTGTGGTCTTCCAGGATGTTCAAGAAATGGTTGTGTCTTTTATGTATGTCGACATATTTTGTACGATTCCTTGTAGGTGACGATCAATATATTTTCCCACTGGTTCATGTATTGAACCAACTGTAGACACAATAGGACGAAAAGGTGGTAACAATGGGTGTTTATGTATTTTCGGTGTCATATAGATATAAGGGATCGCTGGATTGTTTTTAATCAAATATTATTTTTCTTTCTGGCCTATGACTCCTTTGTGAATACTCACATTTATGAGATTTGTGAGTATTTTAAGAAATTCATTGGTGGGGTCCGTAGTCATTTCCATGTATGTATTTTTATCTTGCACATGTGTGTCAACATTGGATTCATAGTAATCAGTATCCATGATTATTAGGGCTCCACCCTTATCCGCTTGGCGTATTGTGATTTGGTTGTTGTTTGCCAAATCCTTTAAAGCTTGTCTTTCCTTTTGTGATAGGTTTGCTGTTTTGGATCTAGGTTGTTTAAATAGTTGGTCTATATCTTTAATGATCACCTTTTCAAATGCATCCAATATTTTATGGCTTACTGGAGGAATGAATTTGCTTTTATTCCTTAGTCCCATCAGGGTGTTTTCTTTAGGTGATGTTGTCTGTGATGTGGTATCAATGACGTTAGAAAAGAAATGTCTTAATCTTAAAGATCTTAAGAATTTGTAAATGCTCACTTTTGTTTCTAGTTGATTAGAGTGATAGGTCGGGACATTATGAAGTCCCTTTTTGAAGTGTCTTTAGTTGAAATTCTGTGACCTTGTGTTTTGAAATGTTTATCACTATGGTTTCTGGCCCCTTGTGTTCTGCGCTACGGTTTCGACATTTGAGTATTTTCTTGCTCCTGGTACTACTTGTGGTCCAGGACTTCTCTCTAAAAAAGGTGCCGTAGAGGAAATAGTTGGTATCTCAGTTACTGTGCCAGGCATGTTTCTCTCAGTTGAGGTTTGTACTGGTTGTCCTGTCCTAGCTCTCCTGTTGTCAAATTGTGTTCTCCTTTGTTGTGAATCGTCAGAAGATGTCTCATCTGATCATTTATCAGTATTCGATTTCTGTTGTCTTCTTCTCGCATATATATCTGCCCAACTATACACTTCTCCCAAACGATAGTCGGTTGTATCTCTTTTGAATTTTCTTAGTTTCTGATCATTGATCTCTTTGGTATATTCTTTCAATTTTTTATTTGTGTCTGTTAATATTTGATTCCATTCCTCTGTGGTCACAGATTTATTTATTTCATCTTTTAGTTGATTAACTTCCTTGCTTAATTCCTCTATAAGTTTTGCTAATTCTTCAACTGTCAAAAGTATCAAGTTTAGTGAACATTTATTTAATATTGCAAACTATTTCTCAGAAAATCTGGCGTTGTTTTTACATAATGTAGATTTAAGAGCTATCCTTAGGGCTCGTGGAATCCGTTGATTTTTATGATATTTTATAAGTGTGCTTGCATGTAATTTTTGATTCACGATTCGCTTAGCCATGTACAAAAATTGTTTGATATTAGCTTCTTTTGATCCTGTACCAGGACATATGGTTTCAGTCTCCTCGAACAGGGAGTAAATCCGATTAGTGTCAGCTTCAGTAAAAACTAATGTTTCTGCTCTTTGTTCTGTTGTGTGTGCAATGTCCTCAAATTGCATCTTTATCCTGTTGGTGCGTACTCCACAGGGTGCTCAGTTGAGATATCATATCAAACCAATTGGTATGTGGGGTCGCACTCCCTTAGTCTGGGTGTCTTCTATTATTCAAGGTGGATGGTGCCGAGCAGGAAATCCTTCTGGGCACAAGATTGAATATTCACAAAATCACATGTGTGTTCTGATCATCAGAACACATCGCCAAGCTCGCACTCAATTATCAAATTTCATAATCACGTATACATATTCTTTTGTCTTCAAATTGCCTTTATTGTTCATAATTTTTTCTGTAGTTTCATGACTATTTGACTCATAGTCTTTACGTTATACTCTTCATTAATTCAAATTTGAGCCCAATGCATTTCGGGCACACTGTCCTTCATCGGGGGACTTAGTAACATCTAGAAGTATATAAAACATATAACTACTCATACATTAGTGTATCAAACTGTTGTCGCCACTACACCCGGTGTTAACGTGTATTCAAACGTGATGCTTCATAGATTTGAGTGAGAAAAACGTGATGCTTCATGAATATGAGTGAAAAAACATGGAAACGATTATGTTTATACTTGTACGTGAGGTAGCATGCGCCGGCTTTGTGATCTAGTGTGTCTAGTTACAAAGAAACATAAGTGCATAAAGTGGTAATGCGGCCGAAGCTCATAAACATGAAACATAAAGAAACTGACCTGTTTGATGAATTCTACGTGTGCTCGTTCTATATTGGAATGAACACGAATATTAATGTTAATGCGGCCGAGATACGCATGACATTTTCAATGATTTAGACGGTTTAAACAAATGGCGTCTAAGATAAATGTTCATAACGGTTTCTTACCAATTCGGCTTCGTCTCGCTCTTCGTACGTGTCTTCCGGTATTAGTGATTTCTCGCGTTACGTTCCTAAGTTGTGTTCAACCCGGTCACGTTTAATAGAAATGATGAACAGACTACATTGGAGTCTGTTTCAAAGCCACTAAAAGGTATGAAAAAACGCTAAGGATAAAAATAACATTAAGGAAAAAAATAAAAATAAAAATAAATGGTGAATGTAACGCGATGTACGAAGCGTAATATGTCGGCGCAAATTGAATTTAATAAAAGTATACAATCTAAGTGTAAATTCACTAATACCGGAAGACACGTACGAAGAGCGAGACGAAGCCGAATTGGTAAGAAACCGATATAGAACGAGCACACGAGAATTCATCAAACAGGTCAGTTTTATGTTTCATGTTTATGAGCTTCGGCCGCATTACCAGTTCATGCACTTATGTCTCTTTGTATCTAGACACACTAGATCACAAAGCCGGCGCATGCTACCTCACGTACAAGTATAAACATAATAGTTTCCATGTTTTTTCACTCATATCCATGAAGCATCACGTTTTTCTCACTCAAATCTATGAAGCATCACGTTTGAATACACGTTAACACCGGGTGTAGTGGCGACAACAGTTTGATACACTAATGTACGAGTGATTATATGTTTTATATACTTCTAGATGTTACTAAGTCCCCCGATGAAGGGCAGTGTGCCCGAAATGCATTGGTTTCAAATTTGAATTAATGAAGAGTATAACATAAAGACTATGAGTCAAATAGTCAAGAAACTAAAGAAAAAATTATGAACAAATATAGGCAATTTGAAGACAAAAGAAGATGTATACGTGAATATGAAATTTGATAATTGAGTGCGAGCTTGGCGATGTGTTCTGATGATCAGAACACACATGTGCCTTAGTATATGATACCCATGTACCCAGGGAATAGGTACCCCAGAGGCCTCCCATAGGCTGAAGCGTGTATTATGCCACCCATGAGAGGCCATGCCAAAAGGAACTACAGGTCTGCCATTGCAGCCTGTGTAAGCTGGTGCTTGCACCACTTACTTTAGATATAGGTTCACTATATATATTGGTCACTACACTTAAAACTTATAAGTCACCCCTACAGCAGGCCTTAATAATCCTGAAGGCAGGGAGCTGGGTTTTACATGAGAGGGTGCCCCTGCATGAGCAGAGCCCCTCTGCAACCTTTGAAGATCATTCTGCCGGGTTGTCTGTGACTCAGCCAGACATATAGATAGAGGTGCATCATAACCTTGTGGTAAATGCTATCTCGAAAACGGCTGAAACAAAACATTTTGGTGTGGGAGGTATGATTCCACCCTTCTGAAGCGAGCTTTGTGGGGTCACTGGTCTTTCCGGTGCCAGCCTTCTTGACCCGGTCTGCACAAAATGGATGCTGCCGACCAGAGACACATTTCTGCCCTCCTGCTGCTGTGCCAATCTCGAGCAGAGGAAGGCAGGGGCAGCACAATAGGCATCCTGTCACAACGAGGTGTGATCACCTCCCCGACAAAATGTAGTGTATTGGGGCTGGGTGGGTGCACTTCCAAAGTGCCTGAAAGTCTTCACCTGGGGTACATTTGGTACAGTTTGTGTCCCTGTGCATAGTCCATCTCAGATTAGTTCAGGTAGCCGTTGGTTCCTGCTCTGGTGTGAAACTGGACAAAGGACAAGACAGTAACCTCCCCTCTCTCCTGACCCACCCATAGGAGGGTCCCCTGAATCTGTCCAACCCTCTCCCGTGGGTACAAAAGGGCTTACCTGGCTGTAAGACTTTAGATTGTATGTGGACAAGATTCTGCAACAGGAAACCACTGACCTTCGACCGTCTGGACAGTCTGGACTTCAATGGACTTCGACTGCGCCCAACTTCATCTCCCTCTCCATCCAAAGTTTTGTCTGTGCCCTTGCACCCTACAGGCTCCATGCAGGACCTGTGGTAAACTAAGGACAACTGAAGAATCTCCCTTGGGGTGAAGGATTCATTTCCCTGCATTCGCAGGCACTGTAACGCAACTGACCCGTCTGCTGATCCTGAGCTCCTGTGGCCTACAAAGGCTCCAGCAACACAGAAGGTGGGTTCCAAACTTCTTTGAGGTTGAGCTGCCCTCTCATTGAATATGAAGCCAGTATCCCTCGTGGGGATTGCATAACCTGAACACTTGTGCACAGTGTACTTTTGCAAGTGCATTTGTGTTTTGGCAATTCCCAAGCTTGTGCATTGGACTCTGTCTAGTCCTGACCCTGAGCAGTGTTTTCACCAAAGAACTCTGGACTCCTCACACCAAATGCTCCGTGGGCTGGTTCCTTGTGAGGTCCCCTTGCGACTCCTGGTCATTCGGCCTGTGGGTCCTCCTGAGCGTCATCTTGAATTCTGTTGGGCCTTTCTGGTTGCACCAGACGTGCCCTGACTCCCCATTGCTTGGTGAGTCCCCTGGACCATGCTGGTCCACACCGTAACCTGCTTGACTTTCCTGGATTGGTTGCTGTTGCCAAGGCTTTTTGGTGCTCCTGCCGGACACTGACCCCATAGCACTCGACATCCTTTCTGGGACAGCTCCCACCTGGCTACTGGTTGTCGTCGACATCTCCTGGTCCTCGTGGCTGCAGAGTCAAACATCCCTTCTTCTCACCTGAAGCACCCGATATCAGTGGGCATTCGTTCACTGAGGCCATGGTCACCCTGAAGTGACCCAGACTCTGTCCCTTCTGCTTTTAGATTCTTTCCATCACAAATCCACCCTTGGATTCCAATGGACACTTTCTTCCTTCCCCGCAGCAGCTCTTCTTTGCAACCCTCCATTGAAAAAAACAGCAGTTTCCGACACCACTCAAGACCTATGCACCTGGCTCTCCTGGGATAGGTAATTAGGGTACTTCGGTATCCACGGGTGGGGTGGCTCTCCAACCTCCTCAGTTCCAAAGGGTTTCCTGGAAGTCCATTGAGAAGGGTCCTTAAATTTTAAAACTGTAAACGTGACTTCCCCATAATATTGTAAGGAGCCCGCGGTAGTGTTAGCACACTGCACCCGTCCTCCATGGGGTCCCTTTTTACTCACCGTGGGTGGTTCCTTGGGTCCCAGCGATCCTACGTGTTCTAGACACTGTCTCGACTCCAGTCGTGGTTCTTATACCACCATTTTAGTACATGGTCTGGTCTCCCACTGAAGCCGACTGTGTATTGTGCTACTTACAACTGTTTCTTTGATAAAGTATTGTGTGTTTTGTGTTGTATCCTCGTGTTGAGGATACTAGAGAGTGTTCTATAAATAAATACATATTTTTATAACTACAGTGTGGTTCTCCTTTCATTTAGTTAATACTAACGGTGATAGTCTGGTAAAACAAGCTGCTTTACATTCCTTCAAGATTAAGCCTGAAGGCTGCTTTCCACAGCTACCACTAGGATAGCTTTCTAAAGGTTATCGTTGACCTCATACAGGGTCGTTTGGACTGGTGCAAGGTGCCCACTTTAATTAGTGGACAGCATACACCAGGCCAACTTCTCACACATGGAACATTTTTTCCAGAAATAAAATCCAAAATGTTGGGGTTTACTTCTCAAAAATCGGACAAATAAACTTCCCTTACAAACTCGGCGTCTTCTCCAAGTCCTTAGTGAACATTTCTAGAATGTTAGGGTTTGCGACGAGTAGAAAACAGGAAAAAAACTTAGAAGGCCCCACCCTAAACACTGCAGGCTCTAGAACAGGCTTCTCGAATGAGTAGCTTGTGACCTACTGGCAGCTCTCCAGTTACCTTTAAGTAGCCCTCTTGTGTCTAGCCCAGCCTAATAAATTAGAAGCTTTTTCTTGGTTGAATTAAGTTATCAAAATTGAAAAGTGTGCACTCGACAAACGTGTGTATTTTCTGAACTCATAATGGTGTTCAGATAAAAATGGTTACATTTGCAAAATGTATTTAAAGCTTATTAATAGTATTACCTTGGTACCTGGGTCATTCAAGCTATGGATATTATGTAGGCATTTCAAACTGGCAAAGCCTTTTTTTTACATTACTGCTGACCACCCTGCCTAATGCACTGAGGTGATCATAGCTAGTAATCTTAAATGTGGTGGCTACTAACATAATCTTGGCTGGTGGGGTCATCATTACAACCCTGATAATATTAGTAGCTCTGAATGATTTTCATTGATCATAAGTAGCTCTCATTACAGAAAAGGTTGGAGACCCCCACTCTAGAATGAACAGTCCTGCGGCCCATGACCCACTACAATGTCATTCTGCCAGCAGAACAGTTAGAACCAAAGTGATTCCTTTATCTCTAAAT
Source organism: Lissotriton helveticus (assembly GCF_964261635.1). Taxonomy (NCBI): domain Eukaryota; kingdom Metazoa; phylum Chordata; class Amphibia; order Caudata; family Salamandridae; genus Lissotriton; species Lissotriton helveticus. The sequence continues at coordinate 1,041,748,578 of NC_136059.1, forward strand.
GAAGCAAAACTGCACACATTTTCTACTATACGTCCCAAATAGTGACTGTTTACTAGGCTTTTCCTGTGACTATAGCTTTGCTCGATTACACCCTGTCTCACGACATGGGTCAAAGTGGTATCCATCAATATGAGGGATAAGTAAGCATTACTTTACAGATTGATTAACACTATCATTGCTGTTTTGAAATGGTTAACGCATAGCACTAGGCTATTTTACCTTCGGACATGTAGAGGAATACTTACAAGGGGATTGTGCCACCAGAGCGTCACTTCTTATGATGCTCCAGTGGCACAATGCCCTGTTCCTTATTTACAAAGCGGCTTTAAACCACTTTGTGTGGCTTAACACTGCTTTGTTAATATTGTATCCTTTCACACAGGTATCTTTGTGAACGGGGTGTGCAAAGGGTGTTTTGTGGGCGTTCCACTACTACACCCATTGCTTTTTGATGCTGCCCCAAATTTACAACGATGTGTAAATCTGAGGCAGATGCCAAAAACTAACACCCCTAAAAAGCAGGAATTAGAGTGGCGCAAGAAGAAGAAATTATTTTATTTCTCCTTGATTTTGCTTTTTCTATGTGTGCTACAGACTGCAGCACACATCGAAGGAGAAAATCGACAAAAAATGATTGTTTATGTGCAGGAAGGTGCCCTTCCTGCACATAAACAATCATCCCTGCAATGCAGGCACCTGTGCACCAGGGTGCCTGAGTTGCAGGTAATAAACCCTGCAATGCAGGCACCCTTGCACCAAACCATGATCCAAGGGTGCCTGTGTTGGCGCTAGGCAGCTTGTTTTAGTGCCAGTGCAAGGGAAAACACAGGGGTGCCCCATATTCTTGCGAATACAACGCATCTCTGCATTTTTTAAATGACACAGCTCTGCTAAATTGCTTGCAGCACCATACTGCGCGCCATTACTTTGTAAATATGCCCCTTAGTATTTTCCAATTCATTATACGATTTTTCATGTGGTCGTTCACATAAAAACATGCAACATACTGAGCTTAATTGCATATTTTATCTCTAGGCCAACCCAGTCTCATATGCCAGAAGTATGTACAAAGGGGCTTATTAAAGGAAAACATGGCAACGAATTTGCACATTTTGCCTGCAAACGATGCAAGAAAAAATAAACTGTAGGCTAAAATGTTGCAGGATTCCTCAGTGATCTTGGTCTCATACCATCTGCTTTTTATTCATTGTTGCTCTCCTCATCTGTTTATTGAAACACCAGCACCAGCTGCCCCACAAATCCCAGTTGTCTAGCTCAATCAGTTACCCAACCGATTGAGAGCTTGGCTACAAATTGGCAAACACAAGCAGAATTGTTTTTAATAAGTCCCAGAGTGTTCCTCATTTGTTTTTGTGCTTTTGGTGTTTGTTGGCAGTGTTTGTTGGCAGTAACAATAGTTGTATTATCAAATCTTCCATTGTCAAAAGGAAAGGCACGCCAGCTGAAAACGAAGTTTGAAATCGTTATGCGGAAATTCTACTTATCTTGTCTAATGTTCTTTTTTAATTAGACGAATGCGTATATGACTTAATTAATCAAGCCCATCCTCGGGAATTAAGGATTCACTAATGGTTTCTGCACTCATACACATTATTAAGGGATTTATGCTAAGTACCTGACATGAAGCCACCTAATTTGTCTTGCTTTGCTTAATGTATTGAAAAATGATTTGCTGGTAAGATTTAAAAATATTCACACAGTATAATGCTCCATAACTTAAAACGTATAGAAAGTGATCCAAACCTGTAGTCCAACTTTATATTATATGGAAAGCAAATTCCATGTAGTTAAATAGGGGCAGTGTGGCTGATCTGTGGGCAGTTATGCAACCAATTTTAAACTAGAAAATAATTCGGGTCGCTAGGTGGCGCACTGGTGTATGGCTGCCTTCTTGTGAGGCTCCCGCCGCCCGGTGACAAAAATCCAACAAATATCCTGCTAAAAGCATTCCCGTGAGCTGTACTCCAGCTCATCGAGGCAGCATAGTGTCCGACACCCGTCATCCAAGTTTGGACGGATTTGGAGACTGCTGACAGCGGAGCGGAGTGGAAACATCCCCAGCGCGAGGTGCCACTGGAGGAGACATCGCGGAGGCCCGGCAGTGAGTACTATGTGAGGCCGGCTTGGCTGTGGGCCTTAGGCCAGAGAAAGGCGCGAGACGCCGGGGAGCTGTATCGGCGTGGGCTGCGTGCCGGATTCCCCCTGTTGCGCCAGAGGAAGCATCGGCGCCTCATCAGCCCCTGCCATTGACCCTCTACACAAGCGGCAGACACTGTATTGGGGGCTGTGGGGGCATAATAAAAACCGGAGGTGAAAGAGCATAAAACGGCAAGGCGCTCGGTTGCAGAGTAGGCCACAAAGGCCCTTACACCTCCGAAAATCTCGAGGAGGCCCTCAGAAGTATGTGGAATTGACAGGATTGCCTGAATAGCCGAGGGATTGGAGGATTGTAAGCTCTATAGGCAGCGGCGGTGGGTCACCACCGGCAGGGCTGCACGAACGCCGCGTGTCGGGGCCCACGGTCTACCGCATCCCTGAACCTCCCTTGAGTTGGCACACTTCACAAAATAGGCCTCCATTGCAGCAGTGTACAACTGGGGGATTACATGGACGCCACTATATGGGTTTAAGAGATTGATCACTGTGGCCCCCCGACTGTGTGAATTTTCCCGTTGTGCAACATAACGTACTACGGAGTGGGAAACTAAGGGTGCAGAGACTAATATCCCCTGGTGAATAACTGGAGATATGGCAGCGAACTGAACACTTGACAACAGGTGCGGTGAGGCGAACTAACGCACAGTGCAGGTTGGATCGCAGAGAGGCGCTTGCCAGAGGGGGATATTGGAGTGCGCAGTGCGGATTGTGGTGGGATCCCCTAGACCACCTGGGCTGCTGTAACTGATGACTTTTGATTTGATCAGGGGAGGAAGAGAGAAGAAACAGTGCGCTACTGCCTGGTCTTGCAGTACATCGAGGGGCTCACCAGTGGTGCCTTGGGGCCTTGCCAAGTGGATTGATAACAACCTGTACCGAAGCGTGGCGAATATGGGGAGAACAGACGCGAAACAGCCGAAGCTTACGTTTGATACAGCCAGGAAGTCAAATCGCACTGGACCGGACCAGCAGCAACGAGCAGGCACTAGTGGGGAACCTGGAGGCTCATCAGATGCATCCTCAGAACTCAAAGAAGTCCTTCGAGAAATGCGCCAAGGATTCGCAACTATAGCGGGCAAAGTAGATAGGATGTCCTCACGCATGGATGCGGTCTTTCACAAAATGGATATACACGAGGGGCGCCTGACGGAAGCGGAGCAGCGAATCTCAGACGCAGAAGACACAGCGACAGGACATACGTCTCAGCTCTCAAGGATGGATAACCTACTGTGGCTAATTGCAGCCAAGAATGAGGATTTGGAGGCGAGAAGTAGACGTAATAACATACGCATAGTAGGTATTCCCGAGACAACCAATGTGGGCAGAATGGAGGAATATGTGGAAAAGATGCTAATACATGCGGCTGGGTCGGAGACTTTTTCACCCCACTTTATAGTGGAAAGGGCACACAGATCCTTGGGTCCTAGGCTCAAACCGGGGATGACACCGAGACCTATCATCGCCCGATTGCTCAACTATCGGGATAGGGATGCGGCTTTGCGAGCGGCCCGTAACTCTAAATCACTCTCCTTCGATGGCAACAGTTTCACCATCTACCCTGACTTCACTCCTATAGTGCAAGAGGAGCGTCGGAAGTTTCTGGATGTGAAGGCCAAACTCCGTGATTTGAACGTGGATTACGCACTGCTGTATCCGGCTCGCTTGAGGATCACATACCAAGGTCGACAAAAATGTTTTACTAAACCGCAACAGGTGGAAGAGTTCATCAAACATTACAAGCGTACAGCACAACACGAGGGGGGTGAGGAGGATGCCCCCGGCCAACCACAGGAAAGAATGGACGAAGATGAACAATGACTGTTATGGGACTGAGACTCTGTCGATTTGCTGGTAGCTTGTACGTGAGTACTGTACCATGTCATGGCCTGGGGATGTTTCTGGTTTATTTTGCTTTCTGTTTACAGCGTTGATGGAGCGGGGAATGCTTAGGGGATGCTAACACTGCTTGTCGCTGGGCACCCCCTCTTAACTCTGTCCGGGCTACTCTCTTATGGGTGGTTCCGGCAGGAGTGAGGGGTTTTCGTGTTGCCACCTGGAATGCTACCCAGCGGGAAATACTCCAATTGTTTACTACTGTTAGGGGCGTTTTTTCGTCCTGGTTCTTTGGGAGGTTTGGGGTGGGATGGGGAGGGTGGAGAAACTGGCAGGTTGGGGTTGCTTCAGTGGGAGGGTGGGAGGGAGTGGGTGAATGAGTGGGGGTTGACTGAGTTGGATGAGTGCGATATACACAAGCAGGCTGTGGATACATTTGAGCTATATGGGACGAGATTGGGCTGGACACCTACTCATGGTGCGGTCTTAGGGAACAATTGTGAAAGGTACAATGGTGATATTAGATTATTGGGCAGGGACTGTGTAGTTTTTGACATGATGCAAACTTTGCTGTGGCATAGTATGATCTTCAGGATTGTTCAAGATATTGTCAAGGGGCGCAGGGGATATTAACAAATGTACTTTCCTGTTGTGGAATGTGAGAGGCCTGAAAGACACCCGTAAATGCAGACAGTTGGTGGCATACTGGGATAGACATAAGGTGCAGGTGATTCTGCTACAGGAAACCCATATTCCCCCGCACACCACGTCCAACTTCTGTAGTAGATGGGCGGGTGTTAGAGCTTTTTCAAATTATTCTTCATATGCCAGGGGTACTGCTATCCTTATTCATCGAGCCACTCCGTTTACACTACACGGTCAGCGAATAGATAAGGAGGGAAGATATGTGGTGCTGTGGGGGAGGTTGGGTAAAGATACTATTACCATTGCCAATTGCTATGCACCAAATGTTGATGCCCCGGATTTTTTTTCTATGCTGTGGGGAATTGTGATGGATGTTGGATCACGCCACATAATTTGGGGTGGAGATTTCAATGTTGACTTAGTCCCAGGGATGGACAGAGCGGATGGTCATACAACGTAGCATCCCAGAGCGCGAGACGTCATCAGAGGGATTGTTGATGAGGAAGGGCTTGTTGATGGATGGAGACATGTTCATCCTGTCCTACGAGATGGTACACACTACACCTCATACACGGGAACGTGGGCTAGAATTGACTATTTGTTTGTGTCACGGACACTTGCACCGCACATACTGGATGCACGACACCTCCCAAGGACTCAATCTGATCATTGTCCAGTTTTGCTAACTTTGGATATGCCCGGGTATGATAGGCCGCGACCGCCCTGGCGATTACAACCTAATACACTAGTAGATACGGTTTTCCGGGAGGAACTCAGGAAGGATATAGAAGAATTCTTTCCCCGTAATAAAGATACAGTGGATAGTGTAGAAACTGTCTGGGAGGCTTTTAAGGTTACAGTAAGGGGGTGGTGCATCGCTAAGGGCTTTGGAGTTCTGAGGGACATACAACGCACACTCCACAGGTTAGAAGAGGAACTACGGGTACTGGAAAAAAGTATGGGACAAGGTAATGCAGGGACTACACAGCAGGAATTCAGATCTAAGTTATCGGAATATGAGGCAGAAGCGCAAAGAGAGGTCCACTTTAGAGGTAAATATTGGAAAGCTAGAGCGTTCAATGAGGGCGCGAGGCCGGGTAGGGCACTATCAATGGCAGTTCGCATGGCGCGTGGCACCAATACTATCTTAGAATTAAACACTGCTACAGGTGACGTTTGCAAAGACTCTGACGGCATATTGGCCACTCTCAAGATGCATTACGAACAGCTCTACACATCGCGGGCCACTGGGAGTTTTGACTTGGAGGGCTTTCTGGGGGATCTTGCACTTTGCTGGATTAACGACGGTCACAGACAGTTTTTTGGGGCACAGTTCGAGTTAGATGAGATCCGCGACGCCATAATGTCCTTGAGTAACGGGAAAGCACCTGGTTTGGATGGGCTTCCCGCGGAATTCTATAAATGTTATATAGATATCATGGCACCGGTGCTGAAAGAGGTGTTTGAGGATGCCTTGGAGGTGGGTGTATTGCCGGGGTCAATGAGGGAGGTCGTTATCACGTCTCTGCTCAAGCCGGGTAAGGATGCTACGCAGTGTGATTCATACCGTCCTCTATCATTATTGAATTGTGACTCCAAGATCCTTGCCAAGGTTCTGGCCACACGTCTCTCATTGCTTATGACCACACTTATATTACCTGACCAGTCGGGGTTCGTCCCCACAAGATCCACTTCGCATAACCTCCGTACGGTATTCTCGTTAATACAGACTGTGAGCCCTGATGTACCTCTAGCTGCTGTATTCCTCGATGCGTCAAAAGCTTTTTACTCGGTGGAGTGGGGATATCTCTTTACAGTACTTCGTAAGATGGGTTTCCCCCCTATTTTTGTGAGTTGGGTATGCCTACTCTACACGGCCCCGAAAGCGAGAGTACTAGCGAATGGGCGCTTGACAGACACCTTTGCAATAACGAGGGGTACACGCCAGGGGTGCCCACTCTCCCCATTGCTATTCGCCATAGCGATAGAGCCATTGGCCTGTCGTATTCGACAGTTTCACAAGGAAAGCGCATTTAATTGCTTTCAGCTGCAACTTTCGGTCTCGTTGTACACTGACGATGTCACGCTCTATGTCAAGGAACCTCAGACTACTCTGAACGCGTTACTGCGGGAGTTTGTCTCATTTGGTGGCCTGTCTGGAGTCTCTATTAACTGGGGAAAGTCGCAATTGTTCCCTCTAACACCTGCTGTACCGGAGTTCCCACTGGACTATCCCTTAGAGTGGTGTTCATCGGATTTACGTTACCTAGGGATACAAGTTTCGAGAGATAAGGGAGAAACATTGCGATTGAACTATGGCACGGCTATTACCAAACTAGTCGACTCGGTGACTCGATGGATCAGATTGCCTCTGTCCATGGCAGCTAGAGTCTCCCTTATAAAAATGGTTGTCTTGCCCCGTTTCCTTTATATATTCCTCACCATCCCATACCATCCAGGTGCTTTCTTCTTTAAAACGTTGCGGTCTGAACTTATACGACTGGTGTGGGGAGGGAGACAGGCGCGCCTTCGATGGGCGGTTATGACACAGCCGTATAATGTAGGGGGCTTTGACATACCTGACTTTGAGGTTTATTACCTAAGTGCACAGGCCCATTATCTGTATTACTGGGTGAAACCTGTCACTTTCATGCCACAGATAGCGGCGGAGGACTGGATTGCTCACCCGTTGCCACTGGATGGGGTTGTTCATGCCCCTATATCAGTATTGGATATGCAGGCTAATACAGTGACGTGTACCATGGATGCATGGCGAAGGTTAGGGAAGCGATTGCAAGTCTCGTTATTGTACACGCCCCGACTGCCGCTGTCATATCACCCACAAATGACGCTACTCCAGGAGCTGGGTTTCCGAAACATGTGTCGACGATTACATATCCACACATGGGGTGATCTGTTCCATGAGGGTATATTTCGTACTCAGGAACTGTTCTTTGGGGAGCACACACCTAACCCCTTGGAGTTGTTCTATTTTTTACGGCTGAGAGAAGGCTTAAAGGCCCTACTGCCTGACTATCCACAGGAGCCCCCGAGTGTTGCACCACTCACAGTTGTGCTGAATAGCACGGATGGAGCACACCTGGTCTCCAACATCTATAAATGCCTCCGGAAGGAGCTGCCAGCTGTGGTGGGAACTGACAAGGAACATTGGTCGCAAGACCTCGGTAGAGAGATTACTGAGGATCAGTGGGAGTATTGTTGTGACCTGTCGGGCACGGTGATATCAAGCTGTCGCTTTAAAATTATCCATTACAAATTCCTACATAGACTGTACTATACACCGGTTAGGAAGGTTCGGTTCAAACTGGCTGAATCAGATAGATGCAAAAGGTGTGGCCAGGGAGGGGCAGACTTCCTCCACTTGGCGTGGGTATGCCCATTAGTGAAGGATTATTGGACACAAATATGCGAGGCTGTCTCCCTTATGATAGAGACTACGCTAGACATGGATCCGCTGTTGTTCCTGCTGGGATACACAACGCAGATAGCGAGGTCTGTTCGGAAGTACACGTACGTGGCACTCTTACTAGCAAAAAGGCGGTTAGCCTGTAGATGGGGAAGGGGCCGGGCCCCCAAATTCAAGGAATGGTTACAGGATATGCTATACTGTCAGGAGCAATATGGAATATTTTCGGAACTACAACCTGTGACATCTAGACCAACTGACATATGGGGTCCGCTTCAGTCGTACCTTATACAAAATGCGACACCGGAGACAGGTGATGATAGAAGTGCCGAGGTGGGAGATATGCCTCCCGTGGCAGGCTCACAATAAGCAAACGACCCCCGCGTCTGGAGAGGGTAATGAGAATGAGGTCAGGGTCGCTCCGAATGACACTGAGTTACTAGATGGAAGAGTTACTACCCGGACTGTATTTTGCATAACCCTGTCTATATGGCTGAGACGAAGGGAGGTCATGGAGGGGCATGATAAACTGAGATGAACTTCCCAGTTGTGTGGTTTTTTTTTGGTTTTTTTTCCGGCTAGCAGCTACACATAACACTCATGTTGCCATAGATGTATGGGGTTGGAACGATCTGGGTATCAGATTAGTCGCGTGTTGCACTTACATGTTACTGGATGGTCCATGCCTCTATTCGAACAGTTCCACAATGTTACGTCCATAGCTTCCGCTCAATCGGATACTGGCCTGAGATAGGGTTTGCCACGGATGAGCTGATTATATATTCCTGTACGGTAATGTGTGTCACTCACAGCTATGATCTGTATTATCCAGATGACTTTGTTTCCTTGTTGGTAAATGTGTATCGCTGCCGGCCTGATATGGTTGTAGGCACACTGCTGTGTATGTGAGCACGAATGCAAATAAAGGTTTTTGAAAACTTAAAAAAAAAAAAAAAACTAGAAAATAATTCAAAGAAGACTGCCACCCACCCGCACCTCCTTGCTAACCACATAAATCAAGTATATGTGCCTAGAGGACACGAGTGCCTATGTGTAGCAGGTGTACACATTTGATAATAATGTAGTTGGATGTCATGTGCGATGGATGTGTGGATATTAAGATACTTTTTCATTCTGTGATGGAGTGTGGTTAAATTGTTGTTTTTTCAGTAGTAATAAAAACGCTAGAACAACAAACCACGGGGCATATTATCAAGAAAGGCGATACAATTATCGCCGCTTTAGCGGCAGGAAACTTGGACCCTAGCATATGTTGTGTGAAATGCAAATGTAGGGCCGGAGCCTTAAAGTAGTGTGTTATCATTTAAGGTCCAGACTTGACTATCTTTATGAAAAAAAGGAAAGCCTCATCTGCTATTTTATGCAGTGCTTACAATTCCAATGCCAGGCGACCCAGTTGAGTACTTTGTGCTGAATAAGTGCTAATATTCAGACAGGTCATAAATACTCCTAGTCAGATAAGGCCATACTTTGTGGCCTTATTAGCTATGTGAGCATGGACACTAATGGCATTACTTTTCAATTGTTTAAAATATTTTATTAAGATTCTAGTAATGAGAGACATTACAATAAGCATGCAAACAAGGAGTTCCAAAAATAATGAAAGATTTGAAATTCTATAGATATGTGTAATATTAGTGATCATTGCAACAGTTAGAAAATTATTTATAAAATAATAAAGAAGATAAAGCAAAAGAGAGTAAGTTACTTACATAGCTACATAGCAGGAAACAACATTTCTTTTCTAAAATGCCTTCGGAGGTTCCCAGCCATACACAAAAGGTTCAGTAAGCCAGTAGTGAAATTCACAAAGATCCGATGCACAGTCCCTTGCCATGGTTTTCTTTGGTTCATTCTATTCTAAATAATATGGGTTGATCTTACATCTAATTAATTGTACATCAGTATCAGCAGACATGATAGCAAACATGGTATCCTGCCGGTGGTAGAGATGCCAGTGGCTGCAGAAGGAGGAACATAAACTGCTCTTACACCGATATTTGTTGGTGCAAAATGATTGGAGGATTGGACCGTATCTGAAGTGGAAGGAAATCAAGATATCATATACAGATTCTTATTCATTACATTTCAACAAGTTATCCTGCTACACACCTGACTTACAAAAGGTTGGGATGTGAAATACTGACCATCTGGGTTACGGGAAAAAATGTTGCCACTGATTTTGCAGAAGTCTATCAGAATGAATTTTCATCTCGGATAAAAGTTGTCTTTCGAACACACTTTTCTTAAAACTGAGGAACTGGTTCATACTTTTGAGTAAGTTTAGATTTTTAAGTAAATTGACAATTTTTCGTGATTCACAAACTCCACTTGTATATTGACTTTCCCTTTTGAAGTTAATCCAGCAGTATGATGGCCAATCACTGGCACTACAACACCCTCCCTTAGAAAATGATGTCGGTAGGGGCTTGTTCCAAAATTGTAAGTTACTACAAAAGTGTAAGTTACTATAAATAGAACTTTGTGTAAGGATTTTCCTCTTACCTTTAATCTGCCACACTTGGATTCGGCTTCTGTTTGTGGTTGGCAGATTTGAGCATGGTAGCATTTGCATTATCATTTTCTCTGCCTTTGCAAGCTTCAGCATGCCGCACTAGCCATTATGTGGTGATCATTCTTCCACCAGCACCCATAATGCTGTATGCAGATGCATTCTGATTATACAGTATTTTTAGCAGTTATTATTCGAAATGCATATTTTGCAATGAAATTTCAAGATATTATTATATCACAGTACTAGAAACTTTTGTTTATTCTGCTGAATATTGATTGTTTATTACATTCTTCACCCCAATACAAAAGGTTTAAACCTTTTTAGTATTATGTTACTTCCTGTTTTAACACTATGTAAGGAGAATCCATTGGAGTCTAGTGGCATCACAATTGCTTCTGTTCCATTGCTCGCTCACTGGACTCTGTGGATTCTCTGCCTACTCCAGTTCCTGCTGTTCTTTTCTGCTCACCTTGCTGCTTGGCATTGGACACCTGGAAGATTTTTTCTGATCACAAATTTTTCCCTTCCTGCTGGATATTGTTTTTGGAACTGCTCTAGACATTCAGTCACATTCTGGAACCTGGTAGTACTTCTGGAACTAAAAGGCAATACCTTTGTACAAAGAAGACTTTCTAGGCATCAATAAGAAGACCTATTCTTGACAGTTTGCAACACGAATTAGTGACTACAGTAAGCAACCTGACACTTCAGGTCTAAAGTCAGACCACTGAAATTGCATCATTACGTCAGTTCCTTGCTGTATTATAACATGATTGTTTGGATCCACTTCTGGCTGGCTGTGTTGAATTAAAGTTTGATTTAACCCAGGAAATTCAGAGACGGGTGATAGATCCATTGCACCTTTAAGCCACCTATTTATGATGCAACAGATCTAAGGTGTTTTTTACAGATAATGGCTTGGTGTGGGCTATGATAAACAACAGATGGTGGAGTACCCCCAGGAGGCGTTTCAATGCCTCAGTTTCAAGTTATAGAGGAGCACAGAAATGCTTAGAAGGACAGATTCATCCTTTGTTAGAAGACCCCTCACTCACCAACCTAGTTGGTGATATGATTCATCATCGGGGTCCCACCCGGACAGCCAAATGCCATCCGGGTGTGCTGCGACACCTGACTACAGTGGAGCGGATTTGTTTTTGGTTTTTGTGAGAATAAAAAAGTTTTTTGTTGGTGATGTTAAAAGTTGTCCAGTTGGCTACTCACTGTAAAAACGTTATTCTGGAGTGGCTGGGCAACAGTAAAAATTATCAGTTGGACACCATGCCAGGTTAGGTAGGCCTGTGGTGTCACAGATTTATTTTGTGAGATAAAATAGGTCTACATGTTTCAACCATCAATTTAAGTATAGGGTTTTCGTCAGGACCAATAGTGATAGCCCAGGTGGTATACATTCACTAAGATGTACCCTGCCCATAAAAAAAAAAACACTGAAAAATGACGGTGGTTAAAAGATGTTCTTCTCTGAAATTCCTGGAAAAGAAAACCTGCAAAGAAAGAAAGGGACAAACACACAATACAGTACATTAAACATAGAGCGTGTTAGCAGTGCTCCTCATAATAAACATCCAGGATAATGATGAAATCTAGTGGATGTTAATGCATGGTTCGTACAATGATCATGCAGGGGTGCCCTTGAGGTGAGGTGGGCACATTAGGGCTTAGAAGTGAGCCCATAAATTATGTGTGTGTGCTAGCTAACTCAGAGGTCACTAGAACCTTTCTCGAATACACAAGAACTGATTAGTTTCTGACAACCTCATAAACATGACAACTTTGTTTTCCAAGAATAAGAATATATCTCTCAGAGTCGCGGAAACAATAGATAACTAGTTCACTCAGTCAATCGTGCATGCTTCGTTTCTACAGACTTGCAGAGAAATAGTGAGACGGCGTTTTCAATAAAAAGGGTTTATTGAACAGTCTTCTTTCTCATGCAAGAGAAGTGAACTGCTACAATCGTTAGGCAGACTGCAAAGTATAATGCATACAGTGTAAACAGTAATTTGAAATAATACTGTAAGAGCATTGTATGGTTTCTAAGCCATATAAAAATACATACATAAATAACATAGACTAAAATACTCAACTGGTGCTTCTAAAATACGCCTACCCCAATGTACCTAACCTAGGTCTAGTACGAGGGAGGAAGTAAGTATGGTCTTTTGCATAGGTTTAGTTTTTGCCAAGAATCTACCAAAGGTTTCTCTAGGTTCTAATCAGCACCATACCTTAGAATGAAGGAGGTCTGGTATCTCTGTCTTTGAACTCGATTTCCCAACACCCCGCAAGGGGAGCCGGAAACACTGGAGCTGGATTCTCGGCAGGAGAAAGGCAGCTTCCTGATCAGTGCGTCAGTTGGAGAGTCAGCTTCCTTCGGCACTTGCTGTAGCCAGCTGCGTCGGGAAAGTGAGTCTTCGAACTGCTCCGAACCACTGTATCCTGCTATAGCAAGTAAAGGTATATTTATACCTTGAAGGTATTTAGGAATGCCATGGTTTGACGACGTAAAGTCGGGCATATAAACGTCATAAATGAACCCCTGGGGAATAATTGTTAATTTTAAAGTAACTGAGATCTTGGAGAAATCAATATTCAAGCTGGTTTTCCAAGATATTGTTGTGACATTTGGTGAACGGATGGAAGTAGCCATGCCTGTATTTGGGTAGCATGGGCTATGCCTAAGTAAGGGCTGTATTTCTATGCCTATATAAGTGCAATGTGAATTGTACCTATATAAGGGCATGTATCGGGAAAATTCAATCAGAGCCTAAAATACCACACAACAGGTAAATGATGGACCGCATGATAAAATCCTACCCTTCACCATTCACACAAATGTGTACAATCCATGGAGAATATAAAGACACCATCTACTCTGGTCTATTCACTTTTACTTAATAAGCAAACAACAAAATAATAAGAATTATTAATCTAAAAAAAAACTCAAAAGCAGTAATCTCCACAATTCTAAAAATATATCCATGTAGAGCCATTCAATCCTTTCACTATTACTTTAATCAAAGTCTCTGACGGCACCATGCAAAAGTTGACACTAAAGGCCCGATTACGAGTTTGTCGGTCTTCTCGTTGGTACGACAAAGCAGAGGTCCCAGGAAGATCGACAAGTCACGGTCTCTCACTCGCTGGATTACGAGTTTAATCGAGGCGGGGGTGCAGCAGCAGTTTTGTCAAGGCAGTGGTATGTGCGGCTCATAGGAGAGCTTTACAAGCATACCGCCTCCATGACAGCGCCTCCAGTTCATCTGTGCACAGTGTGGCACGCACCATGTTGTGCATGCCACAGGTGCACGCACAACTGTACACTTTTGGGGGGCACTGCCCCATGCAGCCTCATGGAAATATTCAGCTAGGGGCCTTGTTGGGGGTCCCATTACATGCCTTTTGGCAAAGCATTTTACAGTGGGGTTACTGCCATGAAATGCTTTGAGGAAAGGCAGGTCATAATCTGCATGGCAGTGCCGGGATCAGCACCGCCGTGGCAGACCACTGCCTTTCCCAATGCGGCCTCGTCAGCATCCAGGATCCTAGCAGTGGAAGCAGTCTTCTGTCTGGCTGATGGTCGTCCCAGTGTCACCACCATATTATGGCGGTCGGACCGCCAATGTGGTGGCATTACGAGAGTCCCAGGACCACATTACTTGTAGTAAGGCCGTTAATATGGGATTCTATCCAAATGCTGATATTGCTCATGAAATTAAAAAGCTCATTGCCCTAGGCTACATCCTTTTAACTGATGTGGCAATACAGTACAACATATTAGTAGAATCACCTTACTATGAAAAACTTGAACAAAACATTAATTCCCTTACTAGACTACTTCGAAGATACTTGCATTGGCCGACTGTACTGTTCCGGGCACAGACATCAAGCCAAGTATCAAGTACCATGGTGAAACCTTTATGCCAGTTCCAGGGCACAACAGGCAAAAAACAACAATGCAGTTGAAGGGTGGCACAATTTCATCCAAGGAACCTTTGAACAAAGCCAATCTACACTATACTATTTTTTAAAAACAAGTTACAAACCAACCAAGAATGGAACAATCACTAACTCGCCTAAAGTCTCAAAACAAACTTAAGAAAGGCACAACATGTTACGACTTAAAATGCATCTCTTTGACATCGACCAATATTTCCCATACATAGATTCTATAGCAAGAACAATACTCTTAAAGTACCATTAAAAACACTAAAACGACCACATAAAACTATATGAACAACTACATATTGATGTATTAATATTTTAATAGTATTGCTATTGAATATGCAATTGAAAATACAAATATAAAATTGTCCAACAAAATTGAATAGTAAAAAAGCTGAAATAAAAACTATGTAAATTAAGACTACATAAATCATATAACAAGTCTCCAAACTTAAATACAAAAAATCAAACCACAGAATAAAATACAGATACCATTAAAACATCTTTAACAATATATAACATATAATGCAATACTGTATATTAACATATCTCACCCTTTAAACAATAAAAATGTTACTTACGGTTTCATCACTGGTGTGGTGAAACTCCATAATAATTCCCAAAGACAAAAATAATCCATGATGAAACGATAAAAATAAACAGAAAAATCTAACAAATTAAAATAACATTTCTGAAAAAAAAACTAAATGTATTTCCTTGAAAAAAAGCATCCAAAACACATCTCTGACTACCCAAATGAAAAACTCTAAAAGAAACATAAAACACTCACCCACTCAACTCCCCACAAACAAACTAAACCCTATAAACATAAAAATGCAATACATAATTTAAAAAACACATAGAACAATTGCATAATTTAGATAACAATAAACCTATAACTAAATTATAATGAGGCCAACTATACTTGACTACCACAACTACAATACAATTCTAACACTAAACAAACACAAAAATAGAAACCACTAACTGAAATCAACTAAATTAAACCTCTACCCACCAACCAAAACACCAAAACACCAAAACGTATTGAGAAAAATCAACTTACCTAACCCGGCAAACAGGAATGTGAAACAATAGAATGGATCTAGGAACTGCCCAAAATGACAACATAGATACGGTGGTAAAATATAACAGCTAAATGAGTATAAAAACCACTTAGGGTCTGATTTAGATCTTGACGGTCTTACTGCCTAGCCACCACAGCAGAGGTCCCAAGTACTCCACCAAGTCAATGGTATTTTGCCCACCTTATTTAGATGCATTTATGATGACTCGCCGTCCGCATTGACGAAGTGTTTCCTGCCGTGGTCGTGGCACCTCGTTGTGGTGAGTTCCAATGCTCACGAAAAGTACTCCGTTGGTGTTAGGACAATGGGTTCCCGTGGAGCCTATTTAGATTTCACAGTTATGCCTGCGGTCTCCTATCGACAGTTCCCTGATGGAGGGAGTCCCTTGCGGTGCACAGTCAACAAGGCACCATCACTGTGTACATTGGATGGATGACAGTAGAACACACCTGATGTCCATTGGAAATGGAAACACCTGCATATCACAGTATAACACACTTAACACACAGTATAACACACTTCTTTTCAGATCATGATCCTTTGCCATTCCACTGCACCACATCATTTTCTACCAGTAATTTTGAGAGTTAAGTGAGTTCTTTTTTCCTTATCTCTTTTACTTGTCCCTTTATCTTCTTTTATTTATTAACTTGTGGTTAATTTTTTTATATTTAATAAAATTTATTTTCACACTGCCAGGTCTTAAAAATCCACATATTTCAGAGGGAGAATTGTCAGTCATGGTGGATGAAACCATAAGAGTAGAGCCACAATTGTTTGGTGCCTAAGTCAAAAATACACCCCATCTTAGAAAAGGCAAACGGGGGCCAGAATATTCGACAGAGTAAATGCTGTAGATAACAACCTGCACACACACAAGGAATGAACAGCCGGGGACAGTGCTTTCTCTGGCCTCCAAGCGGCACCTGGAGGCCCAGAGGACTGGTGGTGGTTCTCCCAGGCCCTCTTACAACTCATGCCCTGGGAGGAGAAGGTCTTGCAGATCCTGCATCCTGACGGCTTGACAGGAATACCTGGTGGAGTGGAGTCTGGTAAGTTACACGTTAAAAACTCTCAGTTAGCTTCATTGTTCGGTTTGCTTTGAATTTACCTAATGTGTTCTGCACATATTTTCATGACATAGAAAGCGCAAACTGTCTGTTTCAGATAATTTAACTTGTTTGTGTGAATGTATTGATCTAAATCTAAGATTACCGGTCTCAATCTCCACTACATGTCACATGATGGTATGGTGCATGTAAGTGTTACAACACCAAATAACCCATTACCCATATGTGTGTCATATTGTAAGTGTCTGACCCATTTCTACTGCATATGTTTCACAGTGTGTTGTACCAACCATTTTGAACTGGTGGAAAGGTGTCTACAACTACCATGATGGCCTGTTTCTGTTTTGCCAAAAGAATATTGCTATTTCATATTGCTCATTCTCTCTTGTCTAACAGATTTCAACATTTCAGTCAATCAGGGATTTTATAAAATTGCAACTACTCACCTGTGAGGGTCTCAGGGTGCTGGGGGGAGGGATGGATCTGTGGTTCAGTTGAGGAGCCAGATCTTGCGGTCTTCCCTGAATTGTGGCAGCAATGGTGAATACCTGAGGGGCAGAGGCAGGGAGTTCCAGGTCTTTGCAACAAGGTAGGAGAAGGATCTTCCTCCAGCTGAGGTTTTGCAGATCAGTGGGATGGTGGCCAGGACCAGTTGGGCAGAGCGGAGATGTCTGGTGGGAGTTTAGAAGGAGAGGCGATTGTTGATGTATGCAGGTTTGGCATTGTGGAGGGCTTTGTAGGCACACGTGAGGAGATTGATGGCAATTCTTTTGTTGATAGGAACCCAGTGAAGGTCTCTCAGGTGGCCAGTGATGCTGAACATATGGTAAAGTGCCATGTAGAAATCAAGCCCTATTCCATGCTCTTTTCTGAAAATGACGTGTTGTTTTCAGAATGTTGTCCTGTCCTTCGCAACCAATTGAATGGACGTCATGCATTTCACAAATCAAAAACAAAAATGTTAAAGTATGAAAATTACTGTGCTGAATATAAGTGCTACATGCAAAAATTGGCACTGCCCTGTTCACATGATGACTAATGCCAAACATCCATCCAAGTTGTGCAAAGATCTATTTTGAAGTTGGCTAAGCCTCTGAATTGTCAATAAAACACGTTTCACCTATCTATTGTGTTGGACGGAATGGTTGGGAAATATTAGGCATAGTACCTAATCACTTCATGAACATTTCAGGACATCTTATTACCTGCTTATTTGAAGTTGTACAGCTTGAAATTGCTACATTTTAGGGTAATATGTGCAATACCACTAAAAGTTATCATCACAATAATCTCTAGGTACCTATCTTGCTTGTCTCAAATGATTTGAATGTACAATACACACTTTTACTCCTAACAATGCTCTCAATTTCTCAGTAGGGCCAACTAGCAGAGCACATGGCTAGGAATTTGCCACTGAAGAGACCTCCCTCCAGCCGAGGATCAAGCCATCAGTGAGGACAACACTCCTAGTAATCTGGATGATGATGAGGAGCCTAATCCATCTGGTCAGCATGGGCAGATTGCTCCAGTGAGACTCACTGTGACCATACCAACACTTCCCACCCCAGCTGTAACACCTCAGCTAACCAAAGACTCAACTTCCTGTGTTCCTACCACTGTGACACGATCATGTGCCCCCCAGTCCTGGGTAATGTTGAGAAGAGAGCACCACCAGCTAACTCAGGAATGAGTCGGGTGGGGCATACTGGGCCAAGGGCACAGGGTAGTGGGTTTCGGGTCGTGGGAGGGAAAATGTGGGCCAGCATGGTGAGACCACTGGGGTCACTCTCACCCAGACCACCACTGACCAAGTCTTGGGAGCCTATCATCTTTCTCAAGACTTGATGGACCAGGTAATCACCAAGCTCTGGGAGATAAAGCAGTTGCAGATGGAGCTGTAATATCAGATGGAGGCTCACAACTCCAATATGAGCTTTCAGACTAGGGTGCTGCAGAACGTATACTCTTATAGGTGCAGGACATTCTCAGCACCATATACCCCTTCCTGTGGTCCTATAACATCTACCCCATCTACATCTGCCCCAGCCACAGGAAGGGAGGCCCTGCCACCTGAAGAACCAACTGCAATCACTCATGGCCCGGCAACTGTGGATCTCCCTCTCCTGCAGGAGGGGACATCCATGCATGTTACCAGGAGGTGAGGATGGAAAGACCTCTGCCACCACCAGCAACAAACCCCAACCCTGATTTCCTCCAGTATGTGCCTAACATACACTCTGTGGACTATTTCTGATCACATTTGCCTTCCTGATGCCAGTAGTAGTTTGTACATTGGACTCCAAACAATTTTAGCTCTCCAACTATGGTTTTATTCACCATGACTGACTTCTTCACTCTTTTGGTTTGCTTTTTCATTTTCACCTTGTTTACATTTTTCTCATTTAGTTCAATAAATTTACAACTCAAGAACACATAGACTAGTGTTGAATATCTCAACTCTATCAATGTATTTGATTTCCCTCATTATAGTTTGACAATGATAAAAATCAAAAGATTGTGTAAGCATAGATAATTTGCAAGTAGGTAATGTTTATCTCAAGTTCTCAACCATGAATCCAAAGAATGTAATACCATTCAGTCATCTATTGCTATGTTTATTCCATTTGTGCAAACATCACCTTTCAACATCTGCACTAACATAACAAACCATGTATGTCACTGATACTCAGTGCAAGTTTTCACATTTCCAGTCCCAGACCTTGCCAACATGGAAAAAGGAAATATATCCAAAACAATCAGATTGAATAGGCACGTGATCATTGACTCGTCATCACCTGGAGCCAGATCTCCTGGCTCAAATAAGGAATTCCACATCAATAACACCAATAGACAAAAACATGTCAGCACTACATTTTGTAAACACATGATCATTCCAATCCACTGTTCCCGTATGTGGTGAGATTTTACAACTAAGTCACTGGAGTGCCACAAGAAGTATGTCCTGCAATAATGAGATGCATCAATAGCTACATATGCTTTTCACACAATTAGGATTTTGCCAATGTGAAGGGAGAGTATCATGATTTGACTCCACTACCACATGTGGCTTGAGCTAAAGATTGCACACATACTGCCATAGTGGCAACACATAACAGTCCAATGTTTTTTTCAAATCTTCCATTTAATCACAGGGCAAGTTACCTTGGTACAAGATTTGCATCCCCAAAGACTATGTCAGTCCTTCTCAGGATCAACCCCTTTGGACTTCAAAACAGCACCATATACCTCCAGATGTTACAACTCTGAAAATTCCAAAAGAAGATGACATGGTGAAGAAACCTAAAACAGATCAAAGCAAAAAGATTACCAATCAAACATAACATGATAGACAAATTACAAAGTCAACTTTTGGAGGACACAGTTTCACAATATAATCAGAGATACATAATGTAACTGAGCACAGTATTCATCGTGTCAGTGTCAAAACTTTGATTAACAAACACCTTTGGTCTGATTTTCCCTGAACGTGCCCTTCCTAACAAATGACCACCACATGCTTCTCTCATCATCACAGGTAAAGAAATACTTACACTCATGGGAAGAAGTTGTCAATGACATTTTAACGTAAGTCAGCTCCTTCCTTTTCACCACCATAATCTTCATTTGGCATTTCAGGATCCTTACCCGGTGACTCTTCATGGTCTTCATCCCCTGCGATGTAAGGGATGTTTCATTCCATGGTGATGTTGTAGAGCATGCAGCAGGCCACAGTAATTTTGCACACCTTATCCGGTGAGTAGAGGATGGCTCTACACATTTTGCCCAGACAACAAAATCTTGCCTTTGGGAGCCCGCTCCACTGGCTGCTGTGTTCTTTCATGGGCCTCAATGAAGCAGTCTTCCCCTGGCGTTACTGGATTCTTCAGCGGTGCCAACAACCATGGTCAATAGGGATAAGCTGAGTATCCTATATAGAAGACAAAAAAGTGTCCAAAAATGTTATACAATTACAGATTTTTCAAATATACATTTCTCAAACAATATGTAATGTGTGTTCAAAACCCTAGATTCCAACTGGTGTGTATGGAGAGATGTATCTATGTATATGTTTGAATTACATGTGCTATTTTGAGAACTCACATCATGGAAATCAGGAAACACATGATATACTCTTTACAACTGTACATACAAATGTTTGGTTTAAACAAAATGAAAATAATGTTAGTAATGTGCATGATCCCACAAATCACTCAGCCTACATCGGGGCTCTTCAAAACGTATGGGAGCTACCACTCTTCCCGGACCCTTTCAGAGTAGCACACAGCCTTGAGGTAATTTATTAGATTTTGTCAGGTGTGATGCTCCTTCACTATTTTGGAAGATGTAATGGTAGCCCTATTATCTGTGATATAGTATACTAGGCACTTGATATACAGGGGATGTACCAAACTTCACATTGTTAAGTTGGGATTCTACACAAACAAGTGTGAGCATGTGATCCAACCTGACTAGTGACATTAGTATTAATAGCTACATTTTGGAATCAAAATGGATCCAAATTGTGTTTAGCATCAGAAATACTGTTTCATACATGGTAAAAGTGAGAGATGAACTTGACATCTTACTCCTACACAAAGATGTGTGTGTAGGCCAGTCCGTTTTTTGTCAAATAAAAGTGATAGGCATATGATTTTTATTGAATCACAGACAGGAATGTGTACACATTGGTGACAGAGTGACACATGCATTAGACCATTTCTCAATGTCCTTTGTCATGTTCAGATGATAAAGCTACAATGCAGGTAAATGTGTTTTTTCTCTGTGCTGAAGTGTATTATAAATGTTTTAAGGGCTATGCATTTACTTATGCGGTGGAAGAGATTTGCCAATCCATCCAAATATTTGTTTCTGACTATCTTCAACAGCTTAGGTATCTACACAGTATGGGATACATTGCTAAGCTACTTGCGTGCAGAAATCATTTATGATTTTTGACAATTGCCATATACTTTAGTGACTTGTAGTATTTGTTACCATGGTGAAATGCCCAAACCAAGGAAACCTGCTTTCAGTTTATGGTAATATTGGTACAACATCGCTGTATTTGTTGGCACACGTGTTCATATTTTATTTGTTGAGAATGTTAAGTAAGCAGATTTTAGAGCCTAGTGAACACACTGTACAAAAGGAATGTTGGTTGATATTCTTTTTGATGATATCAGTTCACTATTCTAAACAACAAAGGCCAACCATGCAGAGGTGTAAAACAGTTCCTGGAGAGACATTATAATAGATATGAGACAAGATAATACATGAAATAGGAGTGATCATGGGGAATGACATAACTGTGAACAAATGTTTTCTGAAAATGTTGTGTACATGCATGAGTTTATGCTAATGTTGAAACAAAGTTGGAGAACATTGAAGCAGGTGAATTCTGAAAACTTGGGAACTGTTTTCTGATCAAAGTTCATGATCAGTTCTGTTTATACAGATGCAATGAAACTATTGCATCATCAGGAGCAGGCAGAGAAGACATTGGTCCAGTTGGCGGGGAAACAGCTGTGCCCAGTGGTTCCAGTGCTGACACCGAGGGACTCAATGGTGCGGATGTTGAGGGGAGTTCAATGGAGGTTACCAGAGACTCAAAATTTTCTTCGGAGGCCTCCTCCAGCAAGCACTCTCTAGTGGTGGTGGACCCTACTGCATCTGTTACACCAGCAATCTTATCTGCAACCCAGAGTACCATCCCCACTCTCCCTCTTGCTCCCTTCCAAGTTGGCCAACCCTATCCCCCAAAAAGAGGTGACATAGTCTTTGCTCCATGTGCTTCACCCCCTTGCCATATCCCCCCAACTGTGCTGAGTGAGAAGGCTATTGACCTGCTCAGGGACCTCTCTGTAGGCCAGACTGCACTACTGAATGCCATCCTGGGTTTGGCTCCCAATTGCAGCAAATGGTAGCCTACCTCGAAGTCATTCACAGTGCTATGCCTGGCCTACAGAGGTCTTTTCAAGCTATCGCTTCCTCACTGACCGCAGCCTCCCAACCATCCCAACCTTGTGCCCCACCTCCCACCACATCCAAATTCCTTATTCCCAGACCTGTCCCAAGCAAACTCACACCTTTGCATGCTCCCACTCACATAGACACAAGCAGCACACCTACACAGAAACCCAAACAATACAAATAACACAGGTGTGCATCCAACAGACAGACCCTACCCCCCAATCAGCACAACCACAGACACTGCCTCACTCGCATGCACTACCACCAACACACACCCTGGACACTGCACCCACCACCACAGCCACATCCACCACCACAAACACACCCTCAGGCACCACAGCCACCACCACATTGGCATGCACTACCACCACCAGCACACTCCAGACACTGCACCAACCACCACAGCCACATGCACCACCACAAGCACACCCCCAGACACAGCACCCACCACCACACTCACACGCACTACCACAAGAACACCCTAAATCACCGCTTCTGCCACTAGACTCACATGCACTACCATAAGCACACCATAGACACTGCACCCACCACCAAAGCCAAATTCACCACCACAAGCATACCCCCAGACACAATCAATCAATCAATCAATCAAGTCATTTATAGAGCGCACTACTCACCCGTAGGGTCTCAAGGCGCTAGGTGGGGGGGGGGGGGTGCCGTTACTGCTCGAACAGCCAGGTCTTGAGCTTCTTCCTGAAGGAGAGGTGGTCTTGGGTCAGGCGCAGGTCGGTCGGGAGTGAGTTCCAGGTCTTGGCGGCCAGGTAGGAGAAGGACCTTCCTCCTGTTGTCGCTCTTCGGATGCGGGGGACGGCGGCGAGGGCGTGGCTGGTTGATCTGAGGTGGCGCTTGGGAGTGTAGAAGTTGATTCGGTTGTTGAGGTAGCTCGGGCCTTGGTCGTGTAGGGCTTTGTGCGCGTGGGTGAGGAGACGGAAGGTGATTCTTTTGTTGACGGGGAGCCAGTGCAGGTCTCTCAGATGTCCGGAGATGTGGCTGTTTCGTGGGATGTCGAGGATGAGTCTGGCTGAGGCGTTCTGGATCCGCTGGAGTCTCTTCTGGAGTTTGGCGGTGGTTCCGGCGTAGAGGGCGTTGCCGTAGTCCAGTCGGCTAGTGACGAGGGCCTGGGTGACAGTCTTCCTGGTCTCGGTGGGGATCCACCAGAAGATCTTCCGTAGCATGCGTAGGATGTTGAAGCATGACGAGGAGACGGCGTTGACTTGTCTGGTCATGGAGAGGGAGGAGTCCAGGATGAAGCCCAGGTTGCGTGCGTGGTCCGTCGGTTTGGGTGCGGTGCCCAGGGCGGGGGGCCACCAGGAGTCGTCCCAGGCGGAGAGCGAGGAGCCCAGGATGAGGACCTCCGTCTTGTCTGAGTTCAGTTTCAGGCGGCTGGTCGTTATCCATTCGGCTACATCTCTCATCCCTTCGTGCAGGTTGGCTCTGGCGGCGGCGGGGTCGTTGGTCAGGGAGAGGATCAGCTGGGTGTCGTCAGCGTAGGAGATTATGTTGAGGTTGTGTTGGCGTGCGATGGCCGCGAGGGGGCTCATGTAGACGTTGAAGAGGGTGGGGCTCAGCGAGGATCCTTGAGGGACGCCGCAGATGACTTCGGTGGCCTCTGACTTGTACGGTGGTAGGCGGACTCTCTGTGTTCTTCCGTTGAGGAAGGAGGTGATCCATTCCAGTGCCTTCTCCTGGATTCCGATGTTGCCGAGGCGCTGTACTAGGGTGCGGTGGCAGACAGTGTCGAAAGCCGCGGAGAGGTCCAAGAGGATGAGGGCCGCTGTTTCTCCGTTGTCCATCAGGGTTCGGATGTCGTCGGTGGCAGCGATGAGGGCGGTCTCGGTGCTGTGGTTCGCTCGGAAGCCAGACTGTGAGGGGTCGAGGGATCCATTCGTCTCGAGGAAGGCGGCCAGCTGTTTGTTGACGGTCTTCTCGATGACTTTGGCCGGGAACGGGAGGAGCGAGATGGGACGGTAATTCTTGAGTTCGGTGGGGTCTGCTGTAGGTTTCTTGAGAAGAGCGCTGAGTTCTGCGTGCTTCCAGCTCTCCGGGAAGGTGGCGGTGTCGAAGGAGGTGTTGATAATGTCCCGCAGGTGGGGTGCGATGACAGCGTCGGCCTTGTTGAAGATGTGGTGAGGGCAGGGGTCAGTCGGAGATCCGGAGTGGACGGAGTTCATTGTGCGGATGGTGTCTTCGGTGCTGATCGGAGTCCAGGTGCGGAGGGTGGTGGTGGGTGGCGTTGTTGCGGTTGTGGCGTGCGTTGGTTGGTTGCTGAAGCTGTTGTGTATGTCCGCGATCTTGTTGTGGAAGTAGGACGCGAGGGAGTTGCAGAGGTCTTGCGACGGGGTGATGTCATTGTTTCCGGCGTTGGGGTTGGAGAGCTCTTTCACGATGTTGAAGAGTTCCTTGCAGTTGTGTGCGTTGTTGTCCAGCCGGTCCTTGTATGTATTTTTCTTGGTGGCGCGGATCAGTTGGTGGTGTTTCCGGGTGGCGAGCTTGAGGGTGGTCATGTTGTCCGTAGTTGGTTCCCTTCTCCATACTTTCTCGAGGGCTCGGCAGTTCTTCTTGGAGCTCTTGAGTTCGTCGGTGAACCATGGGGTTTTTCTGCTGCCGGGTCTGCTGGGCGGGGTTCTCAGAGGGGCGAGTTCGTCCGCGCAGTTGCTGATCCACTTTGTGAGGTTGTCGGCGGCCTGGCTGGGGTTCGCTGAGCTGGCGGGAGGGTGCTGGCTCAGGGAAGCGGTGAGCTGGTCGGCTGTGATCTTGTTCCAGCTTCTTCGGGCAACCTGTTTCTGGTGTTGGTGGATCGTCGTTCTTTTGAAGGTGAAGTGGACGCAGCTGTGGTCCGTCCAGTGGAGTCCAGTTGCGTGGCTGAAGGTGACGTCTTTGCTGGATGAGAAGACGGCGTCAAGTGTGTGTCCGGCGAGGTGGGTGGGGGTGGTCACCAGTTGCTTGAGTCCGAGGTTGGCGAGGTTGTCGAGCAGGGTGATGGTGTTGCGGTCGCTGTTGTTCTCCAGGTGGAAGTTGAGGTCCCCCAGGAGGATGTAGTCGGCGGAGGGGAGGGCATGCGGGCTGATGAAGTCGGCGATGTCCTCGCTGAATCGTGTGCGTGGACCCGGGGGTCGGTAGATCAGGGTGCCTCTGAGGGTGGTCTTCGGGTCGGTGTGGATCTGGAAGTGCAGGTGTTCGGCGGTGGTTAGGGTGTCGTCGGTGTTGGTCGTGACACCACACCCACCATCACAGCCACATCCACCACAAACACACCTAGCTCCTCTACAGCGCACACACACACAAAACAGAAACCCCCACCCTCACCCCCCACAACACACAAAAACAAAACAAAACATGCAAACATACATGCCCAACACCAGACCCACAGACACCTGCACCATCAACAGACATGTGCACAATAGGCACTTCCACTTGCCTTGGCCCTGACCCCTGCCACACCCAAATCCACCCCTCCCAAACGCACACTTACCTTTTCCACCCCAAAACTCTTTCCTTCCCAGCCCCCCCAACAAAAGAAAGGAACCACCCCTACTAATCGCCAGGGTACCCATAAATAAGGCAAAGGCCCCAATATCAAAAACCAAGGCCACATTGGTTTGCTATTGCTTGTGTGAGTAATTAAAAAATTGAGCAAATGTGAACTGCCAAGTGAAAATGTAGCAGAAACTGTGGGTGGTTACCTTCGGTTCCAGGGATGACAGTATTGATTTGCATTGTGATCAGCCAGCAGCTGCAGAGGCAGGACATGTAGGATGGGGTCCATGGCAATACAGGTAGTGGGAAGGTGAGTAAAGGTGAGTTTGTGCCATATATGTGTTCCATTCAACCAACTCAGGTGTGGAGGTTTCCCTGCCACAGTTGCTTCAGTGTGAAGGCACATCGTGATTGGCCAGGTGGACAAAGTGTCTGTACCGCCTCCGACTGCCGCTTTTGCCTATCCCGCCATCAACGCAGTTGGGATTTCCTAGCGGTAATGGCAGGTACAATCACCAAATTCTAAATAGGGCGGGTGGAACGCCAGTCATGGCAGGACCCAGTCCAGCAAGATCTATGTCAGGCCCTTAAACTCAACAGAATATAACACAAAATAAAAACATTTTATTTTCTATTACTTTTCTTTGTATACAAAATATTATAATAAAGAGATTGATGTTAAAAATTGAAAAAGAACTATACAAAATTAAAATTACTTATAGTACTTTCAATATATTTTAACACAGATTTAAATATATAAGGTACGCAATACATTTTATGTATTACAACAATTACCATTTATTTGAAAAACTTATCATAAATATGTATGTATCAAAAATATTAAAATATAAAATGTTTAATATATACACAAATATATAAAAATACTAAAAACTACTTTAAAAATGTTTATGCTGTTTAAAAATATTTGAAAATGTATTACAATTGATGGTAAGATGTAAATAAAAAACAATACAACCACTACAGATTTGTATATGTTACTAAAATAAATGGATGTAATAAATATCTAACCTCACAAAAACATGGTGTTATTGTTGATTTTTCACTTAATATCCTAAAATGTGAAATAATTGATATGCAATTTGTTATAAAATACAAAAACTACTTTCAGCTATAAGACTATAAACGAAAAAACTAAGCAAAATGTATTTAAAACATTATTTAAAAAATATTAAAAATAATATAAACATAGCATAAAAGAACGACATTGTATACACCAATATTTAAAAAAAACGATATTACTAACAATTTAAAAAAATGATATTCCTAACTGTGATAAATAGGAGTCCGCAAGATTCTTGACACAACATTACCGCCCACCTATATTCTTTTTTTGATATTTTAGCGAACACCTGCCTGAAGGCACTCAACATAGAATTCAAGCGAGCGCCTGCAATGTGCAATCCCAATCTCCTTTGGGATACAATCATAGCACATGTATTTTTAAAACCAACCTTCACACCTTTCAGCATCTTGGCACTGAACAATAGGTGTTTCTGGTTACCCTACTGAGTGGCACTCAGTTTATTCACATCAGAACTTAGCCCACTGAGCCACCACACTGCTTCTTGATGGCTTAATATTTGACTCTCTTAAGAAGGAGAGACAGAAACATGAAATGCATGTAGTGGAAGAGCTGTAAAACGTTAGTTAGGTGATCTTTTATGGGAGAGATGTTTAACTGTGCTCACGTGAATGATAGCACATTCTCCCTAAGGCTTAACACATGCCATTGGTACAGCTATCACAGTCATCATCGCCACTGAAAATTGCCACTTCACCTCTTATGTTACAGAATGGTAGTTGAATATATGGCGAAGCAGTCACTGTTAAGTGACTTCTTAGTACTGTGTGCATGACACACTTACAGATCATATATACATGGCTTGCTTTGCCATTTTAGCACTGCAATACTATGTCAGTTTTTAAAGTCTTTTTAAAATGAAGATCTTTCCCAGGACCTTTCAGAGTGCATTCAATTCTTTGCTGCCAGTGACAAGAAAGTTGTTCTACAAGCATATTCCTGCTGATATTCCCAGAATGTCAGCTTGCACAGTTTTGCAGAACGTAGAACTGTGTACTCTATTGATGTGTTTTGAAATTTTCTGTGGAAAGGGGTGTCCTGTTTGCGCAGCACAGTGTACAATACATTCTGGGGCATATTATCAAGGGGGTTTATCTCCGCTTTTTTGGCTTTAAAAGCCAAGAAAGCGGAGATAAAATTATCTCCCTATTACCTAGCTGTCGCTAACACCAGTTAGCGACAGCTAGTAGGAGATAGCGACCATCTTGGGCCCCGCTTTGCATGTCAGTGAAATTTATCACTAATGACATGCAAAGTGGGCGTGCCAAGATGTTAGCGACTGGAAACATTCGCTAACATCGCTATCTCCTATTACCAACTTTTGGAGATATTCGCGCTAAGCGCGAATATCTCCAAAAGCTCACCTGCCCCTGAGCAGTTGTTAGCCATGTTATCCAATGGTAGGTGGATAACATGGCTAAGAGCATTAGCTCGCAGCGATATTCATGCATTTCGGCCGATTTTTATCGCTTAGGAGATAAACCTTGATAATAGCAAGGTTCCTAAGCTATACAAATCGCCGCAGCTCGGCGATAAAAATATTGCCGTTAAGCCAACATAGCGATAATTATCGCTAGTTGTTGGTAATATGCCCCTCTGTCTTGTATTTTATTCTTCTCTGTATTTAGACTAGTAAAAATAAGGAGATTGCTGTGGATCATGGCCACAATTGTAACCAGGCCTGCAAAATCATTATTAAATGTGATGTGTCGGTAAACTACTGAAATTGGATCCGTAAGGAGTGAGGTAAGCTGTACTGCGTGTGCAGCAATATTGCTTTAAGTTGACTGTGCTGTTCTTTCAAGGCAATCTTCTGGTTAGCTACAAAGCAAAACAGAGCGTTGCTGTTGCAATTTTTCACACCACATTTGAAGCTTCGTGAGACATGATGTTGAGAATGAAGTCAGTCTTCACCCAAATAAGATTCTGCTAGCAGAGATACATCTAAACATTATTTAAACTCAGTTAGAGATTAACAGGGTTGTGTGTATTGGCTTTAAAACATCTCACTAACATTCTTTTTAGAGCTTGGCCTAAATTAGTTTTCATGATCAATGTATGTTTTGTTAGGTCTGGCCTAGAAACATGCCTCATATAATCAGAACAATGCATAAATAAAATTATATTCACATATATGAATACAAGGAGGTGCCTTAGGTCAGCCTTCTTTATCCAGTCGTCTGTTCAGCTGACATTCACAATTTCATTCTGTTCACCACGACTTATGGTGTGGTGCAATGAGTGAGTTCTCTTCAGTTACTGGCTCCCTTTCACTGTGAGTGATAGAATGTTGCCACATGATATGTGTATATTTGCCGAAAAAAGTCCACTTAAGTAGCACTTGTGGTACGATATTTATTTTGCCCCAGCTCATTTTTTCAAGTTATTATCCTTTCTTTCTATTTTGTTTCAGCCTTATGTGTTTAAATTAGGTCTTCACGTTACAGAAATTCAAAGGCATGAGTGCCTTTACTCTTCAACAATACAAATCTCATTTTCCTGAAGTTAATGAATAATTCAAATGGATTTATAGCAGTTGCACATACCCCTAACTCCTACAAAACACACATACTGGTAAATGTAATTATATACAATGATAATTGTATTTAAGCTTAGATTTGTTTACAAACATATAGATCCTACATTTAGATGACACCATGTTTTCTTTTCCTTTTAATTGTTCGACTATTGTAGCATATGCCTGGACTCAAAGTGGAGGAAATAAAGTTCACACCAGCTTTCCATTTTCAGGCCTCTTGGCTTTGCCATGATGTCCTCATTGGTAGGTCAGTCACTTCCAGGTTAACCTGTTGACCTAAGTGGTGGAATGGTGCTCTGTCTTCCAACAATGGAGGGTTGGGCCTGCACCATAAAGAGAGAGCCACTTAAGTGTCTCAGGTTAGTCTGATATGTAAAGGAATGAGCTGTCTATCAATGTATATAGGTGTGTGTATATATATGTATTTTATGTGTTTATTGCATGAGGATGTGAGTCAGCCAAAGCTTTCTCTAAGTCAGACCTAAAAAGGAGAATTTGAGGATACCCCCACACGAAAGAAAAAAAAGGGAGGAGACACAAAGGTCGAGTGAGGTGGGGATGCGAGGATAACAAAAAAAAAAAGCACACACATTGGAAGAGAAATAATCACCTTACTACATGAAACCTCAGCTGCCATGGCAGGGATCTTTAAATATAGTAGATTTCACACCCCAATGGTAGGTGATGACCTAAATGGTCACCAAGGAAAAACATACAATCCTCCAATCAGTCTCTAAATGAGTCTGTAAGTCATCCATGTTTTGTATCGAAAATTGTAATAACAACACATGCTCTCTAGAAAAGTACTGGAAACTGTTGCAGATTTCTGTTTTGTGTAAAGTCAGACCAGCCAGGTCACAGAGACACTGCAGGCTTCTTCATGCACTCATATACTTAAACTGTGATGTGGGTAGCCTGAGTGCTGTTTGGCACATTCAACAGTCAAGGATTGCCAAGAGTGTCCAATAGAGGTACCTACCTGATCGCAGGAGACTTCTCCTTGATCTTGACAAACATCAAGCTAGGAGTAGTAAACTACCAGCACTGACACATAATGTCCCAATCCTTCGCAGATAATCAATCATGAACATTCTGACACTCTCTCACGCGCAAAGTGTATCCCGTTACATGTTACAGAATTTCGCTTCAAAACGATTCTTTCTGCCACCTTTCCCAATACTACAAGTAACTTAGCTACATCTTCCTAATGTTCTTCAAAATAACAAGTGTTGCCTATCTTTTTTGTTTATAATACTTGGCCACTATGTTTTTGCATTTTTCTCTGTGCTGCCTCTTACTCTTTTTTTGTTTGGTCCATGCTTAATAGAACTACAACATTAAAACCTAATACAAATAACAACAGTGACATTTTTAAATATGTGCCCATCCCAGGAGTGTACAAACACTCCTATTGAGAAGGGGTTGAGGCCCTTAAATGAATCACTTTAACTTATGTATGTTTAGAAGAAGGAGCCGCTGTGTAAAGAAGCAGGTATTGTGATGTGGTTACCTGTTCAGAATATGCGTGACTATCCCAGGGACAATATGGTGGAGGACAAAGCCCAGGAGAACTCTCCTCAATATTTAACACACCATCCAGAAGTCAGAGGATTTACCTTACCACCAGACATGTAGTGAGACCCTAACTCTCTTGAAAATCATTGTGTGCTTTTCTTTTGGTAGAAGAGACCTTCGAATAACTTGCTCTCATTTTTCCAAAAACAAGCCTTCACCTCTTGCACCACATCTGTGCACTTTACGCGCTTACAACTAAATCTAATTTGCATCCCTAAGTTATGCCACCATGGGGTATATTCACAAGAACAAGTGTTGAACATCACCAAAAAATGGTAACGCAACTATACACATTGAATCCTATCGTGGGAAAATAACCCTCTGTCAACGTGGAATTCACAACAAGGCGGTACCATGCGATAGTCTGCCGAAACCACGGCCAATGTCCGCGATACAACCATCTCGACAGAGATTAAAACAAACTTCAACGCGAAAAAACATGCAATGGGCCAAAGCGTGATGAGGAAATCAGCGATAAATAGTGAGAGGCCAGCAATACCCACGTGTAATGCAGGAAAAAGCACAAGAAAAGCATACGGAAAATACCACTAAAAACAACATCAACTGCGGAGTACCACGGACGCACCCTGACCGACTGCAGAGGACAACATGAACCTCACAATCCCCACGGAGGAACACCCAGGAATACAGAGCCCGTGGAAGGCCAATGAGAAGAGGAAGAGTAAGACTGGGTACAGTCGCCAGGAAAACCCAATTATCACCACGGATGAGCCAGAACACCACCACCAACTGTACGTCACCTCCAACGTGTTGTAGTGTAGTTCCTATTATCCCAATAGGCTCTGCGCATTGGAATAATACCTTCAATAGTATAGGCCTAGACCAGACGTTAACTAGGTTTACTACTGTCGATATTAGACTTAAAGTTTTGGGTTTGCCAGCTAGCTCAGAGTTCACTAGAAACTTTCTCGAATAGGCAAGGAGGAGTTGAACCTCCCTGGATAGACAAGAAGGGATTTAGTTTCTGACAACCATAGAACATGACAACTTTGCTCTCCCCTAATCAAGAGTGTATCTCTAGAGTCGTGTGAACAAAAGACGATTTATTTTACTCAGTCAGTACGTGCATTCTTAGTCTCACCAGATTGTAGAGAAAAGGAAGAGACGGGCGTGTTCAATAAAAGATGTTATTTATTGATCAGTCTCTTTTCTCATACAAGAGAAATGGATCGATATTATGGCAATACTTATGGTTAAGTAAAGTGCATATAATAAAAGCAGAAGTATAAAATAATACTGTAAAAACATTGATATGGTTTCTAAGCCATATGAAGGTTTAAAATGAATAAAATAGATACATACACATTTACATTTGACTAATCGTACTCAACTGGTGTTTCTAACTGCGCCTACCCCGTGTACCTGACCTAAGCCTAATACGTGGGCGGGAATAGAAAGTTACAGTTTAAGTTAAGTTTGTTTTGCCAAGTGACTGACTAAAGAATTCTCAGCAAGGGGTTATTCAGTTCTGTACCTGGAATCTAAGATGAATGAGGGATGGTATCTCTCGTCTCTGGTCTCGATATCCCAGGCTGCCTGCGAGGGCTACCCGGAAGCGCCGGAGCTGGATTTCTCGGCAGGAGAAAGCAGCGTCTCGTTCTCAGCGCGTCAGAAAGGCGGGGCTGCGCCAGCGGGGTCTGCTCTGCTCTGGGCTTCGGCAAGTCTGGCTGCTCCGATCTCGTCACCACCGCGTGTGTTTGCATAGGGCAATATCGGTAATATTTATACCTTTAAGGTGCCGAGATTGACGTAAGGATGGACATAGATACGTCAATAAGGATGTCATACGACTTGGTCGTTAGCACATTCTTTGGCTGAAGTTCTCGGTGAAATCAAAACAATGGCCGCAGGGTTTTTTCCCAGGTCTGTCATAGGTTTGATTTGTTTTGAGAACTCCGTATGCCTTATCAGGGGCTGGAGGAATATCGCTTGTCTAATTAGATGGCAAGCGTTATGACCTAATCAGATAACACGTTCCTGTGCCGTAGTGTGGCTTTATCAGATAACGGTTACTGCATCATGGGGGTTTTCTGCCTCATGGGATGGCTGCTAGTTAACTTGTTAACCAGAATAGGGTCAGGAATAGGGGGATCGATACAGAACCTATAGGAATACATCACACCCACTCCACGCTAACTATGGACATATTTACTAATCTATGCATAGTAAAACATACTGTAGAGTATTGTGTATACCTTACCACCCCAAAATACATAAATGCATTTTGAATTTTATCAAATATACGGAAAAACAGTCACATGTAATATATGCACTCCAGCTGTAGAATAATGCTAAAGTAATCACGCATATCTATACATTATCACTAATCGGTATATGAGAATTCACACATGAAATGGCTCTTAATACAGAAAAAAGGTTCGAGACCATTCCATCACAGAATAAAATAATTATGAACATACCAGCGGACAGCTAATGTCTATAAAGTATCTAAAAATAGAAATTTTAGTTCTCTAAGAATAGTTCTTACTTTAAGCAGAAGATAGTGTCCCGAAAAATATGCAAAAATATTTTGGGGCTGCTGAAAAAATTGCTGTCCGTGAACTGGAGGGAAAATTGTTCATGGTATTTTGCTATTCTAGGTGAAGGCCAAATTCAGGGAACGCCGTGTACAAGCTTGCTCAAAAGTCTCTATTTCTGCTCTGGTGAGAACATCATATCATTTAAACTCTCGAAAAAGTTGTCAACCGCTTCCTGAGAGAGTTCCACTAACTCGGAAATAGGTGTAACCATGCATTCGTGCGCATGATTGTCTCCATTGGCGTTTTGATTAGTATTGCTGATTGAAGGTCGTACCTGATCAATGCTGCTTTCATCTTGAACTTCACTACCCCTTAATCGTAGTGGTGAAGCTTCCACGAATGCCGTCATCAGGATTGGTAGCCGTTGAGGGCAGCACAAAGCATGAGCCTTTATAGGACTCAACAATGTTTCTGCATCCATTGGCGCATCTGATTGTAGAGTCAGACAGGTGTCTAACACGCATTCTTCTCCGCATAGCAGGCACCTTAATACAGGTAAAACACATCCTTGCCACATTGGTCGAAATGAAAGAAACCAAGTCATGTTCAGGTCTCTAAGCCGGGTTAGTCCCAGGATTTTTGATATCCGGTCCCGGTATCCAATGGCTAGGATTGTTTCTTCCCTTGTCGCAGGTGTTTTGTCTGTGACATGGTTTGCCATAACGAAATATAAGGACTAGGAATAGGATTCCTGCAATCAGTCCCAAAATGAGGGGAAGTCCGCCAAAAATCGAATGGACGAAATCTGGAAAAATACCCAGTATGGCTTTGAATGGTGTTAATGCCATCGAAAATACTGTCTTAAATACTTTTGAGACTCCACTGGTATCAGAAATATTTAAGATTTCATTCAGGATTTCTGCAAAATGTATGGGGGAATTAGTCGATAACAATGAATGTATCTCTGCAGTCGTCCTTGCGACTAGGAGATCATACGTTTCTTTTGATGACGTGAGCCTTGTCGGCGTCTGAAGAAGCACTGTTTTCATTCTGCTTAAAGTATCTATTCGAATAGAAGTAATTTTCAAGTTGGGACATGCCCTTGCCTCCCTGTCTGGAAGGGAGCTGGGGAACAATAAGCGTCCACAGCACTTGACCTTCGCAGTCGTAGTTACGAGATAAGGAGTCCCGGGTATAAGACTACAGCATCTGCGATCTACAATTAGAATGTAACTCCCATTATAGAGTCTTTGAAAGAATGGTTCTATCTCTGTTGCAGGTGTGCCTAACTGGTGACATGAAAGGTTATTTGAGTTCCCTTCACAGGCTCCATGCAAACTAATTCCGTTACACAGAAGTGTACCGCTTAGTGACATCGCACAATTATTGCCACTAAGAAACACTTTCTGTCCTTTATTACTGACACATGCATGTGAATAGGGCAAGTTCCATGTTGTCTTAATGTACCCTTTTCCCATTTTTTCGTACATGCCAGCCTGTATATATTTTTGGCAGTATTGAAACCTGATGGTTGATATTGGAATATTAATTATCCCATGTATTATCCATTCACTGACAGGTCGTTCTGACATTGTCACTGGTAATCTCTCGAGTTTCTCAATGCTCAGGATTGTATAATCAGCACCCTTCTGGGCCATACTGATTTGTTTATCAGTAAGGTTAAAGATATTGAAAAGTGACGTTGTGTTGATTAAACGCCAAGGCACATAGCCTGAACGCAGATTTTGTAACGTACAATAGAACGCAATTGAGACTGACCGTGTTGTAACAACAGTAAGTCTTGCGATATTATGTCGATTGCTGAAGACACAATGCTGTCCAGAGAAAAAATTCTGGAGGACAGAGTCATTAACCCATTGTCCATTACAGAAAGTGATTTTTCCAAATTAATACGGTCAATTTCCCGTATTCTTTCTGCTGTCTCAATTTGAGTCACCTTCCAGGCCTCGTTGTATGCTGCATATACAGAGGCTGCTATGAAACGTTTCTGACGCTGTTTGCGTGGTCCCATAACGAAATCACGCAAGTCAGCACCATCAGTAAGTAAGGTTAGGTGTTGCTTAATTTCTGCCAGTGTGGAAGATTGTAGCCACTGAAGGCATAATTTGCCCACACTGTAGGTGGTTATTATTCCTGGGTGTTGTCTTTGGGAATATCTAGGGTCTGGCCTGGTCATTTTGAACCCCTGTGTTTTGTTCAGGAATCTGTCTTGACAGTTATTAGTATCTGTGGGCCAGATCAACCACTGTTTCCAATCAGGATGTGTTCTGTTTTGGTTTAATACATAATTTACGTCTATCTCTTCATCTGTGGAGCTATTGCTGTTCATTGTTGGTTTTGGAATAGACGGTTTATTTAAGTCTTTGATTTTGGCTATGCCAAGACAGGTAGTTTGTTGAACAGTGACATTTAAAAATATAATTTGTTCTGGGATCATGCAGGCTCTAAACAAGGATTCTATACCTTGTACTTGCCATTCTTTTGTACCCCAAACACTTTTTACTTCAACATGTTTGTCCCAATAATCAAATCCAAAAGTATTCATTTGTTCAAAGAATGAGTCTGAATATATCAATTTCGTGTTTGTTATCGTGGTCTTTGTCCCTGTCTTATTTGACAATTTGAAATAAAATGTTTCGGCATTACTTGTGTTAAAACCTGAAAAGTATGAATATTTGTCATAAACGGTTCTTGAGCTTCCTTTTGGAGGGGTTGCACAATGTTCCCATTGATTATAATTTAAAACATTTCTAGGTTGTGCAGATCTATGTAGAAAATGGTTACCATAGTGGTTATAACAGTACATACTATCATAATTTGTCGAACCCTGCAAATAATCATGTTTGGTAAATTTAGCAGACATCACTAAGTCAGACATCATATTATTTATACTTTCAAAGTCCCAATCATCAGCAAATGAGCTTGGTTTTACAAAGTCACTCAACGAGATCTTAATTTGGTGTGGATATTTCAGGATTTCAACCGGACCATAAATTTCGTAGTCAGTTTTGTCCCATGCTACCCCACCCGGTATAGGATTGGCTGTGAAGTTGACTGAAGAAAGTTCTCTTTTCTCGACGTGTGAAGATGTGTGTGGTTTGAGGATCAAGTTGATTTTCTGACTTGCTGTGTCCATTTTAGCATATTTTCCCTCAATGAAGCGTCCCAAAGTTAGTACCATGATGAGCCAAAGTATGAGGATAAATGCACCAAAACCCACCCAAAATTCAATCCATGGAGAAATCAGATATGTTTCTTTCAGTTGTTTCAAAAGTACTTTAACTTTATCTTTAACGGTTTTTGTTGATGGCTGTGTGTTTGATTCAGTGAAGCCTTCAGAGGAATCATCGAAGTTTATGAAGTAGCCGGATGCAGTTCTGTCAATAGTTCCCATTGCTTCAGGATTACTGTTTCTTGCATAGTCGTTTGTTACTTCATTATAGATTGGTGTGTCTCTGCTAAATGTTTTTATTTGGGTTTTCAGAGGTCTAAGTTCCATTGCATTGTTGCATAGTCCTTGTTGTAGTTCTGTAGGCTTTTCGAATGTGATTAGCCTCTTAGATTGAACCTCTGTGTTAGTAGCAAATCTTGGTGTTCTACTACTTCTCGGGAGTCCACTTGGCCTACTATTTGTTATCGGCCACATGTTGTGGTTTTACCAGGTCGATGGATACAACTCGGTTCTCCTTTTTACCAGCAAGCGGCGGTAGCACAACTGATCTTGTCCCGTTGACAGACAAGACAGGAACTGCTTTTCTGTAAGAAGGCCCAAATTCCTTCTTTACCGCGATCTTTTCTCTGACTAGATCCCCGACTTTTGGAATCCAGACAGGTCTTGCTGGGACAGGTGGTGGTTCTTCAGTGGTTGTTGGCTGCTGTTTCAACTTTATGTTGCTCAGGTCTTTTCTTGTTTCATTTAAGTCCTGCAAAATAGCCAAACGATCTTTGATATCAAAGTTTTTTTCTTTCACCACTGAAGTCTGACTGTCAAGGTCAAAGACCAACATCCTAGTTCCAAATAATAATTTGTACGGACTGAATCCCTTCAGAGAATTTCTTGGCAAGTTATTTAGACTACGTTGGACACTTATTAGATGTTTGACCCACCCAGCTCCCGAACCTAATACCTTTGCCGTTATAGATTGCTTTATGTCACGGTTTTTTCTTTCAACAATTCCGTTCCCCTCAGGGTGAAATGGACAAGAGTACCGCAATGTAACGCCCATGCTGACCATGGCCTCCTTATAAGCTCTAGAGCTAAAAGCAGGACCTTGGTCCGAATGCAGCATGCCAATTGCGTATGTGCCGATAAAGACTCGCAAATCTTTTATAACAGTTCTGGCGTCAGCCGTTCGCTGGGGCCACATCCATATGAATCTCGTGTATGAGTCCACTGCAACCAAAATATATTTATAGTTACCATCCCTTTGTAAGGGACCACAGTGGTCTAGGTAAACACAAGCTAATGGTTTATCCGAGATTAGAAGGGGCGTCTGTGCTGGACGTCTCACCGTTGATACTTTCATTTTTTGACATATTTCACATTCTAAAACATAGTTCCTTGTTTGTCTTCTCATTTGTGGCCACCAGTATCTCTGTTTTAATAATGATACTGTGGCTGAGACGCCAGCATGTATAGAAGCAAGCCCTTCGTGTGCCGCTATTATCAGTCCTAACCTATGTTCCATGTTTGGAATTGCCCTATCCCCCACTCCAGGGATTCGAGCAAAAGGAACATTGTTTGCATCAGTTATGTATGAGTATTTTACTGGAAAGCCTTTCGGGAGTGTTTCAATCGAATCCTTTTCTTTAGCGCTGACAGCCTGTAATATTTCGCTGTCTATTTTTGTTTTTGACCGGGTGATGGCAGCTACGGAAGCCGTTTGCACAGCTGCCTTCGCGGCCTCATCAGCCAATGAATTCCCTGCAACGTGAACGCCATCACGTTGATGACTCAGCGTATGTATCACGTGAGTCTTTGGTAGTTCTTTTTGTAATAGAACTACTTGTTCCCAGAGCATTTTATGCTTGATTGTGCCTCCTTTTGCATCCTTAAAACCATTCTGAAGCCAGATCTGTAAGTATTCATTGTAAGATTGAACGCAATAATACGAATCGCACACTATGAGTGTGGGGAATTCTCGATCGGTATTTTCAAGCGCCATCTTGAACGCCAGTAGTTCAGCTCGCTGAGCTGTACAATCTCCTAGAGATTGTGTTTTACTGATAGCTGGTTTAAATTTACCTTCGTGCCAGCGACCTTTAACAATCGCGCACACAGCACTGTAAGCTTGCTTACCCCCCACTGCGGGTTGTGCTGATCCGTCTGTATATATTGTACAGCCGTAATGTTCTAGAGGCAGAATTTCGGTCGGCGGAGGACATTCAAATTCATATTGGAGAAATTCTTGTGTTTTTAAGTTAGGATCAAATTCGTATGCCACGTCTGTTGCAGCAAGAGAATTAGCCCACTGTATCCACCTTGGATGTAGTGCTTTAGCATTCGGAATGCTTGCCTTTGTTACCGCCTCTAGGGCTGGTATCGGTGTCACGATTCTTATTCGTTTACCTTGTGCCAGGGCTCGTTCTTTTGCTATAGGTGTCTGTGTTGCAGTTAGAATTTTTTCCGTTGGGCTAAATTTCATTTCAGCCTTAGTGTACAAGTGTGATTTGAATGCAATTGGTACCTTTTCTCCCTCATTAGACGTCAGGTATGTGAATCCGCATCTTCCTGGGATGACTCGAATCACAAGATTGCGTGTGTTATCACGTGTTTCTAATTTTGTTTTAATTAACATGTCTGTTTGTAAGGATCTCAAAATTTCTGTGTGTGTTTGAGTCCAATTGGTTCTTTTAAAATCTGGTTTTATTAGATCATAAAGGGGTTTGACCCTTTCTGCGTAATTTGCAATGTATGTTCTTCCGAAATTTAGGAAGCCTAGAATTGACTGTAGGTTTTTTAGTGTTCTAGGTGCTTGGAGTACGGCACATTTCTCTAGGAAATTGTCAGCCAGGCTTTTGCCTTCACTTGATAATTCGTATCCTAAGAACAGGACTGTTAGATGGGCAATTCTGGATTTTTTAAAGTTGAATTTGTAACCCTCTGCTGCGAACCCAAGTATTATGGTGTTCACTCTCTTCAAGTGAGTATCCAAGTCATCATCTGTTAAGTATATGTCGTCGACATAAGATAATGCTTCGTCATCATATGTTTGTAGTAATTCTGTTACTCTCGCTGAGAATACCCCTGGGCTATTCTTGTACCCCTGGGCTAACCAACAGAATTGTTTTTGAGTGCCATTTATTGAGAATGCAGACAAATATCTGCTCTCTGGTGCTATGTTTTGACAAAAGAATCCATTAGAGATGTCTAATGTTGTTTTGTATTTTTTGCGCACTATGTTATTCATTAGTGCAGCACTATGCAAGTTTTGCACTGCAAAAGTTTTGCAACATGAGTTAAGGTGTCGGTAATCCAAAACTAGACGATATGAATTGTCTGGTTTGGAGACCGGAAACAAAGGGTTGTTCATTTGTGAGGTGCAAGTTTCAATCACCCCCTGGTATTCTAGTTGATCTAGGATTTCTTTTACCTGTTTTTTAGCTTCTTGCTTAATTGGGTACTGTCTTTGTGCAGTAGGTTGTGATTTTAACTGGATTTTGTGAGGAGGAGAGTCCTCATCCCATCCTACATGATTTTTATATAAAGCAGGAGCTTGAGCTACTGCCCACTTTCTGGCAAGTGTGTATTTTTTATGAATTGGGATATGATTTGAGAAGGCAGGCATAATTATTTCTTCGCCATGAGGGCACTCCCTGACAAACTCTGGTGGCCAGTCTTTTTCAGCTAGAAGGATGTCACAGCCCTTGGAGAGATTATCCCAAAATAGTCCCCTTATTTTTCTAGTCTTATCCCCTTCTATACGTAAAGTTATTTCATATATTTTGTGAGGTTTGCTAACTCTGGTGTCTGCAGTTTCCACTTGAAGATATTCATTCGTGTCCACTGTCTCCAGAAGATTCATAAGGACTTTGCGAGCTATGCTCACTTCTGCTGCGCTGTCTAGCATTGTCTGAGCCCATTCTCCGTTTTTCAGTTGTGTCCTCAGTATTCTCGGCATTGTTAACTACCTTGATACTGGCTACCTTCTTTTTTGGAAATTGTAATTTCTTTTTTAGATGAGCAGGTTCCTTGTCTTTGGACTTGGCGTGCTCTTCTCTTTGTTCTGATCGTCCTCTTCTTTCCGATTTCTGC
Organism: Lissotriton helveticus; assembly: GCF_964261635.1. Lineage (NCBI taxonomy): Eukaryota > Metazoa > Chordata > Amphibia > Caudata > Salamandridae > Lissotriton > Lissotriton helveticus. The sequence continues at coordinate 1,041,789,782 of NC_136059.1, forward strand.
GAGGAAGTCTGAAAAGATTGAGAGGGACGTGTATCAAAATCTTGATATCTATCAGGCTTCTTTATATTATCCCTATTTCTAAGGTTATATCTTTTCCCAGAGGGGTCACTTTGGGGTGACCTGTGTCTTTGGTTCGGAGATTTTTCTCTTCGCCGAGGAGACCTTCCTCTGGACTGGAATTTCTTTTCTTTAGGATTGGATTGTTTGTTTCCATCCCAGCTCTTTTTTTGTGATGTTGAATTATTATTAAAAAATATTTTTTCAGGACTTTCAATCAGTTGTGGTTTTACTGGTATTCCACCTAAACTATCTCTACCTAGTTCCTCATAGGATTTTTCTATAATTCTGGCAATTTCAGCTGGTTGGTCTGCTATATCTGTCTCTTTTAACCTCTGGCGGATCGCCACGTTTGCTGCTTCTCCCTTTATGTTGGCTAATAATATAGCCGAGACCTGCTTGAAGTCTTTTAGTAATTTCATACCAAGAGTTAAAGTGGGTTCTGGACCTTATTCGTCTTGAATTTGTTTTAGCACATCTGGTATTACCGAAATGGATGGAACACCGTGCGTTTTTGTGTAGATGGAAGCAAAGACTGTACCCCAAGTGTCACAGTCCTCCACGTGTGGTGCGATTCCCATTGGAAGACAGATAGTCAGAATCCTGTGTTTATCCACAGGGGTGGTGTCTGGAAACACCGCCTCTATTTGGGTGATTTTTTGTGCTAACCAGAATGGTATTTGTTCCCGTTTAGCTGGTACTTTACCTAGGCAGGATTGTATGTTCTGTGGTGTAATTTTATTTGTGTTCCCCTGATGAGGGGTCAGCTGTGGAATTTTAATTGCTGGTTGAATTGTTGAAGTCCGCATCACATATTGGACTAATTGTCTATGTAATTTTATTAATTGTTTTAGCTGTGTTAAAAGCTCTGGTGCAGGCATTCTTTCGATGTCTGGATGTGGTGTGTATCCGGCTAGAACCGGCCACGTTGCTCCTGGTCTACCTAAGGGACCGAGCCTGGTGATGTGATTATTGTGTTTTAGGGCGCCATTAAATAAGAGCAGGTGCTCTTGAAATTTAAGTGGTACTTCCACCTCCTCGAAAGGAGTGTACTCATTAGGAGGGTCCTCTGTTTTGTAATAGTGGAAGTACTTTGTTACAGCATTTGCAGCTGGAAAATGTATCCATGAATAGTATACCTCTGTCTGCCGATATTCGTGTGCCTCAATCACGAATATGACTGTGCCACCTCTAGGTGTCAGTCCATTTTCTATAAGTTTTAAAGTTATAGATTTCCTCTTGATGACCGGGATTAGTATTATATCCGGGTCTGTGTCTTGCAGTGCATTATCAGCTGCTGCGAGTTCAGTTGCTATCCTAACTGTCTCTCTTTCTTCATCACTGTCTTCCATTTTACCGACAGGATGGTTCTTTAGTTTGTTTGCAGATCAGGTTTCTTATGGAAACAAAGATTAGATGCACAATATTTTGGAACAGTGTATCCTTCAACGTTGACTAAACCAAGAACCATACATAGGAGTTTCCTCCTGCGAGGTTTGGCGGATATTACCTTTTACCCACTCCAGACGTCTTTGGAGTATTATGGGAAAAAAAGGGGTCTGAGTGAAAAAGCACGTCTGAGTTACTCTAAATATCTTACGTTAGTTTTATCGCCCTTCCAAACGCGTTGGGCGCCATGTAGTGTAGTTCCTATTATCCCAATAGGCTCTGCGCGTTGGAATAATACCTTCAATAGTATAGGCCTAGACCAGACGTTAACTAGGTTTACTACTGTCGATATTAGACTTAAAGTTTTGGGTTTGCCAGCTAGCTCAGAGTTCACTAGAAACTTTCTCGAATAGGCAAGGAGGAGTTGAACCTCCCTGGATAGACAAGAAGGGATTTAGTTTCTGACAACCATAGAACATGACAACTTTGCTCTCCCCTAATCAAGAGTGTATCTCTAGAGTCGTGTGAACAAAAGACGATTTATTTTACTCAGTCAGTACGTGCATTCTTAGTCTCACCAGATTGTAGAGAAAAGGAAGAGACGGGCGTGTTCAATAAAAGATGTTATTTATTGATCAGTCTCTTTTCTCATACAAGAGAAATGGATCGATATTATGGCAATACTTATGGTTAAGTAAAGTGCATATAATAAAAGCAGAAGTATAAAATAATACTGTAAAAACATTGATATGGTTTCTAAGCCATATGAAGGTTTAAAATGAATAAAATAGATACATACACATTTACATTTGACTAATCGTACTCAACTGGTGTTTCTAACTGCGCCTACCCCGTGTACCTGACCTAAGCCTAATACGTGGGCGGGAATAGAAAGTTACAGTTTAAGTTAAGTTTGTTTTGCCAAGTGACTGACTAAAGAATTCTCAGCAAGGGGTTATTCAGTTCTGTACCTGGAATCTAAGATGAATGAGGGATGGTATCTCTCGTCTCTGGTCTCGATATCCCAGGCTGCCTGCGAGGGCTACCCGGAAGCGCCGGAGCTGGATTTCTCGGCAGGAGAAAGCAGCATCTCGTTCTCAGCGCGTCAGAAAGGCGGGGCTGCGCCAGCGGGGTCTGCTCTGCTCTGGGCTTCGGCAAGTCTGGCTGCTCCGATCTCGTCACCACCGCGTGTGTTTGCATAGGGCAATATCGGTAATATTTATACCTTTAAGGTGCCGAGATTGAAGTAAGGATGGACATAGATAAGTCAATAAGGATGTCATACCACTTGGTCGTTAGCACATTCTTTGGCTGAAGTTCTCGGTGAAATCAAAACAATGGCCGCAGGGTTTTTTCCCAGGTCTGTCATAGGTTTGATTTGTTTTGAGAACTCCGTATGCCTTATCAGGGGCTGGAGGAATATCGGTTGTCTAATTAGATGGCAAGCGTTATGACCTAATCAGATAACACGTTCCTGTGCCGTAGTGTGGCTTTATCAGATAACGGTTCCTGCATCATGGGGGTTTTCTGCCTCATGGGATGGCTGCTAGTTAACTTGTTAACCAGAATAGGGTCAGGAATAGGGGGATCGATACAGAACCTATAGGAATACATCACAGTGTCATTGGCAACATAGAGGCAAAGATGGCACACCACCTCGGACCATGTGAATGCCATCATATGGCAGAGGAGGACCATGAAAGAGCACAAGAAGCCCTGGACTGCTGTGAATGGCAAAATCAAGCAGAAACTCGCTGCCAACACGAAAGCAGCAACACACCTTGGAGGAGGGGGTCAGCAGAACACCAGGAGCTGAATGACATGGAGTAAATGGTGGCCACAGTCACCAGTCGGGAGACAGTGACATGAGTCGGGGATCCGGACCCCGTCCAACATGACCCGACACCACATCAATAGGGTGCGCACTGACCAGGGAGTGGGTTGATGGGGAGATGGGCACAATGGCACACGTGCACAATTAGGCAGAGCACACTGCACACCCACAATGACTCAGGATCATGTCCCTGATACCACGGGAACACCTCAGTAAACGCACAAACACCAAGTAGTCCCACGTACACCATGTGTCCAAAGGGGCACCCACACAACACATCAACAAGCACAAAACCAACACATGCACACGTGCAAAACACAGCAAACATGCATGTATGCCAGCCACACTGACAATGCAAGAGACACCACATGACGAGTAGTATAGCTACAGTCCAATCACCATGCCAATGTACACAGCATGACACTGAGGTGGTTGAGTGTGGACCACAACTGGAAAGGAGCAGGTCACGCTCGGACACAACCACCTGCACAAATAACCCCGGACGTCAACAACACATCTGTGGACAAACCATGCCCAAGAGTGACCACTTAACAAAGAGCACAAGTTACCCAAGTCTACAACATATCAGCACCGTGGCAGCATAGAGCTGACAGGCACACCGCATGAAAGGGCCCAGTGGCAGACAAATTGGAGCCGCAGGAGCGAATCACCCTCCATTCAGATTACACACATAAGTATAAGTGCACCTCGACATTGACAACATCCCGGTACAAAGACCTACACAACAGAACACAGGACACAACTGGTGCCGCAAATGTGCACAACATGGCAGATCACATCTGGCACAGCAGGAAACTGTGACATGACATTGTACAAGTAGAACCTGTAACCTGCAAATATGTTTAATTTACACATGCTGTGCTTTTGGACATTTTGTACTGTCCCAAGATTGCCAGGGACGGCCACAATGTCAAGTGCTCATGAGAAGTAATTGTCATTGATGGTGTTCCTATGGGCCATTCCTGCCGCAGATGTAGTGGGATGTGGGCCACCTGCCCCGTCGTCCCCATCATCGAACGATAATACTGGAACTGGGATTCATGGGGCATTGGTGCGTACACAGATGTTGTGCAACACACAACATGCACGATCATCTTGCACACGATATCCGGGCTGTACAGGAGCTTTCCACCTGCACCGTCCAGGCACCTGAAACGTGACTTCAACACACCAAATGTGTGTTCAACGATGCCCCTGGTGCGTATGTGGGCCGCATTGTACTGCCTCTGGGTGGGTGCGTTCGGGTCTCGGAGGGGTGTCATCATCCAATGGCAGAGTGCATATCCTTGTTTACCTGTGACACTACAGGGAGTAAAGAGTCAATAATTGATTCAGAAGGATGTGATGGCAGTCCGACTAATCCAGTGACACCTGTGCTGGCTGTGCGTGGGGTGAGTGTAAGCCAGCCCTCAGGGAGTAGCTGGTGCTGGCAACAACTCCAACAGTCATCAGGCACTCAGAAAAACAATGTCTGAACAACAAGGGGGGATGACTTGAGTCACACAGCGTTAGTGGCCCGAGATTCACAGCGTCCGACACAGGCTCACCGCCATGGAATGCTGACCTGCGCGAGACTGGGTAGGGTCATGAGGGCATAGCAGGGTCTTGCATGTGTCATAGGTGCCTTCCGCAGAGTGTCTCGGGGGAGAATGGGAGTTCTACCCCCAAGGCATGATGCAGAGGGCACATGCCTGCTGTGTCCAGCAACATGGCAGATCTGAATGCCACAGACTCATGCCAGACACCAAGTCCGTATCTGCCCGTTGCTGATGATAACCCCCAGGCCAAAGGCTCAGACACCAAGGATGTTCCGCTGGAGGCTGACAGTCACTCACGGCACACAGGGTTAGTGGCACAACGTGTCGCAGACCTGCCACAAATAATTATGCCTCACTGATCAATGGGAGTCTGGTGCTGTGACTGCTGCCACAGACTTGGGGGTCAATGCCATTCAGGACTCAGGGCACAGTTCCACATGTAGGACCTACTGGGACAAAGAGTAAGCTGGTGGGGAATGTCAATGAGAAAGGAGTACTGTGGGCCAGTATTGTGGGGGCCAGCGATGGTCTGCAGAGACTGCAGAGGTTGCGGGACTGGGGCTTGGAGCTTGCACCGGCACGGGGTGGGCCCTCTTTGACACACAAGGAAGTCTGCAGGTGAGCAGTGCAGCCTTGGGGTGCTGGGGCGGGCAGGCCTGGTCTGGGTATCAAAATCCTGGGGTGCAGCAGGCGGGCAGGGTCGCAGGACCCACTGTTCATGGCATCAGCCTTATGGCAGACTGCGAGGTGCCGCCCTGTCAGTGACGTTGGCCTTTCAGGGAGTGAACCACCGTCTGCGCCACGGGGTCTTTGTCCACACCTCTGCGCGGCCCTGGCATACTCAGGGTCAACTCACTACACTCACACACACAGGGGGGGACATTTCCGCTATCTGAGCCACGGTCTGGGGTGACATGGTTGTGTCCACTGTTCACTACTCTCCACTCACCAGCAGTTGCGGTCTGCATGGACATATCTGTGGTTTGCATACCCATGTCCGTCCTGCACAGCCACGCCTAACTTGTTGTTGTGTACATTCCCATTAACGGGTCACTTGCATCCTTCGCACATGGCTGCATTCCTCATCTACCCACATTCAACTGTTGTGTGGCTGTGGTGCCACAATATAGCTGTATTGTGTGCAGAGGTAGCCCAGGATCACCATGGAGTAGTGTTGTCATATCTGGTTGGTGGGCATGTTGATTGGCATGTTGAATGTGGTTTGATCACGTGTGCATTCCCACAGTTGTGCGTTTTGTGATGGTGGCTTTGAGGTGTGTGGTGTGTTGATTTGGCACTTACCAACGAGCAGTCCAGTTCTATGTGTGCCATCCTGGAAGCGCTGGTTGATGATGGACTGTCAGAAGATGTAGGAATCGTGTACACTGCCGGGGTAGTTTGCAATGACATTGGTGAACATTCCCCGGTGGTCTACTATTGCCTGCACATTGTTGGAATGCGTGTGCTTTCTGTTGCGGTAGTGGTGTGCAGTATCCGCAGGGGGCATAAGTGGGACATGTGTGTAGTCTATTGCCCCCAAAAAATCTGGGAATCCAGCTATGGCGTAGAAGCCTTGCTTGGTCTCCTGCTGTTCCTGCGCAGTGTGGGGGAAGTGAAGGTATTGGGGTATGAAGCTGAGGATGGTATCCAAGATAGATGTGATGAACTTTGATAGGGCTGGCTGTGAGACCCCTCTGACTCTGGCAGTTGTTGGTTGGAAGGTACCAGAGGCCAATAGGTGCAGCACAGCCAGCAGCTTTGTCTGCGGAGGGATGTTGGTTCTCCGCTGTGTTGGGACCGTCATCCTGTGGGTGATGTGGGTCATGATGCGGATGATGGTTGTCCTTTTCAGCCTGTAGTGGGCAATGACTTCCTCGGGCGTTAGGGTTGTGAGACTGGTACGTTTTCGGTAGTTCCGCTGTCTTACTCTGCACTGCCTCTGTGTGGTCCAGGGGCGGTGGTCCGGGTCCTGTGGTTGGTGGCGGTGGGGGTGGGTGTTGTGGCCCTGTTGGGGTTCCGAGCTGCATGATGAGTAACTCCATGGCGTTGTTTGTTCTTCGTGTGGCTGTGTACGGGGCTCCGTTACCTACTGCAGGTAGTCGTCCGGCTTTACACCTGCAGGAGGCAGGTGTTTGTTTGTTCTTCGTGTGGCTGTGCACGGGGCTCCGTTACCTACTGCAGGTAGTCATCCAGCTTTACACCTGCAGGAGGCAGGTGTTAAATACCTGCTGCTACCGCTGCTTATCGCATGGTTTTGACTCACATCGCAGATCTGGCAATTCATTGTGAAAGTGGTGTTCTGTTTTTTTGGGTGTGTTTTTGCACGGGAACGCCTACTCTGCATCTCATTAGGGTTAGTTGGTGGTGTCCACCGTGGAGATACGTTTTGCGGCAATTGTCACGGGAATACTGGTGATGTCTGCAGTTTGCACCAGCTTGTGAATGAGGTGTTAAATTTATCTCCATTTTGATGCTTTAAGGTGGCGATAAGTCCTTGTGAATATCCCCCTATGTCTTCACTAACTGCTTGAATATAGCACCATTTTCACTGATTACACACTTGGGCAAAGTACTCCATTTACCGCACAACCTGCATTGGACACAAAAAGCTGGATAGCTCTTGATGTTATCCCTGTGATAGCTAAAACTAATAATGCCCCTGCAAGCTTTAGTTTTACTGAGCTGCTATAGCCGTGTAAGAATATAGGCATGTAACTGACTAGGATTTGTTGTATATTAACATGTTTTTTCATGCTCTTTATATCTTAATTTTATTAATCCAGGAAGGAATTTCCAGGAGCACTCTGGGAAGCCTAACACAGTTATAGATTTCCTGGAGTACACCAATGCCTAGAATTTATGCATAAAGGCTTTCCTCTAAGAGTAAAATTCTAGGAAAATGTTACGGAAACATGCATTTGTGTTACACAGTTTAACTTTATTTTCATCACTAAGGGAAAACCATTGTTCCCTGTTGAGAAAACTTCCTGCTCTACAGCCATTAAACATGCAATGGTTTGTTTTACAGCGCAACCGTGGAAATTCCCTTTGCTTTACAAATAAGTGTAGAAGAAAAAGAAAAAACCTTTCATTTGTATCAACAGCATGCCCACTGAAACGCTGAGGGTAGGCATGATAATATTACCTCTAACACCCTTATTTATACTCCGTTGAAGAGTGGAAAAAAGGGTAAATATGAGGAAAAAGTGTGTTTAAGCTTTGCATGTTTTCTTCATACCATGTCCACCCCAGTGGAGAACTGGTGGAAGGGGGTGAAAAAGTGCAGCAACATTTCAGTTCTGTATTCCACTTTTTTGTTGCACTTTAGCCTCTTACTTCCAATTTATACTTGACTGAGACACTGACAGGATGGCGAGGAAAGTCAATAAAATACAACTTGGTTTGAGGTAGTGGTTTAGGCATTTTGGCCCACATGCATCAAGCATTTTTGCAGTCGCAGACGGTGCGATTCCTTAAAATCGGCCGTTTGCGAATGCAAAAGTGCTTGTTGGGATGCATCATGCCATTTTAGAAGTCGCATCTTTTTTACGATTTCTAAAATTGCATTAGCATTTAAGAAATCGCAATTGTGCGATTTCTTAAATGCTATGCATCATTATAGAAAAATATGCTTTTTTAAAAATTGGAAGTGCAAATTACCACGAAGTTCAACTTCGTGGTAAATTGCGAAATTGATTAAATATGCACAAAAATGCATTTTTTAAACTGTAAAGTTACACACACACATGTCCTTAGGACATGTGTGTATGTAACTTATGCTGAAAAGTACATTTCAGGGGTGCATGGGGGGGTCCTTTGGACCCCCCCCTGCACCCATGAAATTTTCTAAGTGCCACTCGCAATTTCCATTGACTCCTATGGGCCTTTTGGCCCATAGGAATCAATGGAAATTGCGAAAATTAAGTTAAGAAATCGGTATTTCTTTGGGATTCGGTAAAAAATGCGATTTTTACCGAATCCCACAAGAATACCGAAAATATTGATGCATATCATTTTGCATTTCTTAATTTGCGATTCCTTATTTTTCGCAAATTAAGAAATGCAAAAAGACACAATGATGCATGTGGGCCCATGAAACTTATTTTTCGGAACAGGCAGTTCTGACCTCTAGCCCTTCTCAGCCCTGCCCCTGCCTTTGAGCACACACTCGGCCATGGTGAGCAAAAGTGCCTAGATCCAGACTCTCCATTAAGGGGGGCTGAGACACATGCAACCTTATACACACATTAAACATAAACACAGACAGACTAGTGAACATAACAACACGTAAAACAAACACACCCATTGTAATTCACATTTAGAAGCACACATAAGCATCATTTATGTATGTGCACTTAGATACATAGTGCTGCTTACAGAACATATCTGCCATCTTTGCACACTATGTGCTGGACATCAACCTGCCTTAAAACTGTATCTTTGACAAAAGAGCCCCTCTTGTCATTTTTTTTTGTGTTTTAGCAGCCCAGCACTCGTCACTTTACTGGGGAGGACTCCAATCCCCAGCAGGCAAAGCGACAGGAGCTGCCAACGCGATTGACCCACACCGGGAGGCGCATATAGGCAGCCCAGGGCTCCCGCAGCGTGGGATGCACACAGGCATGCCCGGGCAAAGCCTGTACAAAGGGTGGGCCCGTCTGTACCCGTCAGCGGCAGCGGCAGGAAGAGGCTGGGCTGAGTCCCCCTCCTTGGTTGGCCAGTTCAGCAAATAATCCTTTGTTCATCTATGATGTGCCTGGTACCATACGTTTTTGATGTATACTGTCTCCAGTCTTCCTGCCAATTTTTACTTTGTTTTTTCTTTCTTCCACTTGTTTCTGGATACAAGTAACTATGGCTATTGAGAAACAGATTCTCAGCGTGGAGATAACTATTCCCACATGTACTGAGGGTGGCCCCGACCTGATAAATTCGTGCACAGTCTCCTCAACTGCGGCCTAACCCAGTAGTCTTCAAGTTGTGAGACTAGACGCACCAGACAAGGATGCAAATATTTTGAACTCCACCTCACCAGCCACTTCGAACCCTCATTCTCCTTCTAAACACCCTAAAATTGCTCATCTTACTGTGGCCCCATGTGAAGGATCACTAAAGGTAAAAAAAAAGGTAGCTGTGCAGAAGCTGCCAGCTATCCCCAAGCCCCTCAGAGCTGTTATTAAATCACTATCATCTGCACCCCTGTATTACACTTCAAAGGCGGCATCTGTTCAAGCTTTGACAGATCTTATTAAGACAACTTTTTGTACCCTTACGGAGAGACTTAAAGCTATTGAATGTGTGTGCTAACTTGTGTAGTGGATTAGGTTAGGTTAATTCCTACCCTGACAGCCTCCCCTTGCATGGGGAGGTATGGAAGGGTTGAAAGATCACTCTAATAACAATGGTTTAATCTCTAGACACTGTAACTTTGCCACTACAACAAACTGTTCCATGGAATCCCAAGCTACTCAATCGACCAGTGTCAAATTTAGTGCCTCAGTTTCAACAAGCACCAGTCACAGAAGTGAATAGGCTTCTTATACAAAGGGCTTCACATATTTCCCCATCTAACAGTTGCTCTGCGGGAACTGTTCCTACCCATTCTTTGCCCATTTCTGATTGATTAGATCTCCCCCCTGCTGTGACCCCTTACACGATCATTTTGGCCAATGTTCCGACCCTATTTGTTCCTCCCCAAGAAGCATGGGACTCACTAAGAAATAAATCACTTAACTGGCTAAACACAAGAGTTAGTCTGGGGGGAGCGCTTTTTGCAGATTTTAAGATGGCTAAACAGGTCGGGTGGGTTGGCAGAGGTTCTAAAGTACTTCAAGGTGACTATGTGGTGCTTTCTTTTAAAACTCCAGGACTAGTTAATGCCATACTTGGAAGAGTAAGCTCAGCGCTTCTAAATCAAAATCAAATCTCTGTTTTACCGCATGGGTTCTTTTATCAACTCCCCCTCTATCCCCCCATGCAATTCAATGTAATGACACAACGAGTTTCTCAATCACAATCATTATATCAACATCAAATCCAAATTATGTCTGTCCTCTTATGTATCCTATCTCAATGTCTAATAGGTTTGATTGTCTTTCTAGTCTTATTGAGGTGGATTGATTGAGGGCAGATACTCAGAATAGAGTTATCCCCTGTAAACTTTGACCCCAGTTAATAGCCCACTGATAGATGACGAGTTATCAAATCCTCAACAAACTGCGGAGCAGCCTCTATTGAGGAGTGAGGTAAATATGGATTCTATAACACCAACTGTAAGTGTCATCACAGTTTTATGCTGCAATATAGCGGGACTCCGTACTAAGCACAATTTACCAGAATGATTAGACTTTATGAAAGGTTTCAATATCATTTGCCTACAAGAAACATTTGAACCAATTCATCTCAACTGCTTTAAAACATTTCATTCTCCAGCTATTCCATCGACACATGGTAGGCCCAAGGGTGCTCTCTGTATCTTTGTTTTAAATAAATTAGTCTCCACCAATGTAGCTGTAAAGTTCTTTAACTCTTACTATCAAATGTTCTCTGCCGAACTCCCTCAGCATCCTACTCACTTGTACTTGTAAACTTTTATAATAATGCTTGTGACCCAGATATGCTGGATATTTTAAGTCAGCTTGATGCTGATCTGGAATCATTCATTGATAAGGGGACAAGAGATAAAATCCTGGTATGGGGGAGATTTTATTATTCAACCCTGCAAATTGTCAGCTAACAAAATCTGTGGTACGGCTTCCCCCACAAACGGCAGTCACTCATTTTTCACACACAGAGTATGGAGAGAAATTCAACGAGAGACCGGCCAGTTGAAGTACCCTGCTTATTTGATGGCAGCATGGGAAAAAGCGTTATAAACATTTTGCTTTTTCCTAATCGGTATTCTGCCCTAGTTAATAATATTACATTACACGATCTTGAAATGAGCGACCATCTTCCTCAGAGCGTAGTGTTGGATACTAAACTTGTAAAAAATCAAGGGGTTCGTCATCATACTTTATCAGTGGAGAATATAGAGCTCTCTCATTTGAATGGTTTGACTTTGCGCTGGTCTATGATTAATCCGACCAGATTTGAAGAACAACTAATCCATCAACAGAGGAGGGACTTTGATGCTTGTTTAGATAAATCAGCAGAAGTTACCACGATTATAGAGACATTTAAACAAAATATGATGGAAATCAAAGTAGGGTAAACTTCCAATCAGATGAGAGGAGCTGTAAATACTAAGGGTTGGTTTTATCATGCCTGTACCCAGGCTCAGAAAAACCTGAAAAGATCCTTAAATAGCATACCCAGGAATATCTTTGAAGTACAGTATTGGAGACGAGTGTATAGGCTCGCCCTAAGACACCATAAAAAAGGTCTGAAAGAGGAGGCCTGGGGAAAAATGTATGAAGCAAGCCGTAATAAGGACACCACAGCATTTTGGCATGTTATAATCTCCTCCTTTTTGTAGTGATGATGACAAGCCCAGAATTGAGGTTACAGTGACTGCAGATTGAGTAGCTCACTTCTCCAAATTGTATGCTGATACAATTGAACGGGGCAGTAACAGCTCTATATCTGTGCCTGTGGCAGATCCTTCCATGTCTACATCTTCCCCTAATCAGTGTGACTTAATTTGACTCTGGAAGAGGTCAACCGGGCTCTAAGATCAAGTAATGGAGGTAAAGCACTGGGCCCAGATGGGATTCCCATTGAACATTTTAAAGGCTAATACTGTTCGCTGGGGCCCCCTCTTGTCACTTATCCTCAGATCCTGCCAGAGTGTTGGATTTCCAAATTCCTGGCCTGAGCCTCATATTGTGCCAATATTTGAACAAGCATTGGCAAAGCCAATAGGTCTCGCCTTTGGGATCTTATACGTTTTTAGCTATGTAACAGTTGTTGTTTTTGCATTAAGGATATTGTTTTGCTTTTGGGATATTATACTTAGTGGAAGGAGAGAGAGAGGGAGAGGGAAGAAGTGATGCAAAAAAGTAATAGCCAATGGAATTAACTTGTGATAGTAATTTCCAAGAAATAATCCCAAATTAAAGTTGGAAAATTCCTTAAAACCATGCTTTTTTTCTTTCTTCAGAATATTTTATGGATCATCAGTAAATACAGTAAAAAGGAAACCCACACAAAATAAACATGAGTAAAAATGTAGTCCGTTTGTTTTCATATTTTCGTGTACCTTAAAGTAATCATAGTATGCGAGCAAAGAGTGAAAGATCCGATACTAAAGTGTAAGGGCATTTTGTTACAGCGAGGATCTTCAGTAAATACAGTAAAAAGGAAACCCACACAAAATAAACATTGGTAAAAATATAGTCCTTTTTTTCATATTTGCATGTATCTTAAAGTAATTGTAGTATGCGAGCAAAGAGTGAAAGATCCAATACTAAAGTGTAAGGGCATTTTGGTACAGCGAGGATCTTCAGTAAATACAGTAAAATGGAAACCCATACAAAACAAACATCAGTAAAAATGGAGTTTGTTTGTTTTCATATTTGCTTGTACCTTAAAGTAATCATAGTATGCGAGCAAAGAGTGAAAGATCCGATACTAAAGTGTAAGGGCATTTTGTTACAGCGATTTCTTGATTGTATGCCTTACCAATTGTTAGATAAATGAGAAGAGCTACTTGTTGGAATTCTTGAAGTAACACAGGGGAGAAAGGTTTCATGTGAGAGGTTCTTAAAATAATAGAATTAAGTTCAAAGCACACGGTTGCTTTCACTGTAAAAGCAAAACACACTGCTGGCACTGCAATCGTGTGTTTGCTGGCCCGGAAGTGGTGCATGCGTGTGTGCGCGTGCGCAGTCTGCTCTTTTTGGAAGCACATACTCGTGCTTGTGGCACGCTCCTGCTTGCTCCTGCAAGGTGGATGCCGCCACAAGCATGAGTATGTGCTTCCAAAAAGAGCAGAACGACGGCTAAAGGTCCTCCTATGCAGCACATGCGCGCTGCATATGCGAGACCTAAAAAGGCGACTATAACTGTCCCGCGCACTACAAACCCATTTCTTTGCTAGACTCTTTAGTTAAAGTGGTGGGCCATATACTTGTATGTAGATTACAGGAGTGGGCGGACTGCAATAACATCATTTCGGACCTACAATATGGATTTCGACAGGGAATTGGGACCACGGAGCCAGCCATCAATTTGAATCTGCTGATGGGCAAATATGTACACATAAAACATGGTAACTTGCCCCACTACAAAAACTTAAAACCGTCCATCGGTCGGACGCTCAAAAATGGTTTTCTCACGACCTCAGGGACCAAAAACTAGCCATCCGCCAAAAGGAACGGAAATGGAGGAGGGCCTACGACCCCCTTGAAAAAATCCGCTATCGGGCCGCTCGAGCAGACTATTTGAAAGCCATCACCCAAGCTAAAGCCTCTTACTTCTCGGGCATAATAGAACATTCAGATAACAAATCCAAGGATATCTTTGCTATTGTCGACAAGCTCTCCAACTCTGAAAGAATTCTGCCCAAGCCTTTGGTCCCCCAGGACCTATGCAATTCTCTCAATCAATACTTTCTCGACAAAATCGGCAACATCAAATCCAGCATCCCTGCCATGGACCCTTCACCTCCCTCCCCCGCAGGTGCCCCCAGCACCTGCTCCCTCGCCCACTTTCCACCCCTTGACGCACTCTACTTACAAGTCCTCCTGACCAGGGTAAAATCTGTCTCTCCTCGAGACTGCTGTCCTCCCCACGTCCTAAAAAACGTATTTTCGGTGCTATCCCCTCCGATCTTGACATTTCTCAATGCGTCACTATCCCAAGGCGTGGTCCCTAAAAATTTTAAAGAGGCAGTCGTCGTACCCTTCTTAAAAAAAACAGGGGCCGACCCCTCCACTCTCTCCAATTACAGGCCAATCTCCCTCCTCCCCTTCCTGGCTAAGGTATTGGAGGCTCACCACCACCCACCTCTCAAACTTCATTGAACAAACCAACTTTCTGGACACCTTCCAAGCTGGATTTCGACCCGCCCACTCCACCGAGACAGTCATCACTGCCGTCTTGGACTCTCTCCGCCACAATGCAGATAGAGGAATCCCCCAGGCCCTGGTCCTACTAGACCTCTCTGCAGCGTTTGACACGGTCGATCATAGCATTCTCCTCGACCGTGTCAAACAGGCCGGCATCTGCAACTCAGCCTACAGCTGGATCAGGTCCTTCCTCAGCGATCATACCCAAGCTGTCCGCCTGGCCCCCTTCTCAGCCCCCAAACTCTACATTTCCTGCGGGGTTCCCCAAGGCTCCTCGCTGTCTCCCCTTTTGTTCAACCTTTACATGCTCCCCCTGATTCAGTACCGCAAGGCATTCAAAGCCATCACATTCAACTATGCCGACGATCTTCAGCTTATCTTCAATATCAATAACTCACCCGAATCCATCCAGGAGTTCAAGAGCACTATGCTATACATCCGCCATTGGATGGACTCCAACCAGCTGAAATTAAACCCCGGCAAGACTGAACTAGTCCTTAATGGCAAAAGCCAACTATTCTGGGGCCTGCGCTATTGGTCACTAGAACTCGGCTCCCCTCCCACTCCCTCCACCTCGGTCAAAAGCCTGGGGGTGTCCATTGACAAAGATCTGTCACTAAAAACCCAAGTGAGCACGGTAGTGTCCAAATTTTTTTTGCAGCTCCGCAAGATCAGGAAGATTAGTCGGATGCTAACCCAGCCAGCCTTGATCCAGGTTGTGATAGCTCTCGTACTGTCACACCTGGATTACGCTAACTCTATTTACCTGGGTCTCCCTCTCGCTCTCAGCAAGCGCCTCCAGATGGCTCAAAACCAGGCCGCCAGATTGATTTATCGACTGTCACGCTGGCAGTCAGCAAGGCCCCTGTTAAAATAACTTCACTGGCTCCCCATTCCCCAACGAGTCACATTCAAAATGGCCTGCATCATCTTCAAATCCAATCATTCCCGTAGCCCCCAATTCATCAACAACCTTCTGCCTAGATACACTCCCTCCCGTAACCTCCGGTATGTCAATCAGAATCTCCTGATCATTCACCCTTACAAGCTCCAACGTCAGGGAGGTCGCAGGTTTGCCACCCTTGCTTCAAAACTATGGAACTCCCTCCCCTTGGAAATCCGTTCCTGCACCAATCTACTGATATTCAGAAAACAGCTTAAAACCTGGTTGTTCACTCAGGCTTATGCATAACTTTCCTACCACCAAAGCATCTGTCAGTCAGCGCCATGAAACCTCTGGGTGTACGAGCGCTATACAAAACCTTGTTAACATAACATAACATAACATAGTTTTTGTTGATTTGTCCTCCGCTTTTGATTGTGTAGTCCACGATAAACTCTGGTCTGTTATGATTTCAAAGGATAAGAAAGTTAACAATAGTGATCCATTGTTAACTTTCTTAGATATCTATACTCAACCAGCTCCGCAAGGATCCATTTTGGTTTGAGAGGTGAATGTACACAATCTTTTAGTATTAAAAAAGGGATTGATCAAGGTTGCTTACTCACTCCTTTTTAGTTTAATTTGTATATTAATTGTTTGGGTAGCACTCTTGCTAATACATGTACAATTTGCCCCAAATTGGGCACCGACCTATACCGGTTCTCCTCCATACGGACAATGCAGTGCTTATGGCCCACACCCCATTGGCTCTGCAGTGTCTCCTTGATAATCTTGTACATTTCATGGACAACCTGGGGCTACTAATTAACATAAGTAAAACTTTTGTCATGAAAGCAGGTCGAATAATATCTAAGTGGCGTAATATTTTAGTAGAAAAAGCCATTCTACCGCAAACGCCATCTTTTTCATGCTTGGGGATTTTATTTGATTGTGAGGGGAATTGGAGAAGAGCTGAAAATTCTAGAAGGCTGCAATTTGTCAGATCAATCATGGACCTGTGTAATTTTTCCAGACAATTGGGTTGTAAACAGCCCAAAGAAATGTTAACTATCTTTAATGCTAAATGTCGGCCTATCGCGCTGTATGGTTATGAGCTGTGGAGCTATGTGAAGGTTGAATCATTACAGC
Organism: Lissotriton helveticus; assembly: GCF_964261635.1. NCBI lineage: Eukaryota > Metazoa > Chordata > Amphibia > Caudata > Salamandridae > Lissotriton > Lissotriton helveticus. The sequence goes on from NC_136059.1 coordinate 1,041,806,663, forward strand.
TGTTGGAAAATGCCTTTTTTTAAAACCTTCTTGCACTCCCTAATAGGTGTTCTAATTTTGTATGCCACTCTGAACTGGTTGCAACACACTTAGCGGATCTGATAAAGGTCCAGCCAGTTCTTCTCAAGGCACAAGATCTGGACATTGGATTACATGGAATTTAATCGTGCCATTGTAAAGGACTGCTGTGGCTCGGAGTTTGCCCAAACAATTCCATGGTTAAAGTTTATCAAGATATTTATGTCTGATATTAGTCACCCTGATTATTATGATCAATCAGAAACCTCGAGTAACATCACGAGGAAATCTTTAAAGATAGAGTTTTTAAACTTACTGGTGTATCTGAGACTGTCTGTGGAATTGGTCAAACAAACTGTCCAACACAATCAAATAGTTTTGGCCACCTTTTCGATGCAACCCTATTTAACTGAGGTTCTTAATGCTCAGCATAGGTTTGTTTTGACCCATTTTAGGCTTGATATCTTTCACCGTTTGACAACCTTTCCAAATATTAACAACTGGTCACGTGAACTAATGTACTGTCCTTGCAACAAGATGTCTAAGCAATGGACCATGCAAATACTTTTTCTATAAATTTTACACAGATCAGAGGAATTCTTGTATTAAGCCTTTAATGAAATCTTTAAATTTCAAACAATGTAGGCTGACATTTTTACATTTGCAATTACTTCCAAACTTGTATACATGCATGGTATTAGCAAGAGTTTTAAGGGCTGCTATGTTTAGAAGAAAGTCATTACCTGCTGCATGCTAAACTGTACCTGTATTTTATCGTTCCTGTTTTAAACTACCTTCAGTCAGTTTTAGTGTATTGTATTTTATTGTGTATCCTTTTATGATACACTTTGTGCATCTGATAAAGATGATTTGATTTGATTTGACAACAATCCAGTTTTCTTTAAATCTAGGGTACAGCCATTGTCTGCTCATGCGGAATTAACTTTGCAATGAGAGAACAATTAGTGAAAATCTACCGCATTTGCGGTCAAGTATAAATGAGGCTGCAAGTGTTCTTAATTACCTGTGTATGTCCTTCCACTATGCAAGCAAACTTCAAAGTCTTGCATCCATCACACAACTTTAAAGATGGGTGCTGGAGTCCAATAAAATCATAATGTGCTTTTGTTCCACATCTGCACGCTCTCCCAGAATAATTTTTACGTGAAAAAGGCAGGGTACCAGAAACTCAATGTTTCAGTGCAGTTGCAGACTGCATATGAATTCAGATGCAAGTTTGCAAGAGAGACACATCACACAGAGATCAGCACAGAACAGTTCAAAGGAGAATGCTGCTAAGTGTGAGTAGAGGTAAGGTTCTGAACTTCACATCATGAGTGAAAGGATAAGGATTAACCCACAGATGGGGAAAGCTAGGTCTCAATCTAATTTAAAATGTCACTGGTACGTCCTCCCTATCAGACAATTCAACACAAAAAATACCAGGACACCAATCGATACAACAGAGCTTGATTATGCTATCACTAAGAGAAGTGGCCCATTGCATAATCAACCCTTGGTTTTCAAGTTCCCTAAAAAGGATGAGGGCCCTCACCCACCGAAGTTGCAAGTTTTATCATCAGGCCCCTGCACACAGTAGTTCCTAAGATCTGCACAGTGAGGCTTTTTTTTTTGTTCAAATCTGTTTTTTATTGTGAACACAGCGATAAGCCTACAACCCCGGTTCGGGGCCGGCCGCGCAGAGAAAAGCCAGTAGGCAATACTAACCAGGGGGGGTGGAACCGTTAACACAGCGCCCTGCCTACAACCCCCGGAGGGGGCCGGCCGCGTGGCTTAGGGGAGAGTATAGCAAGAGGCGGCCATATGTTGGCAATGCGTCGTTGTGCGGGGGAGGCGCGTATGTGAGGGAGAGCAATGGTGTCACATTTGCAAAGGCCCAACAGGGACCAAACTGCCCCAAAGAGGGGCGGAAGCCAGAGTGGCAAGCAGGAAAGAAGAAGAAGTCGGAAGAGGAGTGAGCAGTGACGAGGTGGAGAGGGGTCTGGGGGGTGCGTCTGCAGTCGCCAATAGGAGATGGAAAACGCAAATCGGCACTGGGGGAGGTGACTAAGAGCCTAGCCTGCTCGGGTCAGTAGGGATGAGGGCTTCCTCGAACAATTGCAGGGCGCGAAGCCTGGGAGGCATGTGGCGGGCATAGCTGATGGAGCACAGGTGGCGCACGAGAGGTTCCCACACTGCCTGGAAGCGTACCCCCCTTGATTGTATCCGCGCCGTGAGCAGCTCCATAGTCAGGACTTGCCAGAGGCGCACGAACCAGGATGCTATCGGTGGTGCCTCAGCCCGCTTCCAGTACAGAGCAATGAGTTGCCTGGCAGCACCTAACATGTGAAGGGTGAGGATCCAGTCGCTGCGCATGAGGGCCCTAAGTGTGGGGGGTCAAATTCCCAGCAGGAGTGTGCAAACCTCTTCAGGGAGGGGAAAACCCAACACCTTCTTGATGTGACTAAGGACCTCCTTCCAAAAGACAGCTAGGGTAGGGCACGACCACCAGATGTGTACGAAGTCACCAGTCGCAGTGCCACACCTCCAGCACAGCGGCGAGGAGGCGGGGAACATTTTGCTGAGTCTCAGGGGAGTGTAGTACCATTGCGTTAGCATCTTATACGCGTTTTCCCTCTGCGGGATGCTGCGGTAGGTTTTGGGGATGTCGTTCCAGAGCCGAGTCCATTGAGATGGCGTGATATCAGCGCCAGTCGCCGACTGCCACTGCCTCTGATAGGGATGTGCGGGCGGAGCGATGGGGTGTTGCAGTATGTTGTAAATCTGGGAGATGAGCCGTTTCAGTCCCCCGAGGGAGCGTGCCAACTTCTCGAATGGGGTATATGCCCTGGTAGCAGCCTGATACATGTCGTCTCCCGAGATCCAGTGGCGCAGCTGCGCATACTGTAAGCTAGCAGTTAAAGGGAGGCTAAATTCTTCCCTGCAGTCCAGCCATGATTTGGGCGACCCACCAAGGAAAAGATCCCCTGCAACCCTGCAGTCACCTTGTGTCCAGCTCTCGAAAGCTCGGGACTGGGCAGCGGGGGGAAAGTGCGGGTTACCTGCAATGGGGGTGTGTGGAGAGGGGAACGTGGTTAGACCCTTGGACACTGCCACTCTGTCCCATACTTCAAGAACCGTCCTCGCGGGGACCGCCATATATGCACTTCTGGAGCGCGCCACCCGCGGTAACCAAGGCAGGTCCCATATGGTGCGCCCCGTGACCACTCGATCCATGTGGAACCAGTGCTTGTCGCTTTCGCGTGCACCCCATTCTATCACGAACCGGAGATGCGCCGCCCAATAGTAGTGGAGGAGATTCGGGCAGGCCAGGCCACCCCTGTCTCTCGGCTCCATGAGGACTTTCTGCGAGAACCGGGGCCGTTTGCCCCCCCATATGAAGGACGTGAGGTCGCGTTGGAGGGTTCTGATGCAGTGAATCGGGATCGGGGTGGGGAGGCACTGAAAAACATACAGAATGCGGGGGAGGACCGACATCTTGACAGCGTTGAGCCGCCCCAGCCAGGAGATCATCAAAGGTTTCCATTTCCGCAGGTCCGCCAGAACTTCCTTGCGGCAAGAGGCCCAGTTCCTCGAGGACCACGAGTCAAGGTGGGGTGTGAGGTCTAGGCCCAGGTATTGAATGTGGTCATCCGCCCACCGGTAGGGTGTGACCCCCTTCAGGAAGGAGACCTCCTCATCGGGGATGGTGAGGTTAAGCGCCCAAGATTTGGTGTGGTTAATTTTAAGGCCGGACGCCTGCTCAAACAGTGAGAGGGCTTTGTGCACCGCTGGGAGGGAGATCCGAGGGTTCGTAAGAGTAAGAATCAGGTCGTCCGCAAACAGCGCTACCTTGTTAGTGCGCCCTCCGTGGGGGATACCATGAATGTCTGGAGCGCGCCTAATCAGCTCCGCCAGTGGCTCGACCGCAAGAGCGAACAGGAGCGGCGAAAGCGGGCATCCCTGCCTCGTGCCCCTGTGAATCGAGAGCGGCGATGTCAGTTGACCCTTGACCCGAATTCTGGCCTGCGGCCCAAGGTAAGGGGCCATGCACCTGGAGATCATGTTAGGGCCAAGACCTAGTTTCTTGAGGACCGTCCGCAGGAAGGTCCAGTCGACCCGGTCGAAGGCCTTTTCTGCGTCCAGCGAGAGGAGGCAGGCCGGGATTTTCCAGTGGTGCACCTTTCCCACTAAGTGCGCCAGCCTGCGAACATTGTCGGCTCCCTGACGGTCCCGTATAAATCCCACCTGGTCCGGGTTCACCAATCCCGGCATATGCGGGTCCAGCCGCTTGGCTAGGATCTTAGTGTAGATCTTGAGATCGGTGTTAAGGAGGGCGATGGGGCGGTAGGAGGCACATAGGTCGGGGTCCTTCCCAGGCTTGGGGATCAGGGCAATTTCCGCCAGGCCCATATCAGGGGATGGGCCAACGGTGTCAGAGAAGGAGCTGTATAGCCGCAGCAGATGCGGGCGGAGCTGGGTCAGGAACAGGCGATAGAAGGTAACGGCAGGCCATCCGGCCCCGGGGTTTTCCCCACGGGGAGGTCTTTGACAGCTTACGTTATTTCCTCCTCCTGCAAGGGGTCTTCTAGCGTGGCTGCACACGCCGGGGACAATGGAGATCCCCCGAAGTCCGCGAGGACGGCCTCTCGTGCCTCCGCAGAGGTGGGCTCCTCAGCATACAGGGAGGAGTAGTAAGCGACAAATGCGGCCTGCTTGGCCGTCTCAGAGGTGGCACTGGTGCCATCCTGCCGCTTGACATTGGCAATGTGGGCCCTAGCGGCACGTGCCCGCAGCCTGCCGGCCAGTAGACGACCAACCTTGTCCCCTCCCTCGTAATACCGTTGCTTGAGCGCTAGCAGGGAGTGTTCCGCCTTGTTGGTGCGCAGGGCGCGGAGTTGCCCCCTGAGATTGGCGAGAGTTCTCTTTGACGCCCGTGAAGGGGAGTCCCGGTCCCGGGCCTCCGCCAGTTTGATCTCGCTAGCCAGGTCGGTTTCCATCTTGAACTCTTCCTTCTTCCGCGCCGCCGCCAGGGAGGTGATGTGGCCCCGAATGGTGGCCTTGAAGGCATCCCAGACCGTGCAAAAGGGCAGATCAGGGGTGTCGTTAACGGCGAAATACGAGTCTATGGCGTCTCGGATGCTGGCGACGTCGTCCGGATCCCGGAGGATCCTTGGCGGGAGCGCCCACCTGCGTTCACGAGCGGTACGGGCCAGGGGGTCCTGCAACAAAAGCTCCACGTGTGCGTGGTCCGACAGGGAAATGTCGGAGATAGCGGCAGCTAAGGAGTCTCGGGCCAATTCAAGGGAGGTGAAGAGATAGTCGATTCGGGAGTATGTCCGATGAGAATGTGAATAGAAGGAGTAGTCCCGGGCCCCCGGGTTGTGGTAGCGCCACACGTCCACGAGCCCCAGGTCTGTAAGCTGCGTTCTAAGGGTAGAGGACATTGCTCCCGCGCCGTTAGAGGGGGCTCCCGCGCGATCTAGCTCAGGGTCCCAGACAAGATTGAAGTCGCCGCCCAGGATCACATTAGCGTCGCCCGATGGGAACTGCTCCCGCAGAAGCGCCTGGAGGTATTTGTCCTGCGACTGGTTGGGTGCGTATACACACCCTAGAGTGAACTGCGCACGTCCCATCTGTACCGTGGCTCGGAGGAAACGCCCGTCAGTGCTTTTGAAAGGTTTCACGGATCCCCGCCTAATGCCAGCCCTGCAGAGGATCGCCACTCCCGCTGTCTTGGTGTCAGAGGTTGCCCAGAACTGTGTAGGGTATCTAGGGTGCGCCATGCGTTTAATGTCTCCCCTAAGAAGGTGCGTCTCCTGGAGGAAGATAATGTCAGGGGAGCGGTGTAGGAGGTAGCGCCATATCTGCTTCCGCTTGTTGGGGGAGTTGAGCCCTTTGACGTTGAGGGAGAGGACCTTCAAGGGTGTAGGGATGTTCGCTGTCATAGCACTAAGGGGGAGTGGAGTCGCGCAAGACCCAACATAGCAGACCCTCCCGCAGACAGGACAGCGGCAGCCTCATCTCGCCTCCAGCGCGCCAACCCCCACAGGACCCACCCCGCCACCCCTTCGCAGGCGTGGGGAGGGAAGAATAAGAGAGGGCAGTGTAAGGGGAAAGTAGGAAGAGGAGAGAGAGGAAAAAGAGAAAAGGCGCAGAGAAGAAACAGAACCAAAACAGGCCAACAGGGCCAGTGTACATTGTCCCAGATACCGGACATCCTCTACCCGAGGGTTTGGATGAACTCAGGAATGTCACTTCCTACGGGACAAAGGGGGGGAGCGGAGATCTGGGTAAGTGGAATCAAATCCAGTCGTCTCAGAGCCCGTCTACCCCGCTGCTTCAAGGTAGTCCGGGGGTGCGTCGGGCCGTGGGGTCTACATGGTCCGTTCGGGCGCCAAGGGGGCGCCGGGGCTCCGTGATGCAGTACATGGCCTGGAGGAGGCAAAGGGTGTCGTCCATTCCTGCAGACCCCCGCGGGTGGGGGGGGGGGAGAGCCATGGATGCGGCCCGCCAGTGAGAGGGGGGAGCCCCTCCCCCAAGAACAGTGGGGTGAGGTCCCCATGGCGCATGAGGACACGTCAAAGTGCCCAGTGGGCGAGCGTGTGCTCAGGGCAGCCGGAGGCACAGTAGCAATGGTCAGCGTCCTTCCGGAGTCGAGGGGCGATCCCCACCCTCAGATCCAGTAGCGGTGAGCTGGGAGGCCTGTTCCTCACGGTCGCCCTCAAGGGAGCGGATGTGTGCGATGATGTCCTGTTTGGTCTGTGAGGCAGAGAGCGCGTCCACCGGAGGGGGCCGCCGACGTTTGCGCACAGTGGACCATTCTGAGCGTGGAGGGGCCTTCTCCAGGTGGGGAGGGCGGGTTGGACTGTGATCCGGGGACTCCGGCATGCCTAGCAGTTGTGCCGCTTCTTGGTAGGACCTGAGCGCCCTGCGCTTGCGCTCCCACCTGAAGATGAGCGCGAAGGGGTGGCCCCACTGATAAGAGATGCTGAGGGTCCGGAGTCTCTCCGTGATCGGGCGGAAGACCTTTCGTCTGTAGAGGGTTGAGGGGGCCAGGTCCTGAAAGATCTGGATCTTGTGGCCTTCGTACCTCAGGTCCTGGTTGTCTCTAGCCGCCTTCAAAATGGCCTCCTTCTCAGTGAAATAATGAAGCCTGGTGACGATGTCGGGCAGGAGACCCGCTTTTCCTCCCGCTCCAAAGACTCGGTGTGCGCGGTCGAGGCGCGGCGGGGGGCGTCTTCCTCGCCCCACACCGCTTGCAGGAGTAGGGCCACATGGGCCATGGTGTTAGTCCCCTCTTCTCCAAGTGGCACACCCCGGATGCGGAGGTTGTTGCGGCGTCCCCTATTTTCCAGGTCCTCCTGCTTGACCTGGAGCTGGATATGTTGTTCTTCAAGGGTCGCCACTCTCCGCCAGATCTGCTCTAGGTCTTCGGTGTGGGAGTCCACTGTCTTCTCCAGGCCGTCGACCCGATCGCCGAGGTCGGTGACTTCCTTGCGCAACTCTTTGACGCATGTGTGGACCTCTGTCCTGAGGGATCCGATTTCGGACTTTAAGTCCGTCATGAAGGACGACATGAAGGCCTGGGTCACCGGGGGGGAGTCAGCGGGCTGCTGAGGTTTCGCCCCTGTTGCTGGCGGTGGGCCTCCAGAAGACGGCGAGCCCGCTTTTCCCCACATGGAGGCCACCGATGCACCTCTGGTCACCGCCGGCGGGGGGTCCGGCCTGTTCCCCTTGCCACGCGTCATGGTCCACTCTAGGCGTCGGAGAATGGCGGGGGGAGAAAAAGGCAAGTCTTTGCGTGCAACCCCCGGTCCGCAGTAGAGGAGAGCCCAAGGGAGGTCCAAAGGTGTCCCGGAGGGTCTGCAACCCAGGGACCGCGATCAGGGGCTCCAGGCCCCAAGGCAGGGGATGGCAGGATGTATTAAGGGCTCCGCAATCCCGGAGTCGGGCTGGCCAGGTGTTAGCCCGTAGAGAACGCCAGAGCAGTAGAGGGCTGATGCGTAGGAGGGCCGCGTGGGCGAGGGAGAAGGTCCCGCGGGTAGGTAAGGCTGCGAAGAGGCAGAGGGGGTGGAGGAGGATTCCTGTCGTCAGACCCCCCGCTGCGGCCAAAGTTCGAGACCCCCAGGTTGGGGCCCTCCAATGGATGTGGCAAAACACGGCCTCCCGGTGGCACCACCGCCCTCAGTCGAGGCTCGCCAGATCTGCAGGGTGAGCAGTAGCAGGGGGTCCTGTGTGCATGCGGGCCGGCCACCCGCCTCTAGATGCCACCCCTCCAGCTGCCCCCAGAAAGTCAAGATGGAGGTCGGGGGTGAGGTAGGGCCCTCCCAGCGCCAGACCCGACCTAGGACAGCCAGGGGGCGGGGGGGGCGGCGTGGATGCTGTAGCTCACCGTGGTGATCCCGCGACGGGTGATCGGTCAGGAGCTGGGGGTCACGTGCAGAGGGCCTCCGGCGTGCAGTCCGGGTCCGGTCTCGCTTTCCCGCCCATGCCGGGGCCTCCCGCAGTCACGGAGCTCGGGCCGGCCCGACCCCTCTGGGAACCGCCAGGGAGAAGGGGCGACGCAGGGGCTGTGGCTCACCGCTCAGGTCCTCGGCGGATGCGTGGTCTGGAGCCGGGGCTCGGATGGGGAGAGCCTCCGGCGCGCACTCGGGGCCCGGCCTCTCCTTCCCGCCAAAGCCGGGGCCTTGCGTAGTCTCCGCGCTCCGGCGGGCTCAGCTCCTCCCGCCGGGGAGAAGTCCAGCGTCAGCCGTCCTGTTGGTGTGCCCAGGCACAGTCGGCAGGAGCTGGGGGTCACGTGCAGAGGGCCTCCGGCGTGCAGTCCGGGTCCGGTCTCGCTTTCCCGCCCAAGCCGGGGCCTCCCGCAGTCACGGAGCTCGGGCCGGCCCGACCCCTCCGGGAACCACCAGGGAGAAGGGGCGACGCAGAGGCTGTGGCTCGCCGCTCAGGTCCCTCGGCGGATGCGTGGTCTGGAGCCGGGGCTCGGATGGGGAGAGCCTCCGGCGCTCACTCGGGGCCCGGCCTCTCCTTCCCGCCAAAGCCGGGACCTTGCGTAGTCTCCGCGCTCCGGCGGGCTCAGCTCCTCCCGCCGGGGAGAAGTCCAGCGTCAGCCGTCCTGTTGTTGTGCCCAGGCGCAGTCGGCACCTCAGGGGAAGGCTCGCCTCGCGGGGGGCCCGGGAAGGCACCAGCGCCTCGCCAGCCTCTGGGCTCAGCCCCGCTCTGGGGGAGTCGGGCCAGTGGACTCCCCGTCAAAGCCCGAGGCAAGATGGCGGCCAGAGGCCGATCGCGGAGGTCCCGGGGCTCCGGGCGGCTGCAGCGAGGGTGCCGGCAAGGAGGACTCGTCCTCGGGAGGTGTCGCTGGGTGTGCTGGAAGCAGTCAGGGGGCCCCCAGGTAGAAGAGACCCCAGGATGTCGCTGAAACAGGCTTTAGGGACAGCGGGGCGACGGAGCTCTCTCGAGACGCGTCCGTTTACATCGCTGTCTCGGCCACGCCCCCAGTGAGGCTTTTTTGAAGAGAGTAATCTGGTCAGTGTCAACTTTACGTAGTACCCCAAAAAGCCAGCAGTACCAGAATACATTGTTTTACACCAGGTGTCACAACCAATCATAGTGCGAATTGTGCACCATTCAAGGCAAGGTGTAGCTCCCTCTCTTCACACACATGATTAGACAATCAGTACCTCAGTATAGTGTTAGTACAGTAGAAGGGGTAAACTAGTCCTAAAGAATGTCCGTACCTGTAAGAGCCTGTATTGTAAGAGAGAGAAGCATATTGACACCAGACTTTGATCACATTGTTTTTATCACCTGGCAGGGAGGTATCAATAAAGCCACTACTATCAACCATCTTTTACACATTTTTAACCTTTCAGGTCCCAAGAACCTCACTGACTGAGAATAATACACACATTTTCGAGGACCTCCAGGGAGAGCCCTCCATACAGACCATTGTTGGTTGAATAATGTGGCTTCATCACATTTTACATATCATTTTAGTTTTTCATTATCAAACTATTTTACCACCAGATATTAGTCACAATTGGATCACAACAGTTCATTGGTGGATGAATGCTCAGTTCATTCTGTCAGTAGTCTAGCAGATGCAGTGTCACTGTGGAACAGAGAGTTCTACTTCTCGCCTCCTGCTTCACACTGTCCTTTCTGCTTCCATTTAACAACTGTCCAGAGCAGAGGACACAATGGTAGAGGAGATGTGGGGACAGGATCAGGGCACAACAGAGGATGTGAGTAGGTTGGCAGTAGTGTTATGTTCTCTACTGGTCCTTGCAAGCGTATTGGGCTGGCTGAGGCCAGGCAAGCCTGAGGCTTCTGGGAATCTACTAGTTAGGTTTATTGACCGGTAAAATCTGGTCTGGTGTTCCTTTACCAAGAAAATGTGGGTGCGGGAATACCAGAATGGCTATAATTGCATGGATCAGTATCCAACATGGAAACCAAGCTATACCCAATTTATAAGAGGGCCTGAAGTGGTATCAAAAGTCCAGGAGAAGTGATCAATATATTTGTTCTGACTCGCTTTTGTCTGACTTTGATATATTTGTTTTTTGTGAATATACTCTGTGAGAGAGAGCACTGGGCCAGTTTGTGGTTGTTCATGTTCCTGTTAAACAAGTTCCAGAGAATATGTCAGTCAGGTTTTACTGAGTTTTCAAGGGTATAAATTGACATTAAACTAGCCTGTATGAACCCTTCTTCCTCTCCATGTGCATAAGCAATGTTTACTATGCTCTTCCCTTTCTATTACTGACTTAAACAAAATATTTGCGATTGTTGTTTTAAATTGTTGAGGAACAAAAAATTCTACTCTAGTGTCCAGTAGAAAGTGGCAGTCTGGCTTTTGGCAGACTACACTCAAATATGTTCAACCATACAAGAGACATTTTTTCCAGTTTATGAATCTTCTGTATGATGCAGTTGTACACGGTCAATATGGTCAACTAAATAACAGACATTTTTGTTGGGGGGCGAAATTAAACCTCCACCTGAACAGTAAATAGTAAACTGTTGGCAAATTATGACAGTTTATAGAGCATATAGTACAAGCTGCATAATCTTTTTGACTATTTTAATTTATGTGCAGCTTCATAAAGCTTTAACTTGCCCCTATTAGGCAATACAATGCTATCACCGAAAGAAAAATTCAGGCATTTACTTATAGTAGTAGGGGTATGCAAGTTGAGAGAGCTCAGTGTAGTTGTCTGGCATCGTAGATAAAAATTGCTGCGGTATACAAATTCAGAATCATCATATAAAGGGGAGGCAGTAGATAACAAGCAGATGGCGGTGGAAATAGTGATCAGCAGAGGTTTTCCAAGTTATGGAATAGTTTTCTAGTCTAGGTTTTTTTCTATGTTCTCTTTGTGTTACTTCTAATCCTTGGTGTCATAGTGCCTTTTGTCTGCAAAATGTGGTAGGTTCAAGGTCTAATCTGCTTCAAACACCCAAAGTTATTGATTTTCTTTTTGTGGGTGTTCTTGTTCAGGGAGACGCCCAACCTCTCCACAGTCTACAGCTTGGAACATGACATCAGAATACATAATGCAAGCTCAAGCTTGTAGCTGGGTCCTTCCATGATAATGTGTAGGTTTGCTTTTGCCTGTAGCACTTTCGCTCCTCTCCCGCCATTCTCCTTAGTGCTGTTGTGGCACTATGTCATTTTTTGTGCTGCATAATTAACTAATCCATGCTGCAATATCCTGAAAGGTCCTAACCTTACATGTATAGTGTATTTGACTTGCATTGAATTCCAATATGTAGAGTTATGAAAACTATGAAAACTATAAACCTTTTCCTCATTTTTCTTTACATAGAACTCCTTTCTCATATAAGGTATTTCCTTCTTTTACCTGCTTTCTGAAAATGGCAGATTTTAATGTACTTTCCAACACATTAAGCAATATATAAACTAGGGCCTTTTTAGCTCTATGTTTAGTACATACAGGATACAGGATTGTATGCTGAAATGTTGACCACAAAACTATTGTGACACAAAATATTGTGTCCAAAATATCAGTCACAAAAATATTGATATTCAACTTTAAATGACAGAAAATATTGACAACCATAATACTGTCAGTAAAAGTACAGTAAGTAAAAAAATATCTACTGCAATAATAAAGATAAAATATATCAATAGACTTAACGATATTTTTTTCAGAAAATAAAGTACATGAAAATCTGAAAAACATTTTAGCTGTAAAAATCTAAATTCAATTGAATGAAAGATACATTTAGTTAATTGTTTTAATTAAAATACTTACTATTTTTAAAACATCAATGCCATTTTTTCACATTAACACATAGACTGTATCATATATAATGTGCATACTTTATTTATTGAATTTAATGGCTTTAAAAACTATTCAAATATATCTAGATTTTAAAAATATTCTTACTTTTATTTGCCAAAGAAAAGTCTATTTAATGTTTCATTAAATATGCAAATGTGTTTGAATTAAATTGCATGCCATTACATTTATTAAAGACATACAATTATTTTATTCCAATGTATTAATAATGTAGAAAAATATACTTTTATAATCAATTAAATAAATTAAACTAGAAATAATCTGAAAATGTTTAATAAACACAATGCACATTTAAGGAAATGTTTTCAAACTTTTTTATGAAAAGCTTAAACAGATTGTAATAGATGTAATCATAATCTATTAATTTAAACTATTCATTGAAATTCAGCAACCATTTAAAACATAATCAAATGGGGATTTCCACACATCCTAATCTAAATTAAATTACTATCATTTTATTTAAAAAAAACAATATTTATTATATTAACCCACTCCTGCAAAAATTGAGTAAAGCACATTAATGAAGGAGGTTAATTTTACACCTATCAGTCAATTCTTGAGGAAAGTGCATACATTGGAAGTGGTCTATTGTTCTAACTAGATTTACTAATCTTATGCCAATCCCACACAGTTTATATTTTGGGGGACAGATGTACTGTTCTAACTTCAATCCCACAAACATTTGGAAAAAATGTATACATTGTAAAGGCAGTGTGAAATGTACTATTTTATCTCTAAATCCAACAAACATCGGGGAAAGAGTAAACATTAAAAAGAGGGTGAGATTTACTACTCTAACTTCAATCCCACACACATTGAGGAAAGTGTCAATATTGCTGGGGGGCATATATAATATTTGATCTTCAATGCCACATACAGTGAGGGAAGTGAGTATAATGAGGGAGGGAAAATGTCCTATTCTAATTACAATTCCACAAACATTAAGGAACGTGTATATATTTGGGAGGGTCACATTTCTTATTCTAACTCCAATAATTGGGAAGAGAACCTATATTAGATGGAGTCAGATCTAATATTTTACCTCCAACTCCACAAACATTGTGGAAAGTTCATATTTTGCAGAAATAATGTAAAATAGTAAAATGCCAATCCAAAAAACATTGGGGTCTATTCAAAATAAATTTTTGAGTGCAGGAAGTCGCACTCCTGCAGTTCAAGCAAATGATTAAACACCCCCCCAAAAAATGTAAGACAATTATAATTCAGAAAAGTTCACATTAAATCTACTACAGTAGTACTACTTACAAAATAAACCCCAATCTACTCCATCCAAGTTTTAGAGTAAATCAAGAACTACACATGACTAGTAGTCACTGGGATTAAAACACAGTATCATAACGAATGAAAGCAAAGAATAACGCTAATGGCACTCATTTAAGAAAGGAAAATAAATGGAATATAGTCAAAAAATGCAGATTCTTAAAGTTTATGAATACACTTTTAATTGCCAATAAATGCATATTCTTTTGGTTAATGTGTTTTACAAATGTCAGCAATGTATTTAGGTAGAAGTGACATAAATCATATGTTGCAATAAGACTTCAAACACATGAAACACACCATGGTGTGAGGGGGTTCAATAGAGCCATCAAGAAATGAAACTCATTTCTAAAACACCAACAAAGCACACAGCCTGCCCGCATAAAAAAGCAAAAGAAAATGTTGGGACTATGTTAGAAACTATCTTTGTTGCTTTGCTCCTCATTTAAAGGAATTTGAGGAGGAGAGATAGATTTTACAAACATCCATTTGACTAAATAGGTTGGTTAGTAGTTTAAGTAATTTAAGTGGAATGTGCTGTTATTAAGTGTAAAGTGTTGTAATATATGTCATGTCTTTCTATCTGTGAAGAAAACAAAATAACTGGCATTAGTTAATTGTAAAATAAAATAAAATAATCTAGCACAAAAAATAATAAAACTTAGAATTCCTGTAAAATGGCCTACCTCTGGAAGCATTTTGCAGTGCCAGGAATTTATCATGTGGGGTGCTGACCTGACTTATTCCAAGCCTGTGGTCGATTGTATTAAGGATATTTTGCCACATCTAGGATTTTGTAGAATTACAAGTGCATTGTGTGAATAGCAATCATTTTACTTGTATGCGGGGTGTTTTGCATTATCATGTCTCTCCATAAACCCCGCACTAAGTTTCCTTGAACCGCATCCGTTTTGTTGTAAGTATTATCTACTTTCCCACCATTTCCAACTGTCCATCCCACAATTTCTACTAAATCCTATTATTATGGAAGTGGAGATCTCTGCCACTGGATATCATTGGAGCTCCTCGGCCCTAGGGTTAAGAATTGGATAATTTAGTGCTTGAAGTAGTACTGGAGTACTATCATACGTACTTCAAAATACCTTTTTTAGAATCAAGCCCTAACCACCCAAAATCTCAATGGAATCCATAACTAATGCGAATGAAAGAAAACAAATATTTTCAGAAATAAGTGAATAAACCTCAACATTTTATTCCAGATGTGTTACAATTAAGTAAATTACATGATGGAATGACAAAAATAATTCTTTATTATTAAGCAAGTGCTGAATTTTCATTAATTGAAATGCGATGGCTGTCCATTAATGAATATTCAGCACTTGCTTAATAAAGAGACACCAAGGCTACAAACTACAATTTGGACTCAATGTTTTTGAAACTCAAACCTTGTAATTATTGTATTTACATGTTGCCTCTCATACCGCTTGCAATGACAAAAATTAAAGTAAAATAATAGTCAAAATTAAATATATTTATATAAAATTAAAACAAAAAGTACACACCTCAGTATATAGGTAAACAATACTATGTCATGATATTTTTGTGCACTATGTTTTTAACAACAACATTATTGTTAGCAGTGAAAACAACAACATTCTTGCATTCAATATTACGCCCACAGAATATTTGTATCATGGTCAAATTGTATTTTGGAGTAAATATTCAGCTTACATACCAAAGATGTATGAGGGAAAACATGGAAATGTTTGTGAATGGCCAATAAATTGTGTTGGTGTAAACACATACATAAGTAAAATTGAATTGGAGTACATTCACTAGGCATGCTTGGAGAGAAAATGATAAAGGAGATCGGCTGGGATATATTTTGGTACTATCACTACATGTCTGAATGACATTGTAAGAATTAAAGAAGCAGTCCTTTAGTTTTCCAGTAGCATGTGAGAAATCTCTTCAGTTACTCCACACCTGCTCAGCTGATGATGCATGGTGTATTGGCTGGTACAGTACTGGGTGATGGACAAGACCCCTAGCCTGTATGTCTTATGTGAGTGGAAGACGATTAAGCTATAGTTGGCTTCAGACCACTTAGTTTTATGGTATTACTATTATGGTAGGTGGTATATATTAATTGACATTACTATATAATCCACAGGCTATCAATGGGTCAGCCCTTCTTAGTTGACTTGGATATGGAACGTAGTGTGCCAATTTGGTTGTTCCATATCTGAAGGCTGAACTTGATGGTGTAATTATCTCTCTGGGTTCAGTCCCAGAATTGTGGAATGATGCCTTTTACCTTGGAAATAACCTTGTTTTGTTTTCAATTGTCTTCTGAAGTGTATGTTTTTCTGGATGGTCCGGTCTTGGCTAATAGCAAGTTCCAGAGGATGGCCGTTTGCATTAAGAAAGCAGTGCTGTCTACGAATTTCTCATTGTAAGGTGATATGTTGATTTGTGGAACCATCCTGGAGATCAGTGCTCTGTTTTGTTTGTATTGCTTCAATTTAATTTGTAGGTACAGTGGTCCTTTTTCTTGAAAGGCTCTGTGGATAATGCAGAGCACCTTTAACATTGCATTTGTAGCTTAAGGTAGTGTGATTGCAGGACTGGAGTCATGCAATCTCTTAGGTGAAGGCAGAGAACTAGTCTTGCAGCAGCCTTTTGCATTAGTTATATGTTGTGTTTGATGATGGACTTGTAGCTGTCCCATTTCCCTAACATTACAGTTTACTGTTATAAACTGCCTACATCAAAATCAAGTTAACTGTGACAGCTTGCAAGCCTTTGTTTGCCACGGATAAACACATACTGCCTTCCCAAGTATTGGCCCTTCATGAAACTCATCCATGTTTGGGGAGGAGGGGGAGATAAGACCCCAAGTGCATAACTCTGATCCTTCTGGCTCTGCCCTATATCCAGAGAGCATCACAATACCTGCATGCCAAAGCCCCCAACCACTAAATGCTATTATAAACATATTGCCCTACAAGGCATAGCTTGCTTCCCATGCAGGCAAGAGCTTCAGTGCTCCACATAGGAATGATAAGTACCACTTAAATGCTGCAATGCAATACAATACAATACAATGCAATACAATACAATACAATACAATATAATACAATACAATACAATAAAATACAATGCAATGCAATACAATAAAATGCAATACAATACAATACAGTACAATACAACTGCTTTGGGTCTTGGTTGACTGAAGTAACCATGGAAGGGCAGTTTTTGAATAGCAATTGGCTTATTCTTTTGTGAGAGGGTGTATGCTCCTCCTTAGACCTAAAACTCTCCCTCCCTTAATCATTCCTTACCCCTTCTTGAACTCCTTCCTTTTAGTAATTTACCCATTCTCCCTTACACATTTAACACTAAGATGGAGGCATACATGTGCAGACATCTCTGCAGTCACTTGGAGATCACAGCACACATAAGATAGGTGTGGCAAAGGCGGAGGTCTCCCCATGTAGGTTTGTTTATAGCATTTTGTAGTTTGTAGATGTTTGTGGTACTAGTAACTCACAAAAAAATGCAGTTAGCAAAATGGTCCTAATATGTACTCAATCACTTCTTGCTGGGAATTACAAAGCCCATAGTTTACTGTTTTCGTGGACCTTCAGTGCAACACACTCCCAACCAGATGCAAAGGAATGTACAGAAAATGGAAACTTAAAACGCTTTTTTGTTCTGAATACATTAAAGGAGTGAAAGAATATGTGCCCATAATATAATGTAAAATTTAAAATAATGTTCACTTCTCAGTAAATCTTGTATGATGTTTGCTTCATTTACAATACTTTTAAATAAAGCTGTTTGTTGATTAAGGGTCTGATTATGAGTCTGGCTTTGTGGGAGCGGAGAGGCACACCACCACCTCGCTCCGCCAAACTTCACCGCCTGCCAGATTAAAACTGGCGAGGGGTCCAGCATTAGCTGGCCCACGACACTGCCTTTCAAAGGCTCATAAGAGAGCCTTAAAAAGGGAGGGCCGTAGTACTGCCACAGACCGTACCAGCATAGCTTGGACTCTAATGTCCATGCTGTGCAGGAACTGGGGGTGCAGAAAGACATTGGGGCACATCAGGTGCTCACCTGCATGCACCCCGTGCACTGAGGCACCAAGGGGCCCCGTATGGCCCCCTTAGTTTCCTCACTGCCACTCTTTTCATGGCAGGCTCACCGCCGTGAAAAGGAGGGCAGTGAGGAAACTCAAAATGTGCTTGCCAGTGCAGCAGCTGCACCAACAGCATATTGTGGCTTCAGACCACTCCAAGACTGCCAGGGATCGCAGATCCGTAGCGGTAGCAGGGGTCCTACGGTGGTCCAACTGCCAAAGTCATAAGGCGGTGGTCAGACTACTTGTGCGGTGGTTGCCGCACCTCCACTGTGGGTTTGGCGGTCCATCGGACCTCCAAACTCATAATCAGGCCCTTAGTGGCAATGTTGCTTTGTATTGAAACAGATATAATTCAGATTTAGTGGCCAGCTACATATATCACGTTTAAAGTTTGGGACTTGTATTAAAAACTTGTACTTTTCAAAATGTCTGCGTAAATTAGTTGCTATAGGGAATTGATTACAGTTTTGGAACAAATGACTGTGTATTTCATAATATGTAAGTCTGCTTTTTCAGATACTGTGCTTATTAGATACAACTAAAACATTGTTCCAGATGGTGAGTTGGTTATTTAAAGAGTAAATAATTATTACAAACATTATGCTGACAATGTCCACGTTTCTTTTTCATGTGCCTAGAAAAGTTCATGAGCTATAGAGTAACGTTGGAAATATGTTATCTGATCACAATTGGCCGATGTCATCTGCATACACAAGAAATATTTGTATCTAACCTGTTGTTGCTAGACTTGTTTGTGTGACCAATTCAAGATGTATTATCCAGGTAAGCTTTTTATATACATTAACACCTAGGTAGGGGTGATCATGAATGGCCGCCTTTTGGTTTTCCAAGGACTGGCTGAAATTATTCTTCTTGTTGGCAAATAACATTTTCTTGGTCTTTGAGAGGCTTATTACTGGAAGGTTTATTTTGTTGTATGCTTATATGCTGTGCTGAGGTGATGATGACAAGGACAGCATCTTAAAGAGCATGTGTCTTAGCTTGAGAAGCATAGGTCAGAATTAGAACAACAGAGTTAGTCCTGCACAAAAAAAACAGGTTTTAAGTTGTTTTTTCAAAACATTAAAGCATCACTCACTGCGCAGAAACCTGGAGGTAGCTGATTCCAAGCAACTGAGCCCAGATACATGAGAGACATTCCATCCGTTGTTACGTGCTGAATTCTGGGGATCACTGCCAAAAGTGTGTTAGTAGATCTCAGCTTTCTGGGAGGATTATAATCTGGCTCTGAGGTAAGAGGCCTCAGATTGAGACAGGGCACCATTCACGCCACGTTCCCCGATGACTGGAAACACGCCGAGGTCAACCCCCTCCTGAAGAAACCCTCGGCGGACCCCACCGACCTCAAAAACTACAGACCCATCTCCCTGCTCCCGTTCCCAGCAAAAGTCATCGAGAAAGGCATCAACAGCTAACTCGCCACATTCATCAAAGAGCACAACATCCTCGACTCCTTCCAATCCGGCTTCAGAGAAAACGACAGTACGGAAACCTCCCTCCTCGCTGCAACAGACGACATCCACACCCTACTGAGGAGAAACAGCAGCCCTCCTCCTCCTCGACCTCTCAGCGGTGTTCGACACAGT
This sequence comes from Lissotriton helveticus, assembly GCF_964261635.1. Classification (NCBI taxonomy): domain Eukaryota; kingdom Metazoa; phylum Chordata; class Amphibia; order Caudata; family Salamandridae; genus Lissotriton; species Lissotriton helveticus. The sequence goes on from NC_136059.1 coordinate 1,041,826,009, forward strand.
CTCTCACCACACCCTAATATGCAGACTCCACGATGCAGGGATCCAAGATAAGGCCCTCAACTGGATCTGCTCCTTCCTCGTCGGCAGAAGGCAGCGGGTCAGACTCCCCCCTTTACTCTCCGACCCTACACCTACCACCTGCAGAGTCCCCCAGGGGTCCTCCCTCAACCCTACGCTGGTTTTGAGTTGCTGCTGAGGTGGGGCTACACTGTTAGGGCTGCGCTGGTAGTGGTGCACTGATGCAGAGGTAGTGCTATGCTGATGCTGAGATGGTGATGTGCTGATGTTGTGCTGCCCTGGTGCTGAGGTGGCGCTGCACTTGTGCTGAAGTGGTGATCCGCTGATACTGTGTTGGTGCTGCACTGGTGGTGGTGCACTGATGCAGAGGTGGTGCTGTGCTGATGCTGAGATGGTGCTTTGCTAATAATGAGGTGGTGCTATGCTGGTGCTGAATTGGTGCTGCACTGGTGGTGGTGCACTGATGAGGATGTGGTGCTGGCAGTAGTGCTCAATGGCTCAGAGTGATACTAAGGTGTCCTGAGTGATGCTGAGGCGGTACTGAGTGATGCTTTGGGGGTGCTCAGGTGATGCTGTGCTCAGGTAATGCTGAGTAATGCTGAATTAGCTCTGCACTTGTGCTGAGGTGAAGCTGTGCTGGTGCTGACGTGGTGCTGCATTGATGCTGTGGTGGGGTTGCACTGGTGTGAATATAGTGCTTTACTGATGCTGCAATGGTGGTTCTGAACTGATGCTGAGGTAGTGCTGCACTGGTAGTGAGATGGTGTTGCACTGGTGTAGAGGGGGTGCTGGGCTAGTGCTGAGGTGGTGCATTGGTGCTGCACTGGTGAGAAGGTGGTCCTGCGCTGAGGCTGAGGTGGTGCTGGGCAGGTTCTCAGGTGCTGCTGAGTGATGCTCAGGTGGAGCTGCGTTGGTGCTGCTGAAGTCGTGCTGAGTGATGCTGACTGGTGCTGAAGTGGTGCTGCACTGATGCTGTGGTGGTGCCGTGGTGGTACTGAGGTGGTGCTTACATGGTGTTCCACTGTCTACTTGCAGTATATATTGTAAAGTAACCTCACATTACATGCTGCATTTGGAGACATAAGGAAGCATCTCTTGATATTGGTTTTATTTCACCAATGATTGAAACCTAAACGAAGGCATCAAAAGTTGAAAGACCACAACTTAAAGCTACGTCCATTTTCATAAAACAGACCAATAACAGCATGTTTACCTCTTTAATCATATCCAAATAATCAAGATGTCATAAGCACAATGTAAATAGGTTGATCCTTCTGTCAACCATCATATTAAACTGTGGTTTTCCATTAAGTAAGTATAATACTTAAGGTTTGGACATTTGAGCTAATGAAACCAAAAATGTTATAGGATGAAAAACAACATAACCTCCAACTGAAAAAGCGCTTGAGAATCCAAAGACAGTGGAAAACAAGATAAAGACATGACTTGCAGCCCTCAGCTGAGCACATTCGGATAGCCAAACAAGCCAAGACAGAGGAAAAAGTAGTGCGCAGGAAATAACATATGGCCGATAGTGTAGTGATCCATGTAACAGAGCCAGTCTCCAGGGAGTGACCAAAACAGCAAAAGGAGGGACAAATCTATTCACCAATTAAAACAAAGGAATTTTGAAACACATATGATTGAACGAATGAAAATGGATGGGCATGCTGAATGCTCATATATTAGATACAGCATGTCTCAAGAGAAAGGGCATGCTATGCCTAGACAAGATTTAAAAAACTAGTTTCTAATTTACCTAAATTAAATTTGGCAAAAAGCTTCCTGTCTACTTCAAGTATTGCTAATAAACAATGGTTGCTTCTAAAAATTATTCTTGCATATGAAAGGGGGAGGGCTAAATACATTCCCTCAAGGGATAACATTTTTAAACATAACAAGCTTAGAGGATGACTCTGTCTTATCAAAGGTAATTTAAAACAAAATTATCTTGGGATCTTGTTTAACCAGTCACTTGCCTGGAGTCCTCTTTTAACACCATGATGCCAGACTTTTAACCAAAACATTGAAGCTACTTTTAGATATACCTGTAAGCTCCAAAATAAACTAAATCCAGAAATGCTGAATCTATATAGGAGCAAATGCATCTCATCTTGGGTATATGGTGCTGGCCTGGGGGGGTTGGGGGGTTGGGGGGTTGGGAGTGTACAATAAGGTGGATATTTTACAATGCGCAGAAAATACTTTTCTGCGTAGGTTACTTTCAGTCCAGTGGGTACAGCTACCTTAATATGCCCCAAGGAGCTTGGGATGCCTTACCTGGAGGATCATATTGGATTATTCTGAGTTAAAATATGGTCATCTTCATAGGCTGGGCTGATTAGATCTTGTATTTCAGATTGCATGTCACTAGATGGAGTAGACCAGATACAATGGCTAAGGTATTTCAATGCCCCTTATGCTAGATTGGGCCTCCTCGATCTTTATAAATCCGCCCAAACAATTGGCCCCATTCACAAATCACGTGTTAAAGAACTGTTTTTAGAGCATTGCATGAATAAGCGTTTGGCCGCTGCTCAGGCCAAACGATCAATTGTAAACAATGCCACAGTTTCAACAACTCTGGATTTAGAGCCCTATGTGAGGTGGTGTGTTTCCCCTATATATTGTCACTGGCTGACTCTGTTCAGAAATTGCACTTTGCACTTTAAATTTGCTTTCCCATCCCAGGGGCACAGCAGCAGGATATATCTTTTTGTGTGTGTGACAACTTTACGATCCACAGTACTGCTCATTTATTTTTGTTTTGCCCATTGGATCATGATCCAAGACACCATAATTTGGTGCATTGTTGTGCAAGGATAACCTGAGACGGTATACGGATGGTTTAATATTCATGCAGTTTCTGGGCTGACCTGAAATCTGTTTTGCAGTCTTAAATTTGATAAAATCAGTGTTTTACATTAGGAAGAGATATGAATTTGAAGGACTAATTTTCAATATTTTAGATTTGACTGAGTTCACCTGGCTTGGCCCTTTTAATTATTTAGCTCAAAATTGTTCATTTAAAATTGGGAATTGTTTATGATTCTGTACTAGATGAAAGTTTTTAATCTATGTTTTTTTCATTTTATGTGTGCTTTTATGGCCTTTGACCAAATAAGGTTTACCTTGACTTGACTTGACTCCACATCTTAGTATTACTTTCAAGCACATTAACAGTAAAAGTTAGGGCCTGATGCTCCCAAAGGGTATAAACAAAGGATACATGAATGCAATTTCATGTAAGTGATACAGTAATCTAGAGCTTACTTCAAATGAGGGGGTTGAGACTCCTACATATGAATGAATGAGTCTAAATTACTATAAGCAACGTTTTACTTGTTTGTGGAGATTTCTGCCATTGGGGTGGGAATTTTCATGAACAAAAACATAGAGAAATGTATCAAAGTTTATTTTTTATTAAAATATTAATAAAAGTTGTTTAAATAAAGTAAAATAGTAAAATATATATTTTCTTTTAACACACAGGACTACTTAAAGTAAAATATTCAACACAGTAACTCCTAAATTTAGCTTTGCATTATTTTTTAAATTATTGAAACATGTTGATTCATTCATTTTCCATATCCAATCACCACCCTAACTTACAATGTTATTTTTTTGTATGTTTTAACACATTTGGTTATAACTTGTTTTTATTGATTTTAGTCAATTCAAATCAAATAATCTTTATTCCGTTTCAGATATTAAAACCATTAAAGCACACAATAAATATAAAATACTGAGATAAATCTAGTAAAAAAACATCTGAAAAGGGATCGACCGGCAAATTAAAATAACTCGTACTAATGGGGAAGCAAGGAGATCACTGGCCACAATATCATATATACTGTGCCAATAAAAAAAAGCCACTGGGGTCTTTACAATGAGTACAATTAGAGAGAACAGACTGGTTAATCACAACTGGATCTAAGTCTGATAGCAGATTAAAAAAAGTTGAGTACATAAAACACAGTTCTACTTGTCAACATTTGTAGATAAATAAAAGCTGCGCGTACATGCCTAAAATGAGCCTTTTTCAAATAAGGAATATTAAAAGACTTTCTGGGAGTTTCATAAAAGCTACAAAACATCGTAAAATGTGTCATGACCTGTGGTGATTGGCCACCGCATCCACAGGACAACAAGGTTTGGCCCTTGGTACAGCCCCTAGGATGAGCAAGAAGGAGATTGAAAAGGTCAAACCGAAACTGTGTGACGAAAAATCTGTCATGCTAGTTTATGAATACTAGTAAATAAGGCTCAGCCATCTTGGTGGTTTTTGACATGATAAAACGGCATACACTAGGCTTTAGGAGCTCCCTCTCTTCTCTTGCCATAACCCTCAGCTCCATGAAACTCACCTTTATGAGGTTCAGGTCTCTCTTAGTTGTCCAGTCCAGGTTAGTAAAAAGATCATGTCTCCCCACGTCTGTTAAGGTCTCTTCAATATACTTGAGCCATGATATTCGTGGAGCGTGATCAAGTGCCAGACAGTCATTTAGGATAAGTTTTTTAAGTGATGTCCCCTTACCGGACCATGTTTTTAACGTTAATGTGACAGGACGCAGTGCTATCAAATTAGTTATATATTTCATACAAGCTCCTCATGTATTGTGAAGGAAGGGGTGCCTTGAGGAACAGATAGGAGCTGTCTCAGAAACGTATTTTCTGCAATTTGGATGTCCTCTGTGTTAGTGTACCCCCAGGTTTCACTGCCATATAATGCCTTGGAGAGACACTTAGCGCTGTAGAGCTTTACTAGGGCTCCAACAGGTCTTTTCAGGTTGTAAATGTAAATATCGCTGCAGACTCTCTGGATAAATCATTTCTCCTGCAAGTGAGTTGAGGCCCCCATTTCACTTTCTCATCCAATAAAACTCCTAGGTAAGAAAAAACACTTGTTCTTGATACGGTAGTGGACCCTACCTTAAAGATATATGGCCTACTAGGGCGGGCCCCTATTTGCATAATAAAGGACTGAGAGTTGTTGACCATGAGGTCCTGGTCTCCCATAAACTGGATGAAAGAATTAATTAACGTTTGTAACCCCCGTTCTGTCCTGGCCATCAGGACGGCGTTGTCTGCGTACAGCAGAACAGGAAGACCATGCCATCCTACCTGCTGAAAATCCACCCTAGTCTCTACAAGGGTTTTCTCTAGGCAGTTGATGTATACATTAAATAGGAAAGGGACCAGGATGCAACCCTGTTGTACTCCTCTCCTTATAGGGAACCAGCGTGAGGCCTTCATGTTTCCAGAATAATGCACAGCAGCCCTGGTGTCTTGGTGGAGATCCTGTAAGAAAACAACTATTTCCTTGTTGACCCCCAAGGACAGCAAGGACTGCAGAAGAAAGGTCCATAAAGGCCAAGAAAATAGTGCCAGTGCGGGCAACCGTGTACTTGTTCACTATCAGGAAGAGGATCAGACATTGCTCTATAGTTGAACGACCAGAACGCAGCCCGTGTTGGGAGTCTGACAGAATGTTATTCTCTGCAGCCCAGGTGGATAGTCTATCTAACAGGATTCATCCAACCACTTTGACCACAGAGTCCTACAGGGAAATGGGCCTATAACAGTGTGTACTATATCTGTTCTCTTTTTTCAAGACGGGGACAATAGTGGAGGTGGCCCAAGAGACCGGGTAACCAGTCCTGACAGCCGCATTAATGACAGCGGTACGCACCGGAGCCCGCAGTTCCATGTTGGACATATAAAGGTTGGGCGGGATACCGTCCGGACCAGGAGCCTTGTTTTGTGTCGTGCCCGCTATTATCCGCCTCACCTTTTCCTCCAAAACTGTTAGTATGGACTTTTCACTTACTCCCCTACTGGATGGTATTTGGGCCGTGATACCCCCAAACATACCATCAAAGTGGCTAACCCAGTCATCCTCTAAAAGGTGCGCATCAAGAGTACTAGCAATCTCTAATCCCAGGATTGGGCTATTGATAATGCCCCATAGCTTAATACTGTTCCTTATAGCACTGGTTTCATTAGCTTCCCCCAGGCCCCTCCGTCAAAACTTCTTTATGTTTTTTAAGGGCCATTTTAAATTGTGTTCTACAGGTTCTAACTAAAACTCTTTCTCTAGGAACAGCGTACAAGGCTGCCTTAATGGAACTGGCCGTGCGTGAACATGTTGTGTCAAACCATCTCGGGCCCTGTCTCGCAGGTTGTTCGCAGCGGGAACCATCAGTAAGTCAGCAATGATACAGGAGATGGATTCAAAAGCTTTAACAACTAGCACGTCCTGGTGCCACTGAGCAGCCAGACAATCCTGGATTTCCTCTTGGCAGTTTGCTGAAAAGGACTTGTGGAAAAGGCTGAGGGTGACCTGTGTCCATTTAAGCCTCCGACCCCCATCTGTGGACTGTAGGGCACCTCCACCCCTACTCCCCTTCTTGAGACCTAGTGCAAGCAATCTGGTTTTCAGACACCGAGGTTTATGGTCGCTGTGAATACTTGCCTTGACTGAGAAATACAATATTAGATGAATAAGGGGAGTGGAAACGAGAATGAAGTCAATAAACAAGTCTGGGCAGGGTCCACCTTATCCATCACTGATTGTAGGTCAAAGCCACATACTAGAGCGTTAAAAGGATCCCCCTGCCCATGATTTTCAAAGTGCACTCCCGGGTGGCGGGGAAATACATGAACCCCTAAAACCTGGATTCTTGGGTCCCAACATGGGTGAACATTAAAATCACCTACCAGAACAATGTTGGGGGTGTAACTTGTGGGGGTACTAAAACTATCCAGAAATGTACCCAACAGAGCTATATTACATATCTCAGGGAGGGAAAAGACAGCCTTATAAACATTCAGGAGCAACAAACTGTTAGACCCTCGTGGGAAGAGCAAGGCCTGCAGGCAGGGATTATCTGTTTTCACTACTGCAATTCCACTTTACAGCCTAAGCGATGCATAGACCACAAGTCCCCAACTGGCTCAACCAGTTCTAGATGGCCTTGCAGTGACAAAGAAAGATTTATACCCTTCCAACAAAAAAGAATTATCCACAGCCCAGGTCTCCTGCAAGCAAATGATGTCAAACGTCTGAACGAAGCTAAGCCATTCTGAGACTGGGAACTTGCTTTCCAAACCGGCTATGCTCCAAGAGATAAGGGAGGGGTATGTTGTATCCCTGGTATGGAGCCCCGAGATGTCTTGTTCCTCTTGATTTATTCATACTGGACGTGGTGAGGGTGTCACGGGAAGCAGTGACCCGGGTCCTCCCAGTCAATTACAGTTCTCAAGGAGGCCTAGGATAGGAAAGGCATTAAAGACTGGAACAGGGGATGAGGCCTGGTGCCACTCGTAGGATGCCAAGCTCATGAATCTCCTCGAGAAATGCGAATTTTGTGTTGGTACCAGGAACATTGGTCTGTAAAAGAAGCCCTGGGGAAAGGACCGAAATCGAGGTGATTGGGTCTGTGGAAACAAGATCATTAAACGCATGGAGTATTCTCTCTACTAGGTGGAGCTGATTAAAGTTAATTTTCACACAGCCCCCATCACTAATCTTTTTTGACCCTCCTATCCAGGACAGCCCGTCGTACCATAATGATGTTTCTCTCCACCCTATATCCCAGAGATATTTTACTGTTTACCCAGTGCAGAACTTTATTTTTAAGTTGGTAAAAGTCTTCAGTGGAACCTGGCTTCAGCACTGGACCTTTGCTCAAAACTACTATGTATGGTGTTGCTTCGGGGGGGTAAGTGGATATAGTTTGGACCTGCACGCTGACTACCCAGCTCCTCTAATGCTGGAATAGAAGCCTCACATCCAGCAGTTTCCCTCTGTCTGATCATATTACCGCCTTGGCTTTCGTCACTCCTTGTCCGCTTCACCTGTTGACCTTCCTTTGGTAGAGGAAGCAGGCATGGCCTGGGATTGAAGGGAGTAGGTTGGGTGGTGCTCCTACACAGGGGATTACTAACAACGCCAACTGAACCACCCATCCCCGATACTGCCTTCAGAATAGTTTGACCCTGGGCCATATTTCCACCACTGCCTGGGAGGACCGTTTGGGCTGTGCTAGCTATATTAGTGACCCTGTTGTTCTGTTGAAACCAAGAAGAGAAATCCCTCTCAATTGTAGAAAGTAGTTGCTTGATGGGTTCCAGCTTAGAATCCAGTCCATCCAGAAGCGTCCCCACACAGGCTTTCAGCATTGCTGCCAGCCGTCTTTCGGCGGGGTTCCTGTTCCCCGGTTGGTTTGGGTTTAAAGAATCAGCATTAAGACGTTTTGCCTAGGCCCCCGACCGTCGTGCATTTGTGTTAGCTCCAGCCCCAAGTCCCTGACGGATCCCTCCTCCTGAACATCCTTTCGGGAAACTACTGTTGCCGCTTCAGGGTGGGTAACCAGCGGTCTATGTCCAGGCAGAAAGACAGGAGCTGAATGTGCCTTGTTGTATCCCCTCCCCCCCTCCTGGGTTTCAGGGCTCTTGCTTTGACCTGGGGAAGGTAACGGAGATATAGTCAATTCTTCCAGTTCCACAGTACTTGACAAGGAGGCCTGGCCAATTGCAAGAGTGTCGGAGCGGGTACACAATTGGTTTAGTGGAGAGCGAGAGAGGCGCCTAGCTACCAGCTCAATTTCCTTGTCAAGGACTCCTGCTGCTCTCTTCAGAAAGCAGTCCATGGATGAGGTTACGGGGACCAATTGAGTTGTTGTGGTGGTCTTCCGTTTCCCCATGAGGCCAGACTGGGTGAGGAATGAATATTTATACAGGTAAGGTAAAGTCACCAAAAACAAAACTGGAATGTGAAAAGAAACACCAGTGCACTTCCAAAACAGTCTCTTTGATCCCTTCGCTATTTTAGCGTTTCATCAATAATCCATGTCCTTGGTCAAGCAGTCAATTTCACAAACACCAGATGTTGTAGAAATTTCAAGCCTTTATTTGTTTCACTTTATGGTCCACAGCCGACGCGCGTTTCGCCCCCTTCGGGCTTTCTCAAGGATTTGTATGGTGTAAAAATCTTGATGTGGAGCCATGCTACGTTCCTCAATCTCAGCACAAGTCGTGATCCATTGTGTACGCCGTCCCTGCAACCCGGTGGCAATAAAGTGAAACAAATAAAGACATGGATTATTGATGAAACGCTAAAATAGCGAAGGGATCAAAGAGACCGTTTTGGAAGTGCACTGGTGTTTCTTTTCATATTGTGGGGACTTCCATTCTGAACGGACGTTTGGGAAGGAGGTCGCGGTTTGATGCTCGAGGTGGATGTGCATCTAACGCCAAGCAGCACTCCATATTGTTCAGTGTGTGTGACATTGTATTGGTCTATGATTACTGAGAACTAAGGTTGATGTGCGAATCAAAATAGCAAATCCACCATTCTTTCTGTCCAAACAAAACTGGAATGGGCTGCTACGATGGACTGTATCAAGGGATGAACGAGGGCCTCCCCTGATAAATAGAAGTTTATACAACAGATGGACTGTGTTAAAGCAAGGGTCAAAGAGATAGTCCCTGCAGCAATCAACAAAGCGGGAGTGGGGAACCGAGGACCTCTATTAGCCCCCTTCCTCATAAGCTGCACACAGTCCTTGGCAGGCGAAAGCCCCCTTGGGCTTACATTTTTGCCTTGGTTCAGATGGTAAAGGTTCATGTCCTCGCCAAAATCCTGTGTTCGTCCAAGACTCTGCCCAGCGCTGAATCTGCCACAAAACCAAGAGAGGTGGTCCAGCCCAGCCTCCACCGGGCTCTCCCTTGACCTGGGCTTTGCCCAGGCACAGCAGGGGCAAGCCCGCGCATGTCCTGTGCTGCGGGATGCTCTCTCCCCTTTTGTGCGCCTCCGGGCTCGGGCAAAAGGCCAAAGGTCGCGGTGGCGGACTCCAGCCGCATGGGATGCTGGGGTATAGAGTCCCCTTCTCTGCACACCATCTAATTTTAGTCATTTTAAGACTTTTAAAACTAAATTAATTTTAAAATTGAATTGTAGTGCTAAAATAAAGACACACCTTTTAGCATCAGTTATATCTCTGTTTTTAACTAAAAAAGGATGTCTTTTGACTTACTCCAAGGCTGAGCTGGAATACATTTATGGCTCTTTTGTCACTATTAAGGCTGTAGTAGAATTAGAAGTATATTTTGTGAGATTGAGTTGTCTTACACTTATGTGAGTGTGTGTTTTGTATTAGCAAATCTCTCTCTAACCACCTCCTTTAATGTCCCTAGCCCTCTCCTTATTAATCCAATTTAGTTCCCTTTTTACTGATGCTCTCCTTCTATCTCCCACAGTTACTAAATACAAGTAAACCTACATTTGGAAAGATCTCTGCCTCTGGGGTAATTTCTCAGCACAGGAAAGATAGGAGAAGCGGAGGTAGAAATCTCCGGTCTGAGGTTTGTGAACATTGACTCCTACTTCTCGCATTAATGGGTGGTGACTGCTTTCAGGTCTGTAGAGGTCTATGTCAAAAGATATGTGTTCCTAATCTGCTGTCAAGGGCCACCAAGTCTAACACAACTAACACTTGAGCTATATTTTTTAGTATACCATAGTTGTTCCGGTTTGTAAAAGGTAGCAAGTACAGAGTCTTTGTTTTAGATTTCATCCTAAGCCGCAAACAAGTTAGTGTAGTGGGTGCTTAAGTGTGGCTATTTCTATTAAAATATATTTTCTGTGTACTTGAGTATGTGAAGGAGATAGAGGAATACATATAGATAGTCTAGCAATTGGACAACCTAATTTAGCTGAAACAGAGACACCCCTCTTCCCATCTTCTGTGTAGATGTTCACTTCACTTGAATAGTTTTTTCCTGATCACTCCTTCAGCTGTGACCCAGGAACACCCACTACCACTATTCAGGTGTTTTATTTAGGAATATCGAAAAATCTCCATACTTGGAAGAACTTTTGCAATTGTGCATTCTACCCATATCAAATTTAGGAGATCCTGTGTTTGTTAACACGTTCTAAAGTTTTCCTATACACATTTTTCGCTTTATCAGGAACAAGTCACACTAATGTATGGGAGATGGTTTGTGAATGGAGTCGTCTGAGCCTACAGTGATATTAGTGCAAGAAGTCCTAACAATTTAAAAACTCACACAATTATTTATGTTCAATTATTAAAATGTTGTTAATGATTCAATTGCACTTCAACACACATGACACAATCAAAGTATTTTTGAACAGCTGAATAAAATAGGGTGTGATAAACAAGTCAGCATGGAACGAGGTCAAAACCCAGCCTTCTAAGAAAAGAGTATTTGCACATTGATTCGTAGAAAGCACTAACAACCTGTTTTTTTTTTATTCCCATCGAGATAAGCTCAAGCAAATATTGACCGGAATTGTTTTTCATGCATGTTGAGAAAGCTGACATTTATTTGCTTCCCTAATATTGACTGCGGGCGTTTTTGATTGCCTGCAGTCCGCTTGACAGCACAAACATGTGTGGTTGTACATAACCTTTGCTGACACATAAACATGGGACATGGAATGTTATTTTGATGTTAAAATGTGATGCAGAACCTTTGTACTAGGGCACATGTTTTGGATACACACATTGACGTCATTACTGCGGGTACAACATGGTACTTTTTACAGATTAGATGTACTTTTGACTTGGGCGCTGGCAAGGAAGTGATGTCTGTCAAAAGATCCAAACAAAAATTAAGTTAATCTTTCTCTGGACTCCGCACGATTGGCTGGTGTGATAATTAAAGGTTCTGCCTTGTTTTTAGACGTCATGTTCATCATTGGTTATACTGCTGGGATACAAATAGCATAACTGCACAATGAAGGAAGGGCTGTGGCTAATTTCCACATTTTGAGACATATCCACGAACGCACAGCAGTAGTAATACAGGAATTATTTTTTACATACTCTTTGTGAATCAGGCCAGAAATGTCAGGCACCTATTAGTAAATTGATTCGATGGCACAGACCTTTCTGTTAGTACTAATTGTACACTAATACCCTCAATAGTCCCATTTTGTTTCCATTGTAAATGTTTTGGGGTATGATTATATTGCGTAAAAGGAATATTACTTTACTCACTCCAAAATGCTTTTGTGAGTACACCCCCTTGCATGCACATATCGTATGCACTGCAAACATTTAAGCAATTCACAATATGGAAACCCAGGCGTGTGCTTGTTTCCTAAATTAGCACTTTTTAAGTCAATTCAATTCATGAAGCTTTATTCGGTACATATAAAATGACCATAAAAGCGCAAAGAAAAAGAAAAATACATAATATAAATATTACAAAATCCAGAGTTCAAATCAGTAAAACATTCAATAAAATACATACAGATTTCCTAAAATAACAGTTTTTAAGTCAAATTTGGGGTTTCCCTTGGGTGTGTCACAAAAACTGGGCATCGCAAATCAAACATGGGAATAGCAAAGTAGTTATGAAGGAACTGCTCAGGGAAGGCAGAAGAAATCAGAGTACACAGAGGAGAAAGGCAGACTGAAAGTGTTTGATACCTGCTCCAGTAATACCGAAATCTGTGGCACAAACATTCTCACCCTCAGTCTCCCGTCGCACTGTAAAATTGCAATGGTTGTTCAACAAAGAGCTGAACAAACGGAGAGCAAACAATTGCCGTAAAAGGCCGCATGCATTTCTTCAAGTGTAAGGATTGTGGAAGGGTTAGGAGTTCCATTCGATCAGGGTCTTCTGAAGCATTTTTTTTCAGCCTGGTAATTACAGCCGCCTCTGCTGCCCAAAAAAAAATCTGCATACTGGAGAAACCAAAACGAAGTTAGAAATGATATTTTGGTATAATTTTAAGTTGTTAAGGCCATGCCAAAGGGAAAGCACTTAAGTTTACAGATTTGGACAATTATAAATAAACGCACAGCAATTTTGAGGCATGTAAAACTGTGCACCACAGCTAAACCGCCATGGACTGCACAGCAGTGTTCAAAGTTAATGTCCTATTACTTACCGGTAATCTTCATTACTCCGGGTCCCGTAGTCCTCGACACCTTCATACTGAACAAGTGGAGATAACTATCTCCCGACAGAAAAAAAGAGCAGAGGCATGCTGGGACCCTAATTACTGCCCCTCCCACCGGGAGTACATAAGCAGTACTTACCCAGCATCCCGTCTGTACAACCAAGCCCAGACAGGAAGGCCGGCCGTCCGGGAGGGAGGGGCGTATGAAGGTGTCGAGGACTACGGGACCCGGAGTAATGAAGATTACCGGTAAGTAATAGGACATTACCCCCAGGTCCCTCCGTCCTCGACACCTTCATACTGAACAAGTGGAGAATACCAAAGCAGAAAACCCGGCCTTCCGCACGCACAAGCACACCCAGGAAACCACAACAAAGGCAGCCACCCAAGGGAGCATCGAGAAGGAGGAAAGGAAGACCGCAGGAAACACCCGGCCTGTAACCCAGAACAGGACAACAGGGACAAGGACCGGAGACAAAGGAAAATCCCAGTACGGCAAGAAAAGGAGGCCGCCACCCCGAGAAACCAACAACCGGGACCCGGACCAGGACACCAACACCAGCCAAAACCACCCACCGGAGAAGACCGCCAAGGCCAGAACCAGCAGGAAGGGACACAGGACCAGGCAGACCCACCAGGAAGACGAGACAACCTGAGGAAGCCAAAGAAATACGAGGCCAACAGAGCGCAGGCACAAGCACCCAGCCCAAAAAGAAGGAGAAGCACAGGGCCGAAATACGGCCAAACTCCCAAAAAGAAAGGACTCGAGACCAAGAGCTCCGAGGAGGAAAACCGGCCGAGAAGGCCCAGGAAGCAACAAGCACCCAGGAGCCGAACAGGACCGAGAAGCCGGCCCAAAAGACAGGGACGGGGAAGAACCCCGCAACCAAGTCAAAAGCCCACCAAACAAGGAAAGGCCAACAAGACCGGAAACCTCAACAAAGAAAAGAAAACCAGGCCGGAAACAGAGAAACCAACCAGAAGCCCAGAAAACCCCAACCCCAAAGGGAGGGAACACAAGGCAGAAGGGGAGCACCGAGCAACCGGGAAACCCCAGCAGCCGCCCAACGAAGGGCAGAAGGCAGCAAAAGAAGGTGCCCAGAAAACACAGGAACGCCCAGGACCCCAACACCCAAGCCAGGCCGGCAGCAAGGGCAGGAGCAGCAGGAAAAAGAAAGCCCAGGGAGCACAGCACCCAGACCAACACCACAAGGCCCCAACCCAGCAACGCCGGAGAGGAGCCAAGCAAACCACAAAAAAGAGGACAACAAACGCCAGCGCAACCGGGAAGCCAGGACCAGAGCCAAGCAACCCGACCACGCAGGAGGACCCGCAGGCCCAAACAAAACGCGGGAACGAGCCCAAGCAGAGCCCACCGCACAGCAAAAAGGGCAGGGAGAGACCGGGGACCCCAGCACACCACCGCCAGAACCACACAGAAGGGTGGAAAAGTACAGAGAAAACCGCCAAAGCGGAGGCCAGAGAAAGCAGAGGGCCAGAAGCAGAAGACACCAGACAACCCGCCGCCAGGAGGGAGAACCCCACCGAGGCAAGAGCACCACAGAACCACACCCCACCGAGAGAGAGGAGGGGGGAGGGCACCCAACAGCCCCACAACGGGAACCAAGGCCGGAGAAAACAAGGGAGGCAGAAGCGAACCAGGACACACAAACCAGGAAACGCACAGCAGAACACCCCCAGAGCAGGCAAAACAGCCAGGAAGCCCAGGAGGCACAGCCCGAGGACAACTAGAACGAGCAGGAAGCCCGCAACCCACCGGAGGCAAAGGGCCCAACAAACGCCCCAACACAGGCGAAAGAAAACGCCAAGAACCCCCAGTAGGAAAAAAGGCCCCGAAGGACCCAGCAGGGTGCGGTCCCAACAGCAGAGCGCCCCGCCAGGACACCAAGAGAGCCCAGGCAAGGACGCAGAGCCCCAAAAGAAGACCAACACGCAAGAGCAGAAAGCCCCAGCAGACACCCAGCACAGAAAGGCAACCGAGCCCCAGACCACCAACCGGGAGAACAGGAGACCCGGAGAGGGGAAAGGCAAGGGCGCGGCACCAGCAAAAGACAGCCAGGCACCCACAGCAGCGGCAAGAACACCAAAGCCCAGAGAAAACACCACCGGAAAGACAACCCGGGGCGAGGAAGCACCAGGGCAAGAAGATGAGGCTCCCCACAACCCCTGACAGAGAAGCCAAACCCACAGGAGGTCCCCAACTGGGAACAAACCAGGCAGGAACCCAGGCAGCACCAGGCCAGAAGAAAGGGAAACAGAAACGCAACCCCAACAGATACCACCGCCGAGGAAGTGAAAGGCAAACCTGACACCGAGAGCAGGAACCCGACAAAGGGCAAGGCGGAAGCAGGCAGGTGAGACCCCCAACAACACCGGGAACCCCAGAGCAAGCACAGAGAGGGCCAGAAAAATAAAAGGGAAACAGCCACCACAGAGGCGACAGCAACCCATGCCAAACAGAGGCAGGCCACCAAACGGCAAGAGCGAAGGCCAGCAACACAGAAGCAGCCAACGAACGGCAGGCAGGGGAGAGAGCCGCACCCGACGAGGGGCGGGAGCCGAGAGCCCAACTCCCCGACCGGCCACCATCGCGTCCCCCCCCTGGAACTCGGGGGCCCAACAGGGGAAGGAGCCCGCCCACCAGGGCGGAAGGGCACACCGGAGAGGCGCAGAGAGGGCGCAACCCCATGGGCACCGGCAGACCCAGCCTGCACCCCCCCGGGCTAAGGCAACCGAGGGGCAGCGCAGACCAAAGAGCACCGAACCCGGAAACAGGTCAGTAACCCGAAATACAGGCCAGCCGCGCCAAACAAGGAGAAGGGGCGAGCATCATCAGCAGAGTGGCAACACCCCCCCAGACCACAGAGGGCCGGAGAAGGGGAAGAGGCAGCGGAGGGAAACCCCACGCAAGCCACCTGACACAGCACCACCAACAACGAGCGGCCCCTCAAGACCGAGGAACGGGGCGAAAAAGAGCCCCCGAACCACGTCGAGAGACGAAGCGAACCAGCAGTAGGCACAACCACCAACGCACCCCAGCCCCGGGAGAGCCACTCAGCAGGCCAGCCCGGAGGAGGAGGAAAGCAGCCCGGACAGGAACAACCAGAGGAAACACAGCCCTCCAGACGCAAGGTCACGGGCACCACACAGGCAGAGAAAGCGCCCCCACCAAAATAGACCCCGGGACAGACACCCAAGGGCAGAAGGAGGGAGGCGGGGGCAAAGAACCCCAGAGAACACCAGGACGGAGAGCAGCAAGGCCGCAGCAGGCAACCCAACAGAAAGGGCACCCACAGGAAGCGCAGTCGCAACCCAAAACCCCCGACCAGGGCAAGGAGAGGACACGCAGGCACCGACAGAAGCGGGGACTTCTCAGCGGCAGACTGCAGGCAGCGAATGCAAGAGGCCCCGGGAGCATACCCGCAACCCCAAGAGGCACAAGCAGGAACCGAAAACGACCACCGCAGGACACAACAACAGCGTCAGCAGTACCCGAACCAAGGCCAGCGAGAACTTCAGCCACCACTGGGACAAGACTCACCACGGGCCACAGCTCCCGGCCGAAATAGCCAAGAGAGCACCCTGGAAGCAAACACCCCTAAGCAAGGGCAGGCGGCACACCGAGGCGAAACGCCCACTGAAAGCGAAAAACCACTCAGCAGCCCCAGGAGAGGGACGAACACACCCACTCGGCATGGCACAGGTCAGGGACTGCTGCAGAAGCCCAGCCGAAGAAGCACTGCGCGTCAACCAAAATAGCCACAGAAGCACACTGAAAGCCCAGCAGCCACCCACTACACTGGTTTACATGAGCAGTACATGCGAGAGCCCAAATTGAGCCGGAGGCCACCGAGCACAGCACCGGCACTCAATTATCAACACAGGTGCCGTAAATAAGCACCGAGGAAGGACACATACATTCAAGGCACGGTCAAGTGAGTGATATGCCCGGAATCACAGGGCGATGAGCCAATGCAGAGGCCTGAACAGGGTTCCCAGAGATGGAGGACAGCAGCTCCAGCCACTATGTCACATTCCCGCCAAGCAGGAGAAACGACAGGGACACCCGACCAACCTGGAAGAAAACAGAGGGAGACAGCACAGAGGGAGAGAGCATATGTACAAGACCCTGCAAGAAACACGTGTCCCAAACACGAAAGGACAAGTGGAAACAAGGCAGGAGCCAGGGAGACAACACATCCCCGAAGCACATACATGGCAAGAGCAGAGGAGCCACACAATCCAGCCCCCAGCACCCCCGGGAGGAATGCCGGAACACCGACAAGAGCCCCCCCTCCCCCACCAGCTCAAGGCGCAGGGCACCCACACGCCACAGCAACACACAGGACGAGGTCGAGGCACAGAGGCACGAACCCAGGCACCCAGCACCAGCGCCGGGCGTGCAAGCAGAGAAGGCAGCACTGAAGAAAACAGAAGGGGAAAAAAGAGACCGCTATGCCGAACTCACCCAAAGGAACGCCCGACCCACGAACCAGGGCCCCCCTTCACACCAGCCGCAGGCGCACAGCAGGCACCACGCCAGGGCCGGGCAGGCCGCCGAGAGGATCCGTCCCAAGAAACCAACGACCGCGTGAAGGAAGACCCAGCACCACCAAGCAGGCACTGCAGCACACGCAGAGGACACATCCAGAGGCAAATCCAGCGCGTCTCCCATGCATCCAGGACCCAGGAAGATGCGCCCCCATGACCCGGAAGCGACCGCCGGAGGCCGGCGCACCAGCCGCAAAGGGCCGGCCCGCTACCACAAAGCCATGGAAAGGAAGAAAAACAGCCCCCCAGCAAGCCCGGCAGGCCAGGAGGCAGGACAGCAGACACCCCGACCGCACAGCCAGGCAGCCGGACGGGGAGATCCAGGAGAGGGAAGCCACTCAAGCCCAGCAGGAGCAGCACCAGCAACCACAGCAAACTTCTGTTGATAGACAGAAAAAAAGAACAGACGGGATGCTGGGTAAGTACTGCTTATGTACTCCCGGTGGGAGGGGCAGTAATTAGGGTCCCAGCATGCCTCTGCTCTTTTTTTCTGTCGGGAGATAGTTATCTCCACTTGTTCAGTATGAAGGTGTCGAGGACGGAGGGACCTGGGGGTAATAGACCTGTGCAACACACAAACTAACTATTTAACAAACAATCAAAGAAAGGAAAGGGAAATGGTGTATTGATGGAGTACGCCTGAGCTTCACGCTTACCACAGCTGAACCCGTTATCCATACCAAACAATCCAACGCAGATGGCATAAATAGCAGCTCTGGCCACTCCCAGTTACCAAAATGTCAAAATAGAAATATGGTGTGATGATTCTGTGCAATAGTCAGAGAGGACTGAGAAGAGACAGGTTAGACACAAACATACCTCAACATTTGGTGTGACTGATAAAGAGGTCCTGTGAAGGCACTATTTCCTTACCACTGTACATCAGAATATCAATAATGATTCTATCGGCTGACATAAATATTTTGTTATAAATGTAATTTACAAAAATATCTCTCCCTTGGGTGTAGATTGTCTAATATTAACACCAATGGGCGGCATTTTTGTAAATGACATTTAGTACACAATGTTTATGTCAGACAATATTTAGACCATGATATTCTGGTACCATATCTCCGTGACATGCGATCCTGGGCATTTCCAGAGAGTGGGAGGGTGAGTTCACATGGTGATCTACCCTCTCCCACCAAGTACATGCTGAAGTCAAGGTGTAAACTGCACTGCACTTTCCGGCAAGTGACTCCTACCACTGCATTCCATTCAGAGCTCAGTCATTCGAGATGCCTGGACCAGGGGCAACACTGATTCTGCTGCTGTGTGTGGTAGTGCTTGACTATGCACGGGACATACAGGGCAGGCAATAAGTAGCATATCAGTGTTATGCTGTGGAACATTTTCAAGTGTACATGGTATACTGCCCTGCACACATGATGCGCTATAGGATCCCTGGCTCTCTGAACCAGTGAATCAAAATAGGTGGCATGGGTGATCCTATTGGCTTTGCAACTGGACTCAAGCTAGCCTGGCTGATGAAGGGTGATGCCCCCGAAACTGATCCCAGGATGCTTATTTCCAGTCCAGAGAGGACCTGGCCTAGCAGTTTGTGCTGGACTGTTCTCAAGAGGAGCAGGGTCAAGACTGATTTGCATATGGCTGGGTCCAAACTGGGGTGGCATGGTGAGCGAAAAAACAATGGATTAAACCCAGATCTCTTGACTGATGGTGAGTGGTTGAAAAGTTTCAACACTCTGTCCATCATCTTGTTGTGTTTATCATGGGATCAGTATCAGCTTTGACTTGAGGCAACCTGGTTCAATGTCATCCATAATGAGTAACGCATGACATATGTCAGTTATCCTTCATTATAAGCATTTTATCTCCAAGGAAATACCTGTTGCTTCTAAATACTTTTTGATATTTCACAGTTTTCGGATTCTCATAAATTGATGCACATTCAAACCCACACTCTATTTTTTCTACAAGTGTGCTTAAATATTTCTTTGTAGTTTAAATTGTTCAAAAACACTTTCCTGCTGCAAATTATGTGAAGTATTGCATAATTTTTCCTGATCCAATAGTAAATATGCTTGAATCTAAATCTATATGCAAGTCCCAAAAACTCTGAACTGATAGTCGGTGTCTAAGGGATGGCTGCTGTGCAATGAGGAGAGGCCACTGCCCCAGAGGTCTCTTCACATCTGCCAGCACACTGGGCTCCTGCCAACATTCTGGATTCCGCTGCTGCAACAGTTATCCCAACCGAAGCTGTTGTCTCTTGAAGAATGATGGTGGCAGAGAGGTACAAATTGGAACTCCGCAAAAAAGGCTTTTGCCACCAAACTCTGGCAGGAGCTTAACATCGTTCGAGGGCTGGAGCAAGAGGAGTAGCAAGGCAGAGAGAACAGACATACCAGTGGAACTACCAGTAAGGATTCTCTTTGCCTTCTGCTCAAATTTTTTATGGCCTTTGGATCATGTAGTGTGATACCATACTCCTTCATAGTTTGATGAGGCATGCCCTGCTGAGAACCTCAGGCATCCTTCTTTACATATTAATAAACTGCTCTTGAAACATCATGTCCGCCCTTATGGGTAGTTTAGTTTCTGCTTGTGGTGTTTGCCACACAATAGACTGATTTCTGACACATATTTGTTAAGGAAAGATGTAAGTCAGGTTGCCTTTGTATTGTGTGAGCGAAAGCCTTCACACCTCCTGCTTTTATAGGTCCTAGGCAGCATAAAGATACATTACATAGCACATAATATTACCTCAGGTGTCCACACTCAGAAGTAAACAGTATATGGAAACGCAAAATCCGCCATTCTTGGATTGCGAGAGCAACATATGATTCAAGCCTGTTGCTCAAGGGACAGACTGAGAGAAGGAATAAGAGGACCCCCGACTCCATTCAGAAAGAAGTGTAGACCGTTGGTCAGGGCTCCTTGGCATTTTTCTTCAGCTATAAGAGGAAGAGAGGAGGCCAAGAGATGTAGCTGAACAACACGACACACCTGACAATCCGGCAAGTAATACCACCATGAACATTAATGTGTGAAGTGCATTTTTGGCATAGTTTATATATATGCATGATACACTCTTGAATGTCGACATGGATTGCTTACTCTTAGTCAATCAGATATGTGTGAAACATGAACAATATAGTGCCTGACACATGGTTTTGTAAGCAAAGCCAATGTCAATATTGGATTTGACTCTGATCTTCACATTGATAATACAAAATAACACAATGTGGTGTGCACATTATTAGGCCAAATGTTCACCTAAAGTTGTAGTTCACAGCTTACAGAGTCCTTTTATGTTTCAAGTTTTTCTGGGGATTATCAACATTGTAGTCATATACATCATCGTTCATAATTTTATTGTAGTTAATCCTGTGGCTCAATAACCCATGTCAATACTGACTGCAATTTATGACACATATCTCACTTTTTTAGAGTTCCTCCAAGAAATGTAGCGCAGCTGGTCTTAAAGCAGATGTTGCACAAAATAGTCAGAGTGCCTGTTTAATAAATGACTCTCAGCAAGGGTGGCCTGATCCTTTTTGCCCCTAGGAACCACAATGACAATTACAAAAATAATAGAGCGGGGTAGACACATCTTCAGGTCATTAATTCAGGCGCAGTTCTTGGTTTGTATAGGCATTTTTTTAATTTCTAATCTTGCTTTGGATTATTAACCATATAGTTATTAAGGTTGTCTTCCACAACTTCACTATGTACAGTTTTTTGGCTCAGTTTCCAATGTCAGTGAACTAAGAATATTTTCAAACAACATTTACTGCGTGTAATTTCTAATAATTATTTTCCTCAATTCGGGGTACCTCAAACAGTAGCGATCGGTGGCGGGAGTAGCTGCCAGGCGGTGACGTGGGGAGGGGGAGGGGCAGTGTGGGGGGGTAGTAATCTATGGATTATGGAGGATTGCAGGTAAATAAACATATAAATAAATAAAACGAATTTCGTTGCGCACAATGCATCCCCAAATGCCATACAGTGCACGCACAGAAATTTGTTTTATTTATTTATATGTTTATTTACCTGTAATCCTCCATAATCCATAGATTACTACCCCCCACCCTGCCCCTCCCCCTCCCCACGTCACCGCCCGGCAGTTACTCCCACCACAACCGCTACTGACCTCAAAGGAATGTAGCACAGGTGTCCTGAAAGTAGTTCAAATTATATTTTTTAACAGAATAGTGTGACTACTTGTCAATATCAGCCTCTGTGCAAAACATAATCGTTGCCCAGGTGTGTCATTTGGCAGTTGGGGACATTGTCGACATCACTAAGTTAGCACGAGCCCGGCAGCCATTATGCGGCTTTGCACACATTACTACACGGCTTTATTTTTGCAAATGACTTTGTTTGTGCTTTCCACATGAAAACTGTCTGCTGTGTTCGTTCTCTGCCTGTTCCTAGAGTTTAGTCTGAACATTGTGTGCAAGGTCGATAAACAATGCCCCTTGTTATTCTGTTCCGGTTGGGCCGTAGCACCTACGCAAAACATACCAATGCAGCTGTTGTTGAACACTCGTACTTTGATATTATGGGTATACATGCATAGGGGACCTTTCCAGGGAGAAGAGAGAGACAGCACCTATGATGTAGATTTCCCATCTATAGGCTAAGGTATGGGGTCTGCTGACAATGCCCAGAGATCTTCTAATATTTAATAATACTGCTTTTTAGCAAGGGGAGGGAGGTTAGGCCATATAGTCTTTTTTCTATTGTCTTTTCATTATGACATCTCCCTGGCCGGGCACAGCCCAAGTATAACCTCGCAAGAAGTACGTTTTTTAATGCATGACTGGCAACCAACAAGACTGTAGGAATCAATTACACACTGTTTTAACTTTTTGATTACAAATTTTAAAGAGAGTCTACCAACAAACCGGAACTTTCGTTCGTGAATTTTATGTGTATTAGCGATTGTGCCACTCTTTTATGATTTAAACTACATCAAATAAAAGTAATTTTTCATTCATTCATTCACATTTCCCTTTATGATATATGGACTAGCTGCTATGCTGACTGTATTATTCATTGTTCTTCTTGTTGTGGCACATATACTGCATCTTAAGACACGTTAGTTAAAATAAATATTTTAAACTGTTTTATGTCTCTGTCAGATCTTATTGTGGACAAGTACAAGAGTGAGAGTGAAAGGGAGTGTCTTGTTACCGCGTTTCCTGAGAGACCTGGGAGGGTTGTATTCTGGGGTGTCTAATCATTTGTTTCTCTGAGAGTGAGTAGGAGAGCATGTGAGACACTATAGCTAGCCCGTCTTGGGCTTATGGGTACACAGGTGGTAGGCTGACTCAGTCCATACTTACTAAGATCCTATAATCCTACGCATAGTTCTGTTCTTATGCAAAATCCCTGCAACATGGCACAGCCAAAGGTTGGTCTGGTACTTATTCACGAGAACCCTGAGTAGCGCTTGTGCTTATCCACAATCCCTCTGTGGAGACGTCCAAGGTGGAGGGACTAGGCCTCCTACATTTAGTTTATTTAGGTGTTTCAAGCTTGAGATTTAAAAGGTACTTCTTTTTGACCAATTATTGTACTACTGTTTCTCTTGCTTCCTTCGTGCATTTGTAATGGCTATCGCTATTCCAGCACCTAACTACGATGCAGTTATGGTGTTTTTAACCGGCCACAGAGTCCCCGTTGCTGGTGCTACTATTATTTTTGTTGTTGAGGTGGACGCTGCTTATCGCTATGAGGTTTTATACTCTTGTGTTACCTTTCCTGTGGTGGATGGGAATGATAATTTGTTTCATGAATGCACTGGAGCTGCGTTTCCGTGTGCTTATCATCCTTATGCTTTACCTGAAGTTTCGTTGACAGCCTGGGAGCATACCATTTGGTTTAATGGCACCCTTCCTCACTCTCTTGCTACTGTTCAGCTAGGCCGCTTGTCTATTGATGTGGCCACTTGGCAGGTTTGGGCTGGTTTTACACCACATCCTAATTATATGAATGTTACTCTTGCAGAGCTTCGTCAGCTACATACAACTATGATTTAGATATATAGAAGTGTCATATAGTTTATGTCACGTGCTGTTCAAGTGGATCCGGCTGGAGCCGCTCCTACACAGCCTGGACAAGGGTTTTGGTTATAAGTCCCGTACTGATTAACTCAGTGATGTCCAAATGTCCTCAAAATGGAGATGATTTGGCTTGCACTAACATTTGAGCAGTTAGAGGCTGTTTTTTCATATACAACTCATGTTGAAAAACACATGATCCTTACCATGAGTTTGCAGAGTGGTCTGATTCCTACTTTAGCTGATTGCACCACCTGTGAGACGGTGTTTGATACAGTGTTTACAGTGTACTTTGGCACCCCCTCCATGAGCGTTCTACCGAACGCTTTGAAGAAGGTTCAAGATGAACAGAGGGCTCGTCCAGCCCTAGATTTGGGGATGAAATTAGTGGGCATGTTTCCTATAGTCTCCATAATGATTCTGGTCAATATTAAGGGTGAAGCAGTTTGCTTGTAAGTGTGCCAGTGGCTAGCAGCACTGGCGGATGTGAATCCACAGCGGCAGTTGCCATCTAATATTGCGGATGTGTATACATCCTTAGGATGCAATAGTTTGGGAATTTGACCTTTTGCTCAGGTGCAGAATAAGCTCCCTCCTGAAAGGAGGGTCGTCCAGTCTTTCCTAAAAAGGCTTGGAACAAATGGCAGCAACAGCAGAAGCCTAATTCTTGTGCAGGTTCGCTTCGACCTGACGCTTCTGAACGTAGTTAAGCTTCGTGCGACCTCTCTAAAATGTATATACCAGAGAGGTTCCAGGTCCCTGATCCTCGCTCTTTTCAGGAATCATCGGATCAATAATTTGGTGGAGGGGACGTCAGGATCTCAGACAAGGCAAGTCTACGCAAACAGGACGTGACCCGCAGTGTCAGTTTGACGTGAAAGTCAAACAGGAGGGACTACAGGAGGGACTACCTCCATATCATGCCCCATTTCAGAAGAAAAAAGTTTCAGCTTTGACAGCAAAATATGCCCCAGATGGTGAGATCCCTGCTCCTCGGCAGGAGTTGGGCGGTGACCCTCCTCAACAGTGCGGCAGAGATTACCACAGACTCTCCACTACCGTCTGGAGGTGAAAGTAACTGATACTTTCATTACGGTGGAAACAGCTGACACTGGAGTTGTCCCCCTGACAGGCTCTACGAAATTGGTCTCCAAATTGAAAGTGATATTAAATGCACTATTAAAGCAGTATTTTGAGATAACCTTACTTCTTCTTATGATATTCTTTTTGGTGGAGGTGGATTGGCCTCCCCCATTTATACTTGATTCCTCTAAAGGGGAGGATGTTATTCTCCTGAGTTTTTTGCAATATGTCCCAGAAGAGACTAAGCTTGCTTGTGCTTCGCAGTGGGCATTAGCCCTTGCTCCTGCGTTAAAGCGCAATCAAGCGGGATGGGATAGAGATTCGCCGGAGAATGTAGTTCCTTTACGTTTTACACCGCAATTCCAACCCCAGTATCCAATAAAACATGATGCAAAAGCGTCCATTAGTGAAATTCAGGGTGTCATAGAACCCTGTGTTTTGTCAATGAATAATACTCTTCTTACGATATTGATCAGGATGGTTCATATCGTGAAGTTTTGGATTACAGATATTTGAACAGTCATGTACGTACCTTTCTGGTACAGAACAGCTATAGCTCTGCATTAGTCAACAACATTGTTAATAAAAAATATAAAACTACTTTAGATATTTCCAATGGATTTGTTTTTTAGACAATCAGAAAAGATATGCAAATTGCCTATGGGATATTAGAATAGCTCAGGTGTGTTTACGGCACATATTGCGTCAATATTGCATGATATTGATCCAGATGCTTTCTCGTACGTTGTTGACATTTACTTGACTGATGATGGATTAAATCTGCATCTCTTTCGTGTAGACCGCATTATCACTCGTTTTGCTGACTTAGGTTAGAAATGTAATTCTGCCAATATTCATACTGCCTTCCTGGCAGTTCTTTTTATTGGTTATGAACTCACTGATGAAGGTAGGGGTTTGGCCCCTCACTTTTTGGAGAAATGTGCTCAATTGCAACTTCCAACTACTCTTAAAAAATTGCAATCATTGCTATTTTTTTAAAATTTCAGTAGGTCATACGTTCCTGATTATGCCTAGTGCATCAATCCACTTTGTGCATTAATTCAACCCTCTTTTTCATCGTCCATGTGTCTTCCGGAACACACTGCAATTCTTCAGTCTGGACAGTCTGATCAGCTTGCGATCAACTTCTTGTTACCACAAGACAATTCTACAAATTTGGTCATAAGGATTGTGCCAGGGAAATTAGGTTTTACTTACTTCAGTGAAGGAGACACAGTCCACATTGCTTACAAATCACATTTGTACACTTCTGCTGAAATGCGTTTCTCCTCTACTAACATTTTTTTGACCACTGTCCAGATGGCGATCCTGAATGAGTGCTCTCTGGCACAGGGAAAACGCATTCTCATTGACTCGCCCGTGCCTGCTTCAGAAGATGGCACAAAGGCGAGTGTTCCTAATTCTAAGGCTTTACATCCCCGTTGGATTCAATGGGCAAGTTCAATGACATGGGCTGATGTCAATTTTATCTTTGACCCTTCTTTGCATACACATTCATCCTCCTCCATTGTCTTTGCTTCATCTTGATCAGCACAGATGCCCTATTTACACCGACGGTTCAGCTCAACCAGCCGTTGGTTCTAAGCATTCTTATTCGGCTGCCTGCGCAATTGTGGCTGACATGAATGTTGATGGGGATTTTAAATCCTCCTTGGTGCACATACAATCCCTTGGTGACCATTCGACTCAATAAGCTGAGTTATGTACTTTAGTTTTAGCCCTAGAATTGGCTGGTTCCGAAGTTTCCACGCTTATGTTGTGCGATTCTTTCTACTGTGTACAATCCTGTAATGACAACGTGTTCTTTTGATCACAGAATGACTAGCGTGATTCTAAAGGTAGTGCAATTACACATAAAACGCTTTGGGTCCGGATGGCCTCTCTGAAGGAGTGTTTGCCACTCACACAGGTTATTCATATATTAGGACATCAGCGTGTGGAAGCATATGCTGTTCGTAGTTCTTTGGCTGAAAAGGCAGCCAAATCTGCAGTAGCGACATGTTCAGTAGCAGCAGTCACTAGGTCTATGATTAAAATTTATGATGACATTCTTGCGGCTATCGCTCTGACGAAGGAAGGGACAGAGATCCCCCAATGTTTTCCTTCACGGTACTCATATCACTTGTCTCCTAATCAAGTCCCATTTGCAGCTATTCAGTCCATTGGGGATCGACTGATTCCCAACGAGGACCGCAGACTTTCTTAAATAATTGCCCCACATGAAGGCATGCCGGAGTGACTGCGACAATTTCTCTGTTACAACAATGTTTCTGGTGGTGTGGTTTAAATCAACAGATGCGTAAATATGTTCTTTCTTGTGACATTTGTCAACGAATTAAACCTTCTACTGTTTTGAGTCCACCCCGTATTGAACTTTATATTTCTAATCAGCCATTTGGCTGCATTTACCATGATCACTGCGGTCCTTTGACTTCTGACAATGCATTTAAACATATTTTGGTTGCAGTGGATTCTTGAACAAGGTTCCTTTGGGTTTGGCTGCAACGCAGTGCTGATGCACAAACTGTTACCAAAGATTTGAATGTCTTTGTTGGGGCATTCGGCAGGTAGCACTTTTCATTCTGACCAAGGTCCGGCATTTGCCTCTAAGGCTTACCAAGATGCGATGACGTCTTTGGTAGTGCAGGTGCAATTCTCGTCTCCATATTGGCCTGAGAGCAAATCAGTTGTGGAACGGATGAACCATGACTTAAAGCAATCTTTAACAGCTAGGGTATTAGGTAGTGGCAGGGGTTGGCTGACTCACCTTAATGGAGTCCAGCATGCGCTTAATAATCTCCCAAGAAGATCTATGGGTGGCCAACCCATACGAATAATTCTTTGCCATTAAAATGTTTGTGCCAGACCTTGATGGTCCAGACGTTGTTGCAGCTGCCGCAACATTTGACGTAGATAACCATTCTGCTATGTTACAAGATCTACAAAAGACTCAAGACACTTTGGCAAAAGATTATTTACCCGATCCACAGAAGCAGTGGTGCTGATTCCTGTTACTGGCTGGCTTGCTAAAGTTGGTGATCTGGTCTGAGAGAAAGTCGAGCACAAAAAAGAATTTTGTCCCTCATACAGTGTACCAGTCACAGTTCTTGGATTAAAGAGTGCTCGTACTGTCATTTTAAGTCCACTGCCTGGTCTCAAGGAGAATCGATTCATTTTCATTGAACATGTCAAGTTACACCATATAGCCAATACTGAATAGTATGCCTAGAAGCATTCCTCGGCGGGATGTTTCACTGATTCTGATGACTTCCCTGACAACTCCTCTACAACAGAAAAGTGTAGTGGAGACTTCAATCGATTTGTTGCCTGCTTTTTTACCTTCAACTTCCATGACTATGTCCCATGAATCTGCCTCTCCACCAGGCGAGCTTACAGTTGACATTCCTGATACAGAAATCCATTAATCTTCTAATGCAGATCAACCCCCATTATTTAATCTGGGTGCTAGTGGTTATTATATGGATGGAGATAACTTTTTCTTCTTAATCTGCTTCTTCTTCATCAACTTCAACTCTGGCAGAGTCCCCAACTCGTATTTGTATTTTCAGCTTCTGGTTTTGAAGAACTTATCTGGTTTCTCTTTAGGGGGGTGGGAGCATGTCTGGTGCGCTCCCACCCCCCTAAAAAGTATCAAATTCCTGTGAGCTGACGAGCTCGGGAGCCTGCGCCTTCATGCTGTGAGTGGAACTGGTCCTGAGAGAAGAGGCAGCACGCCCTGCAACCTATGAACTTTGCTTTTTTCCCTACTGACGATTGAGGAATCATGAAACACGTGTCTAGGGATACGAATTGAAACTAATAAAACAGCACTGGCTATGAACACTTTGAATTGAATTGAGCGAGAAATAATGAACTACATGAACCATCATGCAAGAGGTAATTATGTTGGGGCGTGTCTGGTGCGCTCCCACCCCCCTAAAAAGTATCAAATTCCTGTGAGCTGACGAGCTCGGGAGCCTGCGCCTTCATGCTGTGAGTGGAACTGGTCCTGAGAGATGAGGCAGCATGCCCTGCAACCTATGAACTTTGCTTTTTTCCCTACTGACGATTGAGGAATCATGAAACACGTGTCTAGGGATACGAATTGAAACTAATAATACAGCACTGGCTATGAACACTTTGAATTGAATTGAGCGAGAAATAATGAACTACATGAACCATCATGCAAGAGGTAATTACGTTGGGGCGTGTCTGGTGCGCTCCCACCCCCCTAAAAACTTATCTGGTTTCTCCTTGGGCATTTATCTGGTTGGTGCTCACGATGGTGTTCCTTTTCAAGTGGATTGGTTTTGTGACACTTTTTTCCTTTAAATCAATGGCCTTTACTAACCGGAATGCTCAGCAGTCCATCTGGTAGATGGTGTTTTGGCCCCACACACTTTGCCTCATAAAATGAAAAGGGATCAAACCCTTGTTAATATTTCAGTGTTTCCAGTTGTTGATGGTATAGTTTGGGATAAAGTACAATTCAAAGTCTATGGTCTGATGGAAACGATCCAGATTCCATACGCATTTTGTGTTTCTTTAGGTGATTTCATCATGCGGGAATATGTTCAGACCACTGGGATGTCAACGCAGTTCATTCACTGTTTTCAGACTTAAAATATTATACTGCTTTTGAGACAGAAGATTTGTATTTAAAGTCTGCTGACTTAATCTGTTTTCAATATTATGGACATCATTTTTTACACAAATCCAATGCTGTCAAACCTACAGTTCATTATACACAATGGAAGCATTGTCCGACACCATTCCAGGGGAGTTTACAGAAACAGAAAAACAAGTTTGTATATTTTTCTGGTTATAATCTTTCTGACTCAGAGTCATATTATTATAAGTTTAATGCACCAACACGCACAAAATTCATGCTGACCCATTCTAAATTGGTATTTTCTTTAACTTTCGTGGCCAATTTATCCTTAAAACGTTATGATTATTGGAAGGACATGATTGATTTAAAATCAATATGGGGTACCAAATATTGGCAGGGGCAGGGTACTGAAACATTACATTGTGCATGTTTAATACCATCACAGCTGATATTTGTAAAGCAGACTGTTCAACATGTTTTGGTTTAGCCACTGCAAAAGAATTAAATACTCACTCGATTCCGTCTTTGGCTGCTTATGACACTTGGCAGCAATGTACAAATTGTACTCTAAATGATTTAAGTGAAATGATCCGAAATGTTACTCTTAACTCATCCAGTATTGATTCATTAGCCCTGTTAGTGTGGCCACTCAGTAATAATGCATGTCAATTACGTTTTTTAATGCCTCCAATGGGTTTACGCTCAGTAGACCTGACCCTTGTTTATCTAATTCTCATACAATTACTATATGTTCCATTGGTAAATTGTGTCAGCAATGGTTGGTTTGGCTGATTTCCTTTAAGGTCCAAAATCCCCTCCCACTATAAGTTTCGTATATGCTGCATATAATGAAATTTTGGAAACTGTCCCATATGGAAGCTACTTTCCGCTTACGACAAATAGATCAAGATAATATGAAAAAGGTTCTTGATGGAGTTGATAATAGTATTAATACTTTGTCTTCTCGTATTTACACTTTGGATATTATTGTTTCATCTGTTATTGACATTGTACAGAATGATGTATCTGTATTGTACCATGGTCAAAATCAGTTGAGCTCTGTTATGCAGTTTGGCTGGACCTTTCAAACGCTGAGAAGTGGGAAAGTGGCATGGATTCACATGAATGCTTCCGCCCTGTTGTTGCCGTTTAACTTGACAGACAAACAAAAGCTTATTTCAATGAAGGACGCTACATACACTAGGTTACACATTGAGAAATTAAAACAGTTACCTTTCTCAATAGCAGAGACTTATTTTTGTGTATGGTTAATACACAGGCTTGTCTCATTGCCCATTTCACTAATTTAGTTCACTGCAAGATGAAACATTACCCAATACAGAGAGAAAAAACTCTGTTTATTTAGACCTTAGTCTTTAAACAATCGGATAAAATTCAAGCCCTGTACAAAATCAGCTAAAACAGAGAGTATAAACCTTATTAAAATCTAACAATTCCTTCTATACCCTCTGCCTTATTACTTTCATTCAACATTTAATTTCATTACTGAGGGTCATTAAAATCCTTAACAGGTTAAAAACTTATGTACATTCTAAAACATAAAATCAAATCTTTGTCCATTTGCGGTACAGTACCCAATAGGAAGGTGCGAGCCCCTTGGGAGTACTTTTATTCATGAATTGTGAATGATACCCTTTACATTTCTCTGTCAGTGCACGGATAGGGAAGTTTTCCTAACAGGGGAGGACTGTGATTCTACCGTAGAGCATTATTTAGTTTGTAAACAAGTTAAACTTCACAGGGCTTGTAACATCTTGGCTCCTAATGTGGCCTGTTTTTTTAAAAGGGACTCAGGTCCCTTTTTTCCACACTAACTCTACTTTCTAATGAAAGTTATCTTATCCTGGATAAGCACAACTGCTGCGGCCTACTTGCAGGCATCCCATATGTAGTAACTGTTTCACAACGTGTTACATGTTGCATCAATGTCCCTTTTCCTCTCCCACATGGGATTGTAGATAGTTTGCTATGGTCTTCCATTCCTACTTTGAAAAAGGATTTCCAAAAGCTAAGCAGACTCAAAGCGCTATTGTTTCAACAAGAAGTCGCTCTCACTTCAGCTCCTGAGACCTTCGAATTGCCGGTGGCTAGAACATCAAGTGAGATTCAGTCACTGCTGAATATGAATCTCGTGCTACATTTTGGGGAATTAATTCACCAAATATTTAATGCGTCTGATACTGAGGGCTTGGCACACTTTTTCAAACTTGTGGGCTCCGGCCTTGTTACATCTTTTCAGACTATTTTGGGAGAAATACCCACTTTTATTCATTCCATTATTTCCAGTGCCTTCGGTGGGTTTCCCCTTGTTCTCTTGTTGGTTTGTGGAGTGCTGGTTCTTCTACTTATGCTACGTAATTGCTGCCCATCCTGTGGTTCAGCTCAGTCCAGAAAAATTGCGGCTGTACCCTGACTGAATGCAGCAACTTTTTGAATGCTTGCCATTAGCACATCTTGGCATCAGCTATAGGCTTACCTTCCAATACACCTACTTCACCTGCGTGCAACCTGTGTTCTACTGTCACCGGTGCCCCTTTGGCTGGGCCCTGGATGTCTGCCTCTCCAATTCTGAGAAAGGAGACCCCCTCTAAATCTTATTAAGGTCAAGGAGAAAAGGGGAAAACGACAATAAGCAAACTAGTATAGAGACCTCTATTTCTTTATCACATGGGCTACATCTGCTCAAATAGGGCTATGCAAAAAATGTATTTCAAGGCATGTTGTATTTCACATCAACATTCTTTTTATTTCAAATATATTGTTATTATTTTCTCATGATGATTATACTTATTTCTTTTATTTCATCAACAAGTGAGAAAGGATTTTCTAAAAAACATACATGCTATTACAACATATTTTTTCCTATTTTTCTATTTTTGCACGTCATTATTAACAATAAATACTGTATCACTTTATACAACCATATTATAAGGAGGGGAAAAAGATGTTTTTGTTTTCGGTCTCCATGACTTTGTTGTGGGTTGAGCGCATACCACGTTGTATGCGCTCAGCCCACGACAAGGTCATTGAGACCGAAAACATCTTTGTCCCCTTCTGGCCTGATTGTGTATGTGTTTTTGGGTTGACTGTTAGTTTGAATGGTGTGGTTGAGAGTGAATGTAAATTAAACGGAGACATTTTTGATGGTTACTATGTAGAGGGGGGTCACTGTTGTTTATAATATGGCATAACTTTATGGCAAATGATTTCTCAGGGTTAAAATTGGCAGTTTATTCCATAATTTGCCTGTAATGAGAAATAACTACCTCCTATGTAGGTTTTATGGAAAGTAGGAATTATCAGTAGCTGTACAATTTTTGTTCTGAGTTTTTGTCTTTGATTGTGTAGTCTGTAAGAAACCAAATCCCTGGCCATAGATCACCTGATGTGAATGTCTTTGAAAGGATAATGTTTAGCAATTAGTAACCACCTTAGTACCTTGAAGGCAAGGATAGTATAGTTCTGTCTGTTTAGACTGAAGACAAGTCTAGCTGCAGTATTCTGTTTTCTTTGTAGCCTGGCAATTAATTTTTGTCAAGTTGATGTGGTGCCATTTGTAAAATTCAATGTTTACATGACTGGGCTAGAGATGCCTGAACCCTATGTGAGAGACCAACAAAGGGGTGAATTTCCCATAAGAATACCATCACTTAGATTGAGTTGCTGGTCAAAATTTTGACTTGAGATAGAAACTCCCTAATCATCTCAATTTTTTTTTGTTCAAGGTGGTAGATGGTTCCAGGGACCAAGACAATATGATGCACTAAAAGGCCCTAGGATATGGGGACAGGGACAGGGGAGATACGGCTGTAGTAGAAAAGTAGGAAAAAATATAAATAAAAAGGCATGGTACGTGAGTTCCAAACTCACATTATATACATTAATTTGAGAACATAGGGCCTAACACTTGAATGCTTTTATCAACCAAGTCCTGGCCAATGAACAGTGTTAGTACACATTGTTTGGAATTAGGCCGCACAGTGCTATTGAGACTCTACAGCTGAAGAGATACCTGATGGATGACAATGTTGCAGCGTGTCCCCCTTATACAGCATGGTGTCGGGGTGGTGAGTGAATTGCAGTTAAAATTACAGCGATGTTAACTGACTGCAACTGCAAACAGACACAGATTGGGGCTTGCATTTAGAAACAGCACATATCAAGGTGTAATGTGTATAGTGGCCTTGTTCTGTCATTTTTTATCTGATATTTTTTAACTTCGACAAGGTGTGTACCTTAACTTTCAGAAGGTGCGTACCTCCACCATATTTGTGAAGCGTTACCACAAAGCCAACTTCTCTGCTCTGGTGAAAGTGTGTGGAAGTTGGCCATGCTGTTGTTCATGGAGAACAACAATAATTTGAACTCAAAGTGTCCCTCTTCCTCAGATACAGATATTCTTCTCTAGTAGAATGATCTGCATCAGAAGCTGTGTTTTGCCTCGAAACTGGTGTGTTGTAAATAGAAAAGAAGTTAGGGCTCTGGAGTGACATATATGTATTTGCTATCAATTGTTATTGCTGCCTTTTGAGTGTGATCGTTGTCAGATGTCACTCTTTTCCCACTTCCTCTCATTCAAAATGTTGTTCTGCATATGTCTACATTGAGCATCATTTTCCCATCATGATGTACACAAAGGTATTTACAAACTCCACTGGAGTCTCTGAGAGTTGGCAGAAGGAGCCTGTTCTCCATCTTCATTTGTCCTTTCCCCCTTGGAACCACAACTACAGCTGCTGATAGTTGCCTCTGCCAGCTGGAAACAGTGGTTGTTCTTTTATGGCTTTGAGTGTGGGTGTGTGTGTGTATGTGATATATATATATATATATATATATATATATATATATATATATATATATATATATATATATATATATATATATATATATATATATATATATATATATATATATATATCTCAATATTATTTATGAGTGGTTGTATCTATACAGATATATTTTGCAATTTTGCATAAATAACTGTCATCTAAAAAAACACAATAGTTTTTAAGATATTATGCTGCTAAATAACAAAAAGATGTCTTTTTAAAATATGAAACTCCTAGGAGAGTTTGCTTTTTTTAAAACATTTTTTATCATATTTATGAATATTTAAATTGTGACTAAAGTGATAATATTTATGATTTACTTTCATGATTGGTAAATAGCAGCTCTTGATACAATCAATGCACTTTAACAACTCACAATGATTGGAATGAAGTATGTTTTCCATGTTTATGCCTTATTTGTAATTTGCACTGTCACTTTAAAAATGGGAGGCACTCCTCAGGCGCGTCATGTGAGCCAGGGCACAGAGATGCCTGAAACGCGTCATGGCGATGGTGCAGGGCGTAATGGATTGAAATAAAAAAGTATTTTCACCGAACTTGGGTCTGCGCCCGTTTGTTACGAGAAACGGAACTTTAAGCAAATTTCGCCGAGACTGCTTCCTTGGCATTCGCAGGACCCCTCCCCCTAATTGACCGGTCGGCAAGGAGCTACTTCCTGGATTTGTTTTCAGGTGGCTGGCTTGGAAATTCCGAGCAAGGAGACGCCGCGGTAGCCCCGGGCGAGGAAGGAACCTTACAAGTGGAAACGGACGCGGGAACACATATCGGAGGATAGGTGCAACGTGAAGGTGACGACAAGGTATGGCGATTCCGATTGCCAGGCGGGGGAGTGTGCGCTATTTGGGGCCCTAGTACACACACGAGGGACCAAATAGTAAGAATACGTGATTGATTGAGCCCACACACAGCACCATTTCAGCCGACACGCTGAGGAGCCGCGAGGCAGCGGCAACAGACATGTTTAATGACTCTCCTAGTGGGGAAATGCTAGTGACATCGAATTTGACTTTAACCCCCACAGTTAACCAGAATGCCAGGAATCTATTAAAAAAGCTGGAGAAACTAAGCAAGATGGAACAATCCAAGTGGTGGGAGCACAAGTCTTTAACGCGGTATTTGGAGGTGGGGAGAGTCCCAAGAGGGCTAAGAATAATGCTGGCCCCCAGCTATGAAAATCTGGACCCCCACATGCTCGCTGAAGGGGCGGACACTAATCTGAACTCATCTAAACATCTGCTGCAAATCTTAGTAAAATATGCAGAAAGTGATCGTTTAAAAATACAAGATAACATTGATGAAGTCAATAATGAAATTGCGAAGCTAGAACAAACTGACATGATTCAAAAATATCGGAGTGAAATGCTCACAAGGCTGCAAAAAGAGGAAGGGGTATCAAAAAAAGAAAAACCTTTACATTCCACAGGGATAAATGCGATTATGAACAAGGACGGGTATTCACATTCGCCCAAAAATATGACAACTTGAAGGCTGTTAGAGCTGCAGGTAGCACAAGGGGACAACAACCCAGTGCCACTATACAATATTCCATAGACGATCTTAGCTCAGCTATAGATAGTGGATCAGAAGGAGACCAACCGGGTACATCAAGGAAGGTGGGGTTTCCAAAACGTACCCTGGTGCAGGAGGTAGATTGCCTGCGCCAGGACAGAAGATCCAATGTGACAAATGTGACAGGACCAAAAGCAGGAACTTCAAGCGAAGGGCCAGGCGCAGATGCAACAAAGCCAACAACAAGAAGAAAACAAACAAAAGGTGGCAACACAAGTAACAGCAGAACAAACACATGTGAGCCCTATTATTAATCTAACAGACACTACCCTCAATGACACTGAATCAAGAACTCTAGCTTTAGGATTATCTTACAGCCCAGAAACAAACTTTGACTATGCCAACACCAGGGTTGACGTGTATAAATATATACGCAAACTGAAATTACGAAAATTCCATGCCATGCGAGGAACCAATGCAGAACCTAAGGGACCTATTCATACATCATCATCCGACAATGTCGATGTGGTATCGACACAGGAGGCAATATTACTGAATGATTTGGAAGAATTACATGATGAAAACAATGTGATTACACAAGACCAAAATGAACGGGGAATGGGAGCAAGCGTAAGGGCCTATACACCGTTTAAACCCAAATCAACTTTTTGCCCCATAATGCTGGGGGACAACTTGGATCAATTTAGTGAAAAAGTTACCAAGGAGTTGAAGGCATTGTATTACAAAACTATGCACTCAGCAAACAAATTCAACCATCAGAACAATGAATACCACAAACTGGTGAAGAAATTACAAGCCCATCAAAAAATCATAATTCGCCAATCATACAAAGGGGGCAACATTGTTTTATGGCCGCCTGATATGTATGTAACTGAAGCCCTAAATCAACTAAACAACAGAGACTGCTATAGGCGAAGTAACATGGTACAGGTCACTACAGCGCGCAATGAATTTTATGGTAAACTGATAGCATGGAAATCAGCTGGCCTATTATCAAAAGATGAATTTAGATTTCTGAAAAATGACTATCCGAAACTTCCTGTAATTTACTTTATTCCCTAAAGTGCATAAGAATGCTTCAGCCCCCCGGGCAGGCCAATTATATCAGCTTGCGGTGGTTTCCTAGAGAACACTTCCCGATACGTGGATTATTTCCTACAGAACTATGTTAAAGAACTTCCATCCTATATAAAGGATACTAGTGACTTTTTAAGGAAACTATGTGACTTGGAATGGAAGGAAGATTGTCTCCTAGTAACACTTGATGTGACAACTCTATATACAAGTATTAACCACCGAGATGGTATCAGAGTGATAGAGTACTACTTGGATACCAGGCCTGAGGATATGAAAATGAACAACAAAATGTTATCAACCATGGGCCTTATTTATGAAGGCCTTGCGCCGCCGGTGCGTCACTTTTAACATGGGAAAAAGTGACGCACCGGCGGCGCAAGGCCTTCATAAATAAGGCCCCATGATTTTAACCAGCCTTGAGAATAACTTTTTCTTATTCAATAAACAAATCTTTAATCAGGTCAGAGGAGTAGCAATGGGGGCCTGTTTTTCACCCAGTTATGCGTGCCTACATATGGGCTACTGGAAAGAACAGGTCCTCAACAAGGAATACTCAGATGTACTAAAGAAGCAGGTATGATGTTGGTACCGTTTTATCGATGACATTTTTTTAATCTGGCGGGGAACTGAGGAGAGTGCTCAAGCATTTGTGGGATGTATTAACTGTAATGCTTTTAATCTTGGTTTCACAGCACAGATGAGTAGTAGCACAATCAATTTTTTAGATGTGGAAGTTTTTATTCGGGATAACATATTGAATACCAAATTACACAGAAAGGCTACAGCTGGTAATACACTACTACATGCCACCAGTCACCACCCGATCCACTTAATCAGAAGCATCACCTATGGGGAGATGCTTCGGATTCGCAGAATATGCAGTAATGACCGAGATTGTAGAAAAGCACAGTCAGCAAGTAGGAAGAGATTCCAGGACAGGGGTTATTCTGAAGCTGTACTGGATACTGCTATTCGTAAAACAAGGGGGGCTAAATCAAATACAAGCCTTGATGGAGCGCAGTAATGATGTAGAGCTACAAGAGGAACAGCCAATTAGACTGATCTTAACTTACAGCTTGCAACACAGAGTCATACGTAAGATTTTATATAGAAATTGGCCACTTGTGAGAAGCGATCCAGTTTTAGACAATCAATCTACCCGATCCCCAAGCATAACATTCAGGAAAGCCCAATCCATGAGCAATGCTCTAGTTAAAATCAGTCCTGAGGTGTTGACAACTCAAAACTCTTTAAGCCCGAAGAAAGGTTTTGTACGCTGTAAAACATGCAGAGCGTGCAAATACGGGGTAAATATGAACAGCTATAATACACCATTCAGACCCAAGCCGGTTCCAATAACGAAAAGTTTAAACTGCAAAACAGAGTATGCATTTTACGTATTAGAAGGTACCTGTAAATTGAGGTACATAGGAAGTACTAAATTACAGGTACACAAACGAGTTATCCAACACTTAAGGGCTATCACTAATAATGACACCGCATATCCGGTTGCACGCCACTTTAAGGAGTGTCATAGCAACCATCTAGAAGATCTAAAATACTATGTTATTGACACAATATTGCCCCAAAAACGAGGTGGCCACCGGGAAGCATTGTTACGCAGGTTGGAAACTCGATACATTTTGGAACTTGATAGCAAGATACCTCAGGGTCTGAATTTTAGTGAAGATTTTTATACTTGTCTATAATCCCTATACTGTGTGTTTTGTATTGGGTTTTAGATGAGGAGATTCTACAGTACATTTATTCAGTTGACTGATGTCTATATGAGAGTTCTATTCAATTTCTAATTTTTACCTTCTAAGTTTTTTACATGCACATTTTTGCACAAGGTAGGTCACGGCTGTGACCACCTATACATTGATAAGGTTCATTTTATGCACTAGCACTTTAGGCCATTGAATTTCATGGTAAACATTTACAACATGGCCCACTTGGGCAATATTATTTATGAGTGGTTGTTTACACTGTATCTATACAGATATAATAACAAATAACTGTCATCTAAAAAACACAATCGTTTTTAAGATTTTATGCTGCTAAATAACAAAAAGATGTCTTTTTAAAAAATGAAACTCCTAGGAGAGTTCGCTTTTTTAATTTTTTTTTAATCATATTTATGAATATTTGAATTGTGACTAAAGTGATAATATTAATTATTTACTTTCATGATTGGTAAATAGCAGCTCTTGATACAATCAATGCACTTTAACGACTCGCAATGATTGGAATGAAGTATGTTTTCCATGTTTATGCCTAATTTGTAATTTGCACTGTCACTTTAAAAATGGGAGGCACTCCTCGTGCGCGTCATGTGAGCAAGGGCATGGAGATGCCCGAAACGCATTATGGCGGTGATGCAGGGCATAATGGATTGAAATAAAAAAGTATTTGCACCGAACTTGGGTCTGCGCCCGTTTGTTACGAGAGACGGAAACAAGAAACGGAACTTTAAGCATATATATATATATATATATATATATATATATATATATATTACCTACTGGCGGTCGCCAGTAGGTATATATAGTTAGGATTTTTTCTCTATGGGATTTTTGAAAATTCTATGTCTAATAACTTTGGCGTTTGTGGACGGAATTGGCTGAAATTTTCAGGAAAATGGCACATTTTGTTTCTGAGCAGCCCCTGAAAATTGGGGGGGGGGGGTTCGTCCAGGGGGGGTCGAGAAAAAAGGGGGGTCCCAAAACGTGTTTTTAACATTGAGTTTTCCATAGGGCGGTTGGCCTCACTTTTAGCCCGAACGGCTGAATGGATTTGCACGAAACTTGGCAAAATTGTAGGGACTGGTAGCCCGATGTGCCTTTTGTAGGTCTCAATATATGTGCTACAGTGGATTTTGAGAAATTAACGTTTAAAAAAAGATATATATCTGTAACAGCGGACCGGGCACCGCTCCAGTTTGCGTACTTTTCGCGCAACGGAGCTTTGTGAAGCGAAGCTGATTGGTTCTCCGGCGTCTGTAAACATTCCAAACAGTCCGTAGCGGCCGCCATCTTGTCTCTCGGTAGGATCGAGAGACAAGAGGAGGCCAAAGCGAAGGGGCAAATGACCATAAGGGGGCATAGTAGATCCTCCCTGACCTCTTAGGTTTGATGTACCATTTTGCCAAGTTTGGTGTAATTCCGTTCAGCCATTCAGGCTGTAGACGTATCTAAATGTCAATAATCGAACGGCTGAATGGATTTGCACGAAACTTGGCAAAATATTAGGGACTGGTAGCCCGATGTGCCTTTGCTAGGTCTCAATATATGTGCTCCAGTGGATTTTGAGAAATCAACGTTCAAAAAAAGATATATATCTGTAACAGCGCTCCGCTTCGCGTACTTTTCGCGTTACGGAGCTTTGCGAAGCTGATTGGTTCTCCGGCGTCTGTCAACATTACAAACAGTTCGTAGCGGCCGCCATCTTGTCTCTCGGTAGGATCGAGAGACAAGAGGAGGCCAAAGCGAAGGGGCAAATGACCATAAGGGGGCATAGTAGATCCTTCCTGACCTCTTAGGTTTGATGTACCATTTTGCCAAGTTTGGTGTAATTCCGTTCAGCCATTCAGGCTGTAGACGTATGTAAATGTCCTATGGAAAATTGCATGGGGAAAACACATTTGAAAGTGTTGAAATTTAGAACCAATTAAAATGTTACTTTGGTTTTGTATTTGTGTGTGATGAAAGTTAATTGGTTATGTATATATCTCAAATGAGAGGAAACCACAGCCATTTTGTGATACTACTGTCTGAGGTACATTTGTGAGGAATTTTTGGTGGTGAATTTCTGGTGTTTGATTTACACAGTACTAACACTTCTCCTACTTTTAAAAAGGTGAGTTGTTAATTTGTAAGGGGAACTATGTTGTACACTTGAAGATAATTTGAAAAATGTTTTCTGTTATTTATTTGCAGTCCTTCTGTTATACTAAATACTTGATAAAGTTAGTTTTATATTATGTATTACTAAAAACGATAAATGAAAGTGATTATTTTTTTCTGCAATTTACAGCAAGCAATTTCAAAATAAAATGGCTCACAATGAAGAGACCGTGGCAATTTCTTTTGCATTGTCC
Organism: Lissotriton helveticus; assembly: GCF_964261635.1. Lineage (NCBI taxonomy): Eukaryota > Metazoa > Chordata > Amphibia > Caudata > Salamandridae > Lissotriton > Lissotriton helveticus. Next base: position 1,041,866,867 of record NC_136059.1, read on the forward strand.
ACTACATTGATTGAAATTGAGAGCACCAATAATGAAATATTGTCACAAGGAGGAGATGACTTGTATGATTTCGTTAGATTGATTGAAATTGACAGCACCAATAATGAAATATTGTCACAAGGAGGAGATGACTTGAATGATTCCACTACATTGATTGAAATTGAGAGCACCAATAATGAAATATTGTCACGAGGAGATGACTTGAATGATTCCACTACATTGATTGAAATTGACAGCACCAATAATGAAATATTGTCACAAGGAGGAGATGACTTGAATGATTCCACTACATTGATTGAAATTGACAGCACCAATAATGAAATATTGTCACAAGGAGGAGATGACTTGAATGATTTTTTTGATCAATCTGTTGATGGCGAATTTATCGAATGTTTGGAGACCATAGAGTTACAAGAATCATCATTGCAGACTTTTAATGAGGAGATTCCAGATGAGATGATTGAAGAGGAAATTGCTGATGAGGACATGTTACTAGTTCTTTCAAATTTAGAAAATTCTGAAGAATAAATTTATATTTAGAAATCAAAAATTGTTTGAGACATTATTCATTTTTATTTTTAATTTATGAGGTTGTAGCGAAGTGATTGTAGTATAAAATGAGACTTATAGTATAGAGTGCAACATTTTTATGTTACATGGTAAGTTTACTCATATTTACTTCCCTTCTCCCACTATATTATCTCCAATGTGTATTTGACATCTCTTCTTCATCTCCGGCCTCCTTTCTCTCACTGTGTGTCTCTGATGCATCTTATCGCTGCTATTTTGTGTAATTACAGAAGAGAGTAAAATAAAATAGTTCGGAACGTGAAAAGGGGGCAAAGTAGAGTACCCCTCACCCCCTAGGCCTTCTCAGGCGGTCCCAAAAGGATCAGTTTCTGCTTTCCTGAGAGATTATGGTATGAGTTCCATATACCACAATAATTTGCATTACAACATGCAAGATATATATCTCCTATTACCAACTTTTGGAGATATTCGCGCTAAGCGCGAATATCTCCAAAAAGTAACACCTGCCCTGAGCAGTTCTTAGCCATGTTATCCAATGGGAGGTGGATAACATGGCTAAGAGCATTAGCTCGGTAATGCATGAATATCGCTGACTTTTTAGCGATATTCATGCATTGCGGCCGTTTTTTATCGCATTTGCGATAAACCTTGATAATAGCAAGGTTTATCTTCGATAATTTCTGACGATGCTTAGCGGTAAAAAATTCGTTGGTAAGCATCGTTAGCGATAAATATCGCTTAAGTTTGGTAATATGCACCAACGTCTGTTAACGTTCGATTCGAAGGAAATGAGGAAGTGTTGAAAAACATTGTTTGCGCCATCTAGCCTTTTTTGAAATGCCACACTTTTGTCGTGCACGGCAGCCATTTTAGATGCCTTGACCAGACCCACTCTCTGCACGCTGTCGATTCGTAGCATGGCTCCCCACCCTCGCAAGCATCTTCCCCAGGCACTGGTCACCCCCGCTCTCTGTCTTATGCATGGGCAATAAACCTCCCCCCATCTGCGCTGCTCTTCCCTGAGAATCACACTCTGTGCCCGCCCGACACCTCCCTTTCGCCCTATTCACTACCGCACCCTCTGACACTCCTCTTCCTCTGTGTCCGATTGTCCAGGCTATCAGCTAGCCCTGCAGATGTAGTTTATGGCTCCAGCTGTAAAGAATCACCCCTCTTCAAAGGAGTTATAGTAGATCAAGGCCCACACCCGATGAGATCCGTCACACCACACGTGTTCCTACTATCTGAAAACCATCCTGTATTGTGATTGGGGAGGGGACCGAGCCTGAAGCGGAAGATTCTAGGAATGACTCTTTGTACATCAAAGTTTTTACAATTATGTGTCACATGAAAAATATATAGCACTCCAACAAAGTAGTAGGAATATAAAACTTTAATAACATATAAATATATACAACAAAACAAAAACAGTAAAAACATTTAAACAACGAAGAGACCGTGGCAATTTCTATTGAATTCCTGATGAGGACATGTTACTAGTTCTTTCAAATTATGAAAATTCAGAAGATGTTGCCTGGGGGTGGGTCGTCAGTAGCAGTCTGTTGTGCGAATAGTTCCAAGGCAGCAGAACGCGCTGAAATCTAGATGGCACGAAAGTGATGTCTAGTAAGTTGCCGCCCAGCAAATAACGGCGTGGGGCGCCGCGGGGGTGAGTGAGTCCAGTAGGCACCACAGCTATTCTTACCGGCATTGCAGAATTACTGCTGGGGACAATGCCTGTGCTGTAGCAGGGTCACAGCAGAAACAAAAAGGATTCTGTTGAAGATGTTGTTGGTTTTCAATTTGAAAACAGTTCTGGTGTCAACTGCTATGGTAATGTAGTGGTTAATGTTTTGTTTTCTCTAGAAAATGTAAAAGAGGGGGAGGCAGTCCAAAGTTCCGTTAAAAGGGCAAAGGAAAGGATCGGTGGTTTGAACTATCACTTCAAAAGGGGAGGGGGTGCAACGATTTTTCCTACCGGGTCACACTGTGCTTTCACCGGAACTGAGGTCTGCAGGATTCTAGTAATTCAAAGTGAGGCTGGCGCCAGCATGGGAGCGCCGACGTCCCGCGGATACAGTTTCGTCACTCCACGGGCGATCATGGCAGTCATTCCCCATCGGGGGTCGGAGACTCCCGCGGCTCCTGTAGAATCTTCAAGGTCGTGGAGGACTACGGTGGTGGAGTCAACCAGTGACCGGGCCATTTCTTCATGCTGGGCCCGCTCTTGCCAGGTCGATCGCCATTTTGAGAGTTCGGCAGCTACCGGCGATCGCGGGGTCACATGAGCGGACGGGCTCCACCCTGCCGGGCGAGACGTTTCAGCATCGCCACAGTGGACGCACCCTTTTCGGGGCGCCTGGAGCGCTGAGGGTGCAGCTGGGAAGCCTTCACCTGAGGAGGCGGGAGAGGCCTGTTCGCACCGTCTCTCCCTCCCAGTGCACCCCACGGCGCCCCGCTTGACATTTGTTATGGCCGGTGGCGATGAGGACGGGGGGGGGGGGTCGGAGGCATGTGCAAGACATCCCCCCCAGTGTTGTCAAAGCCATTTTTGAAGAAAGAAGTGGTGCCTGGCGTGTTGCCGCTGCTATTACGAAGGAGAAAAGAAAAAATGTCCCGTCCGTCTTTGGGCCGGGCTTCCGGTGGATGTCGGCCGGACGCCCCTGGCTCTGGCCCCATGAACGGGTTCCTTGGTTTATCGGTTGCAGCCGGATCCCGTCGGCCTCGGCCCCCCGACCGTTGGTGGCCGGACCGGAAGAGCATGTGGCGGGACTACCTGAAACTCTCAAGGGCCACCGCGGCCGGACTGGGAGAGAGAGGGGAGGGTCGAGGAGACATTCCCCCCCCCTGCAACTCTTCAGCGTTGTAAAGGCAATCCCCTGGCCGGGTCCCGCTGGCCTCGGCCTCTCCTCCGGCTACACCCTACGTTAGGATGTCCTGGCCGAGGCGTGGCAGCAGGACCCGCCTTATATGGGCTGCTCTCGGCTGGGCGTAGCCGCAACCCTGCCCCACCTTGGAAGTTTCCAGAGTGGGGGCGGATGTTCTACTGACTTGCATTTTCCCTAGTCTATCGATTTTTTTGGCGTGGCAGGCGGTGGGACAGCGAGGGGTGATTTGGTTTCTCTTACTGTTTTTCTGGTCTCTCACCACTGGCATATTTCTAACGTTTTCTTGTTTCTAGGACATTATTAGGTTTTATCATTACGTTATGTTATCGTTTCTTTGTTCGTTGTTTAATAAAAGTTCATGTTCATCAGTGGCCTACTGATTTTCGTTTTCCTATTCTTTTCTTTCCAGGTTGTTTCATGCTAAAGTTTCTGTTAACAGGATACAGTGATCACTTCGTTATTATTGCATATGTCCTTTTCACTAGGGGTGCTCTCTGGTCGGGCCAGATGACGTATCTCTAGTAAATGGTCCGGGTGAAACAGGTGCATCAATCAGTGGGGAGTAGATAGGCATGACAGATTACAACGGGGGAGAAAGGTCCGCATTACGTACCCTTTCACTATTTGCAAAGATTTTCCTACGTATATTTGCAAACAGGGAATACCTCCAAAAAGAACCAATTCCCAAACAGTCAATGTTTGGGGAAACAATCAATCAATGAGGAACGAAATAGGCATGACGTGTTAAAGGTTTGCGTTACCTACCCTTCACTATCTGCAAAGGGAGAGAGAATATTCCTATTCTTCCTCGTTTGCAGGCAGAGAAGATTCTTAAGAGAACCAACTTCGAACAATTCAATGGTCGATTCAAACAATCAACAAGGGGTACTGTGAACACAAATGAACGCCGCTTATGTACATACACATTGGTATTATCAACAGGTTGTTCCTAATGTTTCTATTTTAGGGAGGTCAAAAAGAGATCCCATTAGTGGCCTACTGATTTTGCTCGATTCCTTTTGTTTTTTTACACGATTTTTCGCTATCTGCAAAGACTAAACAGAGTATTGCGACTCTGTGCTTGTTTGTAAATAGAGAATGAACCAAAGAGAACAATCAATCAAATGGAGAGAGAAGCAGGCACGACGGATTACAACGGGGGCAAAGGCCTGCGTTAACTACCCTTCACTATCTGCAAAGAGAGAGTACTCCTAATAGAAATGAGGGGTGGGGGGCAGCATTCAAAGCAGATCAGTGTGCATAAACACGAAAATGTTTTTACTTACCACGTACTTGACATTCGACAGCTTATGATATTTGCTATTAAAAAACCATTGAAATTCACTGAAAAAACCATAGGTTATAGACCATATATAGTTAGGAATTAGCATTTACAAAACCTTGAAAATTCACTGAAAAAACCATAGGTTATAGACCATATATAGTTAGGAATTAGCATTTAAAAAACCTTATTTTACTCACACAAAACCATTGAAATTCCATATATAGTTAGTTGCACTAACTATATATCGCGCACCCGCAATCCACTGCTGATCATGTCACATATTACATCATTCATGACATGGTCAGTGACATCACTGATGACATCACTGATGACATCTCAAATGACATCACTGATGACATCACTGATGACGTCTCATTTGACATCATTCTTGTGCTAATACGATAAACCTCTTCAGACTCTAATATAACCTTAGATACACTCAGTGTATACAGACACTCACACACTGCCACTCATCCATGGAGTTACTCACACACCCAGTCAGTCATGCAAAGAAATAATCTCACCTCCATTTCTTCAACTATACAGTTATACACACCTTACTTATTGAAACATATACTAACACATATTTACTCTCTTATACAATCCCTGATACAAGTTCACAATGATCGATACAACCACTCACTCATTCAGTGGCTCTCATGCACAGTTATTTATATATGCCAACTCTCACATGTACTGTGTTTTACATATGTACTTACTATGACATGTAGCATTGAGATATCCATTCACTCATCAATACACTCATGCACACAGTCAACTGCCCATGTAGCTGTTTCCACATGCACTCTTGAACTCATACACCTAGTGAATAAACTGCTCACACATCTATGCACAGAGTCACACACATTCCAGCCACCCCCACACAAACTCAATATCCCATAGAAATACTTGGGCAACCAATTAATAACACATATAGCCTCTCGTATAGCTAATGATCAACACATGCAGCAGTTTACATCACAACAGACATAATGATGCACAAATTAAGACAGTTTAGTCACTAACCCATGCATTCAGTGAGACACATTTAATCACTCACTCATACAGTCAGTCACGCACCTACTAAATCCTTCATCCAGACACTTATACATCCACTCATTCTTCAATACGTAAGACATATTTTAACTTTACAGAATTATACAGTCACTGGATGTAGTCATCAGTGATGTCATCAGTGATGTCATTTGAGATGTCATCAGTGATGTCATCAGTGATGTCACTGACCATGTCATGAATGATGTAATATGTGACATCATCAGCAGTGGATTGCGGGTGCGCGATATATAGTTAGTGCAACTAACTATATATGGAATTTCAATGGTTTTGTGTGAGTAAAATAAGGTTTTTTAAATGCTAATTCCTAACTATATATGGTCTATAACCTATGGTTTTTTCATTGAATTTTCAAGGTTTTGTAAATGCAAATTCCTAACTATATATGGTCTATAACCTATGGTTTTTTCAGTGAATTTCATTGGTTTTTTAAAAGCTAATATCTGTAGCTGTAAAATGTATTCTTCTTTAAATCCTAAAATATATTTTATATGTTTATTAATAATTTTTTTTTAAATATTTTTTTTTCTTCGCTCCCGGTTCGCGAACCGGGAAGCTTCCCGTTAGCTCACCTTGATGCCGCGACCCAGTCCGCGAACCGGTAAACGTTCCGTTTGCGGAACTGCCGCGTTAGAAATGAACATCGTGACGCATCGCGGAAGCGCGACATATCACGTTGTCGCGTAATGCGTCTTATGACGTGCCGCGTTAGCGCACCCGGAAGTGCTCCGGAGCGCGAACCGAGGCGCGAAGCGCAGCGACCCGGAAGCGATCCGGGGCGCGTTCCGCAGCGCGTAACGTAAGCGTAACAGGTCATGTGACTTGTTAATAAAACTTTTCATTGGTTCATTTCACTTTTGGTTTCATAATGATGTAAGGCTAGGTCAGGTGACCTAAAAATAACACTTTTCATTGGTTTAGAAATATTGTTTTTCCCAAATGATGAAAACCCCTCCTTCTTTCCTCACTCTGACTTTCATCTTTGTGAGAGGAAGACCTTATTTCATACTTGAGCAATGGCTTCAGTAGTTGCTTCAGCTGGTGCACCCCCACCACCACCTCCACCTCCTCATGGGAAGAGAGGACCACCTCCCCAGGTCATCACCAACACAGAGGAGGAAGAGGAAGAACTAGAGGAAGAGGAGAGAGAAGGACCACAGTTCTTGGAAGAGGTGCCCCGGGTTTCCCATAGGAAAGCCAGTTTCATTTGGCAGTTTTTTTCACTCCCTCCAGGGCAGAAGAAAGTAAATGCGAGGTATGTCACCTGCCTCATTTGCAAAGAAAAGTTATCAAGAGGGACTGATAAAAAGTATAGCTATGGGAACTATACCATGCATCGGCACATGAACAGGTGGCATCCATTGAATTACAGCCGGGCAGAGATACGTGACCAGCAGGAGAACCCAACAACAACTCCTGTGGCCAGGTCAACTTCTCAAATATCGTTGTCAGGAGCAGAGGCACGGGAAACCGTGCCAAACATTCAAGAGAACTTTGCACACTTCAAGTTCACCTGTTTGTATTGTGGAGCATTGATTTCCTGTGGAAACATGAGCATAACATTAATAAATGTAGCTTATGAAAATCATAATTGCCCTAAACGCCCCAAAAAAAAAATTTTTTTTTGCTCCTGTTGAGCCCTTTTCAATGCCTGTTTTTTGTTGTTTCCCCCCAAAAAAACCAAAAAAATATAAAATTGTTCAAAAAATACAAAAAAACCAAAAAATGTTCAAAAAAAAAAATATATATATATAAAACAACAAAAACATTTAAAAAAAAGTTCTTTTCAGAACTACCTCCCCTTTCAAAAAAAATTGCTAGAATGTTTAGCACTCTGGCAAGCTCTATTTCTTTTAGTTCGCTTCCCAGTTCGCTTTCCGGTTCGCGAACCGTGAGCGAACCAAAAAAAAAAAAAAAAAAAAAAAAAGAAGAGTAAGTATAAGGAAAGTAAACAGAGAGTGATGTTAAAAGAAAGACAGCTATAGGGAGTAAACCAGAGATACTGTTTAATAGATCTATTTACCGAAGAAAAGATTTAAGAGGGTATAATTGTGAAAAACAAAATAGATAAGGAAGTGAAAGAAAAAAAAGAGAGTAGAACAATAACAAAGAAGACTTTCTTGGACAATGTGAGTGAATGTTCAAACTCAGAGTAAAACATGTGGAATAACAGAGAGAAAAAATAGAAAACAAAAAAGAAAAAATAACAGAAAAAGATTAATTGAAACAGCAAAGAAATGTAAATAACATAGAGCCATATCATCAACATAGGCAATACAAGTTTTGCAGCTTTTATCGGCAGAAATGTGTCGCTAAAGCCGCTTTTGCGGCGGAAAACTGCCGCTAAAACAACTTTTGCAACACTTTTCTGCCAATAAAAACAGCAATAATTTTATTGGCTGTGTTGATAATATGCCCCTTAGTGTGCTTCAACTACACAGAAGAAGCATAATGAACAAGTAGTGAAAGAGTGATCAGTCAAAGACACTAAGAGTAATAGAGACAGAGTGAGTGAACAAGAGTGAGGAACTATGAGAAGAGAGGGACTGAGAAAAGGAGTGGAAGGAGTAGAGTAAGTAGGTAATAGAGAAAGGAATGAGGGAAGTAGCAAAGGCAGGAAACTGAGGGTTAAAGAAATGAAGCTGTCAAACTACTAGTAGGTGAATGTGATAGAAATGTAACGAAAAGAGTACAAAACATTTACCTTATAATTGTCATTAACTTACTCACTTTTTGTTTTTATACTTTCAATCTGTGAAAGAGAGAACAAACATTTGAAAAATATTAAAACATGTATTTAAAAATTAGAAAAGACAAGGGAAAAGATTGAAGGACAAACAGTTTTTCAACAACTTTGACACTTACAGAAGCTTCTGCTTCTCCAGGCCCCGTACACAGTCCTAAAGATATACATTTTAAACTAACAGTATCTTGATGCAGATGAAGTGAGGCCTATCTTAAAAAATGGTGCATCTTTTGCACTGCTGTTGTTTCACAAAAGTGTCGCAAGACACTAACATTTTAAATGTTTGTTTCAGGATGCCAATAAGATGTGTCCTATCCAGAGGTTTGTTTGAGGTGAGGCCTACTCAGGGTTCCAAATGAAATTTCGAGTTGTTGAAGAATACAGAAGAGATAATACATTTGAAGGCCTACCAATGAAGTAAGTCATGTCCACTTCACTCTTGAACAAAGGCCAGACCTCTTCTGTGTCCGTGGACAGACCTAAACTTCATCTGCACAATGTCATTCGTAAACTTAGGAAACACAGGTGATGTAATTGAAAAATGTTGAGTTTCTTTTCCTCATTTCACAATCACATCACCTGTGTTGCCTAGGCTAAGGTATCTCATAGTGCAGATGTAGTGCAGCATATTAAACAGTACCCAGAAGTGCACCACTGCATGCAACAACTTTGACACTTACAAAAGCTTCAGCTTCTGCATGCCCCCTACACAGTGCTAATTATATACATTTTAAACTGATGGTTTCTTGCTGGAGATGAACTGAAATCTATCTTGCAACATGGTGCATCTTTTACACAAAAGTGACCCACAATGCAGCAAAAGAGGCGCACGGCCACCATAAATCTGACCCTAACATTTTAAATGATTGTTTCAAGATGCCAATAAGGTGTAACCTATGCACAGATTTGTTTCAGGTAAGTCCTACTCAGGGTTGCAGATGGAATTTAGGTTTGTTGAAGAATAAAGAGGAGATAATACATGTGGAGGCCTACCAACGAAGTGAGTCATGTCCACTGCACTCTTGAACAAATGTCAGACCTCCTCTGTCTCCTGGAACAGGCCTAAACCTCACCTACACAATGTGATGTGTAATGTTAGGAAACACAGGTAATATAATTGAAAAACGTGCAATTTATTTTGCTCATTCCACAATCATATCACCTGTGTTTCCTTTGCTTAGGTATCTCATTGTGGAAATGTAGTCTATCATATGAAAGACTACGTAGAATATGAGCACTGTATGCAACAACTTTGACACTTACAGAAGCCTCCCCTTCTCCATGCCTCCTACACAGTTCTACATGTACATCATAAATGCAAACAGTACAGAATTAATTATACATGTTAAATGGTTTATTTTTGCTGTTCTCAGAATGTATCAAATTTCACTAAAAACAGTGACTTGAAGGTATTCATCATATAACAGCGGGGAAAAAAAAACACAATCAAAATGATTGTGTTTAAAAAACCCATACAACATAACAAATCAGAATTCAGAACTCCTTAAAGTTAACTTACTTTCCATGACGTCGAAGGATGTCCTATGAACAGCTTACACTCTGTTGTGCTGTTATTACTTTCAGACCGCCACTTTCTGAAAGAAAACCTCCATCGTTTTGAAAAACATGTTACATACAATAAATGACTTCTCGCTCTCTACCACACGTTTCCACAAGGCCAAATCGTGTCAGAGCCATTTATAACTCTTGGAATTCTTGTAAGCCAATCCCGTCATGTTGTATTTCCGCAACTTTCACAATTAAAATGTTGAAGATCATTTTCACAATCCTGGACTAGTAATATCTTCCCCTTCTTGCTCAGTCATGTTCTACATTTCCTATGACACTGATACTGCTTACTATGAAGCAGACTTACACTACCTCTATGACTACTACAATTATTTAATTCTCTACATAATCACAAAGCAATGTAAAACGGTAGACAGCATTACAGACTTACATTCCCTCAACTCTATGTTTTGATTGGCTGCTTCAATTAGCTTATAAAAAGAAACAGTTTTTCTGAACTCATTCAAAGTGCACTTATTTCTCCATGACGTCCAGTCTTATAGTTAGAAGTTATGTCTCTGAACTACACTTATCCTCAAGGCCAAATCGTGTAGGAGCCATTAGAACTTCTTGAAATTCCTCAGAGCACATCCCGAGATTCTTTCCCTAAAATTTTGGTTTTAAAAACACCAGGTAAGAGTTTTTAAGGTCATACGGCAATTTTTTTTTGAAAATTAAAACAGAATCATTGCAGAATGACCAGCCATTTCTAGACTTTAAATAAGCTGTGTAATGTCCTGATGTTATTGAAGGACCATCATGATATATAATTGCTGCAGTTACAAAAGTCCTTCCTGATATTGACAACTGTGAAGCCACAAAATTTTTAATTAAAGTTGTCAATTTTGTTCCATCAGGCCTACATCGTTGGAACATTAAAATGACATACTGGCCATATGTTCGTATAAATAATGTGGACATCATTTCAGATTTACATTGGCTACACTCCATGTTGTGATCAGCTGCTTTTACTAGCTTATTAAAGGAGACTTATTTACTGTCTGGCAAAGTTAAATATATAAATCTTTCTGAGTCTACACTAGTAGTACTTGATACCCTACAGTTCTCGCAGTCATGCTGCCATTGATAAGAAAGCCCAAACAGCTGATCTACATCTACACCTTCAGCATGCAATACATCAAGCATATACATTAAAAACTCCTGACAATCTTGCTGAATATTTTGAGAGAATTGTGTTTGGCCTGAACATCTGTCTAACAGATTTCGAATTTCAGACACACTTTCTATGTTTGTTCTATCAGTGCTACATTTTTCTAAGACAGAATTTAACAAACTGCAAAATCTTTGATCAGAATTGACCACAATCTCTTCTTTTACATTTTCTAGAGAAAACAAAACATTAACCACTACATTAGCATAGCAGTTGACACCAGAACTGTTTTCAAATTGAAAACCAACAACATCTTCAACAGAATCCTTTTTGTTTCTGCTTATAATTTCAGGTTCATCGACTTTTCGTCTTTTTGCTACAACCTCCCCAGTATTGGTCACATTTCTTCGTTTCCGGCCTACCACACGTTTCTCAAACAAAGGATATTGAGGCAAATGTGGCGCATACTCTCTTCTTAACCTATTGTATTCCTTAACACAATCTAGATCCGCACAAATGTTTGTGACATCACACTCAATCAAGTACAATCCCGATAAAGTTCTAACTCGTGACAATGCCACAAATGCCATACCCTCCTTGAACACAGAACTGCCAATATTCACCAATGCACTGTCTACACTTAAACCTTGCGATTTATGGATTGTCACCGCATATGCCAAGCAAACAGGAAACTGCTTACGGCGAACATATAAGTCTTTTACAAGCAAAAATCTAGCAGAACAACGACCAATTAGTTGTACTTCCTCAATGCCATCAAATTTAATTTTTAAAAATTCAATTCCATCTCTATTTCTGTATTTTACAAAATCAACAACATTACCCATTGATCCATTTACCAGACCTCTTTCAACATGTAAATTCCTTCTTAAAATTATACGGCAGTTCAAGCACACATTCAGAGTCTTTTCAAAACCTGCAGTTTTAGATATACTCTTCTCTAATGAATCCAATTTTGTTTTCAAATTCTCAGACAAAATAATTGTTGATCCCATATGCTCTACTCTGTCAATAGCTTCCAGTTTCACGATCTCTTGCTTTTCTAAATGCAACATTTTGTTGTTGAATTTGGCACATTCTGCAAGAGTTGGCATCAAACATATTCCAGATTTGTTCTCAGTAATTTTCTGAAAAATATTCTCAGGCACAACATCTTGTTCTGGATATAAATTTGACAGTAATCGTGCATGTAAAGCTTCTTTCCCATGCTCGGTCACTTTTCCAATTCTAACATCTTGTGGAATAGTCTTGTAAACTTCATCCTTCGCCTGACGCATATTTTCATGCAGTTCAGCATAATTGAAGTTTAACCAAATATTGACGTTGCCAATGCTCCCTAGGCACTTCCTGGTATCTTCATGCGTGAGCATTTTGAACACAGGTTGCCCTTTCACTGGTGTCAGCTGCAGAAGATCTCCGAAAACAATGATGTGTTTGCCACCAAATAACACATCATACTCTGTTTTGAGAACTTCTTGTATTCTCAAATGCACAAAAGCAAGCATGACATTGGAAACCATGCTTACTTTGTCAATGATAAGAAGTTTCATTTTCCTCAAGACTCTTGAAACTTCACAACAAGCATCTCCAGATAGCTTGTGATATTGTAATTTGTTGTCATGCTCCACTGGCAGCATCAGTAAACGATGTAAAGTAATCCCTTTAATGTTATGTGCTGCCAGTCCAGTTGGAGCGGTGACAACACAAGACAGCGATGACTCTGTCCTTTCCTGCAAATAACATGAAATTGCTTTAATAAGGAAACTTTTTCCAGTTCCCGCTTCTCCACTCACGTACAGTCGGACAGGCTTCAACGACGTACATGAGCACTCTTTCTTGTCATGACTTAATCCATGATCAATTTGCATGGTAACTTCGTCATATATTTTCCTCTGCTCAACATTGAGTTGTCTTTCCAACTCTTCTAAGTTAACCGCATCCTCCTGAGCATGTGCCATGGCTCTTTCCACTTCATTCATAGCAGTGGCAGCTTCATTTTCGATAACAGGTCCTCCTAGTGGATCCTGACTCAATGAAGCAGAACTCTGACTGTCCTGAGAACTGTCTCTGGCAATCTCGGCTGCAATCGTTGCTTCCTGCTCGATTTCCACATTCAACATTTCTACATATTTGGGAAAAGCAGGACATTCTATGGTCTCCTTGGCGGCATTGAAAGAGTCTTCGTAACAGAGGAAATCTCCAAGCAGTTCCTCTTCTGCACGCCAAGGCTTGAAAAGTTGCAAAAGTGCTAAATAGAAAAACTCCTTTTTTTCAGGAGATTCGCAACTCAATTTTCGATGGTTTATCAAGTGGCATTTTCTTTGCTTGACCAGACATCCCTCACTTCCTATTACAGCATACACTCCTTTCTCAGTATCTTCTTTGATGTTCCTCTTGAATATGTAATTTTGAAGAACCTCATACAGACAAACATTCTCGAGGTGACTGCTTCGATTTGGATAATATGTATCCAACATGTTTGTCTTCAAAATGTCGGTACTGTTTGGCTCCTTTTCCGCCAAATACTCAATTTCCTGCACAGGTTTGAGAACTCGATTACGCGTTGCAGCAAGACCAAGACTCGCCCAAACGATACTCCTGGACTTGGCATAGAGACTTGCTGAAGACAACCGGTCAGAACATTCGTAAGCTCCGATTTCTCGATGCGACAACATCTTCAGACTGAAACTGTACAACTTCTTGCTGAGGCTCTTTTCATGGGAAATGTCCTCCCACATATCCTTCAATTCTGTCTTCTCTTTTTTAGTGATGTAAGATGTCACATACCGAGCCACAGCCATACAGTTATCAGCCACAAACTGTATATCCATGTTAGCATTCCACATGGACAAAATCACCGGGTTGTAGTCGTTGATGTACTTAGACTCTTCGTTCCTCTTCAAATTGTATGTGTTTTTAGGTGATTTCTTCATCACATTATGTCGCAGCGAAGACATCAAACTGTTCACTCTTCCTTTAGAAATCACCGGTCGTGGAAAGCCGAAACGACATTTGGTGTGGAACTTGTCTTTGTTTCGGAATTTACGACGACAGTACTTTCCACATCGATGGCTTTGGAAACGTAGAACTTTTTCTCTTAGGCTTTTCTTCTCCTTTGCGTTTGGAACAGCACACGTAGAATACTGTTGGATGAAACTCATCACTGAGTCTTCTGGATCCGTTCCAAATTTAGGTGCATCCTTGATCCACAGCAACATATGTATCTGAGGAGCACCTCTTGCTTGGTACTCCTTTCTCCAGAAGAAATCCAACACCTCTCCAAGAGGTGGATTCTTCTTATTCATGATGAAAGACATCATAGCTTCAAATCTATGATTGAAGTACCTACATACATTGACTGGATCCAAAGAGCACAGTTCTCCGGGTGTCTTGAATTCGATGTTTTCTACGTTAGCATTTGCCTCTCGTAGAAATTCAAGTAAGTCTTCCCAGCCATAGTCGGCACAGCTCAGAGTGAGGAACCATGTGGGAGTTCCTAAGTTCCTCAGCATACATTTTAAATCACCATGACGACGGTACCAGTACTCATTAGTACCACGCTGACACGCCATGAGATTAATCAGGTGAGAATCCAAAATACTGTCTTGGACATTGACTTTATCCATAAAGTCACTTGCCGAGATGTTTTGCATGTGTATACCACTTTTCAAGATGTGGTTCACTGCATATGACAGTCCAGACAGATCGCTTTCAAACAGGAGATGAAACAAATAAGGAATGCATTGTCGAAACCTAGCATCTCCTGCATACAATCGCAAAGTCCGGTATTCAGAAGCAGGAATTTGATGAGGTCGCTCATCATATCTTCCTCCCTGACCTGTTGGAAAAAGCTGTGTGAAACACCGAGCTTCCAAACTTTCCTCCCAAACACTAATGGGACTCCCTTTGGCTTGTTTCATTTGAAACAACTCAATAGCATTCCCCATGACTTCCTTGGAATGCAAAGGATGAACACTATAATGTTCATATATTTCTTCACTAGTAGAGGGTTCTACTTTCTCAATTTGACCAGCACACAAATCACTATCCTCTTCCTCACTTACTTCCTCTTCTGCAACATATACATTCTTATAGTATTTATTATTTTTTTTCAAATACAATGTTGCCTTTTTAACTTTCCTAACATCCACTAAATCTTGCCATATTTTCTTATTCTTTGTCGAAACCCCATTAACTAAGATAACCAGAGGTTCCTCTTCCACTTTTTCTACTCCAATTGTGTTAATGTTTTTCTTCAAATCTAGAGGCAAATAAACAACTCTTCCCTTTAATCCTCTCTGTAAATCTGATGGAGGCAATTTCCCTGTCTTTGGCTCCATTCTTACAATAGCCTGAAAGGGATGGATACTTTGAATCAAAATAGATTCATAAGTATTTAAATCCTTCAATTCAGAAGGAATCTCAACCAATTCCAGATTATTATGAACTGCTCTAGCAGGCATCTGGTTTTGATTTAATTTATTACAACAATAAGTACACACACGTTGATCCAATCCCAAATCAAAACAATTTTCTACCATCAAGTATGTAGAAAATAATTGGGGGGCACTACCAACCAGAATATAAGATCCTTAAGTATTGCCCGGCGGTGTCGCCTCTTGAACCCACAAAGAAGTTAAATTGTTGAAGAGGCAGGCGCTGGAGACTGGAAGGCAGGAAACAAGGTTTTTATTTTCTCCGGAGGAGAACACAACGAAACGGACAGAAGGTATCGTTCTGAGGTGCTCTAACTGCATCCCTGAGGCCTGGCCTCTTATACACACGTTTATCTGTTTATTGCATGTAACACATTCTCGTTGATACTTTGATGTACGGAAAGACATCCTCAGAATCCCCCCCTTCCCAGCCCGTTCCCACGCAAGGTTACAGTGGAAGTCCCCGCCCCGTTCACAACAGGTGATGATCATCGCGCAGCTGGATATTCCGCCGATTCACGGAGTGTGTGGGGTTCGATCGGATCTCGTGGGATGGGGGGGCTTTGATCATCTCGGGGGTCCTTTGAGGAGGGAAGCTTTCTATTGTACGGGGAGGGGCAAGGGATTGGTATCGGCAGAGCTGGGTGTCGGCCTGGGAACGGGGAAGACAAACGGGCACACGGGGAAAAGGGGTTTGCATCAAGGGAAGAAGGGAGGTGTTGCGCTGGGAACAAGACGAGGGCCTGGGGCAGAGCAGCGCCGAAGAGGGGTTTTATGATTCGCGGCAGGTGCAGGCAGGGGGGTTGTCAGCGAAGCTAGGAGGGAGAGAGGCGCGCTGGCTCTCGGCGAGAGCAGGGAAGCCATGGTGCCCAAAATGGCGGCTGTTTTACGCGCACAAAAGGTTTAAGGAGAGCAAGAGGGCGCCGATAATGTTGACGGTTTCAGCCCAACTTTCAACAGTCCCCCCTTTTCAACATATCTAGCCACCTTGCTTTACTCAATGTCAATTTTCATCAAATTCCTAACTTCGGTATCATACAATGCTCTCATATGTTCGCTTCCAATGTCCACAGTTTTGGGAAAAATACAACTCGCACATAAAGAACACATAGGTGGCAAACATTGAATTCCTAAGCATAGGCCACATATTACAACTACGGGAATCAGGATAATGGTGAGCAGTCTCCAGCCCCAGCTTTTGACGGTGTCCCAGAACCAACCACCAAGCGACCATTCTTCTTGCTCTTGGTGAACTTCCGAAGAGAGTCTGTGAAGATGTTCGATGGCTTTGTACACTGAGGGTGAGTTGTCCGGTATGTATGTACAACAGCTGGACCCAATAATGCGGCATGCTCCTCCACGGTCCGCCAGAACCACATCTAGAACGAGGCGGTTCTGCAGAGCCACCAAACGGACCGCTTGGAGCTCGGCAGTGTTGTTGGCAAAGATGCCCGCTGTGATGTTCATGGTTGTCTCGACTGCCTGAGTCAAATGTCGGATGGCACGGCTGTTTGCCATCGGGCCCCAGAGGGGGACGAGTCCTTTCATAGCATCGAGGAACTGCGCCCCTGTTGAGTCGGCTTGCTCAACGTCTTTGGCTCGTTTTTGCCTGTGGTGATTCGCTGGGGCCACATAAGTTGGAGGAAGGACGAAGGAGATGTAGCAAGTGCCCCCCCAGCCTTTGGGGAGCCAGGTGTAGGCCTTCGTGCCGCAGATGAAATACATGTTTGGGGATGACACAAAGGAAGGTGGATCCGTGGAATCCAGAGTTCTGGTAAAGCGGCAAGCGCTGCGACCCACCAGCTGTGTCCCAAGTCCTTCTACACACATGTGGCCTGTGACGTTGATGACCGTCAGGGCCACAGTCAGAGTGGCAGCCGTTCGTTTCCGCAGATAGGAGAAGGTGGGTCTGGTTGGATTGTTGAACACCTGCATTTCGATTCGTTCTTTAGCCGGGATGTCCATTTGGTTCGAGTCGCTGGGGGTCAGCGGGCAGAAGTGTGTCTTTGTCTTGTTTCGCCCGGCCCCATGAGAAGAATGTGCTGCAGTTCTGCTGGAGGTGGCATTGCCCGTATAGCTCTCTTGCAGGAGGATCAGCCAGGCAAGGCAGGAGCCGTGGACAGAGAAGGGTGAAGGGATGAATGGTATTGAATGTCCAGTGGCATGGGGTAGCAACCCACAGATCCAGCAGTTGGTGGTATTGGTGGCAAGATTGTGCTGGTGAAGTAGCTGCACGAAAGAGTTGTTCCAAAACTCCTTTCGCCTCTCTCTTAGTTGAGGAGAGAGCGAAATTAGATAATGTTCCTTCATGGTGGTAGGCTGAGCAGTGGTTAGGAATGTTTCGTGAGCAGGTGCGTGTTCTTCCATAATCCAGAGCGTAGTCATGAGGAGAAAACAGAGGAGGATTACGATGAAGAGTGCAATTGTCTTTGAGCTATGGAGTCTGTCTATTCTCGGATTTCTGTAGTGGGTATTTCCTGCTGTCTCCGTCGGCTTCTTATTTGGCGCTTCCATCATCTTCTTATCTGGCGCTTCCATCATCTTCGTCTTCAAGGTGCTCGGTAGTGGGCAGGACCACAGACTTAGTTTTAGCTTCTCTCCGGGTAACCCTTGGTAGTTTGGGTCACCGTTCTGAGATCCTTTAACCTAGTCCGTGGCCTACTTAGCCGAAGCTCCCTCCTTTCGACGCAGGAAATACCCTTCTCGAGATGGCACAGTGGGGTCAGGATGTTTTGAAAGTTCAAGTGTCTCAGTATCAGGGTAGCAGTTCAACGATGGTCGGTCCTGGTTCAGGAGCTCTTCTTGGGTGTTGACGGTGTCTGTCGTGGCCAGGGCTGGAGAGACCTTTTTGCAGTGATGAGCGTGCAGCCAGTGTTTCTTCCCCTCCACTCGAAGTGCGGTCCGAGTGGTGATCAGCACTTGCCAGGGGCCCGTCCACCGGGGTTCCAAACTCTTTGATCGCTGAAAATTTCGGATCAGCACGAAGTCCCCCGGCTGGATGGCGTGACCCGGACCCCTGGAAGCATCGGGGATGGCCTGCTGCACCTGCTGATGAAGGACAGACAAAGTTTCAGTCAATTTGTACAGATAATCAGACATTAGGACATCCGGAACGTCATGAATGGAAGTTGGTTTTGGGGCAGACCAGACGCTCATGGGTCGACCGAAGACAACTTCATAAGGGGTTAAGTGATGTCGGGTGGGGGTAGAGCGCATCGATAGCAATGCCAATGGGAGGGCGTCTGGCCATTTCAGGCCCGTCGTAGCCACTATTTTGGCCAGTTTAAGCTTTAGTGTGGCATTGTGTCGTTCGACAAGCCCTGCAGATTGAGGGTGGAAGACTGCGTGGAATTTCTGTTTAATACCCAGCCCATTTAGGATGAGCTGGATAACTTTGGCTACAAAGTGGGGGCCATTATCACTCCATAAAACACGACAGAGGCCATAACGGGGGAAAAACTCCTTTAACAGAACCTTTGCAGTGGCCATAGCGGTGTTGTCACGGGTTGGATATGCTTCCACCCACTTGCTAAATGCGCACACCACGACGAGTACATATTTCAGGCCTTGGCATCTGTCTAGCTGGATGTAGTCCATCTGCAGGACTTCAAATGGGTGGTTTGGGACCCCAAATCCCCCCCGGGGTACTACAGTTCCTTTCCCGGGGTTGTGTTGCAGGCATATTAAGCATTGTTGGACCAGGCGTTTGGCGGAATCTGGGATCTTGTCATTGTGCCAAACCCTGGAGACAAGTTCGATCATGGGGGCTGATCCTATGTGGGCAGGGGAGTGTGCCATGGTTAATATGGGAATCAAGTACGAATCAGGTAGCAACCATCTGTTCGTGTCTTTTGTCCGCCAGCAGCCTTCATCGTCTTTCAATCCCACCCGTGTCCATTCAGTCAATTCGTGTTGTGTGCTAGCCGTTTGTATGTCTCTAATTGTGTCCTTGGCGTCAGTCCAGCTTTCTGCTTGTGACCTGGTCACGTACATACGTGTTGTCGTTCTGTTTTCAGCTGTCGTTCGGGCGGTGATGTCGGCTAGTGCATTTCCCTGTCCAATAATGTCTGTCACTTTCTTGTGTGCCTGGCATTTGATAACGGCAAGTTTGTTGGGGAGGAGGACAGCTTCGATTAAGGCGGAGACTAAATCCCCGTGCAAAATGGGTGTGCCGTGTGAGGTCAAGTATCCTCTCTCCCTCCAGAGGAGCCCAAAATGGTGAACCACCCCGAAGGCATACTGGCTGTCAGTGTAAATGTTCGCTGTGGTTCCTGTTGCCAGGATGCAGGCTCGCGTCAAAGCAATCAGTTCCGCTGCCTGGGCAGATCGCTGGGTGATGCGGGCTGTTTCTACTACAGTTCGAGCCGTGGTGACTGCATAGGCAGCGGAAGTGGTACCATCGGAGAGTTTGATGCAAGAACCGTCCACCCACAACTCCCCGTCGGGGTCAGGGAAAGCTGTGTCTCTGAGATCGACCCTACTCCTGGTCTGTTCGTCCGTAAGAGTCACGCAGTCATGTACGGGGTGCACATTGGGATCGTTCTCTGGCAAGGGTAACAGAGTTGCTGGGTTCAGTGTGGTGCATCTTTTCAGGGTGATATGGGGGGCAAGCAAGGTCAGTTCGTATCCAGTCAGTCGTGCACTCGTCAGATGTTGTGTCTTGGTTTGGTTCAGGAGGGTGTCGACTGCATGGGGTACCAGTACCGTGAGGGAATTCGAGAGTACAATCCCCTCACTCTGTCGGATAGAGACTGCAGCAGCAGCTACAGCTCGAAGGCAGGCAGGCAAGGCTCTGGCGACAGGGTCAAGAGTGGCAGAGAAGTAAGCGCACGGTCGTTGCTTAGGGCCGATGGCCTGGGTCAGGACAGATAAAGCGCACCCCTCCCTTTCGTGAGTGTAAAGGGAGAAGGGCTTTCTGTAATCAGGGGTACCCAGGACAGGGGCTGAGCAAAGGGCATCTCGCAGTTCTGTGAAGGAAGTTTGACACTCAGGAGTCCAAGGGAGTGGGAAAGGGACGTCTTTGTTTAGCAGAGAAAGCAGTGGTTTTACAACGAGGCTGAAGTTTGGTAACCATTGTCGGCAGAAGGAGGTGAGGCCTAATAGGGAGCGAACCTGCTTCTGGGTTTTAGGGACAGGGGTATCTAGAATGGTTTGGATTCGATCAGGGGTGAGTTTTCTTCCATCTTTGGACAAAAGGTGGCCTAGGTAAGTGACCTGGGGTAGGCAGAATTGCAACTTCTTCTTGGAGACCTTGTGGCCATTTTCCGCAAGGAAGTGCAAGAGTTGAATGGTGGCGGTAACCGCTAGAGGGGTGGTGTCGGCTGCCAAAAGGATGTCATCGACATATTGTACCAACACCACCCCGTCGGGTAACTGGACTTGGTCTAGTTGTCTTTTGAGGGCCTGGCTGTAGATGCTAGGGCTTTCCGTGTAGCCTTGAGGCGCTCGGCAAAACCTATATGAGCGGGCTTTTAGGGTAAAGCCGAAGAGATATCGGCTGTCTGGGTGGATGGGGATGGAGAAGAATGCGTTCTTGAGGTCGATGACGGAAAAGGTGGTGGCAGTGGATGGAATCAAGGTCAGGATGGTGGTGATGTCTGAGACCACAGGGTACTGGGGTACCGCCACTTTGTTGATCTCTCGGAGGTCGATGATGAAACGGTATGCTCTCTCATCTCCCTCTCCCTGCTTCTTGATAATGGGCAAGATAGGGCTGTTGCAAACGTTGCTAACCACTTCCTCTACCACTCCTGCGTCTATCAGTGACTGGATAATCATTACCAATGCCTTCTCGCCCTCTGGCGATATCCGATATTGTGGGAGTTTTGGGAGTGTTGCGTCTGGTCGGACAGTAATGTGCACTGGGTCAATTAACATACGCCCTACGTCCGAATCCGCTTTGGCCCACAGATACGGAGGTAGAGTGTCAAGCAGGGACGCGTCAACGTCGGTGATGGAAAACATGTGTCGGGGGGAACAATGTCTAAGCAGAACGGGGTTGTCGTAAAGAAACACTCGAACTCCATCTTGAGAACACCTAATCGTCGCTCGGAAGTGTTTCAGTAAGTCAAGTCCCATAATGGCGTCAGGGCTATTGGAGGAAAGCAAGAACGTGGTGTCGGTGGTGTTGTTTTCTACGTCAAAGAGAATCGGGGCAGACAAAGGGTTGGTGGAGGGCGTTCCATCGAAACCTGTCGATGTTATGAGTGAGCCAGACAAGGGTGCCCTTGGAATCAGTCGTTTAGATAACGCACTACGTGTTGCGCCAGTGTCTACCAGAAATGGAGACTTGGTACCCAGGACCTTAGCAGTGACATAAGGGCCCTGCTGGTCAACATAGAGCTCGACTGGATCCCTCCCTCGCCCTTGGCTGTCCTATGCGAAGGTGTGAGTGTCGTCATAGTCAGATTGTTGATATTGGTTCTGCCTGGGTCGGTCGAACGTATTTGGTCTGTTTGATCTGTCATTAGTTGCGTCATTTGGGGGCCCTCGTTGTTGTCCCTTAGGTCTCGGTCCGTTTGCTACATCCCTGGGGTCTTTGTTTCTGATCATTTCCAGAAGAACTGGGCACTGGGATTTCCAATGGCCAGTCCCTTTGCAGAAAGCGCACTGGTCTTCTCTAAGGTCTGTGCGTCCACTGTAGGAAGTCAGAGTGCGGTCCTGGGGAAATGTAGTCTTAGGGACGTTTGTCTGGTAGTTTCCCCGGTATTGGTCTCGTCCTATAGTCACCCCTTGCAGTTTGGCAATCATCACCCTCTCTTTTAAGTCCTTCTTCTTTTTCTCTGTCGCCCTATCGTTTTCATTTTTCTGATGCTCATAATATTGGGCCATTTGGAGAATCGCTGTAGGTTTGGAGGCTGCCCAACTACTCTCGCTGGCCTGTAGTTTCTGGGAGATTTCCGATGATAGGCCCTTAACATAATTCTGGACAAACAGATGGTGTCCGGTTGCAGTGGTCATGTCCTGGCCGCTGTAATCGGAGAACACCGTTTCAAACCGGGAGAAGTATTCCGATACATCCTCCTGGGGTTTTTGGCGACAGGCTGTTACTATCGACCAGTCCACTTTCTTTTCTGGGATTAGGGTTTTTAATTTCTCTACGATTTTATCTGGGAGGTCTAGAATGGATTTCAACGGCTTTTGTCCTGGTCCCCGTTGTTTGTCCAGGTCATCGAGTTGTGACCAGGTATGTCCAAACAGCTCAAGGTGGTCGACTTTCCGGATTTGCTTCCACACATCAGCTGGTAGACATAACCCGAAGAACAAGTCGATGTCAGCCAGGGTCATGATCGTTGAACCCAGGGCTGTACCCAATTCAGTATAGAAGGCAGTGGGGTTTTTACGTAGGTCGGGTAGAGATTTCCGGAATGTCAGTATCTCTTGCCGGTCCCATGGCTGGTAGACCCAGTTGTATACTACCCTTCCCTTCGCATCTTGGTTGTTTGCATCATCGTGAGTCCCTGTACCCCGAGGAGGAACCCAGTAAGGGGCAGCCTCACGTATCGGCATCATGGTGTTAGATTGCTCGGTTGGTGGTTCGGTCACTACGGGGGCTGCGGATTTAGCTCCCGGCTTTCGTTCAGTGAGGTGGCGGAAAACCTCAAGCGTACGCGTAAGGAGGTCCGACACATCACACTCGCCCTCGTCCCCGATATCGACCTTCCGGTACAGAGTCCTTAGGCTCTCGGGACCTTTGTCTCGATATCGGTCCTCGTATGCATTCAAGACATGATAACACAGTCGTACGGTAAAATGTCGTCTGTGACTCCCTGTATACGAGCTGAACATATCTGTGATGTACTCTTCATCATCCTTCCTTTCTACCAGTGTCCTTGCTATTTTGTCGATCCCCGCTCGCTCATCTTTGTCTAGTCTGTTTGTTCTTGCAGGGCCAGCCCCTCGAGTCTCATGGTCGTCTAACGTCGTTGTTGATGCGGGTTTTAATACAAGGGGTTCGGCTGGCACAGAGGCCATTGGGGCCGACGCTGTGGCGGTACCTTCGTTTGTACCTGGGGGTGGCGCGTGCTGCGCCACGGGTTGAGAAGGGGCATATGGAGGGGGCATGTAGATGATAGGAGGACCTAACAGCAGGTCCTCATTGGCTTGTCGTTTCGAGGGTAAATCAGGGTAGAGCATGGAGGGGGTTCTAACCGGACACTGGCTTGGCGTTTCCATTTCTAGTTTCTGTTTAGCTTTCTCTCTTTCCTTTATCTCTTTTTCTAGTTTCTGAGCAGCTAGGTGGGCTGCTTTTCGCAGCTCTTTTTCCAACCTACTCTCAGTTTTCTTTTTACGTTGTTCAGTTTCTTTTCGCCACATGCCGAAGCTGTCAAGCATAGTAGGTGTTGTCTTGTTTTTACCCAGGGCAGTTTCTAGCGTTTTTATTTTATCATCATCGAAGGATCCTATCAGGGGCCATTGACTTTCTTGACCCTTTTTTGTATATTTATGCCATAGTTTACTATAGGCTATAGCGGTCAATCCATGCTTCATGAACATGTCCTTATTAGGGGTGCCTTCCAGTGGGGCTGGATGGTCCATCTCTAATAGGCGGTCCGGGCTAAACAGGCTACTAATCAGTGGGGAGAAGACAGACATGACGGCTCGTAACGAGGGACTAAAAAGTCAGCACTGCCTATCTTATCACTAGGTGCAA
Source organism: Lissotriton helveticus (assembly GCF_964261635.1). Classification (NCBI taxonomy): domain Eukaryota; kingdom Metazoa; phylum Chordata; class Amphibia; order Caudata; family Salamandridae; genus Lissotriton; species Lissotriton helveticus. The sequence continues at coordinate 1,041,891,178 of NC_136059.1, forward strand.
AGACTGGACAGAATATTTCTATTCTACGTTGTTTGCAGGCAGTGAATACCTCATGGATCAAAATAACAAAAGACCAATAAATAACAATGGGGAGAATGAGCAGGTCCGCAAAGATCTGCGTTACCTACCCTTTTCACTATCTGCAAAAAGGGTGGTCTCTTCCCTGTTTGCAGACAGGGAATCTCCAGGAAACAATAGTTTTGCGAACAACAGTTCAGTTTCAAGTGATTATTGAGTGGGGGAGAAAAAATAAGCACGGCTGCTGCCCTACCTATCCTCCACTGCTTGCAAAGAGAGAGCCCGTTGTTTCTCCGTTTGCAGACAGTGAATCTCCAAATAAATAAAAAGAGCAATACTAGTATTTTTAAACAAACAAGCAATCAAGCAATTATTTCGCGACTTGTCGTGGTTACACGACCTTACCCGGACCGCATGGACAGTTTCCTGTCTTCCGAATCCAGCGCCCGATCGTCCTCTCTTCTTCGTTATCCTCGCGGCACTCCTGATGGTTCCCAGTCAGGACCGTAGATCACTCGAGAGAGGTCTGTTCGGAACCAGTGAAGTTCGGATGATCGGCTGTCAGACGAGGGTCTATCGGACAGACGCTTTCCCGATCGTTGCAGTCGTTCACTTTGTCGTCAGGACCTCTCCCACTGGATCCATGGGTCGCTGATGGGCCCCACGCTTGGGACGCCAATTGTAGAAAATAATTGGGGGGCACTACCAACCAGAATATAAGATCCTTAAGTATTGCCCGGCGGTGTCGCCTCTTGAACCCACAAAGAAGTTAAATTGTTGAAGAGGCAGGCGCTGGAGACTGGAAGGCAGGAAACAAGGTTTTTATTTTCTCCGGAGGAGAACACAACGAAACGGACAGAAGGTATCGTTCTGAGGTGCTCTAACTGCATCCCTGAGGCCTGGCCTCTTATACACACGTTTATCTGTTTATTGCATGTAACACATTCTCGTTGATACTTTGATGTACGGAAAGACATCCTCAGAATCCCCCCCTTCCCAGCCCGTTCCCACGCAAGGTTACAGTGGAAGTCCCCGCCCCGTTCACAACAGGTGATGATCATCGCGCAGCTGGATATTCCGCCGATTCACGGAGTGTGTGGGGTTCGATCGGATCTCGTGGGATGGGGGGCTTTGATCATCTCGGGGGTCCTTTGAGGAGGGAAGCTTTCTATTGTACGGGGAGGGGCAAGGGATTGGTATCGGCAGAGCTGGGTGTCGGCCTGGGAACGGGGAAGACAAACGGGCACACGGGGAAAAGGGGTTTGCATCAAGGGCCGGGGATCATAAATGGGAAGAAGGGAGGTGTTGCGCTGGGAACAAGACGAGGGCCTGGGGCAGAGCAGCGCCGAAGAGGGGTTTTATGATTCGCGGCAGGTGCAGGCAGGGGGGTTGTCAGCGAAGCTAGGAGGGAGAGAGGCGCGCTGGCTCTCGGCGAGAGCAGGGAAGCCATGGTGCCCAAAATGGCGGCTGTTTTACGCGCACAAAAGGTTTAAGGAGAGCAAGAGGGCGCCGATAATGTTGACGGTTTCAGCCCAACTTTCAACAAGTATGTTGCGAAATCCTTCCATTCACTATTATTTTCCCTTTCACTTTTTGCATATAAATCCACTAACTTAGTCTGATTCTTATAATAAGTGCGTCGACAACACACACAAGTGAAATTTGGCCTCTCACTTGATTTGACCTGAAACGTCGCAATTTCCCTCTGGAAATTATCTGTACTGGAAACCTGTACACTATCTTCCACATTACCCGCTTCTTCTTGGTCAATTTCAACATTCTCCTCTTTACTTCCAAAGTAACAAAACTCAATTTCTTCACATATATTCTTCACATCTATTTCAGAACCATGCAAAAGAGCAGCGCATAATTGTTTAAGCATAATTGCTGGACTCTTAGCATAATACAACATTCTAACTAATTTCCTCACTTTATTATGATGCACTGCTAGCATCCTGAAATGATGAAAAACACTCTGGCATACTCTCCTGGAAAGACAAGCCAGTGAATGACCATGCAAACCTCTCACTTCTCTCACTCTGCAAGGATCTAATTCTTGCAACAACTTCATTTTCTGCTTCAAACTTTTCTTATTAAATGACCGTACAAAATCACAAAGCAAATTGATGGAATCCTGTCGCACACTGCAAATACTACTACACTTCCAGGTGTACACAGGACCCTTAGGATGTCTTCCTAAAACCTCATTACCTAACACCTCTTCTGCCTCTGTTGTCACAAGTTTTTCTTTTTCAACTGGACAACCATCTTTCACTTCATAAGCTCGACCACTGGTGTCAACTGCATGCACCAAATCATTATCCTGGAAATAACTCTCCTCATTAAAAAATGCCTCACAGCTTGAACTATGCATCCATTCTCCAGAAAAAACTTCACAAAAATTACTACGATTAACTATTCTCTTCCATCTACTATTTCTTTTGAAATCATAAATTGCCTTGTTTAGCTTCCTAATTCTATTGATTATCAAAATAAATAACTTACGTTTAATTTCAAATGCCTGATCAATAACTTTCTCAACTTTTTTTTTTCTCTTATAAAAAACCACTTTCTGTTGACCTTTCTTAATATTTTTTAACAAATTGCCAATTATCCTGTTGCGGAACATTCGTTTACGAATGTCCCTAAACTGTTGTTTCCTTCTACTATCATGCACAGAGTTATCTCTTGCTCTAGCAGTAACATTTTTCATTGGCCTTTCCTTTCCGTTTGAATTGCTTCTCTTTTTCTGGACTGAAACATTTTCTGTAGTAATATTTTTTTTACTACAGATATTTCTTATGAATGTTTTTGTACTCTTACCCGGTGCTTTCTTGGTGACTTGACAAATCTTTTTGTTAGAGGACTGCTGCTTTTTTTCATTGACCTGCTGTCGTTGACGTTTTGCAGCCTTTCTCAGTCTTTCTTTGGTTGGCATGGTGAAATCTTGAAATGATCTGCAGTTGAATCTGTGGTAAAATATATTAAAAAATGTTATTAACCACTATTACCCAACAGTAAATCAATAACAGTAATCAAAAACTTAAAACACTACTTGACATTTTTACATAGAAGATTTTTTAGTCCTTGGCAAATTTAGAATACAGAAATAGCAGAAAAGAAATGGAATTTATATTCATTTTACCTGTGCTATTTTATATGTGAATCTGATCTAATTTTATGAGCATATTTTAATATTTTATTGAATACACTACACATAACCTGTTTTTGAAGGTGTCTTTATTTTTAAATTAAACGGTTTACATTTTTACTTTTTATTTATTATAAATTTTTAAAATAAATGTTTATAGTTCCATAGGCTCAAGCACGTCAGCTTCCCATCCTATGTCATATAATTCTGACAAATCTGCATCCTCATCACGTTCTTCTTCATCCTCAGGATTTAAATCATCCAAGGGATCAACATCCACTGATGTTTCAATTACGAGTTCAATGATGAGGTCGAAATCAACTGATTGCTGATTGTCGCTCACGTTGATGTTGTCTTTATCTTTAAAGAAAGATAACAACAATGAGATGTTGCAGAGTAAGAGACAAATCTCAGAGATTATAATAGTAAAATTGTTTAACAAGAGTAACATTTTGCAGCTATTATTTAGCCATGTCCAGCGATGCTGAGCAGGTGAAGCCTATGTCTAATTTTTCACTGAACAGGACTCATCTCTTCTTAACCTCGGATAAGCCTCACCGACTCTGTGTCCCCTGCACATACTTAAATGTAAAGGGGCAGATTTATGTTAACTGGCACATCCCCAGGCATGCACCAGTTAACGTGCACCGCTGCTCTGCCACCCATGGTGTGCCGCATTTACAATCAGATAGGAGAAAGCTGCGTCAAAACCCTGCGCCTGCTTGAAGCAGGCATAGATCTTGACGCAACATTGTGGAGATGGGGCACCCCTGAGCGTTGCTGGAGCTGCATCGCACTTGCGATACAACTCCAGCAATGCGCCACCTTAACGGCACAGATGCGTCACGCATCTGTGCCATTTTTGCCCCATGCTGCGCCGCATTGTAAATGCAGCACACCATGGGTGGCGGAACAGCGGCACAGGATGACTGGCACATCACTGGTGATGCGCCAGTCATCATAAATCTATCCCTAAGCTTCTTATCTTGTTAGAGATAAACTGCCATATGTATCATCAAAATATTTTGCATTTCCTAAATAGCGAATTTTAAGGAATAAATAGCTATTCTTTACCATTCCTAATTTGCGATGAGCAAATTGCTAATTGCAAATTACTCATTCATTTCCATGGGCCAGGAGACCCATAGGAATGAAGGTGCAATTTGCGATTAGCAATTAGCTCATCGCAAATTAGGAATTTTTCCAAAGGTGCAGGGGTGTCTCAAGAACACCCTGCTGCACCCCTGAAAAAGAACTTTGGGGGCATATGGCGCACATACATGCCCTAAGGGCATGTATGGGCATCATATGGCACCTTTGATGAAGCAAAGCTTCGCATATTTTGCGGCTTGCCGAAGTCAAGAACCTCGTTTATGTGTAATAAGGTAACAAATGTATGTTTTACTAACGTTTATGTTAAGTTTGAACATAGATAGTGAAGCTTGCACATGTGTTTTACTAAAATAATTTACCCAAGTCACCTAAAATGGCCGCCGCTTGTATTTAGTTACTGCGCATGCGTCAGCCACACTCACGTGTCCTGACGCGTCTGCAGAAGTGGAGGGAAAGTTATGCGCATGCGTAATTCATAGCTGTGCTTATCATGTGGTACTGCTCGTGCCACTGCTCTTGTGACTGTGTCAATGTAGCTAACATTTTAATGCAATAGTTTTATTTCTTGATGATGAGTCAAAAGTACAAATCCTGTGATGTATTTTCATAATGACATTATTATGTATTAATTTGTTTTTCGCTTACTTTTTATGTACCGCGGGGAATGGGGTTTGTCTGTGCCGAGAACCATTTTGGAGGTCCTTCTGCGCCTGCGCGACCTGCCAAAGCCAGAGCAGACCTTGAATGATGGAACTCAGCCAGTTGGCAGTGATGAGCAAGATGCTCCTGAGAACGACCCGAAAACTCGGCTGAACCAATCACATGTGCTCACAGAGCAACAATGTTAAAGTTGCCATTGTATTTCTGCACCAGTTCTCATGAGAACCCCAATCTAGTTAGGCGGTACCCTATTATGCAAATGTAGGCTTGAAACTCTATGTCGTGATTGGTGTGCTACCCAAATCCTACCTTAGGACCAATCCAAATTGAAGGATTCTGACACTTTGCAACATTGGGGGGTGGTACACTGACCCCAAACTGTATATCTACCCTGGGTTCACCTAGTGAACCGTCCGACTTGTCTGGTTTAGCTGACCTGTCACTGACCCAACGCACTCAATAGGTGACTGAAGATACAGAGCGCTGCGAAGCACTCTGTCCGAATTTGACCATAGACTGAGGTTCTACTGAACCTTAAAGTGCTGGCAAGCACTTAGCTGGGAGTTCGCTGACCCAATCGGGGTCTTGATCGATAGCTGCAGAACGGGTGGAGCGCAGGCGTTGCTTCCGAACTGTGGGTTCCGGTCCTGTCCTGAAGAGGGTCCTGTCCTGAGGGTTTGCTGTCCTGTCCTGAGGGTTTGCTGTCCTGTCCTGAGGGTCCTGTCCTGATTCCTATTCCGAGGGTATCCTGTCCTGTCCTGGGTGTCCATTCTGCACCTGCTGTCCTTTGAGGGGTATCCTTCCTTGAGGGTTTCCTGTCCTTAACTAACCCGTGGCCAGGGTTTGGTTTCCACACCTTTCTAGGTAAATATTGCTCTGAAAACTCTTTAAATCTTGCACCTTCTGAATTTCTGACTTTGCTTTAATAAAGTTCATCATTGCATATGTTATATTTTCCATGCCTTTCCGCAACTATTGAAAGTCAATTACATGTTTTCCATAAGGTTTTGTTCCTATGTCTTCTCACTGGTTAGAAATTATATTTTGCATTGCAGTCTGTAATTTTATGATATGGTCTAGAACTTCATTGCCTAGATTGTTCAAAGGCCCATTCACCTTAAGTGAAGCGTGTTACTCTTTATAGGCCCTCCCATAGTTATTCATGCATAAACTGTCCATGCTTAAACATTTCTGAGATTTTATAGTATTTTCCATCTGCATTTCATATTACATTTGAATGATTACCCTGTCATTATTTCTTTATGCCTATATAATTTACGTTATCTTGGTTATTGATTGCCTTATTTTACTGTACCTCATGCAAGGAAATATTGAATTTAGATAAACATTTTAAAACTTCCAGTTGTCCGTGGTCATTTAAACAGTATTTGAATGATATTGTTTGGGTTTGCATTTTGCTGCCTTTCTTTTACAGCTAGCTCCCTGATTCATTGTGGTCATTAGGTACCCGCATCGGTGGATGGTAAGTCGGGTGCACTGAAAATTATTAGCAGGGAACACACACACATCAACTTGGTAGAGCTCGTGAAGTCACCCGATCGATGTATATGGTGGTTTGAAAGTATATGGGCCCTGAAGCCGGAAACGGCGAAAACTATTGGTCGGGTGGCCTCGCGCGCTCTATCAGTTTTTCTGGTAGCTAGAGGATGGTTAGGGACTAGTTGAGAGTAAGGCAGGGATTAGTTGGACTAGTTGAGTTGGAAGCTGCTATTATATTGATGCTGCTAGAAGAGCGGCTGTTCTAAGAGACCTGATCATTCTCTTGTGAATACGCCGCTGAAACTCATGAATTTTTGCATTTTATTATTCTTGTTCTTATATTGTTATATGTACTAATTCATGCATTTGTCAATCGTTTAGTTTCATGTTGTCCGAACTCCCCGGGGAATTGAAAGGGCAAGTGGTGAATAGAATCCATTGTCCTGAGGTCACAGGTTCGAGGAAAGTTAGGTGCAGGTTAAGATAACCGGGAAGCACTAACTAGGGTTTTCTGAATACATGTGTGAATAAATGACAGTAACGGGGTTCATTGGCAAAATTCCCATAGTGGCGTAACCTAGTAAGGGTCACATCGGAAGAGTAGCAGGTTCCTCGGAGCTAGCGTGAAAGCAGAGGGGTCCGCTGAGAAACCTTAAACTCGGAATATATCCCGGAAAGAAGTGGATGAGTTTAGGGGAATAACAGGTTCACCGATGCTAGAGTGAAGGGTAGGCGGAAGAGATCTGCCCGCAGCGAGTGAAAAGTAAATGGAAGTAGTTTACTTGCAGTAAAACAATTCTTTCTCTGTCTAGACACTTGAGCACTGTGGCGAATGTGTATTTGTTGTAAAATAACCAAGCACTGAGCACTTTAAAAGAAAGAAAGTTTCCGTTACCTTGTGAAGGGAGGGAGTCAGTCGCGAAGCGCCTCTGACGTCACTCTGTGCCGCGCTGGGATTGGTAGAAGCAGCGGGCGGGTAGCGGAGCTGGAATTGTAAAGGAGGGGTGAGCGCCGGAGCGTGGGAACTGTCTCACGAAGGGGCCGCGCACCCATTGGCGGAGCTTATTTAGTGTCGCGCACCCATTGGTTGCACGAATTTCTGAAGCGCGTTCTGATTGGAGGTAGTTTGTAAACAAAGTTTAGCGCAGAAGTCGTATGTGGCACTCGCAGACTACAGGAACTCGACCTGATCCAAGGCACCTAGGGTTTGAAAGGGATCAGTGGAAGACTAATAGATACGATATTATGTACGGAACAAAGAGAAAAATGTCACTTATAAGTAAGGTGAAAAATTATTTTAAAACGGACAAACCGATTAAATCTAGGGAAGGTGTTCTTGTCTCACCACCTAATACTCCTGCCTCATTCATGATGTTTGACCGAGGGTACAATACCTGTGTGTGGTTGGAGAATTGGGTGAAATACACAAAAGATGACGGAGTATTGGCTTTTCCGTTAGATGGTACTTTCAATGGTAGGATCCTATTTAATTTAAGGACTCGGATGAACGAATTGCATCCCAGACCGAGACTAACGCAGTATGAGGCATTAGAGGAATGGGAGATTGAGGCTTTTGAAAGAGAAAGACCCCGAATGGACAAGGGTTTGACCAAGTGGTACCCCAGGCAGAAACAGGAGTCCAGGGACAAAAGGATGAAACAGTGGAGGCAGAGCATGATTGTTGAGGGTCTGTTTCCCATGATGCCGGCATGTCATAACATTGGAGCGGGTGAGAAAAGTACTGAAAAATTTAAGCATTGGGGGGCCCTGGGGGAATCAGATGATGAACTAATAGATGACATCTGTACCAGAAGTCCGCCACCTTACAATGAGGGAACCCGACCTTCCAGTGTAGGAGATGTTCCCCGACGCCACTTCCTAAAGGAAGAAGACAGGTCCCTGGGACTGGGAGGGGGTGGTCAAGTATTGCCCTATCCTGAAAAACCCGAACCGACGGAAACAAGGGATATATATCCCAAAGTGCCCGCGAGCCAGGAAGAAAAATATTCACGTACGAAAATCTTTTTTCCCAGACCCTTGTATGAAAACGAAGAGAAACCATCGAATTCAGGACTGCCTTTTGTTCAACCTCCATATGGGGAAGAGCGCAGGTCCTTTAATACTGGAACTTTATTCCCGAAACCAAATTATGGGGGAGGACCAAGTGAAACGCATCCTACTGCCACGAGTTTTAGTCCTCCGTTGACCCCACAGATATTACATGACACAACTTTAAGAAGGGTACTAGTGGAAAAGGAGCAAGAGGCTCTAGCTAGACAAAGGACAGAAATAATTCAGAAAATTTCCCAGTTAAATACCAGTCCTGAGGCATTGACTATTCCAGTAACTATTGGACCGGTGGTCCCGTTATACGGAAATGGTCAGGGAAATCCGATTACTCCAGTTATGAACCCAGTCATGGCAACCCCGAGACAGGAACCGATCATCATAGATGATCAGTCCAGTGAGTGCGAGTCTGAAGTTGCGTTCTTGGAATTATCAAACAAACAGACTGGAAAGGGAATACAGCAGAGGCATAACCCTTTTAATACAAAAGAAATTAAATTAGAGACAGCAACAGGTACTAGGAATGTCTCTCTGGTAACTCCGGATGAAATTGAGAGTTGGAGTCGTGAATTAGATAAACAGACTCCGCAAACAAAACCTTTAGACCTCTACAAGCTGAGGGTCGAAATAGAAGAATTAATGGCAGGAAATGTGGGGTTGGATCGATTGAATACCTACTCTGAAGAAGAATTGTCGTTCATATGTAAAAGCTTTACAAGGAACACCAGAGTGCTCCACGAAAAACTGACCGAAACAGCAGTTAGTATGGGGGTAGATATCTCAAAATCCAAGCCCTTACAGAAACCGTACAGAGCAGACTTCTCAGACAAAGATATAGAACACCTGAATGTGGCAGGGAAGAAGTTGCAGATTAAAGAATTAATGGGGGTACTGCAGAAATGGGGAGATGTGGAAAGATGTAGAAGCAGGTGGGCGAAAAAGAGGGAAGAGGTTCGCTCCCGACAAGTGACTCCTGAGTTTGCTTTAAGGGAGGTAGAAAAACCTGAGCAGTTATGCCCCATGCGCGAAGTTCCAGGAGGGAAATATGTGCATGTCCCCTGGTCTAGGCAGGATATTGTGTCCTTCACGAACGATTTTCCAAAATTACGAGAGAAACCAGTTGACTGGTACAGGCAGGTGGAGAGGTTCGTGAAGGTACAGAAATGTCTGTGGAAAGACCTGGATGGGTTTTTCGACATTGTGGTTCCAGTAGATTTATGGACCCAGTGTAAAATAGCCATAGACTGGCCCAGTGAGGAGTATCCCAGAAACAAGGAAACTGGGGAGCCATCAAAGGATGTCATGCGAAAATATGAGCAGGTAATTCAGCATTTGAAAGAAAAGGTGCCCGCAAAAGAAACTGATTGGACAAAAATAGATAGAACAACTCAGGAAAGGGACGAGACAGTGCACTCCTTCTATGAGAGGTTATTGCAGGTATTTAAAACATACAGTGGTATTGATAACATCGATTTGAAGGACATGACGCACTTTATTTACAGGTTTGTAAATGGTTTAAGACCTGAAATTTGTCAGTGGATAAAAGATAATAAAATCTGTTGGCATACTAAGAAAATGGATGAGGTCCTGCGGTACGCTAAGTACTGCGAGGACGAGATGGCAGAGAAGAAAAAGGCCCTTAAGGAAAAGGTGATGTGGGCTCAGGTGAAGCTCGCAGAACAGCAGGAAAAACAATTGAGTAACATGGTTAAGAATGCTGAGAACAAAAGTCCTGGGGGAGGGGGTGGAGGAAAGCCCCGGCCCAAATTTAGCAGGGAAGAGGCTATGAAGAAATTTCCCTGCCATCAGTGCGGCGAAATTGGACACTGGCGAAACGAGTGTCCCCAATTAGTAGATGCTAATGAAAAAACTCCTGATTTAACTCCACAGACGCAGAAAGAAAGACCAAGAAAGACTCAACCCCAGGTAAAAACAGTCCAGGTGCCTCGAGCACCCAAGCAGGTATACAGGGGAAGACAGGCAGAAGATGAAGAGATAGAGGTTTGGGAAAGCGGGGAGAACAGAAATACAGCAACTTCGCAGTATCTGCTAAATGATACCTTCCTTTGTAATGATCAGGACTGACGGGGCCTGAGAGGGGAGGACGAGGAGTGCGTACTTGGCGCTTCCTTGCCGGTAGACCAGTCTGGACCATATATTGAAGGAAAGGTTGACGGAAATGATGTCACCTTTCTGTTGGACACTGGCGCTACCCGTTCTACTGTAAGAACAGTGGACGTTCCAAACCTACCCCTCTCGGGAGAAAATATCCAAGTAGTGGGTGTATCTAATCAATTGATTAGTACTCCTGTTACCGAACCAATGGAGATTTCAATTGGAAATTTTAAACAGATGCATAGATTTGTCGTCTGTGACACCAGTCCAGTGAATCTACTGGGTCGTGATTTGCTGTGCAAAATGAACTGTACCATCTTTTGCACACCAAAAGGTGTTGAAATACAGACCCCAGATGAAGATGGCATTTATAAATTATTGTTACTTAGACCTGACTCAGAAATTAAAAGATTGACCCTGCAGGACTTGCCCCAAGAACTTCAGGAAGCCGTAAAGCCAGAGGTGTGGGATTTCACTGGAAAAGATGTGGGGTTGATGAAAGATGTGGACCCCATACAGATAGCCATCAAGGACAATGCAGTATATCCTAACACTAGGCCCTACCGAATGAATGCTGAAGTGAAAGCAGGTGTCACTCTGGAAATACAAAAATTATTAGAAGGAGACATCATACAGGAAGTGATGAGCAGCCCATGCAACTCACCGATTATGGGCATCAAAAAGCCTAGTGGCAAGTATAGGGTAGTGCAGGACCTGAGAAAGGTTAACAAAATTGTAGTTCCTTGCTGCCCTATTGTCCCGAACCCTGCAGTGATATTGTACCAGATTCCTTGGGATGCTGAATGGTTCACTGTGATTGATTTATGTCATGCATTCTTTTCGATACCCCTGCACCCCGACAGCAAATTTCTTTTCTCATTTGCCTTCGAAGGTCACGTGTATTGTTGGAACCGGGTCCCTCAAGGGTATACAGAGAGCCCCTCTATCTTTAATCAGATCTTGAAAAAATGTCTAGAGACTTTGATCTTACCTGGGAACTCTGTGTTAGTGCAATACATAGACGACCTTCTACTGGCGTCTAAAAGTCATAGGGACTGTGTAGTTGACACCATTGCCCTCTTAAATCATCTGTGTGAGAAAGGGCATAAAGTGGCCCCTGACAAACTACAGTTCTGTGCGAAATCAGTGAAATATCTGGGACACCAAATAGAAAAGGGTGTCAGAAAAGTCACATCAGAGAGAGTGAGAATAATTCAAAAGATGCAGTTGCCCCATACTCAAAAAGATGTCAGAATGTTCCTGGGTGTATTAGGGTACTGCAGGCAGTGGATTCTGGGATTTGCAGCCTTAGCCAGGCCCTTGATAAAAATGACCACGAGAGGAATGCCAGATGTTGTAGAGTGGGACGATGAAAGCCTAATGGCTTTCACAAGACTGAAAAACTGTCTGTGTACAGCCCCTGCGTTGGGAATGCCAGATTATTCCAAAGAGTTTGCCCTATTCTGTGACACTCGCGATAATTGTGCATTGTCAGTCCTGACTCAAGAACATGGCACGACCAGAAGGCCTGTGGCCTATTTCTCTGCCACTTTGGACCCAGTAGCTGCTGGGTTACCAGGCTGTCTGAAAGCAGTAGCTGCTACCTGCGCAAGTTTGGAACAGAGTGAGTCCATTGTCATGGGACATCCTGTGACCGTGTATGTTTCACATGGAGTGGTAATTCTATTGACCAGAACTAAAACACAGTATCTCACCCCTAGTCGGCTGACTAAATACGAGAGGATTCTTGTGGGTGCAGCAAATGTAAGCATTGTTAGGTGCGGTATTCTGAACCCTGCCACTTTACTCCCCGACCCCTTGGAAATAGAAGGTGGGGATGATGATGAACATGATTGTATTGACCTGACAGAGTTCAGTACTAAACCACGCCCAGACATAAAAGAAGTGCCATTGCCTGAACATGATAAAGAACTATTTGTGGATGGTTCCTGTCTAAGACATGAACTCGGAGGCTTGAGTGCTGCTTATGCAGTAGTCTCTTTCACAAAAATTGAAGAAGCAGGTTACCTATATAACATCAAGTCTGCACAAGTAGCCGAATTAATAGCTATGATAAAAGCTTGCAAAATTGGGAAGGACTTACGCATAACAGTGTATACTGACAGTCAGTACTGTTATGGAGTTGTGCATGACTTTGGCCAATTGTGGCTGCAGAGGGAATTCATGACTTCCTCAGGTACTCCCATTCGGAATGCAAAGGTTGTTCATGACCTTTTAGAGGCCATCCAGTTGCCCAAAGAACTGGCAGTGGTAAAATGTGCTGCTCATAAAAAGAGCATGGACAAAGTATCACTGGGAAACGATTATGCTGATCGAGTGGCCCAATGGTGTGCCAAAGATCGGTATATTGTAAATCCAAAACGAGGGTGGCCAGGAACCAGCTGCCAGCTTCAGGTGTTTGAAGAAGTGCCTACATGGGATGAAGTGAGAGAGTGGCAGGAATCGGCTCCTTGGCAAGAAAGAGAGAAATGGAAGGAGGATGGGTGTAGACCGAGGCGTGTGGATGGTGTGATTTTGGGCCCAACTGGTATGCCTGTGTTACCCCGACACTTGCTTGGCGCAATGGCAAGATTAATACACGAAGGATCACACATTGGTAGGGATGCCATGATTCTGGTATTTCAACAGACTTGGTACAGTAAAAAGTTCAGGAAGGTAGCAGAGTCCCTCTGCCAGAGGTGCCTGTCATGTCAACAGATGAACCCAGGCAAGAGGACAATGGTTGAACTGAGCAAGATTGGGAGATCAGGGGTGTCCCTTTATAAAAATACAGATTGATTTCATCACCATGCCCCGTTGTGAAGGAAAGCGATATGTCCTTGTCATTGTTTGTGTATTTTCAAAATGGGTAGAAGCTTACCCTACTCCCAAAAGTGACGCACTGACAGTAGCGAAGTGTTTACTAAAAGAACTGATACCTAGATTCGGCATACCATACATTATTGAATCAGATAAGGGTGGACATTTCCAGAATGAGATACTGGCTGAATTATGTAAGGCCTTCGGAATAAGGCAACAATTGCATTGTGCATACCACCCAGAGGCTTCTGGAATAGTGGAACAAGTAAATGGAACTATCAAAAACAGACTAGCAAAGCTGACAAATGCTACTGGCATGACCTGGGTGAAGGCCCTGCCCCTGGTCCTGATGGGACTGAGAAGTGTTCCTGACCGCAAGACAGGCCTAAGTCCCCATGAAATCATTATGGGAAGAGTGATGAGACAAGCATGGGTGCCAGGAAGCAAACTGTTGAATATTACTGATGATTTGGTGCTTGAATACTGCAGAAGATTGGGTGATCAAGTGCGTTCTATCTCTCGCCAGATTGGAGACGACGGCATCCTCAATCCAACGACTCCTCTCCACAGCTTGGTTCCAGGAGATTGGGTCAAAATAAAGAAGCACACTCGATCAAGCTGTCTGGCACCAAGGTGGGGAAAGAAACGCCAAGTAATCCTGGTAACAACCACTGCAGTGAAAGTCGCAGGTGTTCCCCAGTGGATCCACGCTGGACACACCCAGAAGGTATTACCAGACAGAGGATTTGAAGAAGAAGGGCAACCAGCAGAGGACCCTGAAGGAGCCAGACCAGAAGCAACTGACAACGAGCAGCCCAGCACCAGTCAGGTTGCAGGAACAGCAGACGTTGGCCCAGGAGTAGTTGACTACGAACTGCCAAGAATCCAGCCTGCTGAAGGGGTCCAGGAAACTGAGCCAGGAGTAGCTGAAGACGAGCTGCCAAGCATATGGCCAGAAGAATGGATACCGATGATTGATCTGACCGAAGATCCTATCAGAACAAGAGAGCGACTTAGTGAAGGTAGAGAGTGGACTAGTCAGGAAAAGCAAGGCACAGGCGAAGAACCTCAGCCGCTTGAGATTCACATCAAAACTGAGGAAGGAGAAGGTCAGACAGGGACAGAGCAGGTGTTCGATACACCACCGCTAACACCTGATGCAGATAAAGGAGAGACTAGAAATAGAGTGATAGTTCGAGCAGAAGAAAATCAAGAGATCGAAGTGCTTGAACAGGATCAGAGAGGGTTAGAAGAACGGGTTCAGGAAACAGAAACAGAAACAAAGACAATCGAAAGCCAAAAACAAAATATTCCTGAACAAGGCCAGATTAGCAACCAGGCAGAAGAATTTGATGCTAGCCCTGGAACTAGCCAGATAGGGGAAATAGAAGAAGAAAGTGGAGAAGAATTACCACAAGATAAAGAGAACAAGAGAATAAGAGAAGAAAGTGAAGTCCAAATACCGACTAAGAGACTAAAGAAAAGAAACAACCTTGAGCCTAGGTTTGTAAAAAGATTGAGACTAAGGATAAAGACAGTGGAAGAAAAACGTGCAGAAGCAAGAAGAAGTGCTCGGATAGCAGAGCAAGAAGAAGACTCTTCCAAAAGAAGGAGTGAACGAATAAAAAGACAAAACAAAAAGTACAAGTCTCCTGAATGGACACTGGTTTTGGAAGAACTTGAAGATCTTGATATAACTGACGTGAGCGACGGAGAGCCCGTCCCTGAGTACTCAGCTGAAGAAGAAGACGAACCACCGTGAATTTGCACAAAGTAAGCTAGTTGTGTAAAGCCAAAAAGAGGGGTTCGAGAAACTCCTTCTGAGCCAAAATGTCTGATTCAACAGTGAATGGTAGACCTAGTTGCAGCCGTTTTAAGACGTGTTGCAAGGTGTGTATATGTAGTGTAGTAGTACTGATAGTTATCTGGATAGGATTAACAATTTTCATTCCCTTTGCTGTAAGTAAAGATACTAACATTGTCCCTACTGAAGTTGTAAATACTGACAGTGAGGAGCTAACAACACAGAGTGTAGCACGACATGAAAGAGCCCTGAGACAAACAAAACAGAACTTAGAAGCATCAGATGAGGGAGGACTACATTATCATGGAGTTAAGAACAAGACACACTTAAATGTTTTCGCAA
This sequence comes from Lissotriton helveticus, assembly GCF_964261635.1. Classification (NCBI taxonomy): domain Eukaryota; kingdom Metazoa; phylum Chordata; class Amphibia; order Caudata; family Salamandridae; genus Lissotriton; species Lissotriton helveticus. Next base: position 1,041,906,768 of record NC_136059.1, read on the forward strand.
ACTTATTAATACACTATGTAGAGACTATGGAAATTGAAGATTGCTATGTCTGCATGAAGCTACCTACTTCTGTGGCTGAAGGCGTGACATACCATCACCTGCCATTGACATATGGAATCTCCTGTAGCATTTTAGCTAGTTTATTTTACAAAAGGGGACCGTTACAGTATTATTACTCTAACAATGACGTGATCTTTTCTGAACTTCCTATACGTGGGAACTTGAATCCTGTACATACCAAAAGTGACACCATAAGATATATGGGAGACTACTTTCTGACTATAGGTAACATTGACATAGCAGACGCACACAGAGATAACTTGACTTGTTCTTTGCGTGAGCAGGAAAAGATGTTCCTGAACATGGCAGAGAAAAGAAGAATTAAAATTCAAAAGAAGGCTAATGACGAAAGTCAGAAAAAGCCAAAGTGGGCAGAGAACATGGAAGGCACCTCATCTGGTGGAGCGGGTCCTGCTCTGTTGCTGGATTTTGAAAAGAAAGGCAAGCTATGTCTTCACCGCGAGAAGACTAGCTATTATAATAATGTTTTCATTGGTTCCAGTGAATGCGAACATAATTACAAGGTAATTGGAGGTTGGGGTTTCAAAAATGGGTCAGAGCCTGTGTTTCCTGGAATTTATTATATTTGTGGGGACAAGGCTTATTTCAAATTGCCGGATCACTGGTATGGAAGCTGCTACTTTGGCATTGTCTTCCCGAAAATATACCATGTGAATGGGAAAGCTGGAAGCAATGAAGATACTAATGGCTTAGTGCGTAGTAAAAGAGAAAGTATAGGTGAAATTATGGGTAGTATTTTCAGTGCACTGATACCTGGAGTGGGAGTGGTTCTGAACACTCACAGAATTTGCAAATTGTCTACTATAGTAGATGTACTGTCTACTGAAACAGCTCATGGATTTCTGCTGGTCAATACTGAAATGGTTGCGATCAGATCAATGGTTTTGCAGAATCGACTTGCTCTTGACACCTTATTAGCGAAAGAGGGCGGAGTCTGCCGGATGTTGAAGGTGCAACATTGTTGCACTTATATTCCGGATAAAAGTGTACAGATCAAAAGATATGTGAAAAACATTACTAATTTGGCAAAGGAACTCAAACCACTCGAGGTTGATAGTGCCTGGAAGAGACTGGTAGATGGTCTCTCAAATGTAGGTCATTGGCTTGCTAGCATAGGTAAAAGCTTATTGTTCAAAATTCTGATGCCAATTGGTATTATAGGTCTTATTATACTTTCCATTTTCTTATGCTGTAAATGCCGCAAGCGCACCAAAAAGCACGAGGTAAATGCAAGAGGAGTGAAACGAAGTGTGGATGAGATTGAATTAGAGGAAGTGAATGATCAGATATACAAAAAGGTGAAGACTTCTCACCCTACTAAAACTGAGAGAGAAAAGTTAGAACGGTTGCTGGAAGAAATAGAACTTTATAAAGTGTGAAAGAAAGTTGGCATCTGGTTCCATTATAATTTGTGATGATAGTAAATATCATCAAAGAGGGGATTGATGAAGCAAAGCTTCGCATATTTTGCGGCTTGCCGAAGTCAAGAACCTCGTTTATGTGTAATAAGGTAACAAATGTATGTTTTACTAACGTTTATGTTAAGTTTGAACATAGATAGTGAAGCTTGCACATGTGTTTTACTAAAATAATTTACCCAAGTCACCTAAAATGGCCGCCGCTTGTATTTAGTTACTGCGCATGCGTCAGCCACACTCACGTGTCCTGACGCGTCTGCAGAAGTGGAGGGAAAGTTATGCGCATGCGTAATTCATAGCTGTGCTTATCATGTGGTACTGCTCGTGCCACTGCTCTTGTGACTGTGTCAATGTAGCTAACATTTTAATGCAATAGTTTTATTTCTTGATGATGAGTCAAAAGTACAAATCCTGTGATGTATTTTCATAATGACATTATTATGTATTAATTTGTTTTTCGCTTACTTTTTATGTACCGCGGGGAATGGGGTTTGTCTGTGCCGAGAACCATTTTGGAGGTCCTTCTGCGCCTGCGCGACCTGCCAAAGCCAGAGCAGACCTTGAATGATGGAACTCAGCCAGTTGGCAGTGATGAGCAAGATGCTCCTGAGAACGACCCGAAAACTCGGCTGAACCAATCACATGTGCTCACAGAGCAACAATGTTAAAGTTGCCATTGTATTTCTGCACCAGTTCTCATGAGAACCCCAATCTAGTTAGGCGGTACCCTATTATGCAAATGTAGGCTTGAAACTCTATGTCGTGATTGGTGTGCTACCCAAATCCTACCTTAGGACCAATCCAAATTGAAGGATTCTGACACTTTGCAACATTGGGGGGTGGTACACTGACCCCAAACTGTATATCTACCCTGGGTTCACCTAGTGAACCGTCCGACTTGTCTGGTTTAGCTGACCTGTCACTGACCCAACGCACTCAATAGGTGACTGAAGATACAGAGCGCTGCGAAGCACTCTGTCCGAATTTGACCATAGACTGAGGTTCTACTGAACCTTAAAGTGCTGGCAAGCACTTAGCTGGGAGTTCGCTGACCCAATCGGGGTCTTGATCGATAGCTGCAGAACGGGTGGAGCGCAGGCGTTGCTTCCGAACTGTGGGTTCCGGTCCTGTCCTGAAGAGGGTCCTGTCCTGAGGGTTTGCTGTCCTGTCCTGAGGGTTTGCTGTCCTGTCCTGAGGGTCCTGTCCTGATTCCTATTCCGAGGGTATCCTGTCCTGTCCTGGGTGTCCATTCTGCACCTGCTGTCCTTTGAGGGGTATCCTTCCTTGAGGGTTTCCTGTCCTTAACTAACCCGTGGCCAGGGTTTGGTTTCCACACCTTTCTAGGTAAATATTGCTCTGAAAACTCTTTAAATCTTGCACCTTCTGAATTTCTGACTTTGCTTTAATAAAGTTCATCATTGCATATGTTATATTTTCCATGCCTTTCCGCAACTATTGAAAGTCAATTACATGTTTTCCATAAGGTTTTGTTCCTATGTCTTCTCACTGGTTAGAAATTATATTTTGCATTGCAGTCTGTAATTTTATGATATGGTCTAGAACTTCATTGCCTAGATTGTTCAAAGGCCCATTCACCTTAAGTGAAGCGTGTTACTCTTTATAGGCCCTCCCATAGTTATTCATGCATAAACTGTCCATGCTTAAACATTTCTGAGATTTTATAGTATTTTCCATCTGCATTTCATATTACATTTGAATGATTACCCTGTCATTATTTCTTTATGCCTATATAATTTACGTTATCTTGGTTATTGATTGCCTTATTTTACTGTACCTCATGCAAGGAAATATTGAATTTAGATAAACATTTTAAAACTTCCAGTTGTCCGTGGTCATTTAAACAGTATTTGAATGATATTGTTTGGGTTTGCATTTTGCTGCCTTTCTTTTACAGCTAGCTCCCTGATTCATTGTGGTCATTAGGTACCCGCATCGGTGGATGGTAAGTCGGGTGCACTGAAAATTATTAGCAGGGAACACACACACATCAACTTGGTAGAGCTCGTGAAGTCACCCGATCGATGTATATGGTGGTTTGAAAGTATATGGGCCCTGAAGCCGGAAACGGCGAAAACTATTGGTCGGGTGGCCTCGCGCGCTCTATCACCTTTTGTTTTTTTGAAAAAAAGCTTTTTGAAAAGAATTCGCAAATTACCACCAACTAGAAGTTGGTGGTAATTTGCAAATCCTTAATGGCATTTTTTGCATATTTTTTGTTTGATACATTGCATTTAAGGAATCGCAAAATTTGCAAATCCTTAAGTGCAATCGCAAAATAAGGAATAGCAAATTTTGCTATTCCTTATTTTGCATCAAACTTGTTTGATACATACCATTTGTCTAATTAGCATTCGCAAAGGCCAAAATTCGCAGAATTTCGGCCTTTGCGAATGCTAATTAGCTTGATACATATGGCCCCAAGTGAGGCCTGTCTTGCAACATGGTGCATCTTTTGCATCACTGCTGCATCGGTTTCATGTGGCACGTTTTTTTTACACCATGACACATCTGCCTAAATGCATCAATTTGTAATTTTGTCGCCTCATAGCAAATCTTTTGCACCGCCGCTGCATCAGAAAAGTGACCACAGTGGCGCAAAAGGGGCATACACCTATCATAAATCTGTCCCTAGCATTTTAAATGATTAATTCAGGATGACGATAAGGTGTGGCCTATCCAGAGGTTTGTTTAAGGTGAGGCCTACTCAGGATTGCAGATGAAAGTTACACTTGATGAAGAATACAGAGGAGATAATACATGTAAAGGTCTACCAATGAAGTAAGTGATGTCCACTTCATTGCGCCAGTCATCATAAATGTATCCCTAAGCTTCTTATCTTGTTAGAGATGAACCGCCATATGTATCATCAAACTATTTTGCATTTCCTAAATAGCGAATTTTAAGGAATAAATAGCGATTCTTTACCATTCCTAATTTGCGATGAGCAAATTGCTAATTGCAAATTATCCATTCATTTCCATGGGCCAGGAGGCCCATAGGAATGAAGGTGCAATTTGCGATTAGCAATTAGCTCATCACAAATTAGGAATTTTTCCAAGGGTGCAGGGGTGTCTCAAGAACACCCTGCTGCACCCCTGAAAAAGAAATTTGGGGGCATATGGCGCACATACATGCCCTAAGGGCATGTATGGGCGTCATATGGCACCTTTTGTTTTTTGGAAAAAAAGCTTTTTGAAAAGAATTCGCAAATTACCACCAACTAGAAGTTGGTGGTAATTTGCAAATCCTTAATGGCATTTTTTGCATATTTTTTGTTTGATACATTGCATTTAAGGAATCGCAAAATTTGCAAATCCTTCAGTGCAATCGCAAAATAAGGAATAGCAAATTTTGCTATTCCTTATTTTGCATCAAACTTGTTTGATACATACCATATGTCTAATTAGCATTCGCATTCGGCCTTTGCGAATGCTAATTAGCTTGATACATATGGCCCCAAGTGAGGCCTGTCTTGCAACATGGTGCATCTTTTGCATCACTGCTGCATCGGTTTCATGTGGCACGGTTTTTTTACACCATGACACATCTGCCTAAATGCATCAATTTGTAATTTTGTCGCCTCATAGCAAATCTTTTGCACCGCCGCTGCATCAGAAAAGTGACGCACAGGGGCGCAAAAGAGGCATACACCTATCATAAATCTGTCCCTAGCATTTTAAATGATTAATTCAGGATGACGATAAGGTGTGGCCTATCCAGAGGTTTGTTTAAGGTGAGGCCTACTCAGGATTGCAGATCAAAGTTACGCTTGATGAAGAATACAGAGGAGATAATACATGTAAAGGCCTACCAATGAAGTAAGTTATGTCCACTTCATTGTGTCAGTCATCATAAATCTATCCCTATGCTTCTTATCTTGTTAGAGATGAACTGCCATATGTATCATCAAACTATTTAGCATTTCCTAAATAGCGAATTGTAAGGAATAAATAGCGATTCTTTACCATTCCTAATTTGCAATGAGCAAATTGCTAATTGCAAATTACTCATTCATTTCCATGGGCCAGGAGGCCCATAGGAATGAAGGTGCAATTTGCCATTAGCAATTAGCTCATCGCAAATTAGGAATTTTTCCAAGGGTGCAGGGGTGTCTCAAGAACACCCTGCTGCACCCCCTGAAAAAGAAATTTGGGGGCATATGGCGCACATACATGCCCTAAGGGCATGTATGGGCGTCATATGGCACCTTTTGTTTTTTGGAAAAAAAGCTTTTTGAAAAGAACTCGCAAATTACCACCAACTAGAAGTTGGTGGTAATTTGCAAATCCTTAATGGCATTTTTTGCATATTTTTTGTTTGATACATTGCATTTAAGGAATCGCAAAATTTGCAAATCCTTCAGTGCAATCGCAAAATAATGATTAGCAAATTTTGCTATTCCTTATTTTGCATCAAACTTGTTTGATACATACCATTTGTCTAATTAGCATTCGCAAAGGCCAAAATTCGCAGAATTTCGGCCTTTGCGAATGCTAATTAGCTTGATACATATGGCCCCAAGTGAGGCCTGTCTTGCAACATGGTGCATCTTTTGCATCACTGCTGCATCGGTTTCATGTGGCACGGTTTTTTTACACCATGACACATCTGCCTAAATGCATCAATTTGTAATTTTGTCGCCTCATAGCAAATCTTTTGCACCGCCGCTGCATCAGAAAAGTGACGCACAGTGGCGCAAAAGAGGCATACACCTATCATAAATCTGTCCCTAGCATTTTAAATGATTAATTCAGGATGACGATAAGGTGTGGCCTATCCAGAGGTTTGTTTAAGGTGAGGCCTACTCAGGATTGCAGATCAAAGTTACGCTTGATGAAGAATACAGAGGAGATAATACATGTAAAGGCCTACCAATGAAGTAAGTGATGTCCACTTCATTGCGCCAGTCATCATAAATGTATCCCTAAGCTTCTTATCTTGTTAGAGATGAACCGCCATATGTATCATCATACTATTTTGCATTTCCTAAATAGCGAATTTTAAGGAATAAATAGCGATTCTTTACCATTCCGAATTTGCGATGAGCAAATTGCTAATTGCAAATTACCCATTCATTTCCATGGGCCAGGAGGCCCATAGGAATGAAGGTGCAATTTGCGATTAGCAATTAGCTCATCGCAAATTAGGAATTTTTCCAAAGGTGCAGGGGTGTCTCAAGAACACCCTGCTGCACCCCTGAAAAAGAAATTTGGGGGCATATGGCGCACATACATTTTAACAACATTCCTTTACCTCAAAAACGATTTTCAAGTCATAATTTGAAAACACTGCCCACGGGGAAATGACTTAAAATGTCCTTAAGACACATGAAAGTGTTTTTTTAAAGCCTTTGCAACTTTTTTGGGTCACTTTTAACATGGCTATGTAACTCAAACAGTCAAAATCTAAATTTACCATGCACAGGTGGGACCATATTTACAAGGAATGTGCTCCACGGGGAAAGGTCTTTTAATGTAATATGGGAAAAATGACCTCAGAGACACTGAAATGCCTTATAAAGAAGCATACACCATTATGTCCTTGTCATAAATTTAAAAACCATTCCTTTTCCCCAAAAACGATTTTCAAATCATAATTTGAAAACACTGCACATGGGGAAATGACTTAAAATGTCCTTAAGACACATGAAAGCGTTTTTTGATTGCCTTTCCAGCATGGTTGGGTCACTTTTAACATGGCTATGTAACACAAACTTTCAAAATTCAAATTTGCCATGCACAGGTGGGAGCATATTTACAAGGAATTTGCTCCACAGGGAAAGGTCTTACATTAAAATGGGAAAAATAACATCAGAGACACTCAATTGCCTTATAAAGAAGCATACACCATTATGTCCTTGTCATAAATATTAAAACCATTCCTTTTCCCCAAAAACGATTTTCAAATCATAATTTGAAAACACTGCACATGGGGAAATGACTTAAAATGTCCTTAAGACACATAAAAGCGTTTTTTGATTGCCTTTGCAGCATGTTTGTGTCACTTTTAACATGGCTATTTAACGCAAACATTCAAAATCTAAATTTGCCATGCACAGGTGGGAGCATATTTACAAGCAATTTGCTCCACAGGGAAAGGTCTTGCATTAAAATGGGAAAAATAACATCAGAGACACTCAATTGCCTTATAAAGAAGCATACACCATTATGTCCTTGTCATAAATATTATAACCATTCCTTTTCCTCAAAAACGATTTTCAAGTCATAATTTGAAAACACTCCACAGCTCCTATGCACAAAAAAACCATGTCAGTACTAATACTTCACATTTTCTCCAATTATAATTTCTCAAAGAAACAAAATCTATTTGTAAAACACTTGAGACAAAGCAACATTTGAAAAACACAACTTTCTTCATAATTTTCTCCTTAAAGCACACTATTCTCTATCTAAATTAAAGAAATCTTTTCTCACCTTAGCAAATACTTTGAGTTTCAAAACAGTCTCAGAAACACACCAATTTGTCTTCAGCAGAGCAAAAGGTATGTACTCCAGAGTCTGCAGCTATCAAAAGCACAGAAATGCTGTAATTCTTCACACATATCTCTCATGTCACCCAATCAAAACTCTTCCCTCACTTTTTTTCAAATCAAAACCCTTCCCCCTCTCTGCCCTTTCTGCCTTTTTTGCATAGCAACCACCTCCTTGAAGGCCTCTGGTGTTTGCAAGTTCACACAACAATGTTGCAATTGAACTCTGAACTCTCAGTGCACCTCATATCCAGTGCATTCTTTCATTTAATGATTTTTTCTTGACCACTCAAAATACATCTTTCAAAGAACTCATCCATGCACCCTAACTTTCTGTTTTCAGCAATCAAAATCCACCAATCACTGTTACTGCTTCATTAACACAGAAACTCCACAGTTTTTTTCATTTTAAGCTCTTATTTTTTCAACTGCCATTTCATTGCCACACTTCATCTGACTGCAGGAGAACCTTCTCTCACCATGTTTTCTGTCTGGATTGTTGGACATAGTTACATCTATTGGGCTCAGAGGTATGCTGAGAACAGGAATTTACCTATCCTCAATTTACAAGATTTGGAAATTAAGTGGTTTGGCCACAGAGGATTAAAATGTCACCAATTGATACCATTGGTGAAAACCTTTATGCATTTGCCAAAACCTGACCTGTTAATTGTGCACTGTGGAGGTAATGATTTGGGCACTTTGACTGGGGTAGGTCTGGAAATGCTTTTAAAGGACACCTTTGAGCAATTAATGGCACTTTTTCCTCAGACTGCCTTGGTATATTCAAATATATGCCAAAGACAGAAATGGAGGTGGTCAAACCAATTTTGTCCACAAATTGAGAAGTCGAGGAAGCATGTAAACAAATCTGTTTCAGCTTACATGAGAGACCATGGAATGGGCTCCCTGTACAACAATAACTTGCGTTACTACATGCAAGATATCTACAGAGGAGATGGAGTTCACTTCTCAGATGAGGGCAACAGAATTTTCATTCTGAATTTAAGACTGTGCATTGGTACCTACTTATAAGTACCTAAATGTACCATAAACCCAAAAGCTCTTCTCAGAGCTACCCTACATCTGATCACTCACAATTATTATTTTACTCTAACATTTTTCACTAATTTTCAACAAAGTACGCTCCCTGGGACGCTACCCGGTACGCGAACCGGGAGCTAACCTCGCTAAATTTTTAAAAAAATGTTTTTTTTCGCACATATGGGCCTCCTCAGCCACCCTCAGAAAACCTAGGGGGTCAAGATAAGTCTACTGTGCCCCCTTCTACCCATTCTGAACATTATTTGCCCTCCATCTTGTATCTTAATTCGACCAAAACACAAAATGGTGGACTTCCGTAACGCTTAAGGTTCGCGTACCGGGGCGCTCGCCAGTTCGCGTACCGGGTCGCTCCCTGGGAAGCGCACCATCAAAAAAGGTGGGAAAGTAGTTTACAGAAAAGCGACTTGAGACACTTTCACCAAATATAGATTAGCTCATACTACATACCAATCCCTACCATTTTCACAAATTTGATTGAAATTCCATTTAACCATTTAGCCTGTACACCTCTCTAAATACCCTGAGGTAAATTACTCCACAAAACACATCTGAAGTGTTGGAATTGACAACCAATTAAAATGTTACTTTCATTTTCTACTTTTTTTACCTGACATTTGATTGGTTATGTACCTGAATATATATAAAGGAAGAGAGAGAAACACAGCCATTTTGACTACTACTTCCTGAACTACATTACAAGATCATTTTCACTCACAACTCAAACTTGTTTTTAGAAGGTGAGATATTATTTTATAAATTTGAAAACATTTTCAGATAGTTATATACTATCCCTCTGTAAGAGTTAGACATTGAGAAAGGCTTCTTTCTTATAATTATGGATTGATTTAGGTTTCTGTGGTATAATTATGAATTTACTTAGGCTTCTTCACAGGCACTTTTTAATAGTACTACTTCACGCCTGAAACCATACAGTGCCCATAGATTACTTCTCTGTTATAAACTCACAAGTACCTGTCTGAACTTAAACCCAACAGTGCCCTATCTCTACTGATATAATTATTTTTTATGCAAATTACAGCAATAAAATGGAAGGTGAGCAGAATATTTCCTTCGAAATTGTTCTGGAGAACAACACAGAAAAACATATTGAGGATAATGATGACTCAGATTTCATGGATGAATCACGGGACCATGAATTAGTTCAATGTGTAGAATCTGTGGATCATTTACTTCATTATGATGACGGTCAAATGTGGGAAGTTATGTTCACTCAACAAGAGGACATATCTGACAGTCAAATGTTAGACATTCTATTAAATTTTGAAAAACAATCCGAAAAATAAAATTATATGTAATATTAAAAAATTATTTGAGTCTTTAATCATTTTTATATGTAATTCATAAACTAGTGAAATGTTAGAAATGTTATTAAATTTTGAAACACAATTACAATAATAAATAATTGCTTAAAAAATAAAAAAATTAAAAAATAATCAACAAAACCAACAATCAATTAACATACAGTATTTGAAAAGTCTATCATTCTTTTTTCCTTATAGTACGCTGCCCAGAACGCTTCCCGGTTCGCGAACCGGGCGCTACCCACGCAAAAAAACAAAAATTTTTGTTTTTCTTTTTTTGCCCCGTGGGGCCCTTTTAAAGCCTCCACATTAAACCTAGGGGGTCAGGGAGGATCTACTATGCCCCCTTATGGTCATTTCCCCCTTTGTTTTGGCCTCCTCTTGTCTCTCAATCCTACCGAGAGACAAGATGGCGGCCGCCCTGGACTGTTTAGAATGTTGACAGACACCGGAGAGCCAATCAGCTTCGCTACGCGAAGTTCCGTTACGCGTAAAGTCCGCGAACCGGAGCGCTGCCCGGTCCGCTGTTACAGATATATATCTTTTTTTGAACGTTAATTTCTCAAAATCCACTGAAGCACATATATTGAGACCTAGCAGAGGCACATCGGGCTACCAGTCCCTACAATTTTGCCAAGTTTCGTGGAAATCCATTCAGCCGTTCGGGCTAAAAGTGAGGCCAACCGCCCTATGGAAAACTCAATGTTAAAAACACGTTTTGGGACCCCCCTTTTTTCTCGGCCCCCCCTTGACAAACCCCCCCCAAATTTCCAGGGGCTGCTCAGAAACAAAATGTTCCATTTTCCAGAAAATTTCAGCCAATTCCGTCCACAAACGCCAAAGTTATTAGACATAGAATTTTCAAAAATCCCATAGGGAAAAAATCCTAACTATATATACCTACTGGCGACCGCCAGTAGGTAATATATATATATATATATATTTTTTTTTTTTTTGTTTTTTTGCGTGGGTAGCGCCCGGTTTGCGAACCGGGAAGCGTTCTGGGCAGCGTACTATAAGGAAAAAAGAATGATAGACTTTTCAAATACTGTATGTTAATTGATTGTTGGTTTTGTTGATTATTTTTTAATTTTTTTTATTTTTTAAGCAATTATTTATTATTGTGATTGTGTTTGAAAATTTAATAACATTTCTAACATTTAACTAGTTTATGAATTACATATAAAAATGATTAAAGACTCAAACAATTTTTTAATATTACATACAATTTTATTTTTCGGATTGTTTTTCAAAATTTAATAGAACGTCTAGCATTTGACTGTCCGATATGTCCTCTTGTTGAGTGAACATAAGTTCCCACATTTGACCGTCATCATAATGAAGTAAATGATCCACAGATTCTACACATTGAACTAATTCATGGTCCCGTGATTCATCCATGAAATCTGAGTCATCATTGTCCTCAATATCTTTTTCTGTGTTGTTCTCCAGAACAATTTCGAAGGAAACATTCTGCTCACCTTCCATTTTATTGCTGTAATTTGCATACAAAATAAATATATCAGTAGAGATAGGGCACTGTTGGGTTTAAGTTCAGACAGGTACTTGTGAGTTTATTACAGAGAAGTAATCTATGGGCACTGTATGGTTTCAGGCATGAAGTAGTACTATTAAAAAGTGCCTGTGAAGAAGCCTAAGTAAATTCATAATTATACCACAGAAACCTAAATCAATCCATAATTATAATAAAGAAGCCTTTCTCAATGTCTAACTCTTACAGAGGGATAGTATATAACTATCTGAAAATGTTTTCAAATTTATAAAATAATATCTCACCTTCTAAAAAGAAGTTTAAGTTGTGAGTGAAAATGATCTTGCAATGTAGTTCAGGAAGTAGTAGTCAAAATGGCTGTGTTTCTCTCTCTTCCTTTATATATATTCAGGTACATAGCCAATCAAATGTCAGGTAAAAAAAGTAGAAAATGAAAGTAACATTTTAATTGGTTGTCAATTCCAACACTTCAGATGTGTTTTGTGAAGTAATTTACCTCAGGGTATTTAGAGAGGTCTACAGGCTAAATGGTTAAATGGAATTTCAATCAAATTTGTGAAAATGGTAGGCATTGGTATGTAGTATGAGGTAATCTATATTTGGTGAAATTGTCTCCAGCCGCTTTTCTGTAAACTACTTTCCCACCTTTTTTGATGGTGCGCTTCCCAGGGAGCGACCCGGTACGCGAACTGGTGAGCGCCCCGGTTCGCGAACCTTAAGCGTTACGGGAGTCCACCATTTTGTGTTTCGGTCGAATTAAGATACAAGATGGAGGGCAAATAATGTTCAGAATGGGTAGAAGGGGGCACGGTAGACTTATCTTGACCCCCTAGGTTTTCTGAGGGTGGCTGAGGAGGCCCATATGTGCGAAAAAAAAACATTTTTTTAAAAATTTAGCGAGGTTAGCTCCCGGTTCGCGTACCGGGTAGCGCCCCAGGGAGCGTACTTTGTTGAAAATTAGTGAAAAATGTTAGAGTAAAATAATAATTGTGAGTGATCAGATGTAGGGTAGCTCTGAGAAGAGCTTTTGGGTTTATGGTACATTTAGGTACTTATAAGTAGGTACCAATGCACAGTCTTAAATTCAGAATGAAAATTCTGTTGCCCTCATCTGAGAAGTGAACTCCATCTCCTCTGTAGATATCTTGCATGTAGTAACGCAAGTTATTGTTGTACAGGGAGCCCATTCCATGGTCTCTCATGTAAGCTGAAACAGATTTGTTTACATGCTTCCTCGACTTCTCAATTTGTGGACAAAATTGGTTTGACCACCTCCATTTCTGTCTTTGGCATATATTTGAATATACCAAGGCAGTCTGAGGAAAAAGTGCCATCAATTGCTCAAAGGTGTCCTTTAAAAGCATTTCCAGACCTACCCCAGTCAAAGTGCCCAAATCATTACCTCCACAGTGCACAATTAACAGGTCAGGTTTTGGCAAATGCATAAAGGTTTTCACCAATGGTATCAATTGGTGACATTTTAATCCTCTGTGGCCAAACCACTTAATTTCCAAATCTTGTAAATTGAGGTTAGGTAAATTCCTGTTCTCAGCATACCTCTGAGCCCAATAGATGTAACTATGTCCAACAAACCAGACAGAAAACATGGTGAGAGAAGGTTCTCCTGCAGTCAGATGAAGTGTGGCAATGAAATGGCAGTTGAAAAAATAAGAGTTTAAAATGAAAAAAACTGTGGAGTTTCTGTGTTAATGAAGCAGTAACAGTGATTGGTGGATTTTGATTGCTGAAAACAGAAAGTTAGGGTGCATGGATGAGTTGTTTGAAAGATGTATTTTGAGTGGTCAAGAAAAAATCATTAAATGAAAGAATGCACTGGATATGAGGTGCACTGAGAGTTCAGAGTTCAATTGCAACATTGTTGTGTGAACTTGCAAACACCAGAGGTCTTCCAAGACGTGGTTGCCATGCAGAAAAGGCAGAAAGGGCAGAGGGGGGAAGGGTTTTCATTTGAAAAAAAGTGAGGGAAGAGTTTTGATTGGGTGACATGAGAGATATGTGTGAAGAATTACAGCATTTCTGTGCTTTTGATAGCTGCAGACTCTGGAGTGCATACCTTTTGCTCTGCTGAAGACAAATTGGTGTGTTTCTGAGACTGTTTTGAAACTCAAAGTATTTGCTTAGGTGAGAAAAGATTTCTTTAATTTAGATACAGAATAGTGTGCTTTAAGGAGAAAATTATGAAGAAAGTTGTGTTTTTCAAATGTTGCTTTGTCTCAAGTGTTTTACAAATAGATTTTGTTTCTTTGAGAAAATGTAATTGGAGAAAATGTGAAGTATTAGTACTGACAGGGTGTTATTGTGCATAGGAGCTGTGGAGTCTTTTCAAATTATGACTTGAAAATCGTTTTTGAGGAAAATGAATGGTTATAATATTTATGACAAGGACATAATGGTGTATGCTTCATTATAAGGCAATTGAGTGTCTCTGATGTTATTTTTCCCATTTTAATGTAAGACCTTTCTATGTGGAGCAAATTGCTTGTAAATATGCTCCCATCTGTGCATGGCAAATTTAGATTTTGAATGTTTGCGTTACATAGCCATGTTAAAAGTGACACAAACATGCTGCAAAGGCAATCAAAAAACGCTTTTATGTGTCTTAAGGACATTTTAAGTCATTTCTCCATGTGCAGTGTTTTGAAATTATGATTTGAAAATCGTTTTTGGGGAAAAGGAATGGGTTTTAAATTTATGACAAGGACATAATGGTGTATGCTTCTTTATAAAGCATTTCAGTGTCTCTGATGTAATTTTTCCCATATTACATTAAAAGACCTTTCTCCGTGGGGCACATTCCTTGTAAATATGCTCCCACCTGTGCATGGCAAATTTAGATTTTGAATGTTTGTGTTACATAGCCATGTTAAAAGTGACCCAACCATGCTGGAAAGGCAATCAAAAAACGCTTTCATGTGTCTTAAGGACATTTTAAGTCATTTCTCCATGTGCAGTGTTTTGAAATTATGATTTTAAAATCGTTTTTGGGGGAAAAGGAATGGTTTGTAAATTTATGACAAGGATATAATGGTGTATGCTTCTTTATAAGGCATTTCAGTGTCTCTGATGTCATTTTTCCCATATTACATTAAAAGACCTTTCCCCGTGGGGCACATTCCTTGTAAATATGGTCCCACCTCTGCATGGTAAATTTAGATTTTGACTGTTTGAGTTACATAGCCATGTTAAAAGTGACCCAAAAACTTGCAAAGGCTTTAAAAAAACACTTTCATGTGTCTTAAGGACATTTTAAGTCATTTCCCCGTGGGCAGTGTTTTCAAATTATGACTTGAAAATCGTTTTTGAGGTAAAGGAATGTTGTTAAAATTTATGTGCGCCATATGCCCCCAAATTTCTTTTTCAGGGGTGCAGCAGGGTGTTCTTGAGACACCCCTGCACCTTTGGAAAAATTCCTAATTTGCGATGAGCTAATTGCTAATCGCAAATTGCACCTTCATTCCTATGGGCCTCCTGGCCCATGGAAATGAATGGGTAATTTGCAATTAGCAATTTGCTCATCGCAAATTAGGAATGGTAAAGAATCGCTATTTATTCCTTAAAATTCGCTATTTAGGAAATGCAAAATAGTTTGATGATACATATGGCGGTTCATCTGTAACAAGATAAGAAGCTTAGGGATACATTTATGATGACTGGCGCAATGAAGTGGACATCACTTACTTCATTGGTAGAGCTTTACATGTATTATCGGATTGGTGTCACTACAACGCGGTTTATAACAACGCATTCCGTTACATCGGAATTTTTACAACGCAGGATCCATTACATCGGATGCCATTACAACGCATGGCATTACATAGCAGATGCTATTACAACGCATGGCATTACATCGTAAGTATAGGTAAGTATACCTTTTTAAAAAAAATGTAATTAAGTTAATTTAATTAATTTAATTTAATTAATTTAATTAAAATACATTTTAAAATAGTAATTATTTTTATTTAATAAATTTAAATCTATTTATTTAAATTAATTTTAATAAAAATTGTAATTAATTTTATTTAATTAATATAATTAAATTAATTTAATTTAAATATTTTTTTGATTGTAATTAAATTAAATTATTTAAAATAATGTATTTAATTTAATTATTTTAATTAAGAAATGTAATTAATATAATATAATTAATTTAATTTAACCTAAAAACACCCCTGTACCCCAAAACCCAAACCCTGCCCTGAAACCTAAAAACACCCCTGTACCCCAAAACCCAAACCCTACCCTGAAACCTAAAAACACCCCTGTACCCCAAAAACCAAACCCTACCCTGAAACCTAAAAACACCCTTGTACCCCAAAACCCAAACCCTACCCTGAAACCTAAAAACACCCCTGTACCCCAAAACCCAAACCCTACCCTGAAACCTAAAAACACCCCTGTACCCCAAAACCCAAACCCTACCCTGAAACCTAAAAACACCCCTGTACCCCAAAACCCAAACCCTACCCTGAAACCTAAAACACCCCTGTACCCCAAAACCCAAACCCTACCCTGAAACCTAAAAACACCCCTGTACCCCAAAACCCAAACCCTACCCTGAAACCTAAAAACACCCTTGTACCCCAAAACCCAAACCCTACCCTGAAACCTAAAAACACCCCTGTACCCCAAAACCCAAACCCTACCCTGACACCTAAAAACACCCCTGTACCCCAAAACCCAAACCCTACCCTGAAACCTAAAAACACCCTTGTACCCCAAAACCCAAACCCTACCCTGAAACCTAAAAACACCCCTGTACCCCAAAACCCAAACCCTACCCTGAAACCTAAAAACACCCCTGTACCCCAAAACCCTAAAACCTAAAAACACCCCTGTACCCCAAAACCCAAACCCTGCCCTAAAACCTAAAAATACCCAAACACCCCAAAACATATACCTCAGTACCCCAAAACATATACTCCTATACTCATACTTATTTAAAAAATTACTTAAATTAATAAATTTAATTTATAATATTTAAAAACATAAATAAATATTTTTATTTATTTTTATTTATAATTAATAATAATTAAATCAATTATATAATATTAAATAAAATAAAAAAAAATTATATACTTACCAATACTTACGATGTAATGGTATGCGTTGTAATACCATCTGCTATGTAATGCCATGCGTTGTAATGGCATCCGATGTAATGGATCCTGCGTTGTAATAGCTGCGTTGTAACAGCATTACGACGTAAAAGTTGCGTTGTAAGTGATACACACCGTATTATCTCCTCTGTATTCTTCATCAAGCGTAACTTTCATCTGCAATCCTGAGTAGGTCTCACCTTAAACAAACCTCTGGATAGGGCACAACTTATCGTCATCCTGAATTAATCATTTAAAATGCTAGGGACAGATTTATGATAGGTGTATGCCTCTTTTGCGCCACTGTGTGTCACTTTTGTGATGCAGCGGCGGTGCAAAAGATTTGCTATGAGGCGACAAAATTACAAATTGATGCATTTAGGCAGATGTGTCATGGTGTAAAAAACACCGTGCCACATGAAACTGATGCAGCAGTGATGCAAAAGATGCACCATGTTGCAAGACAGGCCTCACTTGGGGCCATATCTATGAAGCTAATTAGCATTTGCAAAGGCCGAAGTTCTGTGAATTTCGGCCTTTGCGAATGCTAATTAGACAAATGGTATGTATCAAACAAGTTTGATGCAAAATAAGGAATAGCAAAATTTGCTATTCTTTATTTTGCGATTGCACTGAAGGATTTGCAAATTTTGTGATTTCTTAAATGCAATGTATCAAACAAAAAATATGCAAAAAATGCCATTAAGGATTTGCAAATTACCACCAACTTCTAGTTGGTGGTAATTTGCGAATTCTTTTCAAAAAGCTTTTTTTCCAAAAAACAAAAGGTGACATATGACGCCCATACATGCCCTTAGGGCATGTATGTGCGCCATATGCCCCCAAATTTCTTTTTCAGGGGGTGCAGCAGGGTGTTCTTGAGACACCCATGCACCCTTGGAAAAATTCCTAATTTGCGATGAGCTAATTGCTAATCGCAAATTGCACCTTCATTCCTATGGGCCTCCTGGCCCATGGAAATGAATGAGTAATTTGCAATTAGCAATTTGTTCATTGCAAATTAGGAATGGTAAAGAATCGCTATTTATTCCTTAAAATTCGCTATTTAGGAAATGCAAAATAGTTTGATGATACATATGGCAGTTCATCTCTAACAAGATAAGAAGCATAGGGATAGATTTATGATGACTGGCACAATGAAGTGGACATAACTTACTTCATTGGTAGGCCTTTACATGTATTATCTCCTCTGTATTGTTCATCAAGTGTAACTTTGATCTGCAATCCTGAGTAGGCCTCACCTTAAACAAACCTCTGGATAGGCCACACCTTATCGTCATCCTGAATTAATCATTTAAAATGCTAGGGACAGATTTATGATAGGTGTATGCCTCTTTTGCGCCACTGTGCGTCACTTTTCTGATGCAGCGGCGGTGCAAAAGATTTGCTATGAGGCGACAAAATTACAAATTGATGCATTTAGGCAGATGTGTCATGGTGTAAAAAAAACGTGCCACATGAAACCGATGCAGCAGTGATGCAAAAGATGCACCATGTTGCAAGACAGGCCTCACTTGGGGCCATATGTATCAAGCTAATTAGCATTCGCAAAGGTCAAAATTCTGCGAATTTCGGCCTTTGCGAACGCTAATTAGACAAATGGTATGTATCAAACAAGTTTGATGCAAAATAAGGAATAGCAAAAATTGCTATTCCTTATTTTGCGATTGCACTGAAGCTTTCGCAAAGCGCCGCGGATCGCTTCCGGGGAGCTGCGCTTCACGTCTCAGTTCGCGTACCGGAGCACTTCCGGGTGCGCTAACGCAGCGCGTCATAAGACGCATTACGCGACAACGTGATACGTCGCGCTTCCGCGACACGTCACGATGTTGATTTCTAACGCGGCAGTTGCGCTAACGGAACGTTTACCGGTTCGCGGACCGGGTCGCGGCATCAAATTGAGCTAACGGAAAGCTTCCCGGTTCGCGAACCGGGAGCAAAACAAAAAAAATATTTAAAAATTTTTTTATTAATAAACATATAAAATATATTTTTGGATTTAAAGAAGAATACATTTTACAGCTATAGATATTAGCTTTTAAAAAACCGATTAAATTCACTGAAAAAACCATAGGTTATAGACCATATATAGTTAGGAATTAGCATTTACAAAACCTTGAAAATTCACTGAAAAAACCATAGGTTATAGACCATATATAGTTAGGAATTAGCATTTAAAAAACCTTATTTTACTCACACAAAACTATTGAAATTCCATATATAGTTAGTTGTACTAACTATATATCGCGCACCCGCAATCCACTGCTGATGATGTCACATATTACATCATTCATGACATGGTCAGTGACATCACTGATGACATCACTGATGACATCTCAAATGACATCACTGATGACATCACTGATGACATCTCATTTGACATTACACATGACATCATTCATGTGATGATACGATGAACCTCTTCAGACTCTAATATAACCTTAGATACACTCAGTGTAAACAGACACTCACAGATTGTCACTCATCCATGGAGTTACTCACACACCTAATCAGTCTTGCAAAGAATCAATCACACCTCCATTTCCGAAAACTATATAGTTAAACACACCTTACTTATTGAAACATATAATAACACATATTTACTCTGTTATACAATCCCTGATACAAGTTCACAATAATCCATACAGCCACTCACACATTCACTGGCTCTTATGCACAGTTATTTATATATGTCAACTACCACATGTACTGTGTTTTACATATGTACTTACTTTGACATGTAGCACTGAGATATCCATTCACTCACCAATACACTCATGCACACAGTAAACCGCCCATACAGCTGTTTCCACATGCACTTTTGAACCCATACATCTAGTGAATCAACTGCTCACACATCTATGCACAGAGTCATACACCTCCCATACAAATACTTGGCCAACTAATCAATAACCCATATAGTTAGTCATATAGCTAATGATCAACAATTGCATCAGATTACAAAACAACAGACACAATGGTGCACAATTTAAAACAGTTTAGTCACTAACCCATGCACTCAGTGAGACACATTTAATCACTCACTTATACAGTCAGTCATGCACCTACTAAATACATCATCCAGACACTTATACATCCATATTTTAACTTTACAGAAACATACAGTCACTGGATGTTATCATCAGTGATGTCATCAGTGATGTCATTTGAGATGTCATCAGTGATGTCATCAGTGATGTCACTGACCATGTCATGAATGATGTAATATGTGACATCATCAGCAGTGGATTGCGGGTGCGCGATATATAGTTAGTACAACTAACTATATATGGAATTTCAATGGTTTTGTGTGAGTAAAATAAGGTTTTTTAAATGCTAATTCCTAACTATATATGGTCTATAACCTATGGTTTTTTCAGTGAATATATATATATATATATATATTCTTTTAGGTGGGTACCCCGGATGGGCACTGGTGCACCCACCTAAAAGAAATAAGGACCCTGGGACTTGTGGGTCCCTGGAACCTATTAAGGCTTAAGGAGGGGCAGCATGCCACCCTCCCCTTTATTATGACAATTGGCTCTGGCGATTGGGATTCTCAGGGCCTATTAAGGCTCAGGGAGGGGGGAAGTATGGCCCTTTCCATGTTTGTATGACATTTAGCCCCAGGGATGGCGCTCGTGGTGCCTATTAAGGCTCATGCAGGACAGCAGCATGGCTCGCTCACCTTTATTCTGGAATTCGGCCCCCCAGGATGGGTCTCAGGGACCTTTAAAAGCTTGGGGAGGGGGGCCATGCAGCCTCCCCAATGGCCCCAGGGGATGGGTTACCCAGGGCCACTATTGGCTCTGGGAGGGCAGCTATCTACCCCCTCCCCATAAAGGTCCTAGGGTTGGGGTGCACTCATTTATTGGAAATAGGGCCTGGACACAGGCTAAGCCCTGTGGCCAACCCCACACCAAGCGCAGCCAAAAGGTCTCAAGTAACTAATTCGTGCCCCAAGGTAAATATAAGTCTCTCCCTTGCCATGCAACGCTAATTACCCCACATATTACATCTCTCATGACATCTTCTAGGACATCATCGATAATATCACTGCATCATTTGCAAAACCAATTAATAATGAGAAAACTGTGTATGTCGGGGGCATGAGTTATAGTTACCTTAGGGCACAAGTATTCTGTATCGAACAATAAGATGCAAATTGATGATCGGATGGTTTCTTTCAGAAACCACACTTGCTTGTTTTGGGTTTTTCCAGCCATGCTACCTATAACATGCTTGGTTGTGGAATCTCGACAAGAACACTGTTTTACTCATAAAAGGGACTATTTGTCATGTATTTTTGTACTTGGCACAAAATGGAAGCACATTGTAACCACTCACATGCACAACCTTATACATGCCTTTGACGTGAACTAGAAAACTGCCCCACATGAGGGTGCCTCTGATTGATTTTACATCTGTAGAATAAAACAAAGGTTGGCCTTGATTGAATACATGTAGTAATAAGAATCATGAGATGCATCTGGTAAAGGACTAGGGATGAGGGCAAGGGATGAACAGTGCCGCAGGCTGTCATTTGTCAATCCAGCTGAATATAGAAAACATCCTTTTCACTGCATCTAAGAGGAGACCCTTGGCATTTTGAAGTAATGATGTGTTCATTCAAGTGACAAGGAGATTAACAGAAGTGGGAAAGAGGACATCCTAAACTTACAGTTCTAAACAGGAAAGGGTGCTGCACCCTTTGAAGCCATAGATATAGTTAGCAAAACATGCCAAAATAAAATAATGTGAAATTGCAATGATTCATAGTTAAAACCAAAAATTTCAACACACTGAAAGAATGAATCAAGGCTGGCTTTACAAAATAAAATGCAGGGCCACATCACATAAAGTTAGCTTTACAAGTCCAAATTTAAGACACGGTCCCTGCCGCAGTTTTAGGCTGACTGGCATCTTAAATAGTTTCAGCACTTCAGTAGCGCTATTTTACCATCTTGACTACTTTAAATACGTGCAGCTCGTACTAGGATATGCAGCAGTGGTAGTTGTTGATATATTTAGAGAAAATAAATTAGTATAACACAACAACATTAATAAAGCAACATAACACGATTAAAATGTAACAGCACAGTAAAAGTCAAAACAGAACGAAACCACCACAATACAACACAAAAACTTCACATTAGAAAAACAGAGCGCAAAAACATAGAAGTAAAAAAAAACACATCACCAATGAAAATGCAGTACAATATATAGAACAACCAATAAATTCAATATATTTAGACATTCTTGCCACACGTTACTGCCTCCAGAAACTTGTTTTCATAAACAGAGGTAAAATGTGTTTGCATCATTTCATGCCTTAACTTACCACCAAGGAAATTAAATAACACCAGTCAGAAATGTTTTGTGATCCTATCGCTCTGGGCTGATTCACAAAAGGAAATGCACGTGCATGTAGAATAATCTCTACATTTCGGAATAAACGATTTTCACAAAGAATATATTTGTGTTTCCTGCCTTAGATGCATGCAGATCGAACTTAACCCTGACACTACAAATGGATTGTTTCTACATGAAACACTACATCTAGCATTTATCATCGGTGTCTCTAGAAATGGTTTTTAAGGGGGGCACACAATGGGCTACGAATAAAACTGGTGGGGCTATCTACAAAAGCGTTTTAGTGTAGTTCCTGCTGCGCATTGTTTAGACAACATAAACTAGGGGCTTGATGTCAAGACTGATTCCAGACACACCCGCATGATATGTCGGCCTAGAGACCAGCTAGCTCACAGTGCCACTGTAAGCCCCCCTAACCTGTCAGCGAGCAACCACTAAACATGACAACCCTGACCCCTCAGAGATCATGGAAACATTACAGAACCTTTCGCTCAGTCACTCATTCCCTCTTATTCTCAGAGAAGTATACAGAGAATACACAGTGGGATGTTCCCATTAAAAATTATTAAAGCAATGTTATTCTTGTATAAAATACGTGTGCTGCAATGATCAATAGACAGAATGTGATTACAAGCACCAAAAGCATAAATAGAAGACAGAGTTCTACCATGGCGCTAAAACAATATATATATGCCGGCATATAAATAAATGCAAAAACAACAGTTGATGGACAGAATGCAGAACATTGTCATACATTCACCTCAGTACAGAGATCTGGGCCTAAATCCATTGCTGTTTTGCTCACCATGCCATTCCAGTTTGAACCCAGCCATATGCAAATCAGTATTGACCCTGTGCCCCATGTGAACAGTCCAGTCCGAACTGCCAAGCCAGGTCCTCCATGGACTGGAAACAAGCATTCTAGGACCGGTTTCAGGCTTTCAGCCCTCATCAGCTAGAATAGCTTGATTCCAGTGGCATGGAGAGCACTGGACTCGCCTCTGAGCATACCCGTCCCACTCGGAGTGAAAAATGCAAAAACAACAGTTGATGGACAGAATGCAGAACAATGTCATACATTCACCCCAGTACAGAGATCTGGGCCTAAATGTATCGTTTTTCTGCTCACCATGCCATTCCAGTTTGAACCCAGCCATATGCAAATCATTCTTGACCCTGTGTCCCTAGGGAACAGTCCAGCCCAAACTTCCAAGCCAGGTCCTCCCTGGACTGGCACAAGCATCCTAGGACCAATTTCGGGCTTTCAGCCCTCATCAGCCAGAATAGCTTGATTACAGTGACATGGAGAGCACAGGACTCACGTCTGAGCATACCCGTCCCACTCGTGGTGACAATGCAAAACCTACTTAAACAACAAAAAACTTGAAGGTCTAGGAGAAGCTGAGTAAAAAAGCCTACCACAGGAAAAATACAGAAAATCAACTACCACATTGTGGTGAGACACTATCAGGTACTTATATAAGTCCTATCAGCCCATCCATATGGCAGAGCCTCGTCATTTATGACATCTTGAACTAGGTCTGTGTGTCCAAGCCCTGATATATTGGCTTTCTTTCACTAGGCCATAGTTCAGAGGATAGATGTGTCCTCACCACAAGAGGTGCCGATATAATGCAGTGCAAGAGAAATGAAAGTGTAGTGGTGATTTAAGATGACGGTCAAGGTAAAAAAAGGAGTTTAATGGTATTCACCTGGACGTCAGATTAAAAAACAGTGTGATGACAGTGTGAAAATATCACTGTACAGTATGCTTGGAGATTATTAAGGCCAACATGTTTCTGCCGAAAAGGTGGAAGTTCACCGGCATTCTTCAGGGCCAAGCTGAAAAAATAGCTACTGCAAATTACACCATTCTAAGTGTTGACAATAAAGAGTGATAAAAATAAATAA
This sequence comes from Lissotriton helveticus, assembly GCF_964261635.1. Classification (NCBI taxonomy): domain Eukaryota; kingdom Metazoa; phylum Chordata; class Amphibia; order Caudata; family Salamandridae; genus Lissotriton; species Lissotriton helveticus. The sequence continues at coordinate 1,041,931,103 of NC_136059.1, forward strand.
ATGAATTAAACCAAATTCTGTCTAAGAATTATGGGTGTGGTCACATGGGACCACCCTACCGTGTCCTCGTTATTGATATGTGTGTTGAGGAGCCTTCCCTGTAAAGATCAAAGAAAAAACTGTATCAAAACACGAGTAATAACTTCTGTTCCTGTGATAATATGAGCTGTACACTCACTGTGGTAGACAACAAAAGCAAAACCAACAGTTGGTGGACAGAATAAGAACAATGTCATACATTCACCCCAGTACAGAAATCTCGGCCTAAATACCTTGTTTTTTTTGCTCAACATGCCATTCCAGTTTGAACCCAGCCATATGCAAATCAGTCTTGACCCTGTGCCCCTGGGAACAGTCCAGCTCGAACTGCCAAGCCAGGTCCTCCCTTGACTGGAAACAAGCATCCTATGACCAGTTTTGGGCTTTCAGCCTTCATCAGCCAGAATAGCTTGATTCCAGTGGCATGGAGAGCACGGAACTCACGTCTGAGCATTCCTGTCCCACTCAGGGTGACAAATGCAAAAACAACATTTGATGGACAGAATGCAGAACAATGTCATACATTCACCCCAGTACAGAAATCTGGGCGTAAATCCATCGTTTTTTTCTCTCACCATGCCATTCCAGTTTGAACCCAGCCATATGCAAATTGGTCTTGAACCTGTGCCCCATAAGAACAGTCCAGCCCGAACTGCCAAGCCAGGTCCATTCCGTTATTCTTGTATAAAATATGTGTGCTGCAATGATCAATAGACAGAAGCAGATAAATGTGATTACAAGCACCAAAAGCATGAATAGAAGATAGAGTTCTACCATGGAACTAAAACAATATATATATGCCGGCATATAAAACAAAGCAGTACAAAAGGGGGTGGTGATGGACGGAGCATCTGAACCAATCAAACACTCACACCCAGTCAACAGATCTGGGTTTAATCCATCACCGTTCTGTAGCCCACTCTCCCACCCCAGTTCAGACATGGCCATATGCAGTCTGACCCTGTGCCTCATGGGATCAGCCCAGCCCAAACTGCCAAGCCATGCCTTCCCTGGACCGGAAACAAGATTCCTAGGACCGGTTTCTGGCATTTCAGCCTGTTCAGCCAGGCTTGCTTGAATCCAGTGGCAAAGTGAGCAAGGGACTCACGTCTGAGCATACCCTGCCAACTTATGGCAAACAAAGCGGTTCAACAGAATTTAAGATAGACTGTAAAGTGCGACTCTGGGATTTGTTGGAGATACATCAGGTATTTATTCCCTAACTTTACAACATGAGATTATAGTGAGTAGGAAAACTTTCAACTAGAAAGAAAACAGATGCGAAAAGGTTAAGATGTTGCTCCCTACTGTAATTCGCCACGTGCACCTCCAAGAGTACCATAATAACGTGAAGCATAAGTAAAATGTTTATATAAGTGATATAATGCTTTTTTATGAATGCCACGAGATACCCTCTCTAATCATGACAATGATCCTGATTCTATGTTTCAGGTGAACAATACCCCTGAATACAATTGGGTTAGACAATTAAAACCCAAATCTACTACACTAATTGTGTAAGTACATTTTAAAACTTGTGTATCTTGTCCTGACGAAGGCTCCACAGACCCGGCTGGGCTATAAGGAGCTGAAACATGTTGACATTTTTGTGTATGTTGAAGTGATATGTAATAGACCTGGTAACGCGGTCTGTTAAGCATACCCACTTATTTTTAAAGCAGTTATCCAACCAACAAAATAAAAGTCTAGTGCTGTTTGGAGACTAAAGTTTTTTAGCAAAAAACCTTCATGTGGGGGTACGTACGGAGATCTCTGGATACTGCCACGTAACACCAGAGAATGCCTCTGGTTGAGGCTGGCATGAAGCACGTTGGTTAACCCGATGATAAATGCCACAGCGCTAGTGTGGGGCGGAGAAAAGATATAAACCGCATGACCAATACACAGCGTTTATGAGGGTTATCTAACATATCTCCGTGTAACGTGGTTACAAGTGTCCTATCCACCTGTTGATGATTTGCATATGGCCATGTCTGAACTGGGGTGGCAGAGTGGGCTAAAGAACGGTGATGGATTAAACCCAGATCTGTTGACTGGGCGTGAGTGTTTGATTGGTTCAGATGCTCCGTTCATCACCACCCTCTTTTGTACGGCATATAAAACAAGGCAGTAATCGAGGGTACTCCTATGATGCTAACCCTACTCTAAGTGTACCTAGAGTGTGTGTAGAGCCAAGAATCCCCCGAGGGATGATCCAAACCCATTACTTGGCAGGATGGAATGAAGGACCCAGTCTTGGTCAAGAACTGGACACCCCTCACAAGATGTCAGGCTGCTGCTTGGTGAATTCTCAACATGCACAGACCTCTGGTGTCAGCTTGAGTGCCTCCTCTGTTAATTGATTGGGAAACCCATCTTTTATAATAGAAAGCAGCTTTGCAATATGGGTATAGATTAGTGATGTTATGGATAAGTAGACAGCCCTGTCACCCTGTGGATGATGATAGTGATGTCATTTGTACAAAATGCGCAAAGAGACCTTGTACATGATGTTCGGGCATTTGTGATAATGTTGTGTGAAGCTAGATGGGTAAACAAGTTAAGTTTCAGAGAAACTAATCCAACATTGTCGTACATGCAAATATGTGCAAAAGGTCACAGCTGAAAATATTTTTTGTGAGGCCAGTGTAAGAAATAAGCTGCTTCGCTACATGGGCCTAACTTGGGACTATAACAGCCTTTAGTAAGCAGCATGGGCCCTAGTCACAATGGTAAATATACACTTTTGTGTGTGTTTGCTCTTTTTCAGAAGTCCCAAGCAAACAATGTAATAGTAAGTTCATGACTGCAGAGAGTCTGCTGTCGGAGTGGAGACCTATAAGGCCTTTCCTATCTTTTAATGTGTGGAGTTTCCCGTCCCGACTATGGACTTTCCACAGTCGTAAACTTACTATCAAATTGCTTGTTTCTTACTGCCAAAAGAGAGTAAACTTAGACAAAGTTATAAATATACTTTTGTGAATCAGGACCTCTGTGTGCACCTATTTATTGTGTGGTTCTACACACACACACACATATATATAAATAATTTATATATAAATATATTCACACAAAAAAAAACAAAGTTTACAGGAAGGTTATAGTTAGGCCCAGATTTCACTTGCATAAAACCAGTGAAATTCAGCAGTAATAGTTTAGTTACCTGAGCTAACTATAACTTACACCCCTGCGATGCACTGCTGATGACCTCACATATTACATCACTGACAACATAAAAATGACATCACTGATGACATCATCCACATAAGCACGCACCCACTTACACCCATATACAACCTTTCATACACCCACTCACACACCCAATACAACCACTCACACACCCATTCATTGACCCATACAAGTACTCACACAACCACTCAATCATCCATAGAGCCACTCACACACACACTCACTCATTCATACAGCTACTCAAACAACTACTTACTCATCCATACAGCTACTCATACAACCAGTCACTTATCCATACAGCCACTCACAAATCCACACACTCACCCATACAGCTACTTACACACAAACGTATTCATCCATACACTCACTCACACATCCACTAACTCACCTATACAGACTCTCAACACAGCCACTCAATCATTCATATAAGCACTCACACACTCACTCACACACCCACACAATCACTTACATACCCATTCACACATCCACACAAGCACTTTCACATCTGCTCACTCTCCCATACAGCCATTCAGACAAACACTCACTCTCCAATACAGCCACTCACACACCAACTAACTTAGCCATTGACAATCATTTTTCCTGACCAAACCAAAAAATGTCATTGATGTTCAATCCCCATTTTGTTACTCTTGAAAGTAACGGGTACCCTATAATTACCTTAATCCAGACTTTAACTGGTTCCTGAATGACTGAGACGTAAGAACAGTTGCTCTTCAGAAACCACTCAATATGCACTTATATATATACAATATACAGTGGATGGTTAGGTCTACTAATAACAGAATTGAGGTTCAGTTGTAAAGTATATTAAAGTTGAACCAAGCTTTGGTAAATAACTGAGGGGGAAATTGTTGCCATGTATTTCCAATGGCGATAAAAGGGTGCTGGTTACACCGCCAATAATTTTTTCAAGTATTATTACCAGGACAATCTTGAGCATCGATTGAACAGCTCAGAGAATTTACCCTGAATGTCCAACAAGCTATGTGCCCAGTAACACCATTGCAGACTTTTTAGCTCTTGGGTAGATGGCGCAAGTACGGTCTCTTGGAGACCTTTTATGTTCTACCAGTGGGCTTAGAGACAGCCCATTGCTGACCATTAGTTGGCTTCACCGTCTCTCTCATTTGCTTGCTTCTTATTGGTTAGCTGCAGTAGGTTTCTTTTCTCTTTATGTGTGTGTGCCTTCCCTGGAGCATGGATGCATTGCTTGTGCCATTCCACTACTCATTTTTGTAGGCACTACTTTGTTCTTTGTGTTTAAGCATTCAAAAAGAATATCTCTTTTTCTGCTGGTTTTGTAGTCTACTTCTCCACTCTCAGCTGTCTGTCTCCTTACCGTTGTTTGCCTTCCCTCCTTCCATTGTTGCTTGTGCACTTCATAACAAAAAAAGCACTATGACAAGGGCACCACTGGCCGTGCCATAACATTTTTTTGAAGTTCTGTTGTTGCTTTCAACCACCTGCCCTCCTTCATTTTATTGTTGCTTCAACCTCAAATGCCCTTTATCTTTCTGTTGTTGCTTGCCTCCAGCCGCCTTCCCTTTTTACATCTGTGATTCCTGTTGCAATCGCAATTAAAAATGCTATAAGAAGGACACAGCTTGCCACGTCACAGGACTTTTTTATTCCCCACATGCCATCCCTTGTTCCGCTCTTGCTTGACCCTCAAACACCCTCCCTCCTTCTGTTGCTGATTGCCCTCACCTACCCCCCTTTCTGGACACTGCTGGATGCATCATAGGACTGTTTTTCCCCACCCACCCATAGCACCTTTTTCAAACTTGCAGCCATGCTTCACAGCAGCCGTGCTGTTGACAACATTGCTAAATCATTGACAAAGCCAGTACCACCTATAGGCTTTGCAGATCGATTGTTTCATTTCCCAACTTATTTGGAATGAGAGGAAAAATTAGGAAATGTTAATGCAATTGTTCAGATTTAAATAGTGCGTAATTTTCTGTCTACAAACTTATAATTTTTAACATTACTTTTCAGTGAATAGTGCTTTTTGAAAATCACAAGAGCAGCATGGCTCATCCAGGATTTCACATTAATTAACACGTTTTGTATTTGTATTTGTATTTGTATTGTGTATTTGTAAAGCACAACTATCGCTCCGAAAGGAGCATCCTGGCGCTAGAAAAACAGTGTGCAAACAATTACAAAAACTAGATAGCGGCCATTACATAGTCATCTGGAAGGTTGAAAATCCAGGTTTTAAGTTGCTTCCTAAACAGGCTTTCCTGATTTAGGTATCTGAGGTTCTTGGGCATTGCATTCCAGGCCTTAGAGGACAAGAAGGATAAAGTCTTACCCCCCTTGGTTTTGTAGTTAAATTTAAACAGATTAATCAGGTTATCACCTGAAGATCGTAACGTCCTAGAAGGGTTATAGTGGGTGTATTGCCTGCTAAGATACTTCGGGCCTGTGCCGTTGAATGTACGAAAGGCGATCACCAGGGTTTTAAACAGTATCCTCTTATGCAGAGGTAGCCAATGAAGGGTCTTCAGAGCGACCGAAGCTGAAGATTTCCTCGGTAATTTTAATATGAGTCTGGCTGCTGCGTGTTGCACGCTTTGGAGTTTTTTCAACGTGGCCTTTTTAACACCTGCCATCAGGCCATTACAGTAATCAAGGCGGGCGAGGATTAAAGCCACTGCCACCGCCTTTCTTGAGCCTGTGGGAAGGAAGTCGAAAAACTTCTTTAGAGATTTGATGATATTAAAAAAACTTCCTGCCACATTCCTCACATGCAGATCAAATGATAGCTCGGCGTCAAATAGGACGCCCAGATTTCTGGCTGACACCACGGCCTGTGGAGGAGCAGGGGAATCCTCCGGCCACCATTTGCTAGGACAGAATTGGGGATTTTTTCCCATGGGAAGAATCTCTGTCTTATTGGCATTGCATTTTAGATGGTTATTTTCCATCCAAAGGAAAACATCCTTAAGGCAGTTCTTTAAATTTTGCTCGGCATTGGTGGAGTTCCTGTCAAGGGTTACAATGAGTTGAGTATCATCGGAATACGATGTCACAAGTATGCCGTATGACTCAATTAGGGAGATGAGGGGGACCATGTAAAAATTAAATAATAATGGGCTCAAAATGGAGCCCTGAGGAACTCCAGACAACACCTTTTTTTCCTTGGAGAGAAAAGGACCCAGTGCAATGGTTTGAGATCTATCTGCCAGAAAGAGATTATCCAAACCAGTGCTACATCTGAGATTCCGATGTCTCTTAGCCTACCTATCAGTATTGAGTGGGAGATGGTGTCGAATGCCACTGTGAGGTCTAATAAAATCAAAACGACGTTCTTCCCTTCATCCTGTAGTAATTTTATGGAGTCGGTGACTTCGATCAGGGCCGTTTCCGTAGAGTGATGTGGACGGAAACCCGATTGCTGGGGATGGAGGATATTATAGGTTTCAACATGGCTTTTTAGCTCTTTATAAACCATCTGTTCGGTTATCTTACCCAGGACTGGGAGGAGTGAGATTGGACGTAAATTGGCGAGGTCTGTGGTGGATTTATTGAGTTTTTTCATGAGAGGTTTCACGATTGCTTGTTTCCATTCTCCTGGAACTACACCTGTACTAAGGGAAGCGATTACAATCCCATTTATAATGGCATTGATCACATCAATTAACTGATGGAGAATTCGTGGGGGGCAGGAGTCGGAAGGGGCGCCAGATTTACACGCCAGGATCACTTCACGAGTTTGAGGTAGTGTAACCGGTGTAAAGGCTCTAATACTACCAGTCATGGTCTCTCCACAGTCAGGGAGGCCGGATACCTGGGATACTCGAGGGGCCGGAAAGTCCTTTTGTATTAAGTCAATTTTTTTCTCAAAGAAGTCCGCGATTTGGTTGCAGAATTCTGAGGATGGTGGAATTTCCGGCTGTAAGGCTCTTGGAGGTGTGAAGGCCTTAACAACGGAGAACACCGTTTTTTGTTTTTGCTTAGCTTCTTTGACGGCGTTAATGTAGTATTCCTTCTTAGCGATTTTGATACTGCAAAGATATAGTTTCCTCTGCTGGGTGTAAAGGCTTCTAGCTGCAAGATCGTATGTTTTGCGCCAGTTGCGTTCACTTTTCTTACATAGTAGATGGGATTTGGCTAGCTCTAGTGAGAACCAGGGGGCATTTATCTTCCCTCTTTTCTCCCTTCCCGGGGGGCGTTTAGGTAGGGCACGCTCTTTAATCACTTGCTGCATCCAAATGTTAAAGCATTTAGAGTCCTGCTCTACGTCTCCGGACATGCTGGGGATCAGTGTCTGAGTGATTGGTTTGAGCTTGAAGCTATCCTCAACCACTGTCCAGTTAACATAGTTCACTGGATGTTGACTAGACTTTACTAATTTCTGAGGGCGCGGTACACGGATGCAGAAAGGGATTAGGCTATTGTCTGTCCAAATTTGTGGGACGGGTGTCTGAATCTCCAGAAGGGGAAAATTAGAGCATACCCCATCCACAGTGTGTCCTGCTTGATGGGTAGGCTGTGTTACCTTTTGATGTAAGTCAAAGATCTAAACGGTCTGATGAAAATTAAGTGCCTGCACATCAGATTTGGACTCTAGCTGCAAATTAAAATCTCCCAGCAATGTAAAGTGAGGGTAACGAAGAAGGAGCTGCCCTAAAGAGTCATTTAGTGATTCTAAAAACATGGTTGCACTACCTGGGGGCCGGTATATTAAGCCTCCTGAGAAAGAGGAGGTCTCGTTTAACTTAGTAGAAAAACCAAGTCCTTCTACTCCTTTGAGGGGACCTAAATTGAAGGTGTGGCATTTCATGTGGTTTCTCAGCACCACAGCCACTCCTCCTCCTCTCCCCTTCAATCTATCCTGCCTGAAGATGGTATAGCCAGATGGAAGGGCTATTGCTAGATCTGGATTACTGCTGTCGGTTAACCATGTCTCAGTTATGAGGAGGCAATCCAGGTCCAAGTCAAGGATTAGGTCTTTTATGTCTTGGCTATGGCCACACATGGAACGCGCATTAATCAGCCCACCTTTAAAATTTAAAATACCGGCGACAGTGTTGGTTGGAGGAACTTTTGTCTCGACTGGGGACAAAGGAGAGGTCCAACTACAGAACCTACATGAAAATGGGTGGCATATGGTCAAAACTTTATTTAATATTGCCATATTTTCAGTGCAGGCCCTTTTTTACAGTCACTACTAGGAAACTATTTTCACAATGAATTGCTAAGTAATTGTTATCTTGTTATATTACACTAGTCCCACTTCAAAACACACAATTATACATGGCTAAATATCAACAATGCGATTTTTTTTCTATTAAGGACTCCCGATAGCCTTTTGGAAATGTATTCCTTCAAATCTCAAATTACCAAATTTATTTTTGGGGGTTTGAAAATACTGCCAAATATTTCCTAAACTTAATAGGCCAGGATCATTGGTGGTCTGGCACTCCGAGGAGGTGATCTGCATTAACAACACAGTCAGAACCACGTGTGCCATAAGAATGCAAGCGTTACCACACTTGCCTTTACCACGCATGTGCCGTTACAATGCATATTCCTTTACCACGCATGCCTTTACAAGGATTTCCATTGTGAAGGTGGTAAAGCATATGCGTTGTAAAGGGAGTCAGCACTCTAGACTTGGAGAAAATGGGCAGGGGTGGGAGGTGTAGGAGACTTCCTGCCCGGACTTCCTGCTTCCTTCCTTTCTGCCTGGGGCTTGGTTTGTAGTTTTTTGGGCAGGGTTGGGGTTGGGGTAATTTTCAGTGTTGGGGGCCCAGTTCTAGGGCTCAGGGTAGCTTTAAGGGCTAGGGACTGGTTTTAGGGCTCAGGGTGGGTGACTGGAGTGTTTTTAGGGCTGCGGTCATTGTAGTTTTTAGGACTGGGGCAAATTTCTCGGGTCAGAGCGGGGGCTGGGGTATTTTAAAGGCTGGGATGGGGTAGTTTTAAGTGCTGGGTGCTGGGCTTTAGGGCTCAGGGCAGGGGGCTGAGGTGTAACCTTTACTACTACTCATTTACATTTACTAATCATACCTTTATAATGAAATTCCTTTTAGAGGCATGCTTTGTAAAGGCATGCGTGGTAAAGGCGCAGTTGTGACAAAGACCACATTGCTAAGGCATGCAAAGTGATCGCATGCGTGGTTCTGCCATACAACACTCCGAGGACTGTGCAGACTTAAATATTTTTAAACTCCTTTCATCGGAGGGCAGGCACTGATGGGAAATGTAGCGTTCCCACAGTCATGAGACATAGCAGAGTGTCGATTGTACCTATGAAGGGGGATCAGCTGTACCCAACAGCTATTATGCATCCCAACCCTTTTCTTCGTGGACAATAGGCAGACTAGTGTCTATGGAAAGACAGGTCCTATAGCCATTACAGCCTGCTTGTTAGGTCTTTGAAACTGAGGTCCAGGTGCAACTGACACCTCTCGGTTGTCCCTAAAATCCTCATTCTCTAATAATATAGACTCACTATTAACTCTGTAGCAGAAGTCTTGTTATTGTCTGAATAAATCTGCCTATGTCTATGGCTGTAACAGAGGAAGCTCATGAATGCTGACAGCGGTCCTCTCCCAGTACAGAATAAAATGTCTGTAACAAGAAGTTCACACGAGGCATATTAGTATATTTATCATGTTCAATTCACAAATAAAACGGCAACAGATGACAGCTATCCAGGTCCTATATCCATAACAGACATAATCGAAAAACTAAGTTGAATACAGTGAGATTCTTCTCACTATGTGTTGGACCTGCGATGGGCAAGCCCAGCACAAAGGGGGTAGCTTGGCTCAAGTGACGAGGTAAGTGAAGGCTGTAGTGTTAAGCCGGCTCTGACCCAATAATAACTCCATGCACACCACACAAAAAGAAGGACACCACACCACTGTTATAGAAAAATACGTTTCGTTTATGTAAAAGTTCTCTGGGTTTGAAGGAAGTTCACTTAGGTAATCACATTCACATTTCTTACATGGGTTTGATTAGCTGTGTACTGGTTTCTCAGGAATAAATAGTTGGACTCTAATAAATAAATATACTGGATAAATATCAGGATTCAATACATTAGACTAAATATCAGCAATGACTGGAATAAATATCAGCAATGACTGGAATAAATATCAGCAATGACTGGAATAAATAGTAGCAATGACTGGAATAAATATCAGCAATGACTGGAATAAATATCAGCAATGACTGGACAGTTTCCTAGCAGGTTAGATACTGATCGTTTCACATAAATATCACAGGGTCATTCTGGTATCGCTGCCACCAATTAATCACTTTCAGGGTAAACACATTACGTTTGTCATTCAATGCGGAATGCGTGCTCTTACAGTTTTTGAAGTGTTCACGGGTTCGGGCTCTCTGGGCACAAGATACGCGTGATAATCCCTTAGTTGCACTCACAACTCATTGCGCGTATATCTGGAAGATAAAGGCATAAAATGACTACGGCAATTACACTCCGCGGTCAGCCGGTTCAATGCTACTGCTGCCGGAGGAGTCTGTGCGCTTCTGTCAGCGCAGGCGGGGTTTCCGAAGGCGGCTCCAGTTCACGAGTCTTGGGACCATCTAACGGGCTGCCGGAGGGGCCAAAACACCTGCGCGCACAGTTCAAAATGAGACCGCATCACAGTTCCACAACAACGCGGCAACTTCAGGGGTAGAGATGGCCCACCTCACTTCGGCGGCGCCGGTAAGCGCTCCAGTCAGTATGGCACTTCTCCCAAGGGCGAAGGGGGGTCCCAGGGGCTCCGCGATCCTCCCTCCGAGCTCACTCACGGGGGGGGGTTCCCGCCCACACACCAGCTCCCAAGTCACTCGGGCAGGGCAGAGACAGTAATCTCGCCCAAATGAAGGCCAGCCTTTCCCCGCCCCAGCGCAGCACCTCACCTTCTATCCACAAACAGCGCGTCGACGGCGGTGGGTTCGGAGACGTCCGAACGCCCGCCAGGAGGCATTTAAGTTAAAGGTGGCACTTTAAGAGTTGCGGTTGCGATCTCACCACTGGGGGGGGCGGGGAGGCTCTAACTATGGCCAAAGTCTCTGAGGGGCAATTGGGCACTCGCTGACCAGGCGCTGAAGGCTAGAGGACACTGCTCACGCTTCTGACTGGAATGCCAGTCAGGGTCCACGCCAGCAACCTCTGCTGCTCTTCTGCCTGAGCTATCAGCTGCCTCAGGGGGTTAACAGGGCAGGTGTCAATCTGGGGTCAAGTCCTCTTCTTCTGGTGTTCTTTGATCATTCTTCTCCAACATGGCCGCCAGGGACTGGGCCTTTTATATCCAGTGCCCTAGGGTGCCAGCACGAGCCAGAAGGTTCTAGAACCTTCCCTGGCTATGTCAATGACATGGCCCTTTCAAGGTATCTTTTTGGTCATTTGGAGCCACCGTACTGGGCTTCCTAAGGCAGCCATTTTGTGTACTTGTAACTCCTGAGAGGATTCCTGTCAGGTTTGCAGGTTACACAAAGTGCGCCAAAACCGTCAAAGGGTCAGAGGTCAGAGGGGCTCCAATGGGAGTCACTCTCATAGGGGACAATGGTGTCCACCATTTTAGGGTTGACAACCCCAGTTGGTTATGCCACCGGTTCCGTCAGGCGCCTTGTACATAGGTGCCAGGAACTTGGTGAGCAACTGGGCATCAAAGAGCATCTAGCCCCATGGGACAACACACAAAAAGGTCCTGGTAGACAAAGAAAAAGCGACAAATTTTAGGAGGCATGGGGGAACAAAATAAATCATAGTGTGAGGGGACTCTCAGAAGCAGACAGGTCTAACATGCGTCCCCCCCAGCTGAAAGTGGGGAGAGCTACCCAACCCCTTGGGAGTTCTCAACACTAAGGCGGAAATACCTGGAGAGACCGTCTGCATTGGCGTGGTCAGCTCCGGGCCGATGTTCCACCCGAAAGTCCATTCCCTGTAGGGAGATAGACCACCTCAACAGTTTTGGGTTTTCCCCCTTCATCTGCATGAGCCAACGAAGGGGTCGGTGGTCTGTCTGAACCAGGAAGTGCGAACCAAACAGGTATGGTCGCAGCTTCTTCAGTGCCCAGACCACCGCAAAGGCTTCCCGCTCAATGGTACTCCATCTCTGTTCCCGGGGAAGTAGTCTCCGTGACAGGAAGACCACGGGTTGATCCAGACCCTCTTCATTGAGTTGCGATAGCACCGCCCCAATGCCAATGTCGGATGCGTCTGTCTGGACAATGAATTCCTTTGAGAAATCTGGAGCCTTCAAAATTGGAGCGTTGCACAATGCTTGTTTCAGGGTGTCGAAGGCTCGTTGGCAAGCCTCGGTCCAGATGACTCTCCTGGGTTGCTTCTTGGCCGTGAGTTCAGTAAGGGGAGCCACGATAGTGCCATACCCCTTCACGAACCGTCTGTAGTAACCTGTGAGGCCCAGGAAGGCTCGGACCTCAGTCTGGGTCTTGGGGGGTTCCCAGGCCACGATTGCCTCAATCTTTGCCTGAAGGGGTTGCACCGTTCCCCGGCCCACCAAGTGACCTAAGTACACCACCGACCCCTGCCCAATCTGACACTTGCTGGCCTTGATCGTCAGACCAGCTTGTTCCAGGGCCTGGAGAACGTCTTGCAGGTGCTGCAAGTGATCCTCCCACCTGCTACTGAAGACGGCAATGTCGTCCAGGTAAGCAGCAGAGAAGGATTCCTTCCCAGTGAGGATCGTGTTCACCAGTCGCTGGAATGTTGCAGGAGCGTTCTTGAGCCCAAAGGGCATCACACAGAACTGGTAGTGTCCATCAGGTGTGGAGAAGGCTGACCTTTTCTTTGCTCCATCAGTCATGGGAATCTGCCAGTACCCTGTTGTGAGGTCAATGGTACTCAGATATTGGGCAGCTCCCAACCGGTCAATTAGTTCATCCGCCCGAGGGATCGGATGAGCATCGGTCTTCGTGACCGATTTGAGTCCTCGATAGTCCACGCAGAATCGCAATTCTGGCGTGGTGCCAGGTGGTGCAGCTTTGGGAACTAAAACCACCGGGCTAGACCAAGGGCTATTCGAAGGTTCAATGACTCCGAGCTCCAGCATCTTAGCTACTTCGCTTCGGATGCTGGCCTTCACCTTGTCCGACAGCCGGTAAGACTTAGACTTCACAGGTGGGCTGTCACCGGTGTCCACGTCATGAACACACAGATGGGTCTTACCCGGGACAAGGGAGAACAGAGGAGAGAATGACCCCAAGACCTGGCGACATTCCTCCTGCTGCTCCAGAGTTAGGGATGGTGAGAGTTTCACTCCCCCCACTGACCCATCCTTCTCTTGAGACGCAAACAGGTCGGGGAGAGGCTCAGTGTCCTCTTCCTCCGATCCATAAGTCACCATGATTAACATGACTTCGGGCCTCTCATAGTGGGGCTTGAGGCGATTGGCATGCAGCACCCTATGGGGATGCCGTGGGGTCTTGACGTCCACCAGGTAGGTAGACTTGCCCATCTTTTCCAATACCTCATAGGGGCCTGTCCAACGGTCCTGAAGAGCGCTCAGCTCTCCCGGCTCCATCACCCACACCTTCTGTCCTGGCTCCAGCTCCACTGGGTGAGCGTTGTGGTCGTACCATGCTTTCATCACTGCCTGGCTGGCTTCCAAGTTGTCAGAAGCTTGCTTCCACAACTTAGCCATTTGGCTCCGGAAGGCCAGCATGTAGCTCACCACATCCTGGGGAACTTTCCGGGGAGACTTTTCCCAGGAGTCCCTCACCAGGCTGAGAGGTCCACGTACAGGGTGCCCGTACAAAAGCTCGAAGGGGCTGAAGCCCACTCCCTTCTGCGGCACTTCCCTGTAAGAAAAAAGTAAACAGGGTAGGAGGACGTCCCATTTCCTCCGCAGGCTTTCGGGTAGACTTCTGATCATACCCTTCAACGTCTTGTTGAATCTTTCCACAAGGCCATTGGCCTGTGGGTGATAAGGAGTGGTGAACCGGTAGGTCACTCCACACTCCTTCCACATTGCCCGCATGTATGCTGACATGAAGTTGGTCCCCCTATCAGACACAACTTCCTTGGGGAAACCCACTCGGGTAAAGATCCCCATCAGGGCCTTTGCCACCACCGGTGCAGTGATGGTTCTCAGAGGAATTGCCTCTGGATACCTTGTGGCATGATCCACCAGTACCAGGATAAACCTGTGACCGGAGGTTGTTGGTGGATCTAGGGGCCCAGCAATGTCGATGCCCACCCTTTCAAAGGGGGTGCCAACGACGGGAAGTGGTTCCAGGGGAGCTTTCAGCTTCATCCCTGTTTTCCCACTGGCTTGGCATGACACACATGACCGACAGTATGCGTCGGACGCCACCCTCATTCGAGGCCAATAAAAGTGGGGGACAAGCCTGGCAAAGGTCTTGTCCTGACCCAAGTGTCCTGCCAAGGGAATCTCATGAGCCAACTCTAACAGGAAGGCTCGGTAACACTGTGGGACTACCAGGGCCTGTGACAATCCGTGCACTGGCGCTCTGGGTTCACTCTGGGTTCACTGTAGAGAAGGCCATCCTCCCAGTAAACATGATACATTCATCAAGCCGAATTGCGCTCGCAAAGGGCCAGATTCTGAGAATCTGGCCCATTGCGAGCGCAATTTTTGCATTTGGGATTAATCATCCCAAATGCAAAAATCGGTAATTGCTAATTCGCTAAATTGCGAGGAATTACATTTAAGGAATCTCTATTTGAGATTCCTTAAATGCAATTCATCAACCATTTTTAAATTGCTAATTCTCAATTTCGGGCCGCTATTTACCGAGAGGTCAGACCTCTCGGTAAATAGCAAAAACTTAGAAAAATGCTTTTAAAAGCATTTTTCTAAGTTGCATGTTGCACACACACATGTCCTTTGGACATGTGTGTGCGCAACACCAGTTTCAATTTGCATTTAAGGGGTGCTACAGGGTGTCCTTTGGACACCCCTGGCACCCTTTAAATCGCTATCTTATTTGCGAGTAGCAAATTGCTAATCGCAAATAAGGAATACTCCCCATTCATTCCTATGGGCCTTTTGGCCCATAGGAATGAATGGGGAGTTATTCCTTATTTGCGATTAGCAATTTGCTACTCGCAAATAAGGAATGTGTAGGAATCGCTATTTATTTAGCAATTCCTACATGAATACCGTTTTGCGAGTCCTTAATAGCGATTCGCTATGAATCGCTATTAGGGGCTCGCAAAACGGCCCATTGATGAATTAGGCTGATAGTTCCCAGACTCGTTACCCGCTGCTTGGGCTTCAGCCTGTTGCCTCAGACCCTCGAGGGAGGGACATTGAATTTGAATTTGAATTTGAATTTGAATTTTGAATTTGAATTTAAAAACATTTATTCAGCGCACTTTTACCCAGCGGTTTCATGGCGCTATGTGTAGTGCAGTGGTCGGCAGCAGCTGGAAGAGGTTTAGGCAGTGTAAGCTTGCGCAAATAGGAAGGTTTTGAGATCCTTCCGAAATTGTAGGTAGGAAGGCGATGTGCGGAGGGCAGCAGGAAGGGAGTTCCAAAAGACTGGAGCAAGGACAGCGAACTTCGTTCCGCCAGCCCTCTGTTTTTTAAAACGGGGGGTAGCTAGAAGGGCCATATAGGTGGAGCGAAGTTCTCTGCCAGGAAGGTAGGGCTTGATGGCGGAGCATATGAACTCGGGAGCAGTGCCCGACCTAGCCTGGAAAGTGAGGCAGCCAAGTTTAAAGAGGGCATGCTCTCTCACCGGAAGCCAATGTAGTGATTGAGCAGTGGTGTGGCCCGATGGTATTTAGGTAGGCCGTGAATCAGGCGAGCAGCCTGGTTCTGCACCAGCTGCAGGCGGTGGATCGCATAGGCAGGAGCCCCATTATAGATTATGTTGCCATAGTCAATACGAGATAGTACCATGGCCAACATGATGATTTTTAGAGCAGAGGGGGAAAAAAAACTGGAAACTTTCCTAATTATTCTGAGGGAGAAAAACCAGGAGGAAACCACTGAACCTACTTGTGAATGAACAGAAAGTTGTGAGTTTAAGAGGATCCCAAGAGTTTTAACTTTAGGTACAGGAAGTGGAGGGACACCAAGTGACGGGGGCCAAAAGGAGGGGGACCACGGACTGCAACCACCTCCGGTCAAGACCAACTCGGTCTTGTCCGGGTTGAGTTTATGGTGGTTGCAGTTCATCCAGTCCTGAATGAACGTCATGACTGTCTGGACATTCTGGGCGGATGAAGATGAATGGGAAAGGTTAAAGATTAGCTGGAGGTCGTCTCCGTAATTAAACACCGTGACCTCCAGCTGCTGTAACATAAAAATAAGAGGGTAGATGTATAAATTAAACAAAAGAGGGGAAAGTGATGAGCCCTGGGGGACCCCGCACTCTACCTTGCGGGAGGCCGCGGCGAAGCCAGCCAGATGGACCGCTTGAGCTCTCCCGGTCAGGAAGGACTCGAGCCACGAGAAGGCCAAGCCCTCTATGCCCGCCGCCTTGACACGGTTAAGGAGGATGGAGTGGTCCACCGTGTCGAAAGCGGCGGACAAGTTCAGGAGTATCAGAGCTTGCGGAAGGTTGATGTCAATACCTTCACGCAACTTGTCCATTACTGAGATCACCACCTTCTCCGTAGAGTGTAGGGGACAGAAACCAGATTGACAGGGGGAGAGGCAATGATTTGCCTCTACGTGAGTGCTCAGAGTGGTCGTGACATGGGTTTCGAGGACTTTTGCTAAGTAAGGCAGGAGGGAGATGGGGCGGTAATTGGAAGGGGAAGATGAGTCGGCGTCAGGTTTTTTTATAATTGGAATGACAACCGCTGACTTATGTGGGTTGGGGACAGTGCCATGTGTAAGCGAGTCGTTGAGAAGGGTCAGGGGCGGGGTGGGGCAAGCTAAGTAGATTTCCCTAAGGATGTAGGCTGGGGCAAAATCCAGGGGGGAACCTGATTTAACCCGACAAAGCAGCGGAAAAAGTGTGTCATTGGTTAACAACGGAAAAGTGGTCAATTTAAGGGCCGTGGAGGGTGGGGAAGGGTTAACAAATGTAGAGGAGGGTGGGGAAATGTTGAGTTTAATTTTGGCAACCTTGTCGATAAAAAACTCGTTAAGCGAGTTGCAGAGGGACTGGGAAGGGGGAATAGTGGCCGTAGTTCTGCTGGATGATGCCAGTTCATGGACAGTAGAGAAGATTTCCTTCGAGTGGGACTCTGCTGCCATTATTCTGTTTGTATAAAACTCAGTTTTGGCCTCGAGAATGCCCTTTTTGTAAATTTGTAGAACAGACAGGTAGATTGTCTTTTGCGTGGGGCAGTAGTTTCTTCTCCAAGCTCGCTCGGCCCTCCTTGCCGCTAATTTCTTTTCTTTTAGACCTGGGGTAAACCACCGATTGGCTGCATGGGCCCGCTTGACTGTAAGCCGCCTTAGGGGGGCAAATTCGTCACCCGCCAGGGTCAGCCAGTTGTTAATAACGGCCAGCTGGGAAGTAGCTGCAAGGCCTGAAAGATCAGGGCTGGTTTTGGCCAAGGTCGAGCAGAGGGAAGGCATGTCAGTTTTGCCCCATTTCCTGACCCAAGTGTTCTTGGGGAGCTGAAGTTTAGTCATAGGGGCTAAAGCAAGGGAAAAGGTAATAGTGGAGTGATCTGACCAGGAACACGGGGATATTGTAGGGGATGTGGACGGGACATGTAATGCCCAGATTTGGTCTAACGTGTGGCCATGTATGTGGGTGGAGCTATGAACAAGCAATGAGAAGTTCAAACTAATCATGAGGCTGGTGAACTCTTTGGATTGGGGGCTCTCGGCAGGGTCATTGGGCCAAAAGTTGAGGTCCCCTAGGACTAGTACTGATGAGTTATTAATCACCAGGGTAGCAAAAAGGGTCTGAATGCTTGGGAGGAAAAAGGGGGTGGGTTGAGGAGGACGGTAAATTAGAACAAAAGTGAGGGGTGTCTGGTGAGAGGTCGAACGGGCTACAAGGTAGTCTACGTCAGGAATAGGAGGGGAAGGGAGAATCTGAAAACTGAGGTTAGAACGGGCTATTAGGGCCACTCCTCCACCCCGCTTGCCTTCTAAGCGATCTGCCCGAATGGCGGAATATGTAGATGGTAGAGCGACTAGCACATTGGGCAGGGAGTCGGCCTTGAACCAGGTCTCTGTTAGGAATAAGAGATCTGGTTCATGAGAGTCGATGTAGTCGAATAGCTCGTACTGGTGGTTGACCGCAGACCGAGTGTTTAGGAGTGCGGCCGACGTGTTAAATACCGGAACAGAGGGGACAGGTAGTGATAGGAAAGCAAGGGGGGGCATAGTGGGCGACGAGGCTAGATGTGATACAATTCCGGGAGGGAGGTGAGGAGGGGAGATAAACAGACCAAGATGCACCAAGTGAATAGTTGTTAAGGGATCAATGGTGCCAGGGGCCCAATACGAGCAGAGCTGAGAAGACGAGTACGTGGTTAAACAGACGGCATCTCGTGCCCCTAGCCCCATTCGGCCGCGGACGGGCGCAGACGGGCTTAACTCAGGTGCAACTCTGGCGCGCCTTCGTCGCGCCCGCTGCGCTCGTCCGCTGCGCTGACTCATACTGCCCGTGTAAATAGGGGCGGAGCGGCGGGGGGGTGGCAGGGCTGGGATAGTTAAGTCAGCCCAACCTAAGATGGCGCCCGCTGCCGCTGGGAGCCCGCAAGCACGATCAGCCCCAGCCGGCAGCGCACCTCTAAGAACAGAAATCAAATCAAGTCAGAACCTGCATAGTTTTAAAAAGGTTAATGACAGTTTTAAAAATACAGTGAGCAGCGTAGTAGCGCCTCCGCTCGCATTCAGCGGGGCGAGATGCGTGAAGTAATGGCAAAGCTCTCCTAGCGTTCACCAGTCTGCCCACTGCCACCGGGCCACTGGCAAACACGAAAGGAGATGGGATCGCGCTCCTAAATAGGGGCGGAGCGGCGGGGGAGTGGCAGGGCTGGGATAGTGAAGCCAGCCCAACCTAAGATGGCGCCCGCTGCCGCTGGGAGCCCGCAAGCACGATCAGCCCCAGCTGGCAGCTCACCTCTAAGAACAGAAATCAAATCAAGTCAGAACCTGCATAATTTGAAAAAGGTTAATGACAGTTTTAAAAATACAGTGAGCAGCGTAGTAGCGCCTCCGCTCGCATTCAGCGGGGCGAGATGCGTGAAGTAATGGCAAAGCTCTCCTAGCGTTCACCAGTCTGCCCACTGCCACCGGGCCACTGGCAAACACGAAAGGAGATGGGATCGCGCTCCTAAATAGGGGCGGAGCGGCGGGGGAGTGGCAGGGCTGGGATAGTGAAGTCAGCCCAACCTAAGATGGCGCCCGCTGCCGCTGGGAGCCCGCAAGCACGATCAGCCCCAGCCGGCAGCTCACCTCTAAGAACAGAAATCAAATCAAGTCAGAACCTGCATAATTTTAAAAAAGGTTAATGACAGTTTTAAAAATACAGTGAGCAGCGTAGTAGCGCCTCCGCTCGCATTCAGCGGGGCGAGATGCGTGAAGTAATGGCAAAGCTCTCCTAGCGTTCACCAGTCTGCCCACTGCCACCGGGCTACTGGCAAACACATTCCCTTTGTCCCTTGCTCAGTTCCTCCCTGGACGGACCTCCCTCCACTCGCCAATCAGCGGGGATAGGTAAGTTCTCCAACGGAACCATGTCCTCCTCCGTGGACTCTGGGTCCACCTCCGCAGGTGGCCTATCCGCCTCACGGGGCACGGACGTCGAGGCAGGCCCCTCCTGTCCTTAACATGCTCCCTCATCAGCAGCTACGGGGCGGGCCATTGTTCCAGACTCCGACCCCTGCGACTTCTCCTCTCGAGCAGTCGCCGACCTGGTACTCACACAGGCCCAATCAGGTGTACCCAGCATCTCAGAATGAGCCCGGTATTCCACCTCCTTCCAAGCATTGTGCTCCATATCATTGCCCAGCAAACAATCGACTGGCACGGCGGGGCTTACGGCGACTCGAAGTGGACCTGCAACCCCTCCCCACTCAAAGGGAACCTCGGCCACAGGATAGTGACCCATTCTGCCGTCAGCCATTGCGGCTGGATGAAGTACGCCTGGCATCACCTGCTCCGAGGACACCAGATGACTCCTTACCATAGTCATACTGGCTCCTGTATCTCTCAGAGCTTCCCCTCTATGGCCATTGATGGTGATCCACTGCCCATACTTGGTAGTATTCGCGGGCACCTGGATCTTTGGAACCATCTCCCGATCACCCAGGGACACTAAGGTGACTCCCGCCCACTCCCTTCCCTTACTTAAGGACATCTCCTCCCCGAGCGCTACACTAGCGACTCCCGGGGCCTTTCCTCCAGTGGGAGGGGGTGGTCTCTTTGGGCATTTCGGGTCTCCTTTCTAATGTCCAATACCACCGCACTCAAAGCAATGGACAAACCTTGGCTGCTGACTCTGGCCAGGGTTAGGGTTCTTCTGCGGGTTAGCCTTAGAGTTGGAAAAGGTGTTTTTCCCCTTAAAGTTATTTTGGGGACCTTTGGAGAACTCTTTCTTATTATCTCCCCCCTCTTTCCTCTGGGGAGCGCCCTGTCCGGACTTCTGAGAATCTCCTCCAGTCCCCTTCGTGGACACTCGGGTACTCGTCCAAATGTCCGCCTCCTCAGCAAGCTTATGGGGGCAAGTAAGTTTGCTGTCTACCAGGTGTTGCCTCAGCTCGGGAAGACATTTCTCGAGTAGATGCTCCTTGAGGATTAAGTCATACAACCCTTGATAGTCCTCCACCTCACTACCTTGGACCCACCCTTCCAGGGCTTTCTTGGCAAAATCCAGGAAGTTAACCCAATTTTGTGAGCTCAGCTTGTGGCTGCCCCTAAACCTTTGCCGGTATTTCTCGGGGGTCAACCCAAACTTCCTGATGAGCGCCACCTTCATGGCGGGGTAATTAACCTGTTCCTCCCGGTCTAGGGCCAATAGGGCATCCCTACCTGTCGGAGGCATGTACCGGTATAATCCACCACCCCAATGCTTCTCATGGATCCCATGGGCTCTTAAGGTGACCTCATAGGCTGCCAGCCACTTGGCTATGTCGTCTCCAGCGGTATAACTGGCGACTACGTCCTTGGGTAAATGGGGCCTGGGCTCCCTGGCAAATTCCTTTGACTCGACACCCTTCGGAGTGATGTTAGGGGCCTGGAATTCGAGTTCTCGTAGCTTGAACTCGTGTTCCATCCTTTTCCTTTCCATCTCCAGCTTGAACTCATGTTCCAACCTCCTCCCCTCCCTCCTTTCTTCCAACTTCATTTTTGCTATTTCCCACCTTAACAGTCTTTCCTCTCTCCTGTCAGCTAACTCGGTTTCTGACAACCCTCTCGATGACACACTGCTGCCCTCCCGTGAGGTTGCCTTGGGGCTGATTGACATCTCACCCACCCCCGGGGGACATTCCGCAGTCCTATCAATGACAGTACCTCTGTCCGATTCCTCCTCCTCCACCGTTCCCTCCGTGTGTGCTTCCACCCATGCTTGCAGACTAGTACGGAGCTCCTCCCTTTTGGCCCCTCGCCTGACAAACACTCCCTTCTCCTGACAGAAATCCTTGAGCTGGGCCACAGTATAGGTCTCCAGCTCTGACATTTCGAATTCCATCTTGTCAGTGAAAAGTGTGGACCACCACCGCGAAGTAGGTGACCAGGATAAGAACTTTGAGGGTCACTTCCACCCACCTCCAGGAAAGAATTTGGAAAAAGCAAAACGTTGAATTTGAGGGCCGCTAGGAGAAAACTCCGGGTGTGTACCTGTGGTGCACACTGAATTATTATGGGGTTCAAAACAAGCACGGCTCGCAATCCCACCCGCTGCGCACCAATTTTATGTTGGACCTGCGATGGGCAAGCCCAGCACAAAGGGGGTAGCTTGGCTCAAGTGACGAGGCAAGTGAAGGCTGTAGTGTTAAGCCGGCTCTGACCCAATAATAACTCCATGCACACCACACAAAAAGAAGGACACCACACCACTGTTATAGAAAAATAAGTTTCGTTTATGTAAAAGTTCTCTGGGTTTGAAGGAAGTTCACTTAGGTAATCACATTCACATTTCTTACATGGGTTTGATTAGCTGTGTACTGGTTTCTCAGGAATAAATAGTTGGACTCTAATAAATAAATATACTGGATAAATATCAGGATTTAATACATTAGAATAAATATCAGCAATGACTGGAATAAATATCAGCAATGACTGGAATAAATATCAGCAATGACTGGAATAAATATCAGCAATGACTGGACAGTTTCCTAGCAGGTTAGATACTGATCGTTTCACATAAATATCACAGGGTCATTCTGGTATCGCTGCCACCAATTAATCACTTTCAGGGTAAACACATTACGTTTGTCATTCAATGCGGAATGCGTGCTCTTATAGTTTTTGAAGTGTTCACGGGTTCGGGCTCTCTGGGCACAAGATACGCGTGATAATCCCTTAGTTGCACTCACAACTCATTGCGCGTATATCTGGAAGATAAAGGCATAAAATGACTACGGCAATTACACTCCGCGGTCAGCCGGTTCAATGCTACTGCTGCCGGAGGAGTCTGTGCGCTTCTGTCAGCGCAGGCGGGCTTTCCGAAGGCGGCTCCCGGAGGGGCCAAAACACCTGCGCGCACAGTTCAAAATGAGACCGCATCACAGTTCCACAACAACGCGGCAACTTCAGGGGTAGAGATGGCCCACCTCACTTCAGCGGCGCCGGTAAGCGCTCCAGTCAGTATGGCACTTCTCCCAAGGGCGAAGGGGGGTTCCAGGGGCTCCGCGATCCTCCCTCCGAGCTCACTCACGGGGGGTTCCCGCCCACACACCAGCTCCCAAGTCACTCGGACAGGGCAGAGACAGTAATCTCGCCCAAATGAAGGCCAGCCTTTCCCCGCCCCAGCGCAGCACCTCACCTTCTATCCACAAACAGCGCGTCGACGGCGGTGGGTTCGGAGACGTCCGAACGCCCGCCAGGAGGCACTTAAGTTGAAGGTGGCACTTTAAGAGTTGTGGTTGCGATCTCACCACTGGGGGGGCGGGGAGGCTCTAACTATGGCCAAAGTCTCTGAGGGGCAATTGGGCACTCGCTGACCAGGCGCTGAAGGCTAGAGGACACTGCTCACGCTTCTGACTGGAACGCCAGTCAGGGTCCACGCCAGCAACCTCTGCTGCTCTTCTGCCTGAGCTATCAGCTGCCTCAGGGGGTTAACAGGGCAGGTGTCAATCTGGGGTCAAGTCCTCTTCTTCTGGTGTTCTTTGATCATTCTTCTCCAACATGGCCGCCAGGGACTGGGCCTTTTATAGCCAGTGCCCTAGGATGCCAGCACGAGCCAGAAGGTTCTAGAACCTTCCCTGGCTATGTCAATGACATGGCCCTTTCAAGGTATCTTTTTGGTCATTAGGAGCCACCGTACTGGGCTTCCTAAGGCAGCCATTTTGTGTACTTGTAACTCCTGAGGGGATTCCTGTCAGGTTTGCAGGTTACACAAAGTGCACCAAAACCTTCAAAGGGTCAGAGGTCAGAGGGGCTCCAATGGGAGTCACTCTCATAGGGGACAATGGTGTCCACCATTTTAGGGTTGACAACCCCAGTTGGTTATGCCACTGGTTCCGTCAGGCGCCTTGTACATAGGTGCCAGGAACTTGGTGAGCAACTGGGCATCAAAGAGCATCTAGCCCCATGGGACAACACACAAAAAGGTCCTGGTAGACAAAGAAAAAGCGACAAATTTTAGGAGGCACGGGGTAACAAAATAAATCACAGTGTGAGGGGACTCTCAGAAGCAGACAGGTCTAACACTATGTATATTAGCCTTATGTTATGTCAAAGGCAGGTGGAAGATTATATGGCTATTAGCCGCCCCAGTCCGTCCTCTACCATACTCGAGGCATGCCTCATCCTTGACATCCCCAGACACAGCCACATCACTGCCCACCTGAGACCCCTGCACTGGCTCCCCATCAATAAGAGGATCACCTTCAAACTCCTCACCCACGCTCACAAAGCACTCCATGGTGCCAGACCAACATTCTCAACAAACGACTCACCTTCTACACTCCCAACCGACAGCTTCGTTCCGCTGACCTCGCCCTCGCCACCGTCCGACGCATCCACTGAACGACCACTGTTGCATCTTGGCATGATGCATCTTGTTATGTTGCAACAATTTCTGTTTTCTTTCAAGGGTATCTAGGAATGGAATGCTGAGCATGCCAGGAGAAGAGAGCTGGCAGTTGCTGAGAGAGGATGTATCTGGGGGTTGTTCCAGAAAACTTATCAATAAAGTTCCTCTTACAATAATCTGTCTGCTCTTCTAAAAAAGTAGCGACGAGGATGGGATGTATTTCCTATTGAAAGCAGACTGAGTGAATCTGAGAACTATCAACCCCTAGATGAACATCAATGGACCAAGTTGTTGAGCATCGTTTTCCCTACTACTTTTCAGATGAGATTGGAATGACCATGCAACAACGGAGTAATTACTGAAGTTAATAACTTCTGAAGTACTATCTGTTCATGCTCATATGGTGGATTGGGTAACAAAAAAAAATAAGCCCTGATGCCCTTGTTAAGTGCAGCAGCACTATGAGACTGGGAGCTAGTTCAGATATACCTGTTACCCTTGTTATGTGCACTGTGAGACTGATCGGTGGATCGGACTGTTAATTAGCACTGCTGTAAAAAAAAAGAAAGAAAGGGAAACTCTTCACTGCTTTGTGAAAAGTGAATGTGCAATTTAAAATAAAATAAAATAAATAAAATCATTTTTTTAAGGCGCCTGGCTACACAAAACTGTGTGTCCCCGCGCTAACTGCTAAAAATACAGAATTCCAAAGGCAGCTGTCGAAAAAGAGCTCAGGAGAGGTTACGTGTTGGGAAACAGGAGAGTTTTCAGTTTGCCCCGACATCTCAGTTCAGATGGCTCCATCCGCAAGTGGAGCGGGAGCGCATTCCAGTGTTTGGAGGCTAAGTACCTAAAAGAGGTTCCTCCCATTTTAGCCCTGAAAATTCGAGGGATTTCAAATAGCATCATGCCAGATGACCTGAGGTTACGGGTCGGGCGATGTATAGTAAGAAGATTTTTTAAATATTCAGGGCCTTTATCCTGAGCGATGCGATGAGCATAGCAAAGGGTCTTAAATTTGATCCTCTCCCTAACCGGAAGCCAGTGGAGTTTGACCAAAGCAGTTTTTGCGGAGGTTCTCCGTGATAGTCCGAGCACAAGGCGTGCGGCGGCGTTCTGCACACATTGCAGTTGGTGTAAGCCCTTCTGACTGAGCCCAATCAGGAGGGCATTCCCATAGTCCAGGTGGGGAGTCACTAATGCATGGACAATGGTTTTTCTAGCCTCGATAGGAAGGAGATCTACCACTTTGCGAAGGACCTTTAAAATACCAAAGCACCTTCCTGTTACCCTGTTGACATGGGTCTTGCCGGAGAGGTCTGAGTGCAGCATGACACCCAGGTTTCTTATCGACTCCATGGGAGTGGGCAGGTTGCCTAATTCAATAGGCCACCATACTCAGGACCAAGCAGAGGATGCTCTCCCGATCACCAGTAGTTCGGTCTTTTTGCCATTCAGATGAAGACAGTTGTTATTCATCCAAACCGCTACTGCAGACATACAGTCTGAGAAATTGGTGGCATCTTCTCTTCGGTCAGGGGTTAGCTTAAACACCAACTGGGTGTCGTCCACGTAGCTAACAATGCCCACCCCGAAACCCTCTACAATGTGTGCCAGGGATTCCATGTATATGTTGAATAATGTAGGGCTCAGACTTGAGCCCTGTGGAACCCCATGGCTCACCTTCCGAGGAGATGATCTGAAGGGTGGGCAGTGTAGCTGGAAGCTTCTGTCAGCCAGAAAGGAGCGCAGCCATGCGAGTGCTGGCCCCGTTACCCCCATGTCCGAAAGGCGAGACAGCAACGTTGAGTGCAGCACGGTATTGAATGCTGCACTGAGGTCCAGCAGGACCAACGCCGCTGTCTCGCCTTCGTCCACTATCTGCCGAAGACATTCGGTCGAGTATAGAACTGCAGACTCCGTCGAGTAGCCTGTTCTAAAACCCGACTGAGAAGGGTGGAGGAGAGCTTCTGCTTCCAAATACTCCATGAGCCCTCTGTTCACAATTTTTTCTATTATTTTAGCACAGAATGGGAGAAGGGAGATGGGGCGGAGATTTTGGAGCTGAGAAATGGGAATGTTCAGCTTTTTCTTCAAAGGTATGACTTGAGCAGTTTTCCATTCCTTTGGAACATGGCATTCCTGAAAAGATAGTGTAATCATGTGACTAATATAGTCAATGAATGTACTTTCCATAACTCCCTTGCACCGGTCCGGTGGACAGGCGTCAGTGGGGGAGCCGGACTGTATCCCATTAATAATACCTAAAAGTTCATGTTTGTCAGGGGTTTTAAAAGTGGTCAACGGGGATTTGTGTGTTGAGATGGGTCTAGTGTCCACAATGATATTTGAGAGGGTTTTTTTGTCTACAAAGGTAGCATGAATTTTATCTACCTTATCTACGAAGAAGTCAGCTATCCGATCACATGTCTCAGCTGAGTATGTGTCTTGAGTTTCGAGTCTCGAAGGAATTGTGAGTTCCTTGTAGATGCTGAATAATTCTTTCGTGGGATTATCTGCTTCCTCAATTCTATTTTTGAGATGGAGCCTTTTCTCTGATCTAACCAATTTCTGGTACTTTTTTAGCTCAGGTTTGTAGCATATTTTGAGTTCGGGAGCGTAGCTTTTTCTCCAACTCCGTTCTATAGTTTTGCATTGGGCTTTGGCCTTTCTGAGTTTCTCTGAAAACCACGGTGCCGCTCTAGATTGTCGTACCGGTGGTTTGGATGTCAAGGGGGCAACCTTGTCTAGAGCTTTCGACATCCACAACTCATAGCTATCCCAGGCCTCCTGTAAGGTGTTACCTAATGTTGGGGGATGCTCAGCTAATATACTAGAAAAGAGTTCAGGAGTGAATTTTTTCCAGATGCGGCGTTTCTGAGAGAAATGTTTTATAGGTATGAATCCTGAGGGTTCTTTTTGTATCTCAAAAGGAACGATGCTGTGGTCTGACCAAATCAGTGGGATCGGGGGTAGGGCCTTAATGCCTTCCCAATTCCCAAAAATAGGGCCCAGAAGATGGCCTAGCTGGTGGGTGGGGACTGTAGAAAGAAGTTTGATGCCTACAGAGTTTAGAGAGGCAGCTATCATTTGTGCCTCCCTAGCATTTATGTTTTCAAAATGAAGATTTAAATCGCCTAGTATGATAAGCTTTTTATATCTGACTGCTAGCTGGGTAGCCGATTCAATGAGTTGGCTTCCAAACGGAGCAACTGCACCTGGAGGGCGATATATCAATAGACCAGTAATTGCATTATTGGGGTTAATTCTTATGGTAAATAGGCCACATTCACTAGTAGGTAGAGTGGTTTTGAGTAGAGTGCAATCTAATTCAGATTTATAAATTAGTGCTAGCCCTCCTCCCCGTTGTTTTTGTCTATCAAGTCTCAATAGACTATAGTTGGGGGGAATTGCATCAAGAATATCCGGAGAGGATGTATCTTCTAACCATGTCTCAGTAAGGAACATGGCGTCCAGATCTCTGTTAGCCAATAAGTTGTAGATCTCTGTTTTATTTTTGGCCAAAGACCTGCAATTAAGCAGTATCATCTTAAGCTTAGCTTCTTCTTTAGGCATTTTGCTTACCATAGGAAGCACCTGATTACATACCTTACAGAGGAGAGGCATATGCTCAGGCCTTAAAGTATGTAAGCAGCTGTATGTCCGCATCTGACCAAACATCATTAAGTCAGCTTTAGAATAGTACAATAGGGGGCTAGTGCTGCCTGGGGCACCCGCTGCGTTGGTGGGGACAGGGGGTTCTGCCCCGCGCCCCGGTCGATCGCGGACGGGCGCAGACGGGCAGGACTCTGGCTTGACTCCGGCGCGCAACCGGCGCGCCCGCAAAGCGCGTCCGCTGCGCGGAGCCATGACCGTATGGTTTTATACCGTCGTTCGTGCGACGGGAGAGGCGAGCCCTCACTAAGATGGCCACCACTATTTTCCCTGCCGGTCCCCGAAGATGACGGCCCCAAACTCGGCCACTCACTAGGGGGGTAGGCACGTAGGCACGTAGTCTGCCAAACAATCAGGGAAAATACAGGTAAGATCTTAATACCTTTGCCCAGCACCCTAAATCGGTGCAAGGTCAATTCCAGCCAAGGTGTTAACAGCGCGAGTGTAAAGCGCTGAATGCCAGAGGGAGGGGGAAGGACACACAGGGCAAATATTCAGCAAAGTTAAAACAAGGTTTTTTTAAAAGCGACCTCCCGGCTCACGCCTCAGGAGTCAATGATTAGCAGTCTCCTTGTCACAATGCTTCTACTGGTTTTATACCGTCGTTCGTGCGACGGGAGAGGCGAGCCCTCTCTAAGATGGCCGCCACTATTTTCCCTGCCGGTCCCCGAAGATGACTGCCCCAAACTCGGCCACTCACTAGGGGGGTAGGCACGTAGTCTGCCAAACAATCAGGGAAAATACAGGTAAGATCTTAATACCTTTGCCCAGCACCCTAAATCGGTGCAAGGTCAATTCCAGCCAAGGTGTTAACAGTGCGAGTGTAAAGCGCTAAATGCCAGAGGGAGGGGGGAAGGACACACAGGGCAAATATTCAGCAAATTTAAAACAAGGTTTTTTTAAAAGCGACCTCCCGGCTCATGCCTCAGGAGTCAATGATTAGCAGTCTCCTTGTCACAATGCTTCTGCTGGTTTTATACCGTTGTTCGTGCGACGGGAGAGGCGAGCCCTCACTAAGATAGCCGCCACTATTTTCCCTACCGGTCCCCGAAGATGACGGCCCCAAACTAGGCCACTCACTAGGGGGGTAGGCACGTAGGCACGTAGTCTGCCAAACAATCAGGGAAAATACAGGTAAGATCTTAATACCTTTGCCCAGCACCCTAAATCGGTGCAAGGTCAATTCCAGCCAAGGTGTTAACAGCGCGAGTGTAAAGCGCTAAATGCCAGAGGGAGGGGGGAAGGACACACAGGGCAAATATTCAGCAAATTTAAAACAAGTTTTTTTTAAAAGCGACCTCCCGGCTCACGCCTCAGGAGTCAATGATTAGCAGTCTCATTGTCACAATGCTTCTGCTGGTTTTATACCGTCGTTCGTGTGACGGGAGAGGCGAGCCCTCACTAAGATGGCCGCCACTATTTTCCCTGCCGGTCCCCGAAGATGACGGCCCCAAACTCGGCCACTCACTAGGGGGGTAGGCACGTAGTCTGCCAAACAATCAGGGAAAATACAGGTAAGATCTTAATACCTTTGCCCAGCACCCTAAATCGGTGCAAGGTCAATTCCAGCCAAGGTGTTAACAGCGCGAGTGTAAAGCGCTAAATGCCAGAGGGAGGGGGGAAGGACACACAGGGCAAATATTCAGCAAATTTAAAACAAGGTTTTTTTAAAAGCGACCTCCCGGCTCACGCCTCAGGAGTCAATGATTATTCTATATTTACTACAAGAAAAATAGATAGCAAGAAGTAAAGAAGTATACAAGCGACAATATTCAATTTGTGTGTGAAATAGCCAGTGACAGTACCAATTTGCGAGGCCACATTGAAGAAAATATGTGTGTGCTAAGAAGCAGGATATGTGTGGAATCGGAGAAATTACAGAAGAGTGAAAAGACCCTTAATTGGAAAAAAATGTCTGGCTGAAAGATTGCAGGCCTACTTCCTTCATGTTGGCTGTTAATACAGTGAAGTTATTACCAGCTAACCTGCCAAAATTATTTACGTTCAAGTTAAACTTACTATACGCTGCTCGCGCTTCGATCTGCCGGCATTCCTGTTGTTGGGTGCGCTTTAGAGAGAATACTCCATTGTTAGACTGCGATTCTCCGCACTTCTTCCACGTCAGAATCAAGCAATGCATTGTGGGAACTGCAATGCGTCATGACGTGCAACGAGTGAAACGCTTGCTGGACAACAACCTGTGGTTGTTATAACAACCAAGCGAACACCGCAACGCGATTATAAGGACAAAAGCGACACACATGCTACATACGATCGCAAGAGTACAAGCAGTACACAAAAAGGAATAGTATAGCGGTGATAGCAAACACCTATTAAATAAGTTGTGTGCACAAAATTAGCAAGCTGTTCCCATCTAATACTAATGAAGAATGCCACAATTAACCACCAGTCAGCTGCGACCATGTTACCACCATGTAGACAACGGTGACTACTACAATTTTATTAGTTTGTTATTTTATTAATATTATTTTCTTTCAGGTATCTCCACCCAACCAGTGACTATTTATACTATAAATTTCATTATTTTTCACTGTTCACAAGACGCTTAAGGAGTGTATAATATTGCCTTGGGATACAGTCTGTTCACTTCAATGTTGTAGATAGATTGCTTAAAATAGCGTTGTTCTTATCAATTTTATAGAGAAGAACGCAATCAATATGGATATATCATCCATTGTAGCTCCGCCAACATTTTTGCAAAGTCCTGGGGAACCTGCCTTACAGTGGGAGGATTGGATAGAATCCTTTGAAACCTATTTAGAAGCCATAGGAGGGGAAGATTTCTCAGCGTCCCGCAAGGTGGCAATACTCAAACATAACTTAGGAGTAGAAGGTAGAAAGGTATTAAAAACCTTACCAATTAGCACCGTTCAGAAACAAGTTATCATTGCAGAGAAAACTAGCGACAGTGAAAATAAAGAGGAGGGCGATGTGGTAGAGATACATTACGAGAAAACAATTTCCACTGATGAGTATATTGAAGGAAAAAGCGCATTAGAGGAAAACTTTGGCAAAAAGACCAGCATAGGTGTAGAAAGGCACACATTTTTTTCTCGTTCCCAACTACCAGGAGAGTCTGTAGAGCAATACATTTCTGTGTTAAGAACACTTGCAGCAACCTGTAAATTTAGAGACCTTCACGAAGAAATCATAAGAGACCAATTCATAAAAAGAACATGCAATACTAAAATCCAAGAGAGGCTTTAGACAGGAAGGATCCATCTCTTAAAAAAACTATAGAAGTAGCAAGACGAGTTGAAAAAACTTCAAAGTATGTCAAAGAATTAAGTTCAGACAAATCTGTGTCTAACAAAGTGTGTGCTGTTGGGAAAAATCCACTTAACAAAAAGGAAAGTATAACTAATAGCAATAGTAACAGCAAGATTATTAGTATTCCAAAAAATGTTAAAGTGTGTTACAGATGTGGTAGCATGAGACACACTGCAGACCCTGACAAATACTTTGTAGTCATAGAGAAATGTTACAAATGCAAAAAGATGGGTTACTTAGCACGCATGTGCAAGGCAGGGTCCTCATCCAATTCAAAATAGAAGCGCCCTGTAAATACAATAGGAGAACTTATGTAGGAATGATAGTTCTGAAAATGAAGGGGAAGTAGAAATAATGGTTATTTGTGACAATGTTGCAAATGAAGTAACTGAAACTTACAATCCACCCAAATGGGATTTAGGTATTGACGGCACTAGAATAACTGCGTGGGCTGATTCTTGTTCTCCATACACCATTATAGATAAAAATACACGGGAGACAGTTGGGAATCATGAGTTAAAAACTCCGGATGTCGAACCAGTAGGGCACTGTGGGGTTAAACTTCCATTGTTGGGTTATTTCGAATGTACCTTATCTCATAAAGGAAAGGTTGCCACTGGAAAAGTATGTGTGGTGGAAAAGGGAAGAGCATTGTTGGGGTGGTGCGAGCAAAAAAAGTTGGGGATCACTTTAGATCCCAACCACCCGCAACAAGTATTAGCCACTGAAGATTCGGAAACTATTAAATGGGGTACAAAATTTCCAAAATTGTTTAGTGAGAAGTTAGGTTGTCTACATAAATTTGAACATCGTATCGTACTTAAGACAAATAATATTCTGTGTGTCCACGAAGCGAGAAATGTACCTTTTACTCTAAGAGAAAAGTTTAAATTAAAATTACGAAGATTATGTGAGGCACAAGTTATAGAACCAATAGAGTCATCTGAATGGCTTAGTATAATTGTTTTGGCGCAAAAACAGGATGGACATTTGCGCCTGTGTGTTGATTTGAGAGACTTAAATTGCAATATCCTGGTTAATCGTTACCCATTACCTCACATCAATGAAATGGTGTCTTCAGTCAACAATGCCAAATACGTTTCTCTGATTGACTTATCTAATGTATATCATCAGATCAAATTGAATCCATCCTCAAAACATCTCACATTGTTCATCACACCGGAAGGGGCTTTCTAGGTCATCAGAATGCCATTCGGGTTGGCATCTGCCTCAGCGTTTTTTCAGAGGGTAATGTCTAAAATATTGGAGGGGTTACCAAGGGTGTTGGTGTTTCAAGATGATATATCAGTGTGGGGTTCCAATCGCATTGAACATGATGCCATATTAACAAAGACATTGGAGAGGCTGCAAAGCGCAGGGTTAACAGTGGGAGCAAAAAAGTGTACATTTGGAGTGAAGCAAATTGATTATTTGGGGCATACTTTATCCAAGAATGGGGTCAAGCCGAAGAAGAAGTTATTAGATGCAATCACAAATGCTCCATCGCCACAGGACAAGGACCAATTGCGCTCGTTTCTAGGGCTTGCTGAATTTTATTCAAAATGTGTCCAACATTTTGCTGACAGAGATCACAGACTTAGAATATTGATGAAAAAGGGGTCAAATTTGAGTGGGCGGATGAGTGCCAATAGTATTTTACTTCCATCAAAGAACAAATTGTTAAGGCTGTTCACTTGAAACCATTTAATCCATTGCATCGAAGCATGATAGTAGTGGATGCTAGAGCTTATGGCCTGGGCGCAGTTTGGATGCAAAACCACTTAGGTCATGAACGAGTAGTAGCATTTGCATCCCGCACATTGAAAGGTGCAGAGGCTACTTACTCGGTCATTGAAAAAGAGGCACTTGCATGCTGGAGGGGTGTAAGTTATTTCAAGAATTATGTATGGGGCACACATTTTGGAATTAGATCAGACCATAAACCACGCATAGAGTTGTTTACCACTAAAGGAGCTTCAAAAGCAACTCTCAGGATTGCCAAATGGCTATACAGGCTCCAAGGTTACGATTTTTCTCTACAGTATGTTCCAGGCATTCGCAATGTAAATGCTGATTGCTTATCACTTCTACCATTGGAATGCGATGAAAATGATGTGCACTTGAATGATGACTCTGTGGTAGCAAATGTGGGAGAATCATGTGAAGGAGCTATAACTTTTGAGGAGTTTAAGGAAGCCGTATCCAATTATATCATTTTTAAGGAATTGACTACCGAATTGTCTAACCCTTCTATTCCTAATTCCATGCTTAAAAAAAATAAATTCGGAGAGTTTTGGACGGTATGGACAGACCTCTCAGTTGTGGATGGTGTGCTTCGTAGAAATGGTAGGTTGATAGTTCCTAAGAGCTTGCAGGATAGGCTACTGAAGCTATTACATGAGTAACATAGTGGCATGTCTGGAATGAAGAGGAGAGCAAGAGAAACCTTTTGGTGGCAAGGGATGGACAAAAACATAGAGAAGCATGTATGTGAATTCATTGAATGCATGTGTAGTGACAAAACCCATAGGGTAGAGGAGTCTCCTATTTCTTCAACTAATCTTCCCAGCAGACCATGAGAAAGGGTTGCCATGGACATTTGTGGGCCATTTTCAGCTAAAGGGATAACAAATAAGTATGCATTAGTGTTAATTGACTATCACTCCAAGTGGCCAGACGTGGCATTTACGGGTGACATTAAAGCATGTAATATCATTGAATTTCACGACCAGATCTTTCGTAGAGAAGGGTGTCCAGATAAATGAATCACGGACAATTTTCCACAATTTATATCTAATGAATTTCAAAACATACCTTATCGGGATAGGAATTACTCATCACACTACTGCAGTGTACAATCACAGGGAAAATGGTCTCGTGGAGAGATTTAATTGAGTATTGAAAGAATGTGTACAATTATCAGAGGAGAGTGGTGGACATTGTAAGGAGGCAGTGAGGTATATTTTGTGGATCTATTGCACCACACCTCACTCAGTCACCAATGAGTCCCCATTCAAACTTCTTAAAGGTAGGCAACCAGGCACGAAGGTTACTCCTGGTTGGATGTTTAAGGATTTCCTACGACCCGTAAGCAAGAGGAGTTTGGAGTGTAGAGTAAAGAAACAACAAGACAAGTATGTATATAGACATAATGAGCAGTTAAAAAGGAATAAGCTTAGTTTTGCCATTGGAGATTGGGTAAGAACATACAGTATGGGTTTGCAAAAAAGAGGTCTATCTAAATGGTCTGTACCGAAACGCATGACCAAGGTTAGTGGTAACAGCGTGTGGATGAGTGATGGCAAGGTGTGGAATACTCAAAGTGTTACCTTGTGTAACAAATTAGAAGTAGAAGCTTGGTTAGAAAAGGTAGGTGACAATGATATTGTAAAAGGGTGTGAAGACATGAACAATGATAAGCGTGCCCGGAGGATTCCAAAATGGCACAGTGATTATCTGACTTCTTACTATTTAAATGTATTCCATGTTATAACATTATATTGAATTTACTTGTATTTTGTATCATCATTATTATATTTTCTTATTGTTTATTTGTCAATTAATATAGTGTGATATGTATACTTATTTTAATATTTGTTGAGGAAGGAAGATGTGTTGGATCTTGACATGATGCATCTTGTTATGTTAGAGGTTTGCCGAAGCACTCTGGTAAGGAAGTAAGGATTACAGCCAGCCGACACGTGTTTCATCGCCTTCGCGATTCCTCAGGGCTAGATGGCCGTATCGACATCAGAAGGTCGGCTGGCTGTAATCTTCATTAAAGAATCCAAGATTTACTCATCTTGTGGAACTTTGGTTACTTCTGTCAATTTGGTGTTCTTGAATGTGTTGTTATATTGTCATTGTACAACCGTAATTACTTACCAGAGTGCTTCGGCAAACCTCTTACTTGTTAGTAGTAGTTCTTTACTCACATGAGTGGTTTAGGTTTGTCCACTCGCCGAATAGCACCTGAAAATCTGTACCACTTTGTACTGTATGCGCATGAACAGGCAGTGCACCCATTTACTGTACCAAAAACCTTCTCCCTGTCATCTTGTTATGTTGTCTTAGCAACAAGTTCTGCGTTCTTTCAAGGGTATCTAGAAATGTAATGCTGAGCATGCCAGGAGAAGAGAGCTGGCATTTGCTGAGAGAGGATGGGCTTGTTCCAGAGAACTTATCAATAAAGTTCCTCTTACAATAATCTGTCTGCTCTTCTTAAAAACCACCAGCGGCAGATCTTTCTCCCACCTCGCTGCCAAGACATAGAACACCCTACCGATCCACCTGCGACAGACCCAGGACCTGCTGACCTTCAGGAGACTTCTCAAGACCTGGCTGTTCGAGCAGTAGCAGCTTCCCCCCAACCCCCTTAGCGCTTTGAGACCCTCGCGGGTGAGTAGTGCGCCGTACAAATTCTTGATTGATTGATTGATAATAGACAGACCAATATAAAAAGAGTTGGAGGCTTCGGGTTATAGGGGCAGATGTCTTCTCTTACTCTTTGGTGGTGGAAGCACTAAGACAATGGGACTATTACATAAAACAAAGCCTCTGCTGCCCTGTGAAGCCTGTCATCCCTTGAGTAGTTAAACCAATGATAAAAGGGTTAGAATAAACCAGAATTCACACATTTGTGGCCGTATTAGGTAGCCTTTATATACCCAAAAGCGATTTCCGCATTTTTCAGGAAACTCCAGAACTAAAAATAAATGTTTATTGAGTTCCAGTTTGGAGTGGCATTACAGACAACAAGAACAATGTTGTTCTCTATGTCATGCAGAATCAGTCAGTGGGAAAATCTCACCTTGTTGATACATGCTTATGTACAATTACGTGTTGCACACCCTCCCATTTTATCACTCCTCACCTTCCTGACTTCATGTGTGGTGCTTGACTTACTCCAAGGTTGGGCTGTAATACATTGCTTTGTCAGTAGTGCATCTGTAGTACATTTAAATGAGCCTTTTGCAAATTGTGTAGGTGTGTGTTTTGTATAGCATGTCTCTCTGTAAAACCTCCTTCAATTTCCCTTAAATCACCCATTCAGAAATAAATATTCTTCATTTCACCCCTGTCCTTCTCACATTTTCTACTAAATCTTATTTTAAGTATGCCTATATCCCCTCCACTAGGGAAGAGATTTCAGTACAGAAAAGACAGTGGAGGCGAAGGCAGAGATCTCTGGCCAGAGGTCTGTGATTTGCATTTTTTTCATTTCAACATGTTTTATTTATTTTACACAAGAACACATTAGCATTTTAAAGAAGGAAAGCTAGTTTTACTTTATGCACTCAAACATAGTTTTTGTGATTAGGCCCCTTAGTGTCTGCGGCCATGTGTATTTTCTGCAGACGCTTTGTAAGGCAGCTGATGGTCATTTGTCGTCAGGGCCTAGTTCAGATACTTTGGGTGTAGACAGGTGTGACCTCAATTGTCAGCATTAGGACCCAGGCCCATTTGTTTTAGAAGCTGTTAAACAAAACATGTATCCACTCTAGCGCCTCACGTTTCTTCTTTCTGAAACGAATCAAGCACGTAGTGGGCCAGACAGGATGTCCGCTCCCATTTCCCCATGATTTTATTTTTAAATATATAACTGCATGCCAAATCCAGGCTTATGTGGGACTGTTTTCAGGTCTTGTAAAAAAAGACAGCAAGGGTTTCTTCTTGTCACCTGTTTCTGCTTGATAATACTGCAAGCCCTTTCAGTAACCCGATTAATCCCCGACAGCCAGGATAGACCGAGCAGGCCACGCGCAGATAATTCTATTGATTGTATCAAACAGAAATCGAAGACGCAGAACAAAAAGAAAACACACACGTGCCTTTCTTCAGCCAGGGAGATCAGCAATTCTCCGGACACCCCCGCGTTGCCAGGTATTCCGTCTTCGAGATGAATCAAGAGGGGGCTAAACTAATTAACTAACCAGCAGTGATCTATAGCTCGACACCTTTGGCGCCTCTAGATTTATCCCATTTCAAATTCATTGCCATTTCCCTCTAGGGAAATAAAGATTGCTGCCTATTAACAGCGAGGACAGAAAAAGGCACCTTCACTGGAGCCAGCCCGCACGAGGAAAATAATACTGCAATCATTCCCTCCAATCAGCTGAAAAGGATTAAATCTTCTGCTTCTAAAGTAATGTTCCAATTGAGCCGTGGGGAAGAATAATTCATGATTAGGAGGAAGGCTGGTCTAGCAAATGTGAACATTATGTCCATTACTTAAACACACTTCCTGGCCTGACTGCTAATGTACTCGGGAGACCTTGCCGCAGCAGTAACTGATAGGAGCAATGAAACAGGCCGACAAGGACAAGACGCATGATCATCCGCGTTCAACAGCACTACGCCGACTTTACCACCCTAAATCACCGCCTTTGGTAAATAGCCCAGATAACTCATTTTAATAGAAGAATTCTTCTCTTCTTTATGTGTATTAAACAACAGACTCTCATGAGCTGTGGCAGTGTATTGATTCCAGGGAAAGGCCATGTGAATACCAATTCGGTAATTTATGCTGGTTTGTGGCTGTGGGTGTATTTGTTATGCATAGTGTATTAAACATTCAATAGCTCAATTTAATCTTCGCAACCAAATTGCACAGCACACCATGCCAGATAGTGGTTGTTCATATGCTCGACCCATCTGCTTCCTGTTCTATAATTCATTTAGCAGGCCGTGTTTTGCTAGCATCAGGCAATTTATATGTATGCATGCGTAGAAGTATATCTAAGCCTGCGTTTAGTATGTACATGCATGCATATATTAATTGGGGGATTGTACAAATGTCATGCAACACACAAAGCACTCAATAACTTGGCTTTTATGATAACATCGCCTGTGTTATCATATGGTACATGGCTTCGTGAATAACATGCAATCGTGGAGATAAGAGCAGGAGAGTTGGCAAATAATAGAGGCTAGAAGGTACGAGGAGATCAGGATCTTTAGAGAAAGGTGAGGGAGGTGAGGACATTGTCAGCTTAAGGAGAGTAGTTACAGCAGAAAAGGACATGTACCAAGAAAGAATCATTTATGTGTTCCAGTCGTGGGAATCTGATGAAGGCAGATGGTTGCGACAAGGACAGAAGGAAAGCGAAGGGGGGAAACAGTGAAGGAGAAGGCAGAAACACAGAAGAGAAAGGGAGAAGAGAACATGAGCAAGATATAGTAGCAGCAGGAGAACGGGGAAGGGAAAGCATAGGAAAACAATAGAATGACAGGAGAGAGATGAAATATGAGAAAAAGTTTTAGGAAAAAGGAGGCGGAGGACAACCGAAAGGCATCTCAAGAAATTGGAGAGAAAGAATAATTTTTTAAACATAAGATTTTATCTCATTTCACGCCCCATTTATAACCATTGATTTTTTCGGTTAATTTCTGTTTTTTCAAATTAAACATATGTTTAGATTTTATTAGCAAACCTAGCTATTATGCCACTTTACCTTTGGATTCTTCAGTGATTTGCTGTGTATTTGGATCATATTTTAAGTTGAGCATACACCTGACTCTTTGTGTGCATCCAACCCCTCCAAAGCAAATATTGTTGAGTCCAGTACAGCAAAGGGTTGGCTAAAGCAGCTAGGCTCGACACTCAATCCGTCGCATGGGACCTGCAGAAAACCTCCAGCAAGCGGCCAACTCCCCCGCTGTGAATGGCCCTCAGCTCTGGCCAGGTCCTGTGTGTTGTCCCTGGCCAGAGCTGGCCTTCAGTCATTCTCAACATGGGAATGGATGTAGACGGTGGCCTCCAGGCAGGCACTGCACCCAACCCCCTGCAGGTCCCAGTGCCTTGCCTCAGGCAGCGCTGAACTCTATACTCCACAGGAGGGTCCTTTTTAGGGGTATCTTTCACTTTCAAGCATCATTCAATGGTGTTGGCACCGCAGTATCAGAACCAGTACTGTGGACCCCGTGCCCACAAATAAAGTTTGCATAGGTCTAGCTTGAATGCCTTGCTGGGTCTCTTGTGGCAGCACACTGGAGGTCTTTTTGGGTTCCATGGAAGCTGGTGACGGTACCATGTAGAGTGTGACAAAATGTAATATTTTTAAACAAAAAAAATAAACACACAGAGGGTCCCATATGCAGCCTCCACACATGGGCCTGGGGGCCAGGGTTTGTTCATTATGTCCTCTCTTACTTTCTATTTGTTTCCAAAATAGTCAGCCAATCAGAATCGAGTATTTTGGGGGTTTGAGTCCACTGATATACCGCAGCGCTAGATATCCCTAACTTTTTTTTTTATATTTCTTTTTATTGAAACAAGGCATCAAAAACAAAACAAAGGCATAACAGTGGGGAGACACTCCCATATTGCATATCATCTCGTCAGGAGAAAATGGAGAAAAGGGGGGAATGGGAAAGAAAGCAGAAAACATAATACCCCAATAAAAACAATCAAGGAGAGGTAGTAGTATCAATGGGAGAAGCAATAGGAGGCACACATATGTCTCCCCCGTATCGATTCCACAGCCCCCACACGGATGCCCACCTATGGGGGCGGCCCCGCGTCACATAAACAGTTTTTTACGGAACATACACCAATCCATATTCTCTTTCCATTCTTCGATGGTTGGTGACCTCTCTGACCCCCACCACTGTGCTATATTCCTTTTAGCTATCATATTACCTAGAGTTACCCAGGCGATCTGCGCCACATTAAGATCAGTGGGCTCCCAAATATTAAGGAGGCACCTCCTTGCCTCTTGCATGACATCGTGAACCCCCCTCCAGTATTCAGCTACAGAGCAACACTCCCAAATAATATGGAGGAACGTACCCACAAGACCACACCCCCGTCTGCACAAATCCGTGTCCGACAGTCCCATCCGAACCAGGCGGGGTCCAGTAACATAAACCCTATGCAATATTTTCAACTGAACAAGTCGAAGGCGTGCCGGGATTGCGACTACCTTCGGCGATGACACAGCCACTTGCCAGTCCTCATCATCTAATTCAACTCCATCTTGCGACCATTTATCACGTAATGCAACCAGGAGATCCACCCTATGATTGATCAATTTCTTATAAATAAGAGAAATAGTTTTTTCGGGCAGATGGCCATCTAAAATCCTATCTTCAAGAGGTAACGCCTCTGGGAGGTCACCTGCCTCCGGCAGGGCCGTCGTCAATGCATGTCTGACCTGCGCATAGCGAAA
Source organism: Lissotriton helveticus (assembly GCF_964261635.1). Lineage (NCBI taxonomy): Eukaryota > Metazoa > Chordata > Amphibia > Caudata > Salamandridae > Lissotriton > Lissotriton helveticus. Next base: position 1,041,971,566 of record NC_136059.1, read on the forward strand.
GTACTCAGTACTACCCAATTTGAATTCAGTTTGCAATTCTGGAAATGTTTTGAGCCTACCCTTAGCCCAGACATAGTCGAGAGCCCAATCAAGTCCCACCTGTCAAAACCCTTCGTATTCCAGAGTTTGCCTAACATGTCAGAATCAAACAGGGGGGTGGCCTGCGTCAAACGACCCTTCCATCCCAAAGAGCTAGTAGCGTCACGCCAGATCTGCACCGCATGCTTAGTCTGCCCCGTTAACACTTTTCCGGCCGTCCTAGTATACAATGCTCTGTTATAATTGCCTCCAGGAAGAAGCCATCTATCCATAGCACACCCAGGGTTAGAAGGGGGCCCATAAGTGCCAAGGTTAATTGCTGCCAATTGAGAGGCCCAATAGTAGCGCTGTATATCAGGGAGTGCAATCCCGCCGTCATACCACGGAAGTCTCAATTTGGCTAATGCGATCCAGGGTCTACCTTCCCACAATAGACTGCGCTGTAACCCTTCCACCTCCCGAAAATAACTAGCGGGTACTACATCTAAAGTGTTTTGTAGAGCGTATAGAAAACGAGGCAGAGACATCATTTTAAAGAGGATTGCACGCCCCAACAAAGAGAGAGGAAGCTTCTTCCAGCCCGCGACATCGCTTCTAAGTCTAACCAAGGGGGGAGGAGATTCCTTTCGTAACGAGCCATAGGGTCCAATGAAACAAATATCCCTAAATATTTGAAACCATCAGTAGCTATTTGAATCGGACAATTTCGCGGGGGGAGCGGAGAATCCCCACTAAGAACGAACAAAAGCGATTTGCCCCAATTTATAGATAGTCCCGAATTCCGGCCAAAGGAGGTCAACACATCGAAAACCACATCCAGGGATTTCCTAGGTGAAGCCAAATAAAGTAAAATATCGTCTGCATACAGACAGATCCTGTCTTCCCACTGCAGTGACCACCGGAGACCTCGAACTGAGGGCTCCCAACGGATCCATGCAGCCAGCGGCTCCAGAGCCAAGGAGAACACAAGAGGAGAGAGGGGACACCCCTGCCTGGTTCCAAGGCCAAGACAAAATGGAGATGATACTCGATTATTCACTACCACCTGGGCAAGGGGTTCCGTATACAGCAATTAGACCCAACGGACAAAACTTGGGCCAAAACCAAATTTTGCTAAAACCGCCCACAAATAAGGCCACTCTACAGTATGAAAGGCAATCGTTGCATCGAGCGATGCAATGACGGTGGGTTCCATCAGGGTATGGGCTCTAGCAATCACACCATGCAATCTACGCAAATTGAGGGTCGTGTTCCTGTGAGGGATGAAACCCGATTGGTCAGGATGGATCAGCCCGCTGATCACATTTATCAATCTAATAGAAAGGATCTTCGCAAGGATCTTGGGTTCTGTATTCAATAGTGAAATAGGCCTATAGAAAGCGCAACTCGATTTTGGTTTGCCCTCCTTATGTACAACTACTAGATATCCGTAACTTTTAACTTCTTTATGCCAACTGAAAACCTTTCTTAGAAAATTATTAAACAGTTTTACATCAAATAAAAAAGGTTTGCTTCCTGAGGTTCTGTGGTTTTCGGGACCGGACTCCATTTTGTTTGCGTTGCTCGAGACGCCATTTTATGTTGCCCTCACGTAGGCCTTGGAAGTAAATGAACGAACAAAGTTGCATGGGCTTCGCTGTCCATGTACATATTAACTTGCCCTTTCTGACTTGTGAGTGAACTGCAGGACGCTGACCTCTTCACCTGAAACTGACCCTTCACGAAGCCAATTTCCCTTGGTTTGATTCTTGTCTGAGATTACCAATCAATGTTCAGGACCTCGTTAACTTTTAGTTTCCTTGCACATATCTTATCCTAATCAGCATCTGAATTGTTTCTTTCCTTACGACTTTTCATTACATGGGTAGTGCTTTCAATTATGGGTTTGTTCGGCTTGTGGAAACTGAATTTGGGACATTCCTAATAATTAACTTTTGGGTTGGGTTACTGTAAATTGGGTTTTTGTTAATGTGATACTCAGTTAGAAAATGTATCCTATTGGTCAGAATTTTGCGCAGTGGGTGTACTTTTATAATGAGAATATTGTGTATAAATACTGATGTCTTGCTCTATGAATAGTTTCTTGAGTTGTACACCGTGTTGTATTGCTGAGATTACTGTTACTAGCTGCAGCTAATAAATTTGATCTCTGACGCCACCTATAAGTATTCCGTGTCTCTGTTTGCCAAGACAGGAGAACCCGAAGCCTTTGGGCGTGTCCCTGGCGCCGCTGGGTTCTAAAACCCGGTTCTTCATTCCTGAGTAAAATTCGAACTTTATGACACATTTAGTGTAATTTGTTCAGCTGTTTTCTTCTGTATACAAGAGCAAAATTTCCTATGGGAGTTAAAATGGGAAATCACAGTTTTGGGACCACCACTGTTCCACCCACCCCTTATTTTTCACCCGTGCTTGGCGGATCAGAGCAAAGCTTTTGATAGAGCAGCCAAAGTGTATGAAGTCTTTTTATTTTTTTTAATATTTTGAGCAGATTAATTAAACAATGCAAAAGATAGTAAGAAAACAAAAATTGCATTTCCTTTGTACATTCTGACCTATCTGTGATGACATTGCATTATCACCACCAATATAATATATTTACATTTATTAGGCCAGGTCCCCCTATCAATCCCACTATTGGCAGCTAACTGCTGGCTGCCAACAGTCTTCAGCCATGTGCAGTGGGGGGTTGGCTACAGGACCTGGCCTCCAGCCATGATCTGCGGCCAACCATCTGCTGTTCACGGCCTGTTCCCAACTCCCTGTGACTGGTCAATACCCCCACTGTGCATGGCCACTCACATGTGGCCAACCCTCTCAGACATCAAACCAACTCTGCTATAAGAAGGGTAAAAGACGGGATTTCTCAGCTCCCACCTGGCAGTTGACACAATATTTTCAGATTTAAAGGTAAAGAGTGGTGCACACTAAGAAGGAATGTTTACCCTTCATTCACATTTAGGGACACAATTGGCACGCACTGTTTACAAGTTATAATATATAGTTGTTTACACAAGGATATCGATTTTACAACAACTGATAAATATGATTTCTGAACACTTAGGTGGACCATTGGTCTTCTCCAGTAGTACGGCTGTGTTGTTTACTTGACCATAGAGTTTGACATTAAGGGAAATGGGCTACTAGCCCCACTTGCTCTTTACCTGCATGTGGGTTTAAGGTATCACTTTACCTCTATTAATATAAATATATAACTTTAAGATACCCTGACCTCCTGATTTGTACTTATTTGAGTTTCACAAATGTGCTCTAAAAACATTATAAACCCTATAAACCTTTTGGCTGCATGTTGCTAACAATTATTTGCTACAATCTTCCCCTCTGGATTTACAGAATTAATATAATTACCATGATATGTAACTATACTGAGATAGACGCAAACAATAGGTGGTCTAACAGTTTGCACACCTGCTCATAGATAAAAATATGTATACCATCATGTACTATGATCGCATGCATTAAGGAAAACTTACAATGATTGGTGGTGGCAATGGTTGTTGCCATGTAATGTACTATATAATACCAAGCTAGGAATGCCTATACTGTTATTTCTTTTTAACAATTGTAGCCCTGATGATGTCAATATATTAAACCAAACCAGCTCCGGGCCTCATTAAGCTGCCGGTTCGAAACCATCCACCCAACTTCTTGTCGGATTCGGTTCCGCCCGACCGATTATGATGCTTCGCCGGGAAACCTTCGGGTAGCTGTGCGCTCAATAAATGTAATTATAATAATAATAATAATAATAATAATAATGCTTCCGAACACCATTTGGAAGGACTCCCATTGACTTCAATGGGAGCCTGTGTTCTGACTAACAACACAGGCTCCTATGGGGAAAATGGGTGTTGAGGATAATCTTGCACCCTGTTGTGGGCACCCCATGGTGCCTGCCACACTCTGTGTGGTTTTACAGGAGGGTCCTTTGGGTACTCCTCGACCCCAAACCTGAGGATTTAGGATGAAGGGGGACCTGCTAGGGGCTCCTCAAATTTGGTTTCCAACAACCTTGATGTGTTTGACAGACTGAGTCGTTAAGGCTGTCAGATTCCGACATCGTAATCAGTCGGTCGGAAACGCTGACCGTAGAGCTGTATGAATCGGCTCCGTCCGACTCGGATTCTCTGAGTGCTTCCGATGCTCGCGGTCGGATGGGAGAATGTTGGGTCATTCCGAATTGGTTCTGACCCAATTCGGAATGACCGAACATTCTCTCATCCGACCGCGAGGATCGTAATTGGTCGGTTGGAAATGTTTCCGACCAAGTGGGTTTAGAAGGGTTCCGACACAGTCTAGGAGAATACAACTGTCAGTCAGAGCCTTTCCGACATACATCATAATCAGGCCCATTGTGTCTACATTTTTTGTAAGTACTGTGGTACTCTTGTATTACTCACTTACAAGCTTCAGTCCTATGGTGCCATGGTAGCATGGAAGTTTCTCTTGATGAAACCTGCATGATACTGCCATACACTGGGGGTGAAGCTTGTTCACCAGCTCCAGGGGGAGTACCACAATACCTCACTAGAAGGCCTGACTGGGGTTTGCAGGAGTGCCACTGTATCTGCAAAAACTATTTTTGGTTACATTTTGGCCCCTGGCAGTGCATGCGGTACCCACCACAAGTGCTAGCTATTGAGGGTGTCCTTACACTGCCCCTTAATTGTTGTTTTTCTAATTACAGGATCTGGGAACCAAGTCCCCAAGACCTGTAATGGTGTCTGCCACAATTTTCTCTGAGCTATGAACAGCCAATCAGATCATTCAGTACCGTGGGACTGTTCCCGGTCAACAGGAGAAGAAGATCCTTAAGACTATAAGATGGTTTTATTTTAAAATTTTTGATACTGCGGGATTTCCACAACACCAATCTTTGAGATATGACTAGTAAACATAACTTTTTAACCTTTTCAAGTCGAACCTGCACATTTCTTTAAGTGCATACTTCACTATAACATCAAAATGGATTTACACCAAATAATGAAAAGCACACTTGCTAAACACAGTTCAAACATTTTTATAAATTTGGGGTGTGTGCTAGAGGGTGCACGGCAAGATGGCCGCTCTGTAGAGCAGCTCCGCCGGCCGAGCCCATAATCCGTCAAATATTCTTTGCCATCTGGCTTCGATCACGGCCAAACTACCAGACGTTGTGCTGTGACATGCTGCGGAAGGCTCTCGCTGAAAAAACTGCGGACTGCGGAGGCAATTTCGGTGCAGTTTGGAGACGAGTGAAACTCTGCGCCTGCAATGGCCACGTGGTGGGCCGGGACTGACCTCGCAGCGCGGACCTGAGGTAGGCCGCAGGGGGCGCCGGCTTTGGACTGCGATTGCTGTGGGGGAGCGCTGTGCCACTTGTCCTGTGACCTTGGGGCTGTGTGGTGGGGGCAAGGGGTTGCCAGGCTCCCGCCTGCTTACTTTTATTGCACCTGAGGGAGTGGGCCACCCTTGGGTTTCGGTCCCGCAAACTGCCAGTCGCGGCCTGTGGTTGGGCCTCTGTGGGACCACCGCAGACCAGTGCTGGGGGGTGGGTTGCGGCCCCGGGTATTAGTGCCGCAGGCCTACCTTCCGGCTGGGGATTGCTGCAGCCTCTGTTGCATGGAGCACCATGCTGCTGAGCTCCTGCGGACACAGTATACTGCTGGCTCAGCGCGGCCCTCTGGTGAATTGCATTGAGTGAAGTGGCACCATAATTCCTGTGCGGAGGTTTGCGGTGCACTGCTGATCACACATCGACGAAGTGCTTGCCCTCTCCATTGCCTCTGGAAGTCCTGACAATTGAGGCGCTGGGGCTCCGGTGGTGGTCCAGCCTAGTAGCCCCACCGAGGCAGATCCCCCCTGCGGTGAGACACGGCGAAGCGCTGGCCTGGTGTGGACCTGGTGTGCTGCCCTCCCCTCATTACTGTGGTTGCGGTATTGTGTGGAACCGCAGGCCCCTGCATTCACTTGTCCTGAAATAAGAGATATTGCTGCACTGCTTTGCCTCCACCTGTGGCCCACTACTTGCCTGGGATTGATCGGATTGTCAGTACTGCCTCAACTTTACTGGACACTTGTGCTGTGATTCTCTCCCACTCCTGTGCGACTGTGCCACTCTGCCAGAAACGAGCGTTGTATGCGCCTCTCTCCTCTGGCCCGATTTTCAATCTGCAACCTGCTGACTGACTGACACTTATCCTGGGTACATACTGGGTTGACGATATTGGTGACTTGCGAATGCACTGTGATACTCTGAGTGCTGCAGCCTGCTCTGTGCCTCCTTCCTTGTTCACAGTCTCCTCATACCCCTGCATAGCATTGCCTGACGGAGAGGGACTTAATACTTTTTGTTATTTTTCTGTCCGGGCTTAGCTCCGATCATCACAGATGGTGGCAACATCCTGGGCAAATCCGAGCATAGCCAGCCGTGTCCCACGTTGGAACCACATAAGACCAGCCGTGCTTCTCAACATGCTGCCTCTGATTCCGAAGCGGACGCTCCGGCTGATCATTTTACTAATATTGACAAAACTTTAATTGCAGTCCAGGCTAGTCTCCAGTCCATAGATAGGAAGATTGATCATCTGAATTTACGCATGGATCATAAGTCTGCGAAATTGGACAAGCACGCACAATGTCTTGGGGAAGCAGAGACACGCATTTCATATACGGAGGATGGGCTGCAACAGGGTAATGCAAAGCCACATCCATGGAAAAGGTGCTGGCAGTCATACAGGCCCATAATGAGGACTTGGAAGCCAGATCGCGTCACAAAAATGTGCGCATTACGGGCCTTCCAGAATCCACGAACACTGCCCTCCTGGAAACGTATGGGGAAAATCTCCTCCGTGAGATATTTGGGGCGGAGCAGTTGTCCCAGGTCTTTGGCTGCCCACCCACCTCTGGGTGCGCCACCGTGCCCCATCATTTCCAGCCTTTTGAATTATAGGGAATGTGACACTGTGCTAAGGATGGCTCGTGAGAGAGGCTCCATCACACATCAGGGGAATGTCATTGCCTTTTACCCTGACTTCACGGTGGCGGTTCAGGAAGCTCGGAGAGAGTATCAGCCCGTGAAGAAACTTCGCATTGCAGTAAAAATACCATATGCTATGCTGTACCCTGGGCGACTGCGCATAGAAGACAATGGGCAACACAAGATTTTCACCTGCCCGAAATCAGCAAGAATATCACACAACGAGTCGATCCCCAAAATCTGTAGCGGGAGTGATGGGGAGGGGGGGCACTAACGAAGTGATAGATGAATAATGATATCTGTAGACCACATGTGATGAATCCGGTCTAAAATCTCTGTGTTGTTTCATGGCCGAGGTGGCATCCAACAGCCGCATTGTCACACTGAACTCTGTCGCCAGTGCTGTTGATACTCGACATGTATTGATATAATTTAACAATGCTGGGGTTTGCAATGTTTGTTCTGCGCTGATTGATACAGGGGACACCCGTGGCTGTTTTTTCCCTTTATCTGGTGTAATATTGACAAATGACCAGAGAGTGTTATCGCGATGGCTTGGCCACCTCCTTATTAACCGGGAGGGATACTGTGCTCAGGCTCCCCCCTTATGGGTATTCCCCACAACTGGTTACTCCCTTGGCATTGCACTTGGGAACTGTTTCTGGGGGTTCGGGATGGCTTTGGCATGTCGGGGCAATTGAAGTGGGTGGGGGTGAGGATGGGTGGGGGGGTGTTGTGGGGGTTGTTAATGTGACTGGATCTTTTCTTAATCTTGTAATGATGCATGTGTGCACTATAAAACAAACATATCATCCCATACTTATGGGGCGGGGATAGGCTGTTTTGAAACTTCGGACGATTTCTATATCAAGAATGGTTTACTGCAATTATACATAACAATGTAATATCCGTCTCTTGTTTAACATGGAACGTAACACGCCAAAGAAGATTCGCCTGGTGATAGCACATTTGGATCGCCATGGAATGGGCATTGCCCATATACAAGAAATACAGCTGATGCAGGCTACTGATAGGTTAGTGCGAAACCACTTGCCTCTTCCTACTCCTCCTATAGCCGTGGGGTGCTTACACTTGTCAAAAAAGGCCTCCCTTTCCCTGCAGTCCAAACGTATGTTGACACAGAGAGATGCTGTGCCGTTGTACATGGGAAACTGATGGGCATAATTGTTACTATTGTCAACACCTATGGTCCCAACTCAGATGACCATGCACTTTATGAGCGTATCTTTGCCGCTCTACGTGGGTTTCCGGATGCAGTGGTTCTCTGGGGCGGGGAGCTAAATACACATTTGGGCCCAACCAAGGATAAATCTAGTGGCAGAGAGGGGCACGCTCCTGGGGCGGCTCGTGCAATCAAAGACGGAATGGCTGACCTGTGCATGCTGGATATCTGGCGCCATTGACATGCTGAGTCATTAGTGGGCACACATATCTACACTGTGCATGGCAGTTGGTCTCGCCTCGACTACTGGCTTGTGAGTGAGGGGGCAGCGAGCTGGGTAACGGAGGTAGAAAGTCTGCCACGCTCTGTATCAGATCAGTGTACTGTCCGCCTCACCCTTTCTATCCCGCAAACAGTCCCCAGGTCCTTCACGTGGCCCTTTCGACAGGAAGCACTATTTTACCCTCTATATATGGAGATGATTTGTGAGGCCACCACACAATATTTTGCACACAACAAGAGGTCTGTGGATAGCGCTGGGGTGCTCTGGGAGGGATTCAAAGCCACCATTCGGGGAACTTGCGTAGGCACATCAGCAGGCATTTTAAAAGACCTGAGAGGACAGTTGGCTAAGGTGGAGGCAACTCTGAAAACATTAGAGCAGGAATATGAAGCAGCACCCTGTGAGTTGACCCTAGCTGCCACTATGGACGCAGTATTAAAACATGCGAAGTTAGGGTGGAAGAGATGAGATATGTCTCTAAGCGCCATGTAGCTCGTGCTTAGGGTGAGGACGGTAAGCTTGGACATCACTGAGCCACAAAAATAAAGCACCGTATGGAGAGGGAGTTTATAACTAAGATCACAGATGACATGGTCACGACCACTATAACATCCCAGATATTATAGACCAATTCTGGCAATTCTATGTGAAGTTGTATGCATTGCAAGGCAAAACTGACAATGCTGACCGCGACGACTATCTCTCACAGATTGCCATCGCATGGCTGTCAGATGGTCAGAGGGAATACCTCAATCAGCCGGTCACGCTGGAAGATATTCGGATGGCAATAAATGCCCTACCCAACAAGAAAGCACTGGGTCCTGATGGGTTCCCATGTGAATTTTACAAATCTTATGCAGAGGAACTTACCCCTTATTTATTAGAAATGTATGCTGAAGCAAATGATCTAGGGGTGTTACCGCCGACCCTCCATGAGGCACTTATTATCACAATACTCAAGAAGAATAAACCCCCCACCCATTGTGAATCATACAGGCCTCTTTTGCTTATTAATACAGATGTAAAAATTCTGGCGAAGATTCTGGCCACCCGTCTCCAGCCACTCATGCAATAATTGGTCCTGCCAGATCAGTCTGGTTTTATACAGGCGCAATCTACCTCCTACAATTTGAGAACACTGTTTGCTATGCTTCACACTCTTAATCCTGAATTACCATTGGCGGCTGTCATGCTTGATGCTGCTAAGGCGTTTGATTCCACAGAATGGGGCTATCTCTTCTGTGTGTTACAGCGGATGGGATTTTCACCTCTCTGTATGAATTGGGTGCGACTCCTATATATGGATCCCATATCGAGCGTCCGAGTAGAGGGCTACACTTCCAACCCAATACAGATTGCTAGGGGTACACGACAGGGGCGCCCACTATCACCACTGTTATTTGCCCTTACGCTAGAACCGCTAGCTTGCCTTATTAGGCAATCTCGCCAACACGCGGCTCTCAACTTCTTCCATCGGCTAGTCATCATCTCTCTCTATGCGGATGACATGCTGCTCTTTATAAGCGAGTCCAGCACTTATCTAGCGCCAGTTATACATGAGTATATCCGCTTTGCTCGATATTCTGGCCTACAAATTAACTGGTCCAAATCTGTAGTGATGTCGTTGATGGAGTGTACCCTTCCACATGAACCTGAATTTCCCCTCGTGTGGGCCACAGAGTCAGTTAAATACCTGAGGGTGTGGATTCACCGGAACCCAGAGGTCATTATCCGTGAGAACTATGGAGCTGCCACCACGATGCTGGAACAACAAGTGGATAGATGGGCGAAACTCCCTCTTACCCTTGCAGACCGCATTGCACTGATCAAAATGGTAGTGTTACCTAAATTGTTATATCTTTTCAGTAACATCCCACTTCAGCTCACGCAACATTTTTAAAAAACTATACGTACCCTGTTGCTTTCCCTCGTTTGGGGCGGTGGACAAGCGTGGGTGAGCTGGAAGACTCTTCCACTGCAAGTACGGAGCTTTCAGTGTGCCCGATTTTTATCTATACTACCTTTGCGCACATGCACAATACGCACACTTCGGGTTCGCCTCCCACGCTTTTGTCCCACACGTGGCTGTGGAACACTGGGACATGCATCCCATCTCGTTGAGCTCTATGCTACCGCATGACCGTAGGCCAACACCCCGACTCACATTTAATGCTATTAATTCAATGATTGCTGCCTGGCAGGCATTGGGTCGTGAGGCAGGAAAGCTGCCCTTATACTCCCCGCTGCTACCACTGGCTTACAACTCGAACATATCGGTCACGCACAAACAAGGGGCTCTGTGCACATTAGCGCAAGTAGGCCTTGACAAGCTACAATACCTATATCCGGGTGGCACTTTTGTGTCTGCTACCAATACTGACTATATTCAGAACAAACACCTATATAGACTAGGAAGGGCGCTGCAGGCTCACTATCCCACATTTCCAGCAGAGCCACCGGAGACATTGTGCTGTGCACGCTGCTCCTGAGCCCCACCAGACATAAACTAGTCACTAAACTCTACCACGCTGCCCGAGAAGAGAGGACCCTCCCCTGTGATAGGAGCCTCAGCAACTGGAATGAACATCTTGAACCGCAAATCATGAAGAAAGAATGGGAACTCTGCTGCCAACTTGCTAGTGCCCTCACCTCTAATGGAAAATTGCGTATCATACACTTTAAATATCTTCATCAGGTTTACTATACTCTGCATAAACTTTTTAAGTATGGGCTCCGAGACCTGATGCTTGCAAATGATGCGGGGCATTGGGAGCAGACTTCTGGTATCTAGCCTGGACCTGCAGGCGGTTGTCGGAATACTGGGCCGCTGTGATCACCACATTGTCTAAGATTATCGGGATTGTTTTACAGTGTTCCCCACAGATATGCTTACTGGGTCTCGTCCCTTTCCCAAAAGGTGCTAGGGGCAAGCTGAAGGGGTGGCACTGCTTATGGCCAAACGACGCGTGGCGATGGTGTGGGATAGTGCGCTAAGCCCTTCGGCTGAACAGTGGCTTAGAGATTTGGTCTTTTGCAGAGAAAATCTAGTGTTGTATGCAGAGGAGCTACCATCGTACTCCAGGCCCAATGACATTTGGGAGCTCTTGTTGACTTACCTGCGTTCTGCTGCGCAGCCGGATCCCCCTGGAAATGAGTCCCTGTGAACACTTGTGCCACATGCTTTCTGTAACGATATTAGTATGTATAACATGTATCCCATGTCAGCTAAATTTACAGTCATGTGCTATGTATGGTAATTTTTGCATATGCTTGTACCAATGATGTGTTTTCTCTGCACCTGTACACTGTATGAGACTTTATAAAAATCAATAAAAAAGAAAAACCTCTTATAAATTTGGTGTAAATCCATTCTGCGATTGTTTTGTATCAGAGAGTAAGGTTTCCTTGGAAATTAACATAGGAAATCAGTGTTTTGGGACACCTCCTTTTTCTTCTCCCCGCTTGACAGAACGGCACAAAACGTTCCAGGATGGAGCTGAGGTGGATGAACATTTTTTGGAAAATGTTGTGACGATCTATCATAAGGTGCCAAATTTATTAGTGAAATAAAATTACTCTTCCTTTGGAAACTCTCTTACTATACCTACACAGTGGCAACCACCACTGAGTAATATATTTACTAGACCTTTGTAAAATGTCAATTATGCCAGATTAATCAGAGTAATTTGGGTAATTCTGCATTACTCTTTGTTGTGAAACTACTGATAATGCAATTACACCTGCTCATATAATTTGGAGGAAAAATCCTACTGCATGAGCACATTTAGCGAGCCTGAGTAGCTTCTCACTCTGCTATTCATACTCTGTTGCATTTAGCACTATTTCTTACCACTAAATTAATCCTTGTATCCATTCTGGAAACGAGGGGGCATTTCTGCCCTAAGTAGATAGCTATAAATGCAGAATGACAGTCCTCACATAATTTTGTATGTTCTTGCATGTATATGTATATGTGCTCGAAATCCAGTCACCTCATGAAGAACCTGACGCCAGCACTCGAAGGTTCACAGTTAATCAATTTAATTCAAAGTTGCCACTTGTGCGTTTTGGTCCGTGACAGCATTGATCACATAAGAAGAGCCACCATCTTAGTTATGATATTAATGTGCTTTGTGTGCCACATGGCAATATAGACATGGTGAAAATATTTCACAAGTTGATTACCCATTTCACATTTACAATATAACAAATTCAACAAACTTCTATAAGGTGTTCACAAGGCTAAATGCGTCCTGATGGCCACCTTTGAGTGTGAAATAAGGGGTATGCCAATATTGACCAAGTCCAGGTGATAGAAAATACGTTTTTGACAAACCTACTGGCCCTTACTCAAGGAAGTCCTACTAAAATTATTCACAAATAACTTGCCATGTCCTTTATTGCTAATTTTATTTGTGTTCATCTGCTTTTACTATGGTGTTGTGTATGGCACAAGGAGGACTTATATTTTAACAGGCTCATACTTCAGGATTGTTTTAGATAATGTAGCCCAAATCCCATGGCTTCAATATGTAAAAAATATTTTTGTAAATTAGGGCGATCAGATCTATTTACCAAACTCAGGGAGAAAGTGAAAAGCAGTCTTGTGTCGGTCAAGCAGGCTTTCTCCCAAGGGGTGACTGCTGACTGGGTGAATTCTGCTTTAATAAAGCAGACCATGTGCAAGTATGTACTGGTCAAATATGTCAGTGGAATAGAGCCCCATCTCTTTCTGAAAATGCCCTTTCCGGCTGCCTTTTCTTGGCGGTTGGATCGCCATGAAAAGGCAATCACAATGGGCCAACATAACCCCTGCGGTGGTGCCTGAGCAGGTACTACCTCATTGTCGATTATTATGTTCTGACTTACGATCAGATGGGCTTCTTAAGCCCATCGTAAGCATCAGTCGGTCCCTCTACCCGCTGCCTCTGACCGCTGACAGGCTGTCAGTGGTGGTCCATCCAACATCAGAATTAGGCCCTTAGATTGGAGTGGGAATAGTAAATTCAACCTCTTTAATGTCCCCCACCTTCCCAAAAATGGTTTAGGTTGGAGTGGACATGTTGGGATGGGTAAATACAATGTCAATGAATGTACTGGCCAACAGCAGCAATATCAGTAAATGCAATGTGAACAACGCCACCACTTGTACCCGCACAATGCCCGTAAATGCAATGTCAATATATACCGTAATTTGTGACCGCACAGCACCACCAACATCATCAATAATAATAATAATGTCAATGTATTCAGCGATCCATGCTCATTTGATAAGAATAATTTTTCGAATATGAACTATGTCAATGTGCGTTCAGACCAGAGCAACCCTAATCTTGTTAACACCAGCATAAACTATTTCAATGTACAAAATGGCAACGGTATTGTTAATACCAGTACAAATGATTTCAATGTATAAAATGACAACTGTATGCAGAGTGATGATAATGTCGGTAAACATGATACTAGTGGCTGCCATATTACTTTTAGGACTTCCAATGAACTCACCTAATTTCTGTCACATTCATCCAAGGTGACCTCTCCAACAACCCTGAGTAATAGATATGTGGTCAGGCAGCTCCTGTGACCCAAGTCCATGCTTATCAAGTAACAGGTCACAGGTGGGCACCCCCATAAATTACAGGCAAACACACACACAAGAAATCCCCTGATTGATTCCACAGAGAGATAGTTGCACCACAAACAAGTCTGAGATAATTGACTCCAATAAAACCTGTTTGGGCAAAAGCTCACGTTCCTCAGAAATACCACAATGCTAGATACCAAATGTAGATAGATACACTCAACCAGTCAGGACACAACATGCACACCACATGTAGTGATCACACGCTCCTCACACCGGACATCTGGGCACATGCACACCGGCCCACATTGGCTCTCCCCGAGATCAAGAGCCATCTGTGTCCTTATCAGATGCACACATGTTATTGATTTATGACTACGTGCTCTTTAGGTTTGTAGAGAACATTCTATTGTACCTCATGAACTGTATAAATTGACAGCCAAAGCCTTGTACATTGAGAGATTTTGAGCAGACACGTTCTGACCAGACTCTGCGAGCTGAAGTTTTTAATTAAACCAACTTGTTCCTTTTTTGCTAAATGCCGCTTGTTTTTTCATTTATTTAAGGTAAATTCCTACCCGAGCAACATTTTAGTGAGCTAGATAGGAGAGATTGGTTCATCGAACCTGACTACTGTCAAAGGAAGGACCCCGGCCCAAATGGATTCATCTGCACAAAAAGATTGGCAAGCAAAAGCCATAATTGAATAAAAGTTCAGCTGAATCCACAGGGTGGAAGTCCAGCCAGAACAGCCATCAGAGGGTAAGGGAGCTACATCTTATCCTTAGTCCCAAGTGGCCAACTAGGACAAATGCATAGATAGTGTGTAATTTTTCTCCTAATCAGTACGCTAGAATAAGGCGAAGGTAGCTAAAACCTTTGGTCTTTTACCCTGGGTCCACGGTATGACTCATACCTCAGTGTCAGAAAGGGAACACCTGTACCTCTGGGCATGTTTTAAAAAATACGCTTAGTCCCCGGGTGTAAATAGGGGATAGCTTGGACCGCCAGGCGTGATGACAAGTTGGCTCACATAGACTCTGGGTGTGATATAGAGCCAACATCTTTTTTTGTTGTTTTAAAAGCCCCAAGAGCTGTTGATTCCACCTCTGAGAGCACCTGAAAGAAATGAGAGTTCTCTTTTTTCTCTCCACTTGGACCACTGGGAATTAGGCAGTGATATGCACAACCCCTGAGTGTATTATAGGGTGTAATTCGGCAATTAGGTAACATTTTTAGACCTGGATGAATTGGGTATAGCTTGTGTCTGGCTGCGGAGGGCTGATAGTTAACAGGTTATTCCTGTTTTTACAGTTTAAATTGTTGCTAATTTTTGTCAGCTGAGCTAGTAGTGACAGAGTATCAGGCTCACCCAGCTCTGCATACTTCTCAGAGCATCCCTCTCCTTGGGCTATAAGCACTAGGAGAGGGCTTAGTTTTTTAAACTATTTTTTTCAACCTTTTTAGTCTTTATTAGATTCTTTTCAATTTGATATACATTTATTGATGGGGTGTTGTGAAAAGTTAGCAAATTATGCTGCATGTTTAAATGTTATGTCTCCTTAATAAGTCTATGCGCAAAGTCGTAATAACTGTTTTTTTCAAATCAGAAGTTCATGATTGCTAGTTTTTTGCTGCAAAACAATCCACATTGACCTTAACAAACAATTGCACTTTTGTTACAGGTTGTTATTGCTTCATTGCATTATTCTCATTGTTTCTGTGCCAACCAATTTTTGTTTATGCATCACACTGTTTGTTTGAGCTCATAACCAGTAGATTGAGTTTTTAAAATTTCACCTCTGTATACACTGTTTCTCCAAACAAGAATAGAATTGATAATGCATTTTAAAAAAACGAGTTTGAGATAACCAAAAGTTGGCAAAAACCTTTAAAACAGACAAATATCCCAATCCTTGATGGAGACTCCATTAGACCGCATGCGAGCAAAGTCCCCCAGCCAGGCTTGGAGACTAGAGAGACACTGTAGAGAGTGGCACACTTGTACAATGACAAGTTCATTTCCCCGGCCTAAGGGGGGCATGTTTGACACCAATATCATAGAATGTACCAACACTTTCATTCAGACCAGACACAAGGGTCAAGAGAGAGAGCAGCAAAGGACCCTGTTAAGGATGTGGGCTAAAAAAGAGACAGACCCTACATGTACCATACATAACCACTGGGTTAACAGCAGTGAAGAGGAAGGCTCCAGCTCCACTAAGTCAGACAGTGAAGGTATAGGCCTAGACTGGGGCCGGCCCAGCCAGGGGGTAGATAATGAGTGCTACTAAAGACCACCCAGGCACATAAGAACATGCTCAATCACCTGGCAGCCCTGGACAGCCTTGAGGAGGGTCATGTGGTCACAATGATCATAAGGAACATGTTATACCACTATCTGGGTGACACCGAGGTGGCTAGGTTATGCCTAAGGGAAGGAGCAGCCCCTCTATCTAAGACCACTGCTACAATACAGGGGATTTCAGGATCCATGACCAAAGTCCCTCTTACTGAACCCCTTGAGCTGGAAATAGGAGGACGTAAGATCAGGGAACAATTGTTGTATTATCTCTCCTCCCGATCAACATATTAGGATGGGACCTAATGTCCAAACTGAGAATATCCATCCAGTTCACAGAGAATAAAACTATAGCCTGCTGTTCCCCTGGACTCATACCCCTAGAGTGCAGACCAAAAACATCCACCTACTCCTTGGGGATACAAGCCAGAGAAACTCTGATCTGTCTAGGGCTCCTCAGAAGAGTGGTCCACGGTTATATGGAGACTCTCTTATAATTGTATGGCCCAGCACAACAGTGGACTCGGCGGGCACACCATAGCTTCATAGAAACGACCAAAGCAGCAGCATGTAGGGAACAAAGGGAATCGGGAATCCCAGATCATGATATGCAGAGGACCATCACATCCCCTGAGGCTAAGGGGGAGCTGGACCAGGGCTTCTCAATTCAGCCACCGCCACCACCCTGGTGCCTTCTCAAAGGAGAAAGCAGTCCCAGGCGAATGAGCACCCAGCGAAGGTGTGCGTTTTCCACACTAGGAGCCCCCTCCTTGTTATCTGATACTGGGCCAGGACAGATAACCACAGCAAAAAAGGCAACATGTCTGAACATCAGGACACCGCCTCAGGGAATTTTCCCTGCCTGTCGCATGGGAGAAATACCTGGGCGAGAGTGGATAGGCTATCACCTACACTCCCCTTTCTGTGCTTCTGTTGGAGCAACCAGGAAACTGGCAAAAACACCCCTAAAGGGGTCGGGGCAACCCCAGATGTGCATGTAATGCCTGATGGGGAAAGTACTTCTCCACTGGATCTCAGGGGAATGAAACTGAGTGCCGCAGAAGAAAGCTAAAAGGCGGGTGACCTCAAACCATCATAGAGTGCCACTACTGCCTCCAAAGATACCACAAGGCCACCCATTGTTGCATCAAGTTGTACCACAAATGGAATAAACTGTCATCAGAGAAAGTCCTCAAGATCAATAATATATGGAAAGAAAAGGAAGGGAGTAAGGACACAGCCTTGCCTTACCCCAAGCACTGAAAATCCTCTGTAAGCTCCCCATCTCTGGTCTATCACACGTTTGCTTAAGTATGGGCGTGAAGCCTACAAAGCAGCCTTATAAAGTGTCAACCCCTCACATTTTCCATGGTGGCCCAAAGTTTTGACCAATTTTCTGTAAAAGATACACATGTGATGTCAAGAAAATCACAGTGCTTATATCTTGTTTTTGGTTTCATGTACTGAATGTCAATTTCAGGCTCTGCTTGATTATACCCAGGCCGGAACAGAACCCAAACTGAACTTTAACTCTGCAGCCCAGTTTTCAGGTTTGGCTAGTATAACTCTACTAGGATTTTTTACCGAGCTATCCAGCAAGGAAACTGGGCGATAGCAGTGTGGTTGGTCTTAGTCGCTCTTTTAAAAATTGGGGACTATAATTGCCTCCTGACAAGTTTTAACTAGGGGACCAACTGTAGCAGACCTTAAAACATTTGTAATTAAAGGTCCCCAGAATTGCAGGAGGGATTTATACATATCGAATAGAATACTATCCGGACCCAGGGTCTCAGATGGGCTACTTAATATAGCCGGGTAGTATAAACAACAAAGGAGTGTAACCTCTTTTTAAGAAGGAGAAAGGGAGCATGGAGAATCTTACTAGATTCTTATAGAAAGCCCTCACTCACCAACCTAGTTGGTGACATGCTTTATCATCGGGCCCCACCGGGAGAGGCTGAGTGCCTCCCCGGTGTGCTGCAACGCCAGAACTACTGTGGAGCTGGTTTTGTGGTAGTGATAAGTGAAGGGGGGGTAGAGTAGTTTAAAAATGTCTGGATTGTGTCCAAAATAACTTTATCAAGTGGCCAATCAGATACATTAAAAACAGGGTGTAGGAAAGGAGCTAAATAAATTGTTCAGCTATTTCCCATTCAGTGGGGTCAACATGTTTCTGCCATCGTGGTGTAAATTACCTGGCTTTCATCAGGACCTAAGAATTACACCTCGGCTGTATGGGTGTGCTAAGGCCCACCCTGATCTGAGGATGTCAAACTGAAAAATATGTGTTAAAAAGTGTGTGCAATCGAAGAAAAATGGGTGGTTGCCATTTGACTCAGAGCAATCAGATTGCACCTGTTGATGAAAGCGACAGTAACGAACATATAAAGAGAAGAGACAAGACAAACAATTAATTACCATCTTGCGCAGTTTGTTTATTACAGTTATACCATGCTCTCTCAAAAGTGCACTTGTATTCAAGGTGCATCAGTCACCTGAGAATAAACCGACACACCCTCATTAATTTATGAGTGACGATACTGCCAGCCACAGTGGCCAACATGAATGACTTGACCGGTCGTCGCATCAATAGTACTATTACACCTGCACGCCAGCTAGGGCATTTATCGGTTAATCGTAGTTAGTGGGAGATCGAAATGCCAAAACGGCCAGTGAGCCTATACGGCGTGACAAAGAAGGCCCACACAAAAACATGCTTACACCAGCTCTGACATATGTTGGTTTTTGGTTGTGAACCGTATCAGTAAATTTCTGCACAAACAGGAGCATGTTTAAACTCTTCAACCCTGTTTAAAGTGTCTCCCTAGGGGGTATGTATAAAATGCATGAGGGACTGTACCAATTCATCGTTAATTGCACAGGAGTCCAGTATATTAATATCACATAGTTGGACATTAAAACCACCCACCCAAACAATCAAGACCTCCTTGTTATGCTCACTTTGGTTTTTATGCAAGAGGTGTTCTCATTCATCCACCACCTTAGTTACAGCAGGGTCAAAGATGTTGTGGTAATAATTATTTAGAAGAAGATCAAATAAATTGGGCAGTTTGAATAGGAGCAGATGATCATTTTGGTGAGAGAGCGACTCCCAGGACTGCTACCTCTGTCACGGCCACAGAAATAAAAGTGGCTAAACCCCCTTTGGTCCGGCCTGCCTCTAAGTAGGGTGGGTCCAGCAGCCAGGTCTCTTAACAACATACAACTAAATACTGCTCCACTATCTTTTACCAGTCTGGGTTTCCTAGCTTGCAGCACAGGCCCGGCACATTCCACGAAATTACTCCACTGAATTTTCCTTTCTTGTTTCTATTTTTGACCATTGAGCACAGCTTGTGTTCTGGGACAAAAGTTATTTCCTCAACATGCACTGTTTCCCCAAAAGAAGGCAATTATTCAGTTTGCTATAACTGGGACATACTCCTCGCTCAGTTCAACCCAGGATCAGCAGTGGTATAGGATGTGCACATCATCGAGACACACACCAGAGGCCAGAATGGATGGTTGAAACTAGCCAGAGGGTGCGTCGCAAAATACATTTGGCAAGAAGCGATGTGTTTTTCACCTGGGCACATTAAGATCACCTTAACACTGGTACTACTGAAGAAGAGGTGTGCGTATCACCGAGAAACGCTAGAATCACCTTGACACTGCTGCTTTTGGAGAAGCATGGTGCGCGCCACCGAAATACACACTGGACCACCTGCTTCACTGAAGAAGAGGTGTGTGGATCACCAGGACATTGTGTGCATATCACCCAGACACACAAGGATCACCCTTGACATTGCTACTAATGGAGAAGTGCTGTATGCACCACCGAGACACACACTAGAACTCCTGCAGCAGAGGAGATGATCACCCAGCGCTTGCGATGCTGAGGTCTACTCCCTTAAAAATGCTACACCTTTTACTTTTGCCTTGTGTGCAATTACCAGATCCAATATGGGCACTGCATGTTTGCATGCACAACGACTTCTTCAGCATTCCACGTTGGCAGTGACACATCCGACATTCAACAATGGCAGTGATGCATATCTCCCAGCAGTGAGGTGAGGCCCTGCAAGAGCAGCACTAATCTGTCATGCTCAAGACACGGACAAGGATAGGAATGCTCAAGCTCCGACCACACAGGGTTGCCGGGCCTCACAAGAGATCGCTCAAGGCTCCAACTGCCACAACGTTTCACTAGGAAGGGTAACATACCTTCTTTGCAAAGTCTTGTACAGACTCAAAAGTAGGTAAAACACTCCGCCTCTGCATTGCGTTGAGGTCTCTGTTAATCTTTTGGTTTGCCCTTTTTAGTCCTAATACGACACAACTTGATGTTCTCTACAAACCAGATCAAACTGTATGGTCCAAGCAGTGAGAAGGTTGCTTGTCGCCAATGTTAAGATAGAAGACCACTGGGACAGTTCTTATCAACAAACCTCTTTATACAGCTTCAGTTAAGCAAATCCCACATCCACAGACAGGGCTGGCATCAGCCTCAAACTGCTCTCTATAACTTCGTTCCAACCTCACTCCCAACAATCTATTCCAGAGATGATGCGCTGGTTACAAATGTGCGCATCACCACTTGGTCACTGAATTTTCCTTTCTTGTTTCTATTTTTGACCATTGAGCACTGCTTGTGTTCTGGGACAAAAGTTATTTCCTCAACATGCACTGTTTCCCCAAAAGAAGGCAATTATTCAGTTTGCTATAACTGGGACATACTCCTCGCTCAGTTCAACCCAGGATCAGCAGTGGTATAGGATGTGCACATCATCGAGACACACACAAGAGGCCAGAACGGATGGTTGAAACTAGCCAGAGGGTGCGTCGCAAAATACATTTGGCAAGAAGCGATGTGTTTTTCACCTGGGCACATTAAGATCACCTTAACACTGGTACTACTGAAGAAGAGGTGTGCGTATCACCAAGAAACGCTAGAATCACCTTGACACTGCTGCTTTTGGAGAAGCATGGTGCGCGCCACCGAAATACACACTGGACCACCTGCTTCACTGAAGAAGAGGTGTGTGGATCACCAGGACATTGTGTGCATATCACCCAGACACACAAGGATCACCCTTGACATTGCTACTAATGGAGAAGTGCTGTATGCACCACCGAGACACACACTAGAACTCCTGCAGCAGAGGAGATGATCACCCAGCGCTTGCGATGCTGAGGTCTACTCCCTTAAAAATGCTACACCTTTTACTTTTGCCTTGTGTGCAATTACCAGATCCAATATGGGCACTGCATGTTTGCATGCACAACGACTTCTTCAGCATTCCACGTTGGCAGTGACACATCCGACATTCAACAATGGCAGTGATGCATATCTCCCAGCAGTGAGGTGAGGCCCTGCAAGAGCAGCACTAATCTGTCATGCTCAAGACTCGGACAAGGATAGGAATGCTCAAGCTCCGACCACACAGGGTTGCCGGGCCTCAGAAGAGATCGCTCAAGGCTCCAACTGCCGCAACGTTTCACTAGGAAGGGTAACATACCTTCTTTGCAAAGTCTTGTACAGACTCAAAAGTAGGTAAAACACTCTGCCTCTGCATTGCGTTGAGGTCTCTGTTAATCTTTTGGTTTGCCCTTTTTAGTCCTAATACGACACAACTTGATGTTCTCTACAAACCAGATCAAACTGTATGGTCCAAGCAGTGAGAAGGTTGCTTGTCGCCAATGTTAAGATAGAAGACCACTGGGACATTTCTTATCAACAAACCTCTTTATACAGCTTCAGTTAAGCAAATCCCCCATCCACAGACAGGGCTGGCATCAGCCTCAAACTGCTCTCTATAACTTCGTTCCAACCTCACTCCCAACAATCTATTCCAGAGATGATGCGCTGGTTACAAATGTGCGCATCACCACTTGGTTACAGAACCTAACATACTGATGGTTCTGTAAACCAAGATACCACAGGAGGTCAGAATGTCAAGAAAAAAACAACAACTTCACCCCACCTCCAGCTTCTCAAGGCATCACAAAGGTGACCTGCTCACAACTCCTGCACAACATACTTGATGCAATCTGACTAAATCCTACTCTCCTCGCAGCATGGTTCATGCTGACTGCATACAGGCTTCCCTTTGGCATACCAGTGGCATTGCCGCTGTGCACATCCGCACCACGGTTCTCCTTAAATAAGCAGTAACAAAAGATCCAATTGTTGTTCAAAGCAGCTACTTCTTCATTCATATTGGTATGTGTTTGCGCCACATTCTTCAAGTGGTTCTATAGCAAGTGTAACAATGGATTGACTTGGCTAATGTTGTTGGCAGGCACCTCTTAGTCTGGGGCAGGTCTCTGGCCTATGAATGAATGAATGAGTAGTTTGTTAAGCTCATGACTCACCGCCAAAGTGGTATCTCCACCTATGGCTAACTCACAACCTTCTCTTCGTTTCAATACTGCCTTATATACCTGCAGACAATAAAAAAAAAGATGGAAGGCAGGGAGACTTGGCCATTCTAGTCAATGTACTACAAATCATAATCCTCATCATCATCTTCATATAACCGCCAGTAAGCCGTCTCTTTTGTTAGATAGGTCACTACTGAAATTAAGGAAAGGGTACAGAATGTGTGGTGTCCCTCCAGGGCCCAGGAGAGCCCTATGGGATCTGAGGGGCAGGAAACAAATCTATTAAATTAATAAATACCTGGTGTCAGTGCACAGTGGCGATGAAAATGTGTAAAATACATTTAAAAAGTGCATGGATGGCCTAGAGCAGACTAGGCCCGAATAGTAAAACTATGAACAAATGGGGAGCGTGAAAAATCGTGCTCCATACCCAGACGCACTGCGGTATTGAGGATACTAGATCCACTCGTTATAATCCATTTATCCAACTCTTAATTTTTCGAGTATTTTTCAAAAGTGTTTGTCATCTTTTTCTTCTTTTCTTTAAATGTAATCCACTTATCTAGTATCCTCAATACCGCAGTGCGTCTGGGTGTGGAGCGCGATTTTTCACGCTCCCCATTTGTTCATATGTTTATGGTGCATCGGGGCTATGCCAAATCCAGTCTGCACGCAACTGATAAAGCCTGCAAAGTAACCCTAATGGAATATGTTGACAAATGTTGGTGTGCACACCACCTCATTCATTGCCGAATAGTAAAACAACACAGAATAATGACAACTCTGGCCAAAATTAGCGAAAACACAGAAAAAAGAGGAACTATAGAAAACCATAGTCCTCGGTTATCGCAAAATGTCCATTGCACTTGCATACAATAAATAGTGGTGCTTGCCCTTTCTTAAACAGCAAACGTTTTCAAAGTACTGCTCTTACCTTACTTGATTTTCCCCAAACAGTTACAATTTCAAAGCTGGATGATGAAGATGAGGACGCAGACAAACGATGAGTGATTATTTCCCTCTAGAATCCAAATCCAAGATGCCCAAGTGCTGAAAAAAGAACAGGGTGGAGTCTTCAAGGCAGGAAGAGGAAGTTGATTCTGTGGGTAAAGCAGCTTCATCGTTTCTATTGCACTTCCCAAAGTAAACAAAAATAAATAAACAAAGAGGCATTTTATGCTGCTCGGTGCCTGTGCTCTTCAGCTGCTGATTGCATTTGGTGAGATTGTATTGCTACCGTGCTCTTGTGATTGCATTTTACCTGAAGGGCAGTCTCCTTTAATTGATAATGCCAAGTGGCATAATCTTGGACATTAGTGCATCATTTCAGTAACAGAAAATGCTGGAGATTACACTAGATTATGCCAGTGTATCGAAAATGATGCCTGAGCCGAACATTAATGAAAGCTAGGCTGGTTCAGTAGAAATAATTACGAGCAAAACATAAGGCATTAAACTTTACTGTTTTGAGGTTAAGCAATCAATGAAGCAATTTCAGTAATGGTGTTACATAATTTAACTCTATAGCTGTCATGGGGATCTGGCAGCTCTAACTGAACATAACTGTAGAAGATTTCCCTAGGCCTGGATGTTAAAGCTACATTTAGGCCATTGTTATGTATTGAAACACGTGCTCTTCCAACAACTTAGGCATTTCGTTCAGCTGGTGACAATTCAGAGTAAGTGTGCAATAAAATACTTAAAGTACCTTTCAAAAATCAGGGCAGGAATTCAAGATTTAAAATGTGTATTTGTTTTTATAAGACTTTAAAGATATTTCCATCAGACACAGATTATGCTTCAGGAAGTATAAACGCCTGAACACCAGATTAAGATAGTTTGTAATTTCAATTCATTTTGCCTGGAGAAGATTTTGACTTTGGAAAGATTTATTGTATAAACGTATTTATTACAATATAGATCAGTAGGTCTTACCAGGCCTACCAAAAGCAGGAGTTATATAAAGAAAATAGTGGGGTGCAACTTCAAGGACCCCATAAGTAAAGCTGCCTAATATAAACTGGTTGACTTAAAAAATGGTGTCATGATAGCTGAATGTCAGTAAACACTCGACTCCTCTCTGCCATCTAATGTGATCTGCAGATGACGTGATCAGAGACCTGCTGGACCTGGTCCTTGGGATGCCACGCGGCAGAACCCCTGGGAGAAGGGAGGGCCCACAATAGGGTAATAAGACATGCGGGACGACACTTGCAGCATGGGCAGGTCCAGACGGACACCCTCCAAGTTGGTAGCAAGCTGAAGCTTAGACCCGTGAATCGGAAGCCAAGAAAAGGGGCCCGTCCCTCCCAGGAAGTTGAGGAGGCTGGGTACATAATGCAAGAGAAGGAGTTTAATGAACAATAGATGGAAATATATATCTTGGACAAGAAATGTGGATAAGACCATGAACCGTTAAAATGTTATGTTGAGGAATAAACTGTGACCTTTTCAGGCACCTAAGAACGTTGTCAGTGATGATTTAAGGTAAAAGCGTGCAGTTGGATGAAACCGTTAAGGGGAGCGAGGCAGGGCGACACGCCACCTGGTGGGGGCTTTGCAGCATTCCAGAGAGGGTGGAGACTCAGTACAGAAAGTGGAATCTGCGTTTCTTTTGCTGTAGGGAGTTTCTGCTCCATATGGTGACACTTCTCATCCTGCATAGAATGTGGCACTGCTTGTCTGTTCTTCACCTCTCAATACTGGAAAGCGCAGTTTCTCTGCCAATATAGTGAAGATTCACAGAGATGCGTCTATCTTAGTTCTGGCCAGACTCCACTGCCCTCATGCTTTGCTCTTAATTTCTATTCTGTCACTCATACCTTTCGCTAAGACCGCATTAGTAGAACACAGCACAGTTATTCAAAATTACTCATGTACAATTCTACTAGATGTTGTGTAGAAAGCCTTTACTATGAACATCCGGTTACTCATTTCTCTTATTTCTTTTTTACTTTGTTGTTCCTAATGTAGGGCAGGAGAGGCCTCCCTCAAATTCAGCGCTTCATTCAGGCATAAAGATATGGAATCTCAGCAGTGAAAATTCAGAAACTGATCCACCACCTCTGAGTTCTCCAAATACCTTGAAGGAAGTGAATATTGGATCAGGAGTTGCCAAAATTCTGCCCACTACTGCCTCTCTCAGGGTTCTTCAGATCAGAGTGCCCCCAGCTAGTATCTACCATCAACTATGGGTCATTGTAGACTCATGGCACAGGGACGTTTCTTTGTGCTCAGTAGCACCTCTGTCAAGAGTCACTGTCAAGACATTGCCTGCACTTTGTGCTGTCATAGAGAGTTAGAGAGGTATCCTTGGGGAAGCATAAATTTAGGTGAGGGAAGATGCCAGGATGCCGTGCATCTAGATGCATATTTGGGTAGCTCTAGAACATCTTTGCTACTGATTTAGAAGCTATTGTGAAAAGCTCTTTAAAGCCGGTTATCAAGCTTAAAACATATCCATTGCCATCCCTGTGCGGTCTTAAGCAACATGAATATTATGTGGGTCAAAGACCGAAAATGAAAAAGATTGCAGATGTGATCAGACCAATCAAATGTAACTTGACATTTTAGCGGAGAGCTTCTTGTAATAGGCAACATTTGACACATCAATGTTTCTTGCAGCTCTGTAGAAACATGCTAGAAGTGAACAATTATTGGTAGTCTATTTCCACATGTATACTGTAAGTGCCAGAACATTAAGGTGAGAACAATTGAAAGCGTTTCTTCTTTCAGTATTGAGAAAAAAACAAGTTCTGATTTTTCTGGTAAAATGTCAAAGATGACAATTGAGATTCATGAAATCCTCCATTTGACCCTTTCATTTACCACCTACCTCTTCTAGGCAGTCACAACAAAAACCTACTGAGGTCAGGTGTGCAAAAAAGCAGATTTATCCCATTCCAATAGCATTCGTTTAATGCCACAGAACCATTTAGAACCATGAGTAACTGTAAATCATTCATCTCTGTCGTCACATTTTTGTTTCAGGCCTCATTTATAGTAGGGATACCCAATAACATTCTGGTTTCAGGCCCAGTTTATTGTAGGGGTATCCAATGCCAGAACAGAAGGAGCAGACTCATGCTTTATTTTCAGCAAAACCTTGGACTATGTAATTATGCCCATTTTAAATCATAATGTACCTTATGTTGATGATCTGGGAAAAAATGCCACATTTCTGGCTACACTAGATCTACATTGGTTAACCCTTGTTTTTATCAACAAAGCAATACTATTGTTGATCTTTGGCTCAAACTGCAGTGCAGCAAGTGTTTAACCATTTGTGCATGAATGGCCTCTAAATTGGGATCCACTGCATAAGCCCAAATTTCACTCCCCTGTAGCTTGTTAAAGTTTTCTTTATAACAGATATTATTGTTGAAGACCTATTGTTTCCAATGCATCAAAATATATAAATATAGAGGGTTTTGAAAAGCTCACTACTCCTGATAAGTGTTTTTGCCTATCTTATTTCATTGCTCCTTATTTAATGTTTTCCCTTCTATTCCTTGTTTGTCCTACCTCTGTAGCATTATTTCCTTACCATGCTATGAAAAGATGACTTGTGTTCTGCTGTTTACATCAGGTATCTATTTATTCTTTGAACACTCCTTTGAAGCTCAAGGTTCTCTTTGCTCTCTTCTTACACTCCTTCATTCATTTTATTTGCTTATTAATTTCTTTTTCTAAATAAATACTTTTATGGTTAGGGTTCACAAGCTACACACTGCCCTTTTCATGCTCCCCACTTGGAACCCGGCTTCTCCTTTTTATATCCACTGATCCTGGTCCACTTTTTCTATATTTATTCTTTAATTAAAACAATACAAAGTCAATTGTGTTGAGATCATGGGTCCGGCAGACTGATGCAGGACTGCTTCCTTCCTGCTCTCCACCTCCTCACCTCGCACCCCAGTTGTTAATCTCTCTTCCACCCCACTTTTTTCATTATTTATTTAATCTTTCTTTAATATAGATACACAAACTATTTTTGGGAAAGTACTGGTAGCTGCACACAGGCTAGTCTGCATGCTTATTACTCCCCACTTGCACTGTGACTCATCTATGGCTCTCCCACCCCTACCCTTTCTGATCTACTTATTTACTTTTTTTTTAAATACACATTTTTGCTGAGGGATCCTAGCCGGCTACTTGCTTCTTTTTATGCTCATTCACTTAGGTTTTTTTCTAGTCCTATTTGAATGAGAAATTTAATTTGCAACCCATTCCAAGATGGGTAATGGTAGTGTGGCAAACATATGCATGCACTAGCAACGTTCTTGGAATGTGTTTTCTTAGAGAAAGCACCATTCAAATATTAAAAACCCTTTTTAAAATGGCCACTGTGGTGGGTACATACACCATGAGATTTCAATTGATATGTGTACTATGACAGCCATCTTTGAAAGGTGTTTTCTATGTCTGTTTTCAATTGACAAAGTTATGTGGTTTGATCAGGAAACTGGGATCCTATATACATATAAGCCTTATCTACTGCACACCTCTTCTAGACAAACTCTGCTGAATGTGGACATACGTTGACAGAATGTTATTTCGTTGTCAAAATAACAGGGCGGTTTAAAGTTTGGAGGATGCATACGGGATGCCAAAAACATCTGTTTACCGGTCCACCAGCATGGAGGTCTGTCCATTTGATTTAGAGTATGTCAACTTTATAGACAAAACTCTGTCAGGCACATCTGTATTCCTCTGTCAACAGAGTTATATCCAAGGTATGTTTTAAAAAAAGCACAATCTTTAATATTAATATTAATAAATGGAATATTTTAAAAACAAACACAAGAAATTGTAACATATCATTACTCTTGTCTGACCACGTTTCATATTACACACCCATATCAAATACTACTCTATGTCATTTTACAACCTCCAGTCCACAAGTAAGTTTGTGAAGATATCTTGTTATAAAAACTATTGAGTGTGAAAGGATATATGTGATGTTTGAGAAGGATTAATACAGCAAAACTTTCTAGAGGAAGGCCAATTTTTTTTTTTAATCTGCAGATATCCACCTTACTAGCATGGAGTA
This sequence comes from Lissotriton helveticus, assembly GCF_964261635.1. Lineage (NCBI taxonomy): Eukaryota > Metazoa > Chordata > Amphibia > Caudata > Salamandridae > Lissotriton > Lissotriton helveticus. The sequence continues at coordinate 1,042,000,369 of NC_136059.1, forward strand.
AAATTGCCCTTTGAACATGTTCACACTGGCATGTTCCTTATTAACAAATTTAGCTTGCTGATAAGTCCGTAATATATGGTTGTGCAATACAGCCTGGGCATGGAATTCAAAAACTCTTTGTGGATGGCAGCACCTTTTGTGCCATTATCCAACATTGGGTTGTACTTTGTGTTGGGTGATTCCCTACCTCAAGGAACATTGAAAATCTTGTAATGGTAAGCATGCAGCCCTTAAATTATCATGGCCGAAACACACCGATAGGTATGGCACTGAGCGTATCATGGCCTACACACACTGGTAGGTATGAAACTGAGCAAAGAGGCTTAACTTAAGGCAATGAATACATTATTTATGCATTTCCCAAACCCAAATACATTTGAAAAATAGATTACATTTTAATGAAAGAATGAGACCAAAATGAAAACAATCCAATTATTAGATCCAGCAATATGATTTTTTAAAGGTTTTATATAAATGTAGTGCCAAAAAGGACAATACACCATTATGAATTTGAACTAGGCATGATTTGAGTGCCACCATGATGGAGCTACATTAAGTGGATTGGTCTTGGGGAAGGCTGGCAGTCAAAAATATTTTAAAATAAATCCAAATCCGATAAGGGTTTTTATTATTTAAACAAAATAAAACAAAATCCTCTCCAAGCAGGACAAAGCAAAAATTATACATGCCATGATGGAACTGTAGCTCACATACTTGAAGCAGGTTTCTCTCGCTAGATCGCTGGAGCTTTTGATGTTTTTGGACAAAAAGTGTTTAAATCCCAAACCAGAAAGGACATTGTCATTCTATCAAGAACAACAAGTACATTTTTTAAAGTCTCTTTCTGCATTAAAGCTTAGAAATTATTTAGATTTTTTTTTATTTCCAGACTTTGACTGGGACCAAACCACTTGGTATATCTGACCAAAGCTCCATCGCAATCAGATTTAAATTGTGCCTAAGGTACCGGTATATTTGGTAATTTGCCTTTTTTGGTGCTATACATATAAAAAAAATCTCATATCTCTGGTTCTAATTATTGATTTTCTTTGCATTTTTATTGCTTAGTGTTTATAACTTTTTACTGCTTTATCACAATCTAAATACTTTATACTATGCCCTAAGGCAAGTCTGTCTACTATGTTCCATAGCTGCCAGGTGGTTGAGCCCATGTTAATTTAGTGACTTTAAAGATGCACCTTAACTAGATTAGTGATTGACCAGCCAAAGTAATATTCTAATTCTTACAATACTCACACAGAAACTTCAATATTACCATTCTGACATTACAGATCTATGACTTCGGAGACTCTTGGACAGATTAATATCATGCAGACTATTAGTCCATCCCAGTGTGACGTATATCCCGTCTGCATTACTACTAGTGCATAGAGTCTTATTGTACTCTCTCACAAATTTGTCAGATGTCACACCATTCTTTTAACTACTGCACCTCAATTAATTTGGGATAAGCGTGATGCTTGAGATGGAATCATCTTTGCCAATGTAGAGATGTCTAAAATTTAAAAAGTTTTATTACCAACATTGACAATATTTTAGCTGAATACACTTGTCTCTGCTGAGCAGTTCCCAGCTCCCTCACCAATTCAGGGTAGGCCACCACCAGAATGCACAGCATCAGGGCATCAGTGACTGCTGCACGTACTTCTTTTGTTGATATGACATTCCATGTATTTGCAAGGCTCTGAAGCTTTGCAACAGTGGATACTGCCGGGCTTCTGGACCACTTGCTGCTGTACTTGCCTGCAAATGGGCAGCCAGATCTTCATTTTCAAATGGGGGCTGAGCTATAGAGTGTAAGATACAACAATATTTCTAATTATCATTCATAAAAAAACAGTAGCAAAAAGTAATATATTAAATAGATCTGAAAATGTTGTTGAATGACAATTGGTTCTATTTGTTTTTGCACAAAATACATTAATCATGCTGCAAGAACATGATGAGCAAAAGATTATATGTGATCTATGTTCTCCTTTCAAGAATATTCAATATAAAGTATTACATTTAATAAGCAAAATCATATCTATAGGAATTATTTTTGCAAATAGTTTGTAACTCTGCATGTGGTTGTAAACAAATGTATTATGATGACATTTATGGGCAAATTCACACATGCATTCGTTGTTTTTTCAATGTAATTGCATTACTGTGTTGTGGAAGGGCATTACAGCATAGTACTGTTGCCTACACATTATATACATTTTTTGTTTCTGTAAATGGGCTACATGTCACATTCTGATGGAGTAGGCCTTATTTCTTAATGTAAAAGTAGCCAATTCTGATTTTTCATGTTTTCAAACGTATACTTGTCTGGGACTACGGGGAACACAAATGAATACTTGTATGTTGTTTGCACAAGTAGAATGTGCCATATGTTTGACTGGTACAGTAATAGTAAAAAGATATTTACCACAGAAAAGGCATCACTTTTTTATCATGCCATAAAATATATATTTCATTTGAACAACATTGTTGTGTTGCGCACAATCACCTTCATTCCTGATAATGATTACCAATGGGAACGCCAGGGTGATGTTATTGAGATGGGTCAGCAAGATGACAGTGATGACAATGAAGGCAGTGACCTAAGTCATGAATTTGTTGAAAACATCTTTGCCTAATGATACTTGGATTGAAGTACAATGACAGTATATAACTGCAACATAGCCTCTTTTACAATATTTATTACTAACACAATCAGTTTTACATGTAATGTTGCAAACAAGTATGGTAAATAAATAAGAAAATGTGATGATGAATTGTCATGACCGTCAGGTTATGTAAGATTGTATATAGTGTTGCTCTTTATGATGACTTTTAAAAAGAAATGATTCTTTGAATTCCAAAATGCAAGAGCTTTTCACATCAATATTAATATGTCTGCTTAATCCTCCTTCCTGGTAATATCATCCAGTCATAATCTGCAGCACTAGCAAGGTATTGGTGGGTATATTGTATCTTGTACAGAAATTGATGATGGAGAGATCTGCATTGCAGGTTGCCTAAATATTATTGTGATGTCTTTGAGGATCACATATGTAGCTTTACTCTCACACAAGTAGTGATGCCAACATTAGAGACTGTAATCTAAGGTAACTCACACAAATTGTGTCTTCCTCAAGCTCATATCTTGTTAGTGATTTGCTCCTCTGTTGCGTGTCTGTATAAAATGGATGTATATTAGGAGTACGTCTGAGCATATTATGTAGGAAGAACATGAGAGTAGGGTCAAAATGTGGCTGATGACTCCCACTGGTGCTGTTAACGTGTTTGAAGGACAAGTTACTACGATAACATAACAGTTACTTTGATCTTCTCAATAGGTGCTTTTTGTATACACATTTGATTTATCCACCTCTTTCTTTTCCATTATCCATCTAAATATTTTGTGATTTGAATACTTCCTAATGTTGTGCCGGTAGAGAGACAAAATATCGAAATTAAAATACCGATATACAATAATATCGATGTTTTAATTTCGATGGTATAGAATATCGATGTGCAATAATATCGATAGACAGAATATCGATATTAAGGTATGTATGTTAGTAATATCGAAATTTTGTTTAGTGTTATGTATTTTATTATGTTGTTTATATGCATGTTTTTTAATGTATGTTTAGAATTAGTAAATTTGTTTACATTTTGCGTTTTAGTATCAGAGCGGGTTGTGGGTTTATAGGGGAATAGGGTGGGAAGTATTTTAATTATAATTAATTGATGAATATGTTTTAAAAATATTTTTGATTAATAAATAATTATTAATTAAGAATTAATTGGTCATTAATTATTAATAATTAGTTAATTAAATGAATTAGAGTTAATGTAGTAGTACTTATTATTTTTTGTTATTGTTAATTAATAATTAATTGGTAAATAAGTATTATTAATTAGGTAATTAAATTAATTGGAGTAAATTTTTTGTTATTGTTAATTAATAATTAATTAGTAATAAATTATTATTAATTAGTTAATTAAATTAATTAGAGTTAATGTACTAATATTTTTTACTTTTTTGTTATTGCTAATTAATAATGAATTGATAATTAATTATTATTAAGTGATTAAATGACTATTACATTTTTTATGTGATTTATTTATGTGTAGTGGGTTGTGTGTTTATAGGAGAATAGGGTGTGACATAATTAAATGAAATTAATCAAAGAGATTGTATTTATTTATTGGTATTTATTGTTAATTAATTGTTAATTAACTAATCGGTTATTAGTTTTTTTAAATTATTTCATAATATTAATTATAAATAATTTATTAACAAATATTGTTTATTCTTGTTAATATCTTGTTAATTAATTGGTAATTAATATGTGTTAATTAGCTAATTTATAATTACATCAATTTAATATTAATTGTTATTAATTTATTAATTTATATTTATATTAATTCTGTTTTTTTGTATGTGTATTGTGTTGTGTGTTAAAGGGGGAGTAGTGTGGGAAGTAATTTTTACCCCCATGCTATCCAACGCTTTCCCTACTGTTGCACCCTCTGGAGTGGGAATAGTAATTTTTACCCCTACGCTATCCAACGCTTTCCCTACTGTTGCACTCTCTGGAGTGGGAATAGTAATTTTTACCCCTACGCTATCCAACGCTTTCCCTACTGTTGCACCCTCTGGAGTGGGAATAGTAATTTTTACCCCTACGCTATCCAACCCTTTCCCTACTGTTGACTCTCTGGAGTGGGAATAGTAATTTTTACCCCTACGCTATCCAACGCTTTCCCTACCATTGCACTCTCTGGAGTGGGAATAGTAATTTTTACCCCTACGCTATCCAACGCTTTCCCTACTGTTGCACCCTCTGGATTGGGAATAGTAATTTGTACCCCTACGCTATCCAACGCTTTCCCTACTGTTACACCCTTTGGAGTGGGAATAGTAATTTTTACCCCTACGCTATCCAACGCTTTCCCTACTGTTGCACCCTCTAGAGTGGGAATAGTAATTTTTACCCCTACGCTATCCAACCCTTTCCCTACTGTTGACTCTCTGGAGTGGGAATAGTAATTTTTACCCCTACGCTATCCAACGCTTTCCCTACTGTTACACCCTTTGGAGTGGGAATAGTAATTTTTACCCCTACGCTATCCAACGCTTTCCCTACTGTTGCACCCTTTGGAGTGGGAATAGTAATTTTTACCCCTACGCTATCCAATGCTTTCCCTACTGTTGCACCCTTTGGATTGGGAATAGTAATTTTTACCCCTACGCTATCCAACGCTTTTCCTACTGTTGCACTCTCTGGAGTGGGAATAGTAATTTTTACCCCTACGCTATCCAACGCTTTCCCTACTGTTACACTCTCTGGAGTGGGAATAGTAATTTGTACCCCTACGCTATCCAACGCTTTCCCTACTGTTGCGCCCTCTGGAGTGGGAATAGTAATTTTTACCCCTACGCTATCCAACGCTTTCCCTACTGTTGCACTCTCTGGAGTGGGAATAGTAATTTTTACCCCTACGCTATCCAACGCTTTCCCTACTGTTGCACTCTCTGGAGTGGGAATAGTAATTTTTACCCCTACGCTATCCAACGCTTTCCCTACTGTTGCACCCTCTGGAGTGGGAAAAGTAATTTTTACCCCTACGCTATCCAACGCTTTCCCTACTGTTGCACTCTCTGGAGTGGGAATAGTAGTTTTTACCCCTACGCTATCCAACGCTTTTCCTACTGTTGCAATATGTAGAGTAAGTATATATATTAATTTATATGTAGTTTTTAATTTATTTTAAATGTGTATGTATTAGTTTTAAATTTTTTAATATGTTTTAATGTTTATATTTTTAATTTGCTAAATTATAAATATTTTTAAATTATTTTTACATTATTATTAATACATTTTAAAAAAACTATATTTTTAACTTCGATATTTTTGTACTACTATATTTTTTTGCGATATTTTTGTACTTACCTTTATGTAGATAGAACTCCGATATTTTTGATTTCGATATTTTTGTGTCGATATTTTTGTATGTCTATATTCTGTCTGTCGATATTATGTCATAGATTCGTTGTGCCTTATCTGCATGGCATTCACTTTAGCAATAGTTTGTAGACTCAAATTATGGATGCTTCTCCCTTGCTGGTGGCTAGGAAGATGAAATACGTATACAATAGTATGGACAAAATAATAAATACCTCTAACAACACCTCTAGCTGAAATAATTTGTAATTATACAAAAGGGATAGCCCTCATGTTTGGACACAAAATGCCTTCAAAGTTAATAATATTGTGGGTTTAAATGTGGGCTATAGCGAGTGCTATTGTTCATGGTTTAACAGTTTAGGGCTGCAATGGTGTGTGTGAACTTTTGAAATCCAGTTTTGCTGAGTCTTCTACCCCAGTATCTATCATTTGATGCCTTAGGAAAAATCTGTGAAGTATAATCCCTTCAAAATATTCCATATAAAATAATCTCTGTAACCTATCCTAGGGGCCGATTAGGATGGCGGACGAACCTAGGAGGGACCGTCCGCAGGGGCAGCGGCGGTCCCTCCGTGCAAATTAGGATGTGACTGCCACCCTGGCGGTCACATCCTGTATTTTTAACATTGCGGCGGGTGCTGCTTGAAGCAGCACCCGCCGCATTGTTAAAAATGAAAGCAGTGCATTTGCATGCACAAAGCGGCAGGCACCGCGCCATGCCTGCCGCTTCGTGCACGCAAAGGCACCCCATGTGCACCCCCCACTCCCCCTTCACCCCTAGGGGCCCGCAACGGGCCCCCAAACAAAAGTCTGTATGCCTTTCCACAGCAGAAATGCCGCCGTGGAAAGGCATAGAACTGCAGACATCCTAATATGCCTGGCGGTGTCTGATAGACACCGCCAGACATGTTAGAGCTTTTCCACCACGGTCGGAAGGCGACCGTGGCGGAAAAGCTGCGGACGGTCTTCCTGACCCCCCAGCCATTCTAATCTGGCAGGGGGATCTTTGACGGCTCCGCAGCGGTTTTTCCGCATCCTCCGGGCCGGCGGACACTTCCACCGGCCCGGAGGATGCGGAAAAAATACAATCATAATCGGACCCCTAGTTTGGAAATTGATTAGAGGGCATTCCTCGCCATAAAGTAGTATGGTTAATATTTGTGAAAATGTTTATTTAAACAAATATATAGATTGATGATAGAATATTGATTTTTATTAGTGATTGGCTGTCCCACTTCAATAAATAATTAAAACATTTGTCATGGTGAACACTCAAACCTACTAAATGAATCAGAGTTATACATCTTTGGACGTATGGCACCAAGCAGGCATACTAAACTTAAGGCAGGGTGTAAAGTATTTATGGAGTACTAAATGAGTTATAAAGTAAAATAAGTAATCTAGAAACACACAAAACCAAGTTATGAAAATATAATACATTTAAATGAATAAAATGGGACGAAAATATCAAAATAGAATATGTAGAACTGAGATATGCATTTTCAAAGTTTTATATAAACATGAAACTAAAAAGGTGAAAACACCAATATGAACAGGACTGAGGCAAAATGTGAGACCAACCGTGATGGAGCCCTGGTCGGATACACAAAGTAGATATATCCCTCCAAAGCGCTGGAACAATTGGGGGAGTCTCAAAGCAGAAAGGAATGTTATATTTTTTTGAGTTGCAGGGAAGTTTCAGCTCAATGGATCTGAAAATCACTCCGATGCTGTGGACCTACTGTTTGGATAATTTTTGCAACAGGTCCACCTAATGATCTTGTTTACTTTTTTTCAAAAGTGGTTCCTAAGTGCCAAGACAGAAAGTGAATGTCTTTTAAGTCCATTACTGCATTTATGCTTAGATATCTTTATAGAATTATTTTCTTCCATACTTTGACCATGACAAATACACTAAGTGAATCTGACCACAATTGCATTGTGGTCAGCCTCAATCGTACATAAGTCCTGGTCTAAAGGTTCCATAGATTACAATGAGCTCTTTTGGCTTTTAGTACTATATTTATGTATAACGTTAATAATTCATATCTCTGGCTCTATTTGCACTTATGTGGGTTTACTGTGATTTTGAATAATATACTATTTTTAAAAATTGGAGTGTGGTTTTGGTGTATTTCATTTGTGTACTGATTTGGAACTTCTGAATCCTTTACGCATTATTTACATATTAAGCCTGTCTGCTCTGTGCAACAGCAACCAGGGATAGACCTAATATTTCAATATTTACATCTTTGCCTGGACAGGTACGAGACTTCATACCCTGTTGTGAACTACCCTCCATGACATTAAAAAACCTTTCATACAGTGTATTTTAAAATGTATGTATTTAGTAGTGACAGACATCATACTTGAAAATTGTGTTAATATGTTGCAATTCGTGGAGAGATTTTAATTAGAGATCAGGGGTGCCAGAGTGAAGAGAGAGGGTAAATTGGTTAGGCCAAAAGATGTATTATTTGAGTATACCAGTCTCCACTCCACCTGAAATTCCTGGAATGGCTTTAGTCTGGAGTATGGACAACATCTTCTCCTCCCAGGGCATGAGGCTGAGGGGCCTGGGAGAACCCCACTACCAGTTGTCAAGGGCATTTTAGTGTGCCCTGAAAGCAAGGGACATACTCTCCCCCTTAGATCTTTCATTTGTTTGCAGAAGTGTTCCTGTGAGCAGCACGTACATAAATATGGCCCTAAATATGGCACACAGATGCATGCCATACTTACTTTGATGGAGTAGTATACTTCGGAGACAGACACTACTTCAAAATGGTGGACAACAGTCTTTCCGCACCATCTTTAAATATAGCGGATGGCATTTCGTCAGTTTGCTGAAGGTATCAGTTCTTCTGTGGCTGAGGAACAACGGTCCCTATTCCAAACTCTATAAGATCATGAGAGTCAAATGATGCGGCTCAATTTCTCACTAGTTGGTGCTAATTATCATTGCACCTTCTTTGCTTTAATATGTCATAATCCAGACAAAATCTAAACTGAATATATGCAGAGATGAAATAAAAGGTAGCCTAAAGAACACCATCGCCTTTATTTCAGAAACTAGTTGCATGAATCCAGCATCTAACAGTCGACTTAACATTATGAAGAAAAAAAAAGAATTAGTGCCAATAGATCTCGCTAAAATATGAGCATTCTCAAATTTTCCCGCGACATTAATGCTTTTAATAAAATTAAATGTTCGTGAGGTGTTAGTGAAGTAAATCTGTGTATTCCTCAAGATGACTACTGCGGCCTGAAGACTAATCAGTGGTCAATTGTTCGGTGTCACTCTGTGTTTCCAGCCCGCTTAGCTCCAGGTTATTTTCTCCCACCAGAAGGGTCAGTCTGTCAGATATCTAGCGTGTCTAGTGTATTGTATTGTATTGAACTGCAGCATTTTTATATCACTTACCAGCAGTATCCAGCGGAGGTATGGGTCTGGTGGGACTGATTGACTCTTTGAACATGGGGAGAATGTTCAAAGGTATGCATGTCTCTGTAAGATTCAGTAACAAGGCTGCCCTCCGGCTGGGATTAACTTTGGGTCCATCACAACCTAAACTGTCTGGCCTGCCTGTTACTTAACCTGTATGTAGATAACACGGATGTCACGAATTCTGCAAACGGGACAGAACCTATAGAATCTACAACGCCTACTTCACTGTAGCTCACCTGTATAAATTACTAACACGTGGCACTTGTAGGATTGTGTGCCTGAATTTCTTGCTGTGGGATTTGTTCCTCTAAGGTGCCACTAATTCTTACTTGTACCTTTTGCTGTGGCGATACTTAAGTAGCATATCGTAAACTCTAGCCCCTTGTTCATAGCGGGCACTGTAAGTACTGATCCCCCATACATCCACTGATTCAGATCTCAGAATGTACAAAGCTTAACGTGGAATAGACTCAGAGCTGTTTCCTAATATCACGTGTGGGTGAAAAATGTTAATGAAAACCAAGATATCTCAGTGAGTTATTTTGCCTTCTGTGCTACGTACCTATTCCTCCCACCTGAAAAAGGTTGAATTATATAAAGAACTGTAAAAAAGCAAACCGATTCAAGAATGCGTCCGATTCATTATTTAAGCTGTTCGAGTAGAATTTCTTTCATTCAGTTTATTTATCATTTTGCGGTTTTGGAAGCTGAGATGACCTGCCTGTGTGTGACAAGACACAAGCCCTTCGCCCTAACCGACTCTTTCTGTAACTCTGTTTTGCTTCTTGCTGCTCCTTCGCCACATCTGTCCTTCTGGACGTGGTTTCTCTCATGTGCCCTAGATTCAATAACAAATCATATGTCTCCTTTTCCACTCCAAAACAGGCTCATTGCTCCCGGCTAATTCCGATGAGCATCGCTTGGATACTTTTAGGATTCTTCCTCTCTGGTTTATTTTACTTGGGATGCAGCTGGCCAGCACATGTGGTCATCGTAGGCCACACAAGGATTAGTCCTCAGTGAAGACATTTCAGAAAAGATGAAGTATGCTTTTGTTTTTACTTTATCCATCTGTGTGAGTGTAAGTAAAACAAGACATCTCAGACATCACATGCTCTTGGATAACCTCCTGGGCTGGCTGCATTATTTAATAGCCTACATCCAGTTTGATTTTTCAACCTCGGTCGCTGTGGGGATATCTCTTTAATGTTGTAACGTTGCCTTGTAGCACTACAGGCTAACAGATCAATGCAACCTTCAAAGCATCCAATCACCTGTCGATACGGAATTCCAGCAATTACTGGCGTGGGATGACTGCAAAGCTGCTGAAAACCATTCCTTATTGATTAGCTGGTTGCTCCACCCGCAGTATGATGAACTTGTTTAAACAAAATCAATCCAGTAAATTGTTTTATTTTTTATCAGTCGTATGAGTGCAATTTAAGTTACAATGGTTTTTCCTTATAGATTTCTTTTGTAAGGATACTGTATGATTTCTATACAGTTTAAAAATATATATTATTGGTACACTATTTCAACAAATCTTAATTGCCCTTACTTTTATCCTCAAACGGTTTATGAAGTTAATTTATTTCCCCATCTCTTGTAGAATTTTTGATTGTAAGGTATTACTTGGCAAAATGTTCTAACTAGATCAACAGTTTACCCAGGTTTAATTCACCAGTTTATCAGGGTTTTGATCTGATAGCAGCAGTTTTCGGGAATAACCACTTCCCTGCGTTAATAAACTATTGGCCCATTTCACAAACATATTGCTGTGAGTAGGCGTGGCTTATTTGTGTACTGTGCAGTACTACCCGCTTGCTGCTGAATTCCAGAAGTAAGACAGGAGGATCTTGCCTCACTCCTGCAATGCATCATTAAGCTGGAGTACTACAAGAGTAACTCACTCCTACTCATACCAAAATTGGTCTAATTGGTAGACGCAACAGAGGCAAAAGTAGTGATGCACATTTTGCGCAAGGTCTCTGAGAGAATATCAAAGCACAGAAGGAAGTAGAAGATGGATCAGAGACAACATAGGTGAAGTTTCCGGGAGTGGGATGGTTTTAGAAGGAACTTTTTTTTACAGGAAGCAGTATAGGAGCAGGGTATGACCAGAGGTGGACAGCAGTGGACAACATAATGTGATGGAAGATGGTTGGAAGCAGTAATGGCAGAATCAAAGCTACAACTAGAAGCCGGGTATGGATGAGGTAGAGTGTGGGGCTAGGCACAGACCATAGGGCAGGGAAGTGAGTTTGGATAAACAGCAAAGAGAGGATACTGGTGGATCTCTATAAAGCCAGTGTTCTGTCTGGATCGAGACTGCCAGGTCTGACCCATGGCAAACATGTGCCTATTGAAACAGAACTCTCTAGGGCCCTCTGTGTCTGTCCTTCATTAGACATACTAGGCCCAATTCACAGAAGTAATCTGAGAAACAATCCTAACTTTACGACTTTTGGTAATCACAAAAGGCATTTAGGAGTAGTAAAGTTAGGATTTTGTCTAAAGTTTGTCTTAAGTTTTGGTCCTAAGACAAAATCCTAAGTTTATAACTCCTAAATGCCTTTTGTGAATACCGAATGTCGTAAAGTTAGGATTTTGTCTCAGATTACTTCTGTGAATCGGGCCCCAAGATATTGGTGTTTAGTAAACTGCTAAATAATACATTGACACCTTCTTTGTTGAGTGAGACTATATTTATAAATTTATTAAGCACATGATTATGTTTCATAGGTATCAGGCCTTGACCTTAGTTAAACAGGGCGCACCCCTTTTAGAGGGATCATAGATTTGTTTCTAGGCCATGCCCCTTTACAACAAAGCACTTGCACCTTTTGCATGCCACTTAAAGCACTGATTGAAGCAACTGAGTTTCATCGCTTTTTCAGTTCTTTGAATTGTTCCAATATTTTTCAGGCTCGTTTCTGTACAACAGTATACCGATTAGTTTCGTTTTCTGTAGCGGATAAAGTCTTGGTCCGAGTATTTCTAAAACTCTTGCTACAAATAACCAGTGCCACTGGAAATATGGCACAGGGAGGACCAAACTTAGTGGTAGTATTACTTCATTATTCTATTTTTTCTACGCATAGTAAAACCGTCTGACCAAAGATTACATCTCATAATAAGTATCAGTTCAACAACCAAAGACAGCAATATGCAACTGAAAGATCACAAGTCAACTGTTGCAAAAGATACATTCCACTGCATGGCAACACATGTTGCCATGTTTTTAGAAAATGTTAACCTTTTAGAGGTATAACGTTTTTTGTGTTTTTTGTGTTTTTTAAATCTGCAAATTAGGTAGCATATGGTGGATTATGTGACAAATTCATAATCATGCAGAAATATCGCATCTGCAGAATTGCATACTTCTAGTGGCCCTATATGTAGCACAATGAATCAATCATGACCCATCAGCTATGTTCCGGGAAGAGGAATAACGAGTCCACTCATGATTTGATACTATGCGTTTTTGACCAAGCAGATTTAGGCAATTTCATTAGCTCCTTTTCCGTCTGCAAATGCTCATTAGGGAATAGATTTCACCAGGGCTGCATATATATTTAGATGTTGAAATATCCTGTTGGTAAACTACAGGAGTTGTAAGTGCATATTCACCCGAAATCACCATTTTCCAGCTGCATCAGGAACTGCACTTTTCTCCTAATGGGTACCTCAAGATGGAACTGTATTGGTTATGTGGGATGACAGTGTCTTCAGGGCCTCTTCCTTTGGTTTGTTAATATTGACATCTTCCAGATTCTGTTCAAAGCAGTGAGCAATCGGAAAACCAGGGCTCGCATAAGTCACTTAGTTTGTATATTAGTGTTGTGACTTCCATCTTTATCATTCTTCCAGAGGTTATTGGGACAATGATGGCCTTTATCCTCAATTTGCAGCTTGATCACAAGGGTCTATAAAAGCTTTCATGTGAAGATTTGTATTATGAAGAGTTATTTGTCTTATTTTGAGACTCAGTTCCACCTGTTGTACTCCCTGAACAGCCTACTAAAGGCACCTGTCTCCAGTTTATTGCCCAAAGCATGGCTAAATGAGGCATGTATCCCATCACACTCTTTTTATGAAAAACAAATTAGTCCACTATCAGTCAATCAGGGGCAAACCCACGCACCCTTCAAAGCTCCAACCTCCGCACACCACACCCTCCTCAAAACCGCAAAGAAAATGACCCTTCAAGTCAGAATCAACACCAGCGCACACAACAGCAAAGCACTCTTTGCCATCATCAAGGAGTCTGCCAAACCCCACAGCGAGACCACAAGAGTCCCATCCTCCAAAGACCTCTGCCACAAACTCGGCACCTACTTCCACCACAAGATCAAGCAGATCTGTGACAGCTTCGACACCCAAGACCCACCCATCACTCCCGCACCACCTCATGAGACGATGAAGCCCCTCAACAGATCCTGCTGAACTGGACCTCACTCATCACAGAGAACACTAGAAACATGCCGAGATCAATCCCCTGCTGAAAAAAATGTCAGCCAACCCAACAAATCACAAGAACTTCAGACCCATCTCCCTGCTCCCCTTCCCAGCCAAGGTCATCGAGAAGGCCATCAACGCCCAACTCTCGAAGCAGCCACAGCACCGAGACTGCCCTCCTCTCCGCCACCGACGATATCCACTCCCTCCTTGACTGGGGAGAAGCATCAGCCCTCATTCTTCTCGATCTCTTGGCCTCCACCGACACCGTCTCTCACTGCACCCTAATCACGAGACTCCATGATGCCGGCATCCATGACAAAGCCCTGGACTGGATCCGCTCCGGTAGAACACAGCAGGCCAGACGTCCCCTGTTCCTCTCAGAACCCACAGACATCAGCTGTGGAGTCACTCAAGGCTCCTCCTTGAGCCCCACGCTTTTCAACATCTACATGGCCCGTACGCAGCCATCATCAGGAGCCAAGTACTCAACATTGTTTCCTATGCTGATGACACCCTGCTAATTCTCTCCCTCACCAATGAACCCATCATCACCAGAAACAACTTTCACAACAAGATGAAGGCTGCCGCCAACTGAGAGACAGCTGCCTCAAACTCAACTCGGACAAGACCAAAGTCCTCATCCAGCGGCCCAACACCTCTGATTGGGAAGACTCCTGGTGGCCCACTGAGCTAGGAACCCCCTACATCCACTGACCTTGTACGAAATCTCAACATCATACTGGACTCTTTGCTCACCATGAACCACCAGATTAACACTGTTGCTTCATCATGCTTCCACAATCTTTGCTTGCTTTGAAAGATCTTTAGATGGATTCCCACTGAGGCCAGGACGACGATCACCCATGCACTCATCAGGTGCAGACTTGTCTACAGCAATGCACTCTATGCAGGTGCAATCCAGAAACACCACAGGGAACTTCTGAATGTGCAGAATGACGCAACACCCACATCCCCCACTGCAGCCACATCTCCGAACACCTATGAGAACTCAACTGGCTCTGAGTCAACAAAGGAGTCACCATCAAGCTCCTCATATACACCTACAAAGCTGTCCACAGCGCTGGACCAGCATACCTGAACTACCGTCTTTCATTCCATGTACCCACCAGACACCTCCACTCCACCCAACTGGCCCTCACCACTGTCCCTCGGATCTGCAAGACCAGGACCGGAGGAAGATCCTTCTCCTACCTCGCCACCAAATCCTGGAATACAATGCATCTCCACCTCAGGGTCTCCCCGTCTCTGACACAATTACGGAAGGATCTCAAGACCTGGCTCTTCAAATAAACCACAGTGCCCAGTAAGACCGGGAACCCCCCCACCACCACCACGTCCCCGGCACCTATATACCCTCACGGGTGAGTCGCTGTGCCCAACAAGTACTAATTCATTGATTGATTGTGAAACTGCTGTATGAAATTCAGTGTGGACAGACCAGTCATCAGTTTTTACCGGTGAAGACAGGTGGTGGGGGGCGTGGCTTGAGCCACAACCAAGAGGGCCGCAGTTGGATAGAGCTCCGTTACACAGTCTGAGCTTCTCGACCCTCTTCGACTCTCACCAGATGACATGAGCCTGGAAATTACCGGCATCTGAGGAGCAGACGCAGGGGGACAGGTAGCAGTTTAAATTTAATTTTTCTGCACTGCCTTTTGCTCTGTCCCCGTCACGCTCCATCTCCCTCAGTGCTATTGGCGGCGCCCGCCATTTTGTCTTGGCGGTGAGCTGCCTTTCACCTTAGTTTTCCCCGCGTGGCACTAACAGCGGTGCGGACCTCTGTTGCAACGTTTTTTCTCTCAAGGGGAGGCTTATTAGTCATTTCTCCTTCTTCTGTTAATGTTTGAGCCTGACAGTGGCTATTTATACGGGCAGTCAAGCAATATACACTGCCTGACGAGTGTATTGCTCTTCTGTATTTTCATTATTAGCAACAGTGGTCCCGGGAAAAGGAAGGATGTTCAGAACAATAAATATAGACTCAATTGTGGTTATATTGGAATGACATGTCCAGCCGGACAGAGGTCTGATATTTACTTTAGACAATGGAAGGACATTTTTTTAAACAATGCAAAAAGTGGGACACAAGCCTGTGACCTACTAAACACATGAAAAATAGTTACAAACAGGGAAAAGACATACAAAGGGCTTTTAGGCAAAGCTTTATGGTTTGTTGTTGTTGGCTAATGAACAGTGTCAAAACAGCAACAAATCGCATTTAGACACCTTTACAATTAGGTACACACAAGGTTTGAAGTGTTTCAAATGTCGACAGCGTTTCGATCCGACTTATAATTCGCGGATCATCATCAGGACTTAAGATATTGAGCCTAATACTCATAGAAGGCTCAATTGCTTGGAAAGGAAGGGGGAAAAAGAATTGCAGAATTACAGAAGGTGTCGCATGGGGGCAGAAATTAAGGGTGACATTTCTGCATGCAGCTCCAGGGGAGGGTCCATGTGGCTCAATGCAAATTCCATTGGCCGTAGTGCAGGTGAGTCTGATCAGTAGTAAATTAAAATTGAATTATTAATTTTGTTGAAGGCCTGGGTTCATACTCCAGGTATGGACGAACAGGAGTCAAGGTGTTGAATAAGGAACTCAACTGTTGGGAAAATAACCTTGTGCGCTGTGTTTAAGTAAGGATGAATTATTCTTGCATTAAGGTCAAGGGTACATTCATTTAGGAGTGGGGGGAGAGAGAGGGATTAAGTGTCTACGGTGGGAAGGTACAGTTATCGGTAATGGACTGGTTAGAGCGGCAACGTGTTATTGGAAGGTGAGTAGGTTGGGAAAACCTTACTACGTCCAGCTTATACATTTATTGAGAAGACATTTGTTCCTGGATCACAGTTCATATTTCCATCTTAATAACGTGCAGCGTCATATTGCATTAGGTGTCAGACTACATATTATTGTACATACAGTAATATCAGTTTCCACGACTAAACAGTAAGTAAGGGTTGCGTGCACAGCTATTACTAGAAACTATGGTGCAGTAACCAACAACATGATATGTGCATTCCGTGTCCCTATGGTATAGGGGGATTATTAATAACGTCATCATACATAGAGAATCCAACAGTGCTCGGACCCCCTAAACGGACAGTCCAATTCTAAATTTTCAAGCACAGGAGCCAGATTATTATTATTTTTTTCTTACTTTTTTCTTCACAACTTCTCCTGCCTTTGAGTTGTTTGGCAACTACCTTTCAAGACTGCTCTTCTACACTGGATTTATTATTCTAATTTAACCTTTCCTCCTACTTGTGGCCATTACCTATTGCGGGGAGGCTCTACTACAGCTCTGGGTTTTAAAAATATATATTTTTAAGAGGTGGTGAAGTGAGCTATGATTGTTTTGCTCTCTACTGCTCAATATATTATTCCTTCACCTACATGGATCCTGTTTCACACTTTGGGCAGAAAAGCAATATATACATGTCGTCCGTTCGCAAAGACTCTAACTCTGCTACTCCTCCTTAGCGCCACAAGAAGGAGCTCAACTCCCCCTCCAAATCTCCTTTACCTATCATGTTAGAGGATCTCATGGAGGAGATAAGGTTGATGAAACCATTTGTCATTGAAACAAATGCCACTCTTCAAAAACTTGATGAAAAATGGTGTAACCTTGACTCCAGAATGTCTGCGGTGGAACAGAAGGTTAGCGATGTTCAGGATGTTTTGTCTCAGGTTGTGGCAATGTCTAAAGAGATCGCTCTCCATTAGTCACAAACAGAAGATCTAGAAAATCAAAATCGTCGCAATAATCTCAGTATTTACGGCAGCCCCAAGGGCGAGGAAGGGTCAGACATGCTGACCTTCTTAAAAATTCACATCCCTAAAATGGTTGGTCTTAAAGATGGGACTACTTTAAATATGCAACGTGCTCATCGCATTGGTTCCAAGTCTATTGGTTCGGGTAATTCGGCATCTTCTCTTCGTCCCAGAGGGATCATTGTACTGTTTTTGGAATACACCAACTTATTATTGGTACTTTCAGCAGCGAAACAAAGAAAGCAGATACTATGGTCTGGTCATAACGTTTTCTTCTCTCAAGATGTCGCCCGCACTACTGCTGCTTTTCGCAAGGTATTTTTGTCATTTTGACTGCCTCTTCGCTCCATAAACGCACGATATGGTCTGGTTCATCCTTGTTTCTTCAAAGTTACTTACAAGGAGAGGTCTTACTCTTTCGATTGTCCTGAAGATGTACGTCATTTTATTTTACACCATAAAGGGGACGAGATGGATTATGGAGGGGCCTGAAATTTTCCTAAGATTTAAGTTACTGGTTCTCTAACTCGTTGCCTTTTGCATGTCATTTTGGCTGTTTGTTTTGGTTTGTTGCTGTTGTTATCTTGCCTAATGTAAGTTTATGTTCCCACAGATTAGTGCTTTCTCATTACTGTTTTTCTCTCCCTGTTTCTTCCCACAGATGTTTTTTTCTGTACATTTCTTTATCCCAGATGTAGCTTCCCTCTTATGCTTCCACTTCATTCCTAGTTGTCTTCGGTTGCTCTTATGTTGATAAGTGTTCAGTGATGTTCTCTCATTTTAAATTTTCTTGTATGACTGTTCCGTGTTTTATTATTTAAATATGTTCTTTGGTTATATATGTTGTAAATAATTTTTTTACAGGCTTTTTGTTATATTCTGTTTTTAGTTCTTCTGTTTAAACTTATTGGTTTTGACCATTCTCGTTGCTCTGACTAGTTTTGCCGTCTTTCTTTTTCCCGCGGCTTCCCGCTTCCTTGTGCTTATTTCTCATTTCTCTTTATTTGTACTATGTTATTCTTTATTAAAGCCTCGCTGCTTTTTGCCAACTTTTTCATGTCTGTCACTTTTCTCTTTCTTTTCTTTTCTTTCTCCTTTTTCATTTGAGGTTTTTCTATTCAATTTTTTTCTTCTTTCTTACTGTCAATCGACACTAGATTTTCCACAACGTGCAACACAATTTATATCATCATCTTCCGTTTTTGCCCCCTTTATTATTATTTTTCTATTAATTTTTCTAGTTATCCTTCTTTCTGCTTTTTCTGGTATCTTCTTTATTTTTTTATTTTTCCATACTTTTCCTATAATCCTATTTATTTTAAACCTCATCTTCTATTATGGTTATTCCTTACAATGATAAATTGCCTATTTTGTTGCTTGATTATGTTTTTTTCTGATTGTCATGACTGAAAATATTCGCATTATTTCATGGAATGTGAAGGGCTTACGTAATCCTGTTAAAAACAGAGGGTTCTCACTCATTTATCCAGGCTCAATTGTAAAATAGCTTTGCTTCAGGAGACACATCTTAATGAATTTGAGATTAAGGGCCAGATGTAGGTGAGGGACATTTACAGACTCATAAATACCGAATTTTACCGATTCGGTATTTATGAATCGGTAAATATGAAGTAGGGAGATGTAGCTAATTTTTAAATTAGAAATACCGAATCGGTAACATTTGGTATTTTCCGATTCGGTAAATACCGAATCGGTATTTCCTATTGATTCCTATGGCTCTTCCTACATCTCCTTATCAACGGTTCTCCCATTTCCTTGCTGAATATATACGGCCCTACTGGTGTGGATGTCTCATTTTGGAAGGCTATGTGACAAACTCTTCACTCCTGTCCTGATATTAATTTATTGGTGGGTGGGGACTGCATTCAGGTACTGGATCCTTTCATAGATAGAAAATCCAATGTTAGACACACTTCCAACAAAATGCAAAAAGCCTTTTTTACTACAATTCACTCGAGGGGTTTGGTAGATGCATGGAGAATTACACATCTGGATACATTAGAATACATTTTTAATTTACCCACCCACAAATCCTCATCTAGAATAGATTACATTTTCCTGAGCACTCCTTTCGCTACCAATTTGACTCATGCCGATATCGGGTCCATCCTCATTTCTGATCATGCTCCAGATTTGATTAATCTAGATCTTCCCTCTCGGTCACGCAGATGGTGCTTCAATAAATATCTACTTAAAGGTAATATTTTCCTAGAGCCCTTTAAAGTATTTTTGCCGGATTTCTTTCTTAGGTATCCTCCCCAGATATCCCTTTTTCCACCACCTGGGATCACTTCAAAGCTACAGCCAGAGGGTTTATTATAGATAACGTGGCGGCTAAAAAACAAAACAAATTCTAAAGACTCTGCTTCTTTTTTAGCTTCTATTAAACGGAAGGAACATGCATATTTTACATCCAAATAGCGAAGATAACTTAAAAAAGGTCAATCAAGCTAAGCTGTCTTTTAATAAAAAATCTACTGAGGAAGCTTCTGGTACATTACTCAAAATGTATTCTAAATTTTATGGATGTCGAAATAAGGCTGTTAAGCTACTAGCTAACTATTTAATGGTTAAGTCCAAACGTTCCAAGGTTGTAAAAATTACGGATTCTAGTGGAGTAGATCATTTTAAAGATGACAACATTTTAACCTGCTTCACAGATTTTTATAAGACATTATATACCTCAGAATCCTCCCCATCTGAGGTGGAGTTGGACTCTTTCTTCAAAACTCTTCCCCCTCGTTCCTTTGATCTTCCTGATTGCTCAATTTTAGAGGCAGATCTCTGTAAACCTGAACTCAAGTCCGCTTTACACCTCTTGCCAAAGGACAAATCTCCTGGTCCAGACAGCTTTACTGCTGAATTTTATTCTTGTTTCTTGCAGACTTTACTCCCTTATCTTTTGTCTCTATTCCAATACTTCTTGTCCCATAAGGAAGCTTGCAGCTCTTTCCTGGAGGCAATGATATGTTTAATTCTCAAAAAAGGTAAGAACCACTCTTCTTGTGCTAACTATCGTCCTATCTCTTTGATCAATTTAGATTGTAAGATTTTTGCTAAAGTTCTTGCTCTTCGCATTAACAAGGTAATTCCTGAGTTAGTGGGATACAAACAAACAGATTTGTTAAAGGCAGAACTATAGCAGACATTTCCAGAACTTTTTTAAACACCATACATCTTGCCTCTAAAATCTCTACTCCTTATGCAGCCATTAGCCTAGATGCGTAGAAAACTTTTGATCACGTTCACTGGCTCCTAATGATGCATGCCCTTAAGTGGCATAGATTCAGTCCTGATATTCTCTCCCTTAAAAGTCTGCTGTATTCTTCGCCCACCACTTCTGTTTTTGTAAAGGGCTCTCAATCTTCATACTTTACTCTTCAAAGTAGTACCCGTCAATGTTGCCCCTTGTCTCCTTTGCTCTTCATTCTATCTCTGGAACCTTTCCTTCACTCTCTTAGGTATTCACCTACTTTTCATGGCTTCACTCACAAATCTATTGAAAGAAAGTTTACTGCCTATGCAGACAATATTCTTTTATAAGTTTATAATCCATCTACTTCTTTGTCCGCCTTTGTTGATCTTCTATCCTCTTATGCTGCCATATCTGGATACAAGTTAAATTTTTACAAATCTGAGATTCTTCCACCGAATAAATATTGTCACAAAAGTATGTTCGAATGGATGGACTTTAAATGGAATACTGATTGTATCACCTGTCTAGGAATTAAATACTCTCCTTCTATAGATAAAACTGTTCAATTGAATTTGGATGATGTCTTATCTAAAATTACTGTGATGACAGAGAAATGGTCTCCCTTATTTCTTGGTGGGGTAGGTTAGATACCTCTAAGATGATGATGTTGCCGGTAATTAATTTTTATCTTTCTATGTTGCCGGTTAGACTCCTCTTAAAATTCTTTAAAAAAACCTTAACAGTATTATGAGTAAATTCCTTTGGAACAATCGGAAAGCATGTATCTCTCTTTCTGTTCTCTCCGCCCCTAAAGATAGAGGTGAAGTTAATTTTCCGAATTTTCACCAATACAATTCCGCATTTTTTATTCAAGTTATGCCCTTTTTCTCATCTACTGACACTCTTCCCCTGCCAGTTTAACACAAATTAGAGGAATCCATCATTTATCCTTTCCCCTTTCCCTCGTTAGATACTTTTGTTCATCCCCCATTCCTTTAAATCCCCTACTATTTCATATCTTATCCTTCATATCTTATCCTTTTCCCCTGCTCTTAGGGCTTCTCACATTTATAAATTCCTTTTCTTCCCTCTATCTCCTCGTCCTAAAAGTAAGATTGAACTTTTAAGGGAAGCGGATCTACAACATAATTTTTCTACTCAAACTTGGGACTCTATCTGGACTCGGACACATCACACTTCCTGCAAAGCCAGTACTACTCAAACACTTTATTATTTTATCAAAGACTGTATCTAACCTTGTTAGCTATATCCAAATTCAGTCTTCGCCTATCTCCCAACTGCTGGTCATGTCATAACACCCCTGGTACTTACCTGCATGCTTTTTTCCTAGGTCCTAACATCTCCACTTTTTTGACAAAGATTTGCAGTTCTATTGCCTCAATTTCTTCTCTGACTCTCCCCTTTGATATTACTTAAATTTTTTGGGGTAGTTCCTCCCCACGCTGGGTAGGTGGCCATAAAATTGAAACTTTCATAGATCTAGCAATTGTAATTGCTTTTCAGGTTATAACCTCGAATTGGAAGGATACCTCCAAAGTTTCCTTTGTAGCTTGGTGGAACTTACTATGTCAGCCTCACAGGCTCGATAGAACCGTTGTAATCACATCTCAGCAGCTTATCCAGAAGGAGACTTTTTAGGCTCCCCTCACTAATTATGTTTCCTCTTCTGCTTTACGTGCCTATGCTAGTAATTTTGTTTTTCAACAAACATGAATTGCTTTCTTTATTCCTTTATATGGTTTGTAAATTTCAATATTCTATATTCACTATTGCGTTGTTGTATTATTATATATATAATCATTGGAAAGCTTTATCAATTGTTTAATATGTATGTACCCTTCTGCTATTCTCTTCTCTTCTTTTCCTACTTTCTCTATTGCCTCCTCCCTTTTCTTACTTCTTCTTTTTCCTTCTTTTCCTCTCCTTTCTTTCTTTTCTTTCTTTCCTTTCTTTTCTTTCTCTTTTTTCCCATCCCACACAAAAAGCAAAAACAAAAATGCTATTTTAATTATGGTACTTTGTGATTATGTTTTCCTTTTATAATTAATATCTTCTAGTAGTTCATGATGTATTAGATAGTCTCCTTTTTCCTTCATAAGCTATTTTACTTGTCACCTGGTGGATTTGTTATTATTCATAGTATTATATTTCTGTACCACGTTTTTTCTGTTTGCTTAATAAAGCTTTCTGAACTAAAAAAAAAGACAGGTGGTGGGACTTTTCCCAGCAGATGCTATCTATTTGAAACAACCTGTCTACCTGCTAAGAATGGATTCTTCACTCACCTTTTCTGTGTTAGCTGTTGCTCATCTTTTGTGAGCCCCTAGCATTTGCCTACGACAATGTTAGCACCAGGAAACCACTAGATGAAACTGCACTCTTTATGTGTTTGACATAACAATCAGTAGGTAGCATGATCTAGAACAAAGAGCGCAACAGGGATCAAAGACCAATCAAATAATAGAAAATTAGATAGGAACAAAGAAGGAAATGGAGCGACAACCGGTGGCTAATTCAATGAATGAGTTTGCGTCATGAGGAAGATCAGACACTAACCAGAGTATAGAGTATTATGTAGTTCTAGAGCAAGAAACAAGAGAAAAATGGAAGAAGAAGCGGGGAACATATAAACAACAGTTAAGAACTGGCAGCACCACTTTATCTGTGAAGTCTGTGTATTGTGGCTCCCCATTCTATTTCCTAAACCTTTCAATATTTATGTTACCCTTAGCACAAGTGATCTTCACTCACAAAATGTAATTCCAAATGTAGACAACTAATGAATTTACATACAGCTAGATAATAACCCAGAACATAGAAAACATATGTGTTGCCTAAAGTGCATTCATAGATAAAAGACAAAACAGTGCATGCATCTGACCAGCATTAAAACTAAGATAATGGTTACAGGCAACCCATCCTCAGAACAATAGCATTCTCTGGGCCTCAGAAATTAGATGCAACTCCATGTACTGTTCAGAAAGTAAAACCGCTTGGAAACACATCCCTGTCACCGCAAGCAGCATTAACCTCTCTTTACTACACTTAAAAAAAATTATTGTGCTCACCTAAACGAAGCACTGATTCAAGTCTACAAGGATACTGATGCTATTTTGTCTGGAGTACTTCAACATAACCCATTAAGGTCCACCAAAGAAAGAGATCTATAAATTAAACTTGGTAAGATTTAGAGCCAAATTTGTATATTGGTGAAAAAGATACTCCATTGCAATGGTGACGGAGTACCCTTTCTGAGAACATAATGGTCTGCCTGCCTGGTTAAATAGTGGGCGGACCTTTAGTGTAACAACGGCAGAGACTACTCTGTCTCCATCTTGTTTACACACCTCCGATGGCCCAACGGAGTTTGACCTGCATGTCCACCACCTAATAATGGGGCCTATTATGATTGCGGAATTTCCGCATCCTTCGGGCCGGCGGAAGCCACCGCCGGCCCGGAGGATGCGGAAAAACCGCAGCGGACCCACCAAAGACCCACCGCCACATTAGGATGGCTGGTGGGTCCTGGTTTCCGTCTGCCGCTTTTCCGCCGCGGTTGGCTTACAACCGCAGCGGAAAAGCTCTAATATGGTTGCGGTGTCTCTCGCCATATTAGGATTGCTGCCAAGATATGCTTTTCCGCGGCGGGTTTACCGCCGTTGAAAAGCATACGGATCTTCACTGCAGGGGCCCGTTGCAGGCCCCCTAGGTGAAGGGGGGGTGGGGGGTGCACATGGGGGGTACCTATGATACCCCCCTGTATTTGTATGCAGAAAGCGGCAGGCACCGCGCGGTGCCTGCCACTTTCTACATACAAATGCAATGCGTGCATTTTTTATCTTAAAAATAGAGGATCTGACCGCAGGGTGGCGGTCACATCCTAATAGCACAGGAGGGAACGCCGCAGCCCATGCGGACGTTCCCTCATCCTCGGTGAAAGCGGACGGACTCAAGTCCGTCCGCGATCATAATCGGCCCCTTAGATTGGTGGACAGGGAGGTCAGTTTTCACTGCCCGTTACTGCTAGGAAAACACTGCAGTAACGGGCAATGAAATCTGTAGAATGCCCCCCTTTCCATGGGAAATAACCCCCATGGAGATGGAGGCATTGTTTTTAATTTTCAAAAACAAAATCCCTCTATGGGGTTTTGTTATTGAAAATAAAATAGATTGAATGTTTTATTTTTGGCTTCATCATGTTGACTTCTATGAAACGTTCAGTGCATTTCCAAGAAACGCCATGACGACGATTCCTGGAAGTGCCAGAAATGTCTGCTGTCCCAACGGAAATATTGAAATATGGCAGGCAGAGTACCCTTGTCATGGTAGTCATGCCATGATGACAGATAATACTCCATTAAGCAATGTATAAATTGGGCCCTTAATCTCTATGTAATGCCTAAACACTACACAGGCACATCACTGTAAAATGTCTATTGGCTTTCCAAGGGAACAATTAACAACGTTTAAACTATTTTGCAGTGGTATACAAACTTAGCCTCCAACTTCAGACTTCAAATACAAATTGTTGATCCCTCTGATAACTGAGTAGAGCTGAAATTATATTACCAACTAATAGACCACAGAGGATCACAGATACAGTTACACATGGCTCATTATTGAAAGATGAAAAGGAAAAAGGCAAACAAAAAAATCATTGGAAGAAGTAGTCATTTTGTGAAGGAATTCCGGAAGATGCTCAAGACTCCCTCTAAGAAAAGCTCCCAAATCCAACAGTAGGTAAGGTCTCTCTGCCAATCCATGATACTGTGATAAAATTCCAACCTAATTCCGCAGTACCACATCTTATAATGCCCGTCTTGAAAAATAATATAAATTAGACCGGCAAAACATTTGATGCTCTTATTACCATGAGAGCAACAACTAGCTTTAGGAATTTCATCTCTGCAGAAAATATGTTACAGCCAGATTATCCAGGGGAAGCTGTTGGATGGAAATTTTCAATACACAAGCAACTCCAGACCAGGGGTTGGTCACTCGCGGTGGGGTTCGCCACATTGTCTGTCTGGAGGGCCCGTTTGGAGGGTTGCACACAGTCTACTGAGATTTTCAGTGATTTATAGCTTGAGTACTGTGTCACAGTGCGCAAAAAACTAGGCCTGGGGGGATTATTAATTCTGCTTGCGGAATAGAGGAATTTAGTAATTCTGCATTACAATGATAATGCAGAATTACTTATAAGTTACGCCTCTCCACTGGCAGTAATAATCTGCAGTAAATTTGTTTTTAAAGAGGGTTAGAAGAGAGAGCAGTCCCTCTATGTTTAAAAATCACTGCAGAATAAAGTTTAATGTGCAGTAATCTGTAAATAATAGAGGGACTGCTCCCTTTTGTGGCCCTGTTTAGAAACCACTGTAGTGCATACCTCCTGTTGCCCTTACATACTCATATTCAAGGGCGCAGAGAGGTATGCACTGCAGTGCGAATCAACATTTTATGAAATTGCTACTTTTGTGACTCATGATAGTGATTCCCTATTTCCGATTTTCAAATATGGATTCACAATTCATATGTATTAACCGTTCTCAAACAGTATTTAGTTGCAATTAATTTGGTAATTTTGCATATCCTAATTTAGAACAAGAGAGTGCAGATGCTAACCATGTCCACTACATTTGACCAAACAGAAATGGAAATATATATAATATGCATAGGCTCAGAACCCATATTATACTGGACTTCATTGATGATCAGCTCTAACCATTAATAGGCCCAAACACTCAAAGAAGTGTGGTTATACCCACACATGTGCATGTAGTAATGTATTATGTGCACAGCACCTCTAGCAGCTATCAAGGGGTATCCAGAGGTGATTTTAGAAACAGCTATTTGTTGGCTAGGTAAACAAATCAAACTTCCTTTAACAGCTAAGATATACTTTTTATAAAATTAAATAATTTGTTATTTTTCCACTTCAGATGCCAGTGCACATGCCTTAAGACTGTGGATAACGACACCATGAATCCATGCACTCACTTCGATTTAAAGGTTTAATGTAGCTCACAAATGCAATAATTCAGTTATTGAACACACATTTGGGCTTTTAAAAGCAGATTTCTATGTTTGCAGAAGAGTGGTTGAGTTCTGAAGTCTGCCCACAGACTGCATGTAAAATAGTAGGGACGAGCGAAATTCATGTAATTTGCTTTCTTGAAATTGTACACAATTTTAATAAAATTACAACTGCAAGAAAGCGCCTGAAAACAAAATGAAACTTCAAAGAAGACTGTGCCTGAAGAGATTAAAGGTACTAGTTGTATGTCTGACACTAGTGTAATGCTGAAGGGTAACAAGAGAGGTTTTGCAATTCTAATGAAGCTTTACCTAATTAGGTCTCAAATCATAAATGCAATTTGGTCCTGTATGAACTTTAAATATCACTTTTCCAAAAATGGCTACCAAAATGTCAGATTATGTTAGACTTTTGAGACTTAAAAATCTGGGGATGTTCCAGAAGGCCTAAAGACCTAATACTGGCCAAGCAGGACCAGATTAACATGGAACAATGGCAGGGCACTATGAACAACCAACTTCCTTGGCATTGAGTAATTAACTCTTACTACTCACTCTAACTCAGTTGAATCGCTAGTCGGCATTGTTTATGGTTAACTCTACTTCGGTATATGATCAAATTGGAACCTTCAACTTTTGTTCTTGATTAATGAAATAATTCATAGCAAATGCTTTCAAATTTGTTCAATTTCCTTTGTCTTGCTCTCGTTCAAGAATATCACCTCTAGTGGCACAATTCAAATACTCCAAGCAATCTTCTTAATCATGGTTCCAGTACCAAAAGCTAACAAAAAAGAACCAGAGTCTTATTCCATCATTCCTAGTTGAAGTATTCAGGAAACTGGCCTGCTTTAAATACCAAGGTCCTGATTACGATGCCGGTCGGAGTTGACTCTGATCGGCATCACTGCGTATGTGGAACAGACCGTCCTCAGGTCGGCAGTTTCGACTCCGCAATAAGTGATGCAACCACACCATCTCAATGGAAGCTTGTGTGGCGGACTGAAACCGCCCGCAGCACAAGCTCCCATTGAGAAATGGTCGTTTTTGCACATCCCTGCACCATGTGGCAGGCACAATGAGGTGCCTGCCACACAGTGCAGGGATGAGAAGGGGGCACCATAGGTGCCCCCAGGGCCACAAGCAGAGGGCCAGGGGAGAAGGGGGCCCTGCTAGGGCACCTAAAGACATTTTCCAACAGTTTACGGAACTGCTGTCAGAAAGTGCCATCATATTCCAGATGGCGGAAACGCCATCTGTTTGGTATTATGAGGCCCTTCCGACTGGATTCCCTGTCTGGTTTAAACTCTGACTGCCATCATTGTAATACAGCGGTCGGAGTTTAAACGTACAATGTCGGTTGGAAAGTGTCCACATTCAAATGCTCATTTTGTCATAAAAGAAAGGATTTGACTGGATACTCATTTATTGATGCTTTTCAATGTATTTTGAGTTGTGAGCCAGTGTTTACTCCCCTGTATCTACCTCCCCATGAGAAGCCATGGACTGCTCGATCCATGAAACCACTGAGTATCAAATGCTGAAGGGGTACTTGCTACAGTTGCTCAGGCCCAGAGACAACGGGAGTAAAAGGCCTCAACCCCCACAGTTGGGCCCTGTAGCTCTTGCTTGCCTCATGAACCTCTGTATAGGGTTCTGACAGTGACCTAATGACCTGTGCTACTATTTTACCACAGACACATCAGTAAGGGTAAGAGTGCAGTATAATTCCATTATAATTTTAAATAAGAAACTACTTAAAACTGCCAGTGATGGAATAAAATATGCTGTATTTTTTTAACAATCTACCAAACGCAAAAGTTGATAAAGCTCATGTCTGACAAGGAAAGGGAAGTGTTTTTAGCCAAAGGCAGAAAACAAGGTAAACACTTTAGCAACCTATTTTAAGTGGACTTTCTAAGGGAACTATATTCTAATGCCACCGCGAGGGTACGGTTTGGGGCTAAAGGTGATCTGTCAGCGTCATTTAGAGTAGAGCGTGGAGTTCTACACAAATGGCCTGGAGTTGGCCATGTTGAGGGGGGCCAGGATCTACCGCAAGTAAAGAACCGTCCGATCCCCACTCTGCTCTACGCGGACGACGCCGTGATACTGGCCCGTACCCCTCGCGAACTACAGAAGGCGTTAGATAGATACGCAGATTTCATGAGGAATTTAGACCAACATATAAACATAAAAAAGACATATGTAATGGCAGCAGGCCCAGGAAAGAAAGGGGTAAAGGATATATACCTTAATAATGAAAAACTAGCCACTACTGCCCAATACCCTTATTTGTGTATTATAATTGATGACAAATTGCACTGGAAAGCTGCGATCGAGGCTAGGAAACACCATCTAATGAGAGCAATTGCAGCACTTATCAACTTTTCACAAAAGCTAGGTAAGAGGCCACCCGTAGAACTGTTACAGATCTATAGAGCAAAATGCCAGGCAATAGCCCTTTTCGGGGCTGGAGTGTGGGGGCACGCTAATATTAGCACTCTGCAAGTGGCTGAGAACACTTTCCTAAGATTATTATTAGCGGTACCTAAGTCCGTGTCCACGTTTGCATTCCACATCGAACTGGGGATCCCGTTTATAGTGGATTTAGCAAAAATCCAATCACTTCTTCTTCTTGGACATCGAAAAAAAACTTATTTACCCAACAAATAATTACTGATTGTATGACACTAGACCATTCACCTAAAATTAGATGGTTATCTTATGTAAAAAATGTCCTGAATGATCTAGGGCTGGGGAATTATTACACTGCACCTGATACGATTTGTGAATTATCAAGGAAGACATTGAAAGTAAGGTCACTCGGCCATTTAGAAGAATTATGAATCGCCAACGAAGTAACTAAAGCTTCCGTGCAACATTCTAAGGCGGTTCAAACCTCTCTTTCAATTCAGCCGTCTTTAGCATATGAGCTCACTACTTTCGAGAGATTACTCCTGACCAGGTTCAGGCTAAACATCTTCCATAGATTAGTCGTTTTCCCAGTGAGAAATAGCTGGGACCCAGCTTTACCTCCCTGCCCATGTGATGAGATTTCGGAGCAGACAAATATTCACACTTTTCTATTTTGTAAATTTTATGATGGGCATAGAAAGATCTGGTTGACACCCTTGCTAAAATTGTTGGGTATTAGAAGATGTCGCCCAGCAATGTTGCGATTGCAGTTCCTAGAGACAGAATGGACTTGTAAATACATAGTTAGATTCCTGAAATGTATTTTTAGACATAGAATGAATTTGTGATAAGCCTTCCCTTCTGATAACGAAGAGCCTTAGATACTTTAGAATCACTATGTATTAGGTAGAATGGTTAGGGATCCCCGTTGCTGCACATGGATTATTGTGTTTAATATGAATTTTAATTAGTTTTTAATTGTATATTATCTGTTTTTTATCTGTGAAATTGCTTTTATGGTTTTCTACATTATAAAACCGAATAAAGAGAATAATAATAATAATAATAATAATAATAAGTATTATAGAGAAAGGATAAAAGTAAGGTTATCAGAAATATTCCCTGGATATTCAAATCTAAAGAATTGAGATAATCCAAACTAACATTTTTCATATTTATGGCATCTTCATAAAAAATGATACACATTTTTCCAGAAAAAAAATAACACAAACATGCATTCTTAACTTCAGCCTGAAGAAAAACAAATTGAAGAGAAAATATCAATACTTTGCTATCACCATCCTAGCCCTTTCCCTGTTCTACTGGAAATCCTTAGGAAAAAGAAAAAAATCAACCTTTAAAATCGACACCATAAAACTGAAGTAGCATCTCAAAATCGTGCATATTAACACATTGCAGCCACGGGCCGCTAATTTGGTATTGACAGGACTGAGGGAGACAGGTTACTGCTGTCTCGGCTCCCTACTTGTTCTAGTGCTGTGCTGGGTGGATTCAACACTCATTGACTATGCAACCGCCTTAAATAGGTGCGAGCTTGCTAGGTAAATTCTGTGTCTTAGAGGTAGAGGGTTAGTTAGGACCCTTGTACAATGCTGACACTTGCAGCATGCATACATTCACCTAACACATAATGAGCACACCCTTAGCTGCTTCATTGGTAAACTGGGTTTGATGATTTTAACAGTCTTGCCTGATTTATTCTCAAAATGGGTACGAGTAATTTATTTATAACCTGCTTGTTTTGAGTACAGGCCTTATCAAAACTCTTGGACACTGCCGCCATTATTAGCTGGGATGTAAACATAATAGGGGTAGTTAGAACCCCTGTGCATTGCTGACTCCTGCAGCATGCACACATTCATCTAATATGTATGGAATACGTCCATGCCTGATTTACTCCTAAATTGGTACGAGCAGTATATCCATTTACCTGCTTGGTTTGACTATAGCCCTTCGTATTTCCCCAAACAATGCTGCACACCAGCTGGGATATAAAAAGTATCAAATAAGCGTGCCTCTATCCAGCAGATCTTCTGTCTGTGCTAGATCTTTCACCACCATCGTTGTGAGCAGTCGTTCAAGTACCGACATATATAGGGTTAACTGGAACCCCTGGACAGTGCTGACCCAGGAAGAGCACTTTCCCCCCCTCGTCCCTTCTCTTTGCTCCCCTTCCAGATTGGTTGGCATTATTTTTTCCTTAAATTCTTACTTCAAACAACTTTCAACTTTGAGTGAGTTTCTACTAATACAAACTGTAATAATTAAGTTATAATTCTACAGATAACTGATAAGGCGGTTCCGATTTGTTTTCCACAAACCCTTGAACACCATTGCTTCAATTAACTTGAAGGACACTGTGTGGACCTCCTTGCTGGAGCTCAGCTGTGCTGGCCCAGCTCTTGTTATATTAGCCTTGGTGTTTTCCCATGTGAGCGTATTGGCCTCTAATTTTTCTGACCTTGAAGAAGGGCGCCTTATTCTGTGACATGTTAGTGGTGGCTAATGCAGCCCTTTCTCTCTTTTTCTTTTCTCCCAGTTGCCTTAGATTTCCTTCAGGTACCATCAAACATGAACCCCTTTAATTTATACTTGGCTTTAATCCATACATGACATGGGGTTACTCGTTCTTTTGTTCCTTGTTAGGCAGCAATCATCTTTCTTGTGTGCCTTTGTGCTGATGATAACCTCATATCCTGAAGGACGAAATGCCGTCGACTTGTATCAGCCTATTTCGGATTGTTAATTATGCTATGATTTCCTTTTCATTGCCTGTCTT
This sequence comes from Lissotriton helveticus, assembly GCF_964261635.1. Taxonomy (NCBI): domain Eukaryota; kingdom Metazoa; phylum Chordata; class Amphibia; order Caudata; family Salamandridae; genus Lissotriton; species Lissotriton helveticus. The sequence goes on from NC_136059.1 coordinate 1,042,032,535, forward strand.
ATAAAATAACTGTTGATGTATAATATTGTTTTCAAATACTTCCCACAGAAAACGCTGATTTATACCCTTCAGGTGTTTCACTTGCGCCATTTAAACACTTTCGCACCAGCGCCCTGATGTCACAATGCCAGTGCACATCATTGAAGATCTTGTGGAACAATTCCATCATATGACGTAGCTTGCGTTTGTGCACAGACGCACACACTTGTAAGGGTGAGTGAAAAAAACTATACTTCATGACAGCCAGAAGGTAATAGGTAGGGAACTCTCACTGATTGTAGGTAGATGTCCAGATGTCCTTTTGCCACACTGTGGGTGGGTAGATCCACCCTCAGTGTAAAAGTTATGGCTTGCCTAATGTTCCTCATACATGTTTAAATCACAGTGTAGGTCTGTATTGGCTACCAGGGCTGTTGTACTCAACCTCACAATTGCTGATTAACTTGTGCAAACTGTTTTTTCTTTAAGTGATTTATCACAGACCTAGTCATTTCTCCTTTCTTCAACTCCAGTCCTAACAGCAACTGCACTTTGTCAAAGCATTACATTAAAAAAAGGAATACTCACAAATTGACATATTAGCATGGTAAGAGTGTCTAAGAACATCCTCTATTGCATACTACTGTGCCAAGAAGGAATTGAGACAATATTAAAGATGAACCCACCCAGAAATGTGAGAGGAGTCAGAATGTGACTGAGAATGGTGGGCTACTGTAGACAGTTGATTCTCAACTGTTCCCTAGTTGCCAAGTCTCTGCTAAGGCTGACTCACAAAGATGTGCCTGATCCACTTCCATGGGTCAACAATTGCTTGGAAACATTCCTAGAACTGAAAGTCTCTGTCATGCCCCAGCACTGGGAATGCCTTATTGAAATAAAATGTGCATGTTGTCTTACAGTTAGAGTATTTACTCATTACATGGAGTCTCACGAAGACCTGTCACATATTTTTCAACTCATCATTACCCTGTTGCTGCAGGACTGCCCAGCTACCTTAAAGCGGTTGCGGCAGTTGGTGTTAGTATTGAGAAAAGTGAGAGCATAGTGATGGAACACCCTCTTACATTGATGGTCTCTCACACTGTGGAAATATTGCTCACATATATAAAAGCACAGTATTTGACAAAAGACAGACTTACAAACTATGAACAACAAATCCTTGCTGCAGATAATGTGATTCTAAAGAGGTTTCAAACCCTCAATCCTGCTACACTGTTACCACTGCCCTGAAAATGGAGGCGAGTTCGAATATGATTGCCTTGATGATACAGACTTACGCATTAAGCCAAGACCAGATATTAAAGCTGAACCTCCCAATAAGTCTGACTATCTAATTTTTGTGGACATTCATGTTTGAGAATAATGAGGGGACTTTGAGAGCAGCTTACACTGTTTGCACATTTCAGGAAGTGGTAGGAGCCTCCTGGCTTTGAGGTGTTACCTTTGCACAAGGGGAAACGGCCACTACAACGCACCCGTTTCCACGAAAACCTTTACCACGCATGCATTACAACGCATACCTGGTAACAACGAGAGGCTTTACCACGCATATCTTTACTACAAAATACGTAGTAAAGGTATGTGTGGTAAATGAAAAAAAAGGGGGGTTTGGGGTGTCTTCCCCCAAAAATAAAAAAAAAGTGGGATCAAAAAACGGGGGTTGGGGGGGCTCCCCCCCAAAAAAAAAGAACTAACCTGAAGTGAAGATCAAGCAATCAGCGTCGTTTAAGAGGAAACGGAATTCAACTTCCGCTTCCTCTTAACGACGTACGGCCGATGTAACCAAGAAGAGATGGAGCGGAGACAAGTTAAAAAGGTAAGGGGAAATGTAATTTTAAAAAAAATGAAGTGTTAAGGGCAGGGGTAATTAAAAGGAGTAGAGGCTGGGGACGTGTAAGGGGAGAGGTGTAACCTTTAACAAGAATATGCCCTCACCATGCATAAATTAACAACGAAAAACGTTGTTAATCGGTGCGTGGTAAACGAATATTAGTGGTAAAGGTTATGCGTAGAAAACGAATTCCGTTGTAACGCATGCGTGGTAAAGGCATGCGTTGCAACGGAATTCGTTGTAACAACATATAACCCTGCACAAGTGGTCGAATTGATCGCCCTTACAAGAGAATACAACATTTAAACTCAAGTGAGAGTGACTATATTTACAGATAGACAGTATGGTATCATCTGGTTCCACTATAAGAAAAGATGTATATGTGATGAAACATCTCACTAGATGCGCCATGTTGTGAATCTGTCACACAGTGGTGCATGGTTTACGACGACGCTGCGTCACAGAAGTGACGCAATGGTGTTGTAAAAATGTCGCAAGGGGCTTGTAAATCTGCCCCTTTGTATGTAGGCACAGAGGAGACAAGCTAACCTATATATTGCTGACTAAGTCAATCCTTACTAAGCCTGATCTGGAATAAATCTTGAGAAATCCTGAGACACTGCTGAAGACAGAGTAGTAGATTATGTGATCAGGATATTGGGAAATGGGTGACTGTGGAAGACAGAGCACTGAGTTATTTTGAGACCAAGCACTGCTCAGACACTGAAGGGTACTTGCAGTAGAGATTCCCTTACAAAGCTTAGATCACTGTTTACTAAGTTCAGAGTGAATGTTCTGGCCCACGGTAATATTTTAGCAAAGGACTAGGGGTCAACATGGCTTTTGTACTAATACCAATTAAAAAATGGAAGTTATAAAGCAATTTTGTTCTTTTTTCCATTTCATAGATTGCCTAGAAAGTAATCGGTCGTCCCACTTTTAATAAAGTTTAGTATTTAGGCAGTGAACATGGGAACACATTATAAAAGTATGGAATATATATCTACGTAAAAGTAGGCACTCTCTTATACTGTGTGAAATGTATCAAAAAGGCATGGACTGACCAAAAGGACCAAAAGGATGAAAGGTGAAACGGAAAGGATAAAAATATCCCTATAGTTAACCTAAAAAACTTACCTTTAACAGGAAATCAGGTTGCTACGGGTTAACTTCAGTATGCATGTTTCCTATGCGTTCATGTAGCGATTGCCACATCTCTAAGTAAACCTGTATTCTTGGATGGTAGGATAAATGCACACCCACACAATTGTACATTTTAAGCATTAAGCACTTTGATATTTTATCTCTTTGCTGAGAATATTAAGTGTAGCATAATTGTGCTCCCGCATGTTATGAATAGATGAGCATTAAGACAGGGAGCCCCTTTTTAGAGTTGCATTTCCTTACGCTGACGTGTTTAAGATATTAAATCTCATGGTAAGAACGACAAGAGAATATTTGAATGTATATATATATGAAAAAACTGGATGTAAAATATACACGATAGTCATGTTTTGGGCAAATATTTTTTTATGTGGCTGTTTCTTGAATTTAGTGCATGACACATTTATAGGCATAGAGATTATGAAGAATATCTGACTATGCATAGTCAGATATGCACATGGAAATACAGAATGCAAAGAAAGACCATACTTCTCTTAATGCTAGAAATACTTATGATACATTTTACCAAAATCAGAAAATGTTCAAGTACCAACATCAAATCATAGGAGGGACTAATATTTTCAGGTTTTAAGAGTTCTGCATGTGTGGAGGACAACTGTCTACATACAGGGATCTATGTAGTGCAATGTGCTGCTTTTTTTAACTAAAGCTGGATGCGATTTGGTTAGCGGAAATGAATTGCCTTCCGTTGGAAAGTGTGCCTTGGTTTATTTGTGGAGAAATGCATTGATAACGTTATATCTTTGACCGGTGCACTTAGCACCGTGAACAGTGCACATTTCATGTGTGATTCTTTTACCAAGCATTAAGCTCTAGAAGCTTGTCAGAGACTTGTCTGAGCAATACCATTGCTCTTTTGCTAAGTGTAACAGAGCGCAAACGACAGGGGTGACTTAGTACCACAGAGGTGAGTTTTACAGGGGATCCTCATCGATTTCAATAATCTTATGCACAAACAATCTTAAAATCTATAATTTCTAGGTATCCTCTTACAACGTGTCTACATTAGCATTTATTTCTGATCCCCAGAGTATACATCAGAAATCTAGGTAAATTGTGGATTTCTAGGCACATTTATACTTCCGTATGTCTGACCGATTTGCCATAGTTAAGAAAACCCAAAGGAGAAAGTAGTGTGGAAATGTAAGGTTTTTTTTCATTTAATTTTTTTTCTTCTTTTTTACACCTCATTAGAAATTTACATTTTTCATGTAATTTCTTTTCTCAAATCAAATCAAATGTTATTTCTTGGTTTGAAACTTCTAGGGCGTTCACATAAAACACAGAGATATCAAATGCAGACCAGGAGGAGGGGTTGCTCTTATTGCCCATCGGTCATTAATGAAATTGGAGGAATTCAATGTAGTTCAGAATAATGAGCCCCTTTTTCTCTTTCATAATATTAAGTATTGTTATTTTATTTAATTTGGTCTACTGTACTCCTAAAGCTTCCCTGCACACTCAACTACTTTTGAATAAAAGGAAAGCCAACTTGGTAATTACCTTAGACAACCTAACCTTACAGGGTGATTTTAACCTAATGTCGCAGCATCCAATAGGTAGTGCATTTAACTTCCTTAAGAACGTAAAAGTAATTAACCCACTTCTAAAGAACTCATATTCTTCACAGTCAGCTGGCTATCAACAAGACGCCATTTTCAATTTGAGTAGCTCACTTTCCAAGGACAGGCCATTTAAGGTCTCTCTAGTCCTTTGAGATTCCAAAGAAATAATTAGTCTGCCATGGTCATACAACTACCGTCACACGACTGGTAAAACTTTAAGTTAGAATCCCGGGGTCTGGCCTTGCAAAAATGGGTTTCATCTGATATCACCGTGTACAGTGAAGGTAATGGTTCAGCTCCATCATTTCTCTTCTACCTTATCCTCAGCACTGGACATAAACCTACTCATTTGCAGTTAAAAAACCTGCCTATGCCACTGACTTAAACTTAACAGTTGGTTCACCATTGAACTAAGAATCCTTATAACTTAGCCAGCTGTAGAGCAGGGAGGAAATGGGGAAGAAGCTACTACACAAGTTTGCAAGTAAAATACCTTGTGGTCGTGTCCAAATAACAACACAGAATCAAAAATATAAATACTGTATACTTTTCACAGCATATCAGAGAGGCTCCTAACATACACAAGGAGCTGTTCAACATAATTTCAGAATGAAACTCCCTTCAGGAATGCCAAGCAAGAATTATATCTTACCAGTAATAGATATCAGCTTTCTTTTCTGTAAAGTTTTTTTTTCATTTAATTTTTTTTCTTCTTTTTTACACCTCATTAGAAATTTACATTTTTCATGTAATTTCTTTTCTCAAATCAAATCAAATGTTATTTCTTGGTTTGAAACTTCTAGGGCGTTCACATAAAACACAGAGATATCAAATGCAGACCAGGAGGAGGGGTTGCTCTTATTGCCCATCGGTCATTAATGAAATTGGAGGAATTCAATGTAGTTCAGAATAATGAGCCCCTTTTTCTCTTTCATAATATTAAGTATTGTTATTTTATTTAATTTGGTCTACTGTACTCCTAAAGCTTCCCTGCACACTCAACTACTTTTGAATAAAAGGAAAGCCAACTTGGTAATTACCTTAGACAACCTAACCTTACAGGGTGATTTTAACCTAATGTCGCAGCATCCAATAGGTAGTGCATTTAACTTCCTTAAGAACGTAAAAGTAATTAACCTACTTCTAAAGAACTCATATTCTTCACAGTCAGCTGGCTATCAACAAGACGCCATTTTCAATTTGAGTAGCTCACTTTCCAAGGACAGGCCATTTAAGGTCTCTCTAGTCCTTTGAGATTCCAAAGAAATAATTAGTCTGCCATGGTCATACAACTACCGTCACACGACTGAAAAAACTTTAAGTTAGAATCCCGGGGTCAGGCCTTGCAAAAATGGGTTTCATCTGATATCACCGTGTACAGTGAAGATAATGGTTCAGCTCCATCATTTCTCTTCTACCTTATCCACAGCACTGGACATAAACCTACTCATTTGCAGTTAAAAAACCTGCCTATGCCACTGACTTAAACTTAACAGTTGGTTCACCATTGAACTAAGAATCCTTATAACTTAGCCAGCTGTAGAGCTGGGAGGAAATGGGGAAGAAGCTACTACACAAGTTTGCAAGTAAAATACCTTGTGGTCGTGTCCAAATAACAACACAGAATCAAAAATGTAAATACTGTATACTTTACACAGCATATCAGAGAGGCTCCTAACATACACAAGGAGCTGTTCAACATAATTTCAGAATGAAACTCCCTTCAGGAATGCCAAGCAAGAATTCTATCTTACCAGTAATAGATATCAGCTTTCTTTTCTGTAAAGGTTTTTTAAGTTTCATGTAACCATTGCCCTCAACAACATTTCCAAATCATCTACTTTCCTGTGCCCACAGGCTAACTTTGAAGTTCAGGGGCAGCTGGCGTCAATAGGCACAAGGGTGTTGCCCTTCCATCCTCAGGGGAGAGGCAAGAACAGGGGGAAAAACACAGAGCAGCTGAAAAGAAACTACTGCTCTGAGACAGTGTGCCAAATCTCATGGGTGAACTGTAATGAACTTTACGGATGTCTTACTGTGCAAGTGGCAGCTGGGTGAGGTTTTCTTTGATCTACAGACACAAGCTACAGCAGTAACATCACATGAGAGGGAGTGTTGAGTTAGAATGCCATTGATCTGATGGCTTTTGTGGCGCACATACAGTGGCCCTGGGAAAAGTTAGCAAAACTCAATTCACTTGAATGGCTGGGGGTTGGGCACACCGATGAGAACAAGGAGGTAGTGGGTGGCAACAATTTGCTGGTCATCAAAGAGGGGCGGCCTGTAGGAATGTTGCAGGGAGTACTCTCCTTGCAGTACCATATGTTTAGTACTGCATTTGGTTTCACTTTGAAAGAAAACATTATGGAGCTGAGCTGAGCCTGTCCCCTCAGAGTACTCCTTATCTTGAGTCATTTGCTGCTGCACAGGCAGAGAAGGAAGGAACCAGCTACAGACAACATTAGAGCTAGTAGACTAAGAGGTAAGTTAAGCTTCTGCATTTTGCTGTTAAAACCTTAAGAGGCGTTCTCGGAGAGGAAACGATGAGGCTCCGCTAAAACCTATCATAAGACATAACAATGCCTAACGGGCGTCATGATGCAGGATGACTTAGGAGACCTCTCTTCGCAAGTATACCAATTCCTGTCTCTGCAGGGAAAGAGAGGTATGGAAAATATTTAGGAAGTGGCTGACTGGCTGGCCTTTCACTCTAGAACTGGAGCTGAGTAGATTTATTCGGAGATCTGATGGGACATGTCAAATCAAGTTAAAAGCAATGCCCACTCTCAGGCAAAGTTGTGGGTGTTTAATGACTTTGACACTACCAAGATCCTTCTCTCCACCCTTGTGCTATGTTGCCTACACTAACACTCTTTTCTATTTATTGTACTCCAAACACCTTTGCAGCCTACTTTTAATTATTCATTAGTCTTTTCCTAACATCTTGCTCTTCTATCTGCTGGCTTTCATTATGTTCATTTGTCTCTCTTTCTTTTCTATGTATTACTTTACAGCATTTTTCGGGAGCTGAGGCAAAATCCCACTTTATCATTTGGGCGTTCCCTACTCATTCTCCCTTTGCTCACTTTGCTTTTTGTCCTTATAAGCCCTTGCCCATAAGCACTCCTCTCCAATCAGTCTGCTTTGCTTCTTCTTTACATCATTTACCTACTTCTAGCAACCTGGGGCATAACTACTTTTGGTGCAGAAGGTGAGGTGACATCAGGGCTCTAAGGACCCCATCTGACCCTGACAACTACTGTATTTTACTACCACAGCAGCAGTCAAAGGAGCCATTCCTTGCTTGCACCAGGGCCCATGGCTTTGTTGCTATACTATTGCTCACAAACAACTACTTGCTTCTGATTCATATTCATAATAATCTTAATACAGTTTCCTTTTGCCTCTTCTTTTTGTATCATATCACAAACTGTCAAGTTCGTTCACGTCAGAGCTCTAGAAAGTTGATGCACTAAAACACTATTTAGTGCTGTACTACTTTTTCATAAATGTTCTACTGTTCTGACATAAATCACTCAAGAATGTTAATTAGATGACAGTCAGAAAGGAGGCAAACCCATCACTGGTCACATTTTATCAGATACAAAATAACAAGGCTGTTGGTATTACAACCAGTGTCATTATCCAAGATACAGAAACAATAAAAATACCAAGCAAGAAACATGTAAAATAATGAAGGTGAGTTAAGTGTCATAAAAAGACTTCACATGTGTGAATCAAAAAGGTGAATTTTAGCCTTATCTGTAGTCGAAGACTGCGCCATCCTCCATTCACTGCAACTGCTCAGACTCACTAACTTCTAGATAGGCAAGCTCAGCAGGGGATGGCAGGTCTAGGGAGGCTCTTGTTATCCCTGAAAATGAGTCAGTGCTAGTATATTGTGGCTTTCACTAAGATGTCATGAAACTTGTGCACTCTAACTGCTCATTCAAAAGTAATTTGTTGTTACACGGTGGACTGAAGAGGGAAAGAGCTCTCCTGTCCTGGACTCTTTGATGGGGACACTCTATTTGCAATTAGGCATCCTCTGCTTTCCCTATCCAGCAATTGGATTTCTTCCATACCTGTGGGGTGGACAAAGACTGACCTGTGTTGTCTGATCTCCTTGCTTGAACCTCCTACACAGTCACTTCTGTTTCTTGCTTGCTCATTTCTGTAGACTGTCTCCGATAGATGGTTGCGGGTAACAGTGTTTCGGTGCTCATCCCTTCGCTCTTTTTTAATGGCTATCAAACTGTTCCCCTCGAGGCAGACCATCCTAGTAGCCAGTCCCCATCATGGCCTCTTGGAGCTGATGTTCCGTGGTGAACACTATTTTCAGCCTCCTGAGTGGCATTCCACCCCTGAAACATGGACCAGAGTCTGCATACTCTTCACACCGAGTGAGCTTTGACCTGCTGAGGAGGACGTCTGCCAGAGTGATGGAGGTTGATGTGGGCGGCACTTCCCAGTATCACCAGGATTGGTGCCACTGACTGAACTATGATGATGCCCCCGGGCGGAAACCACTTATGTTTGTACTGACTGCTGAGACCGAGCAACCATGGCTGATAGCCGGTGGAGCTGTTTAGGCAGTTATGAAGGAGATTGGATTTGGTTTCATCCCCTTGGCCGTAACCTACCCAGCCGGACCTTGGACAATGTTTTTCCTCGTCTCTCTGCTGTGTTTCCTTTCCCTCCCATGCCCCCTCCCTCCATGATCCTGTGGTTGCCTCCCCCTTCCTTCCTGGCCTGACTTTGTTTGTTTTTCTCCAACCCCCCTGTCTCAATCCCCCCCACCTACCCCATGCTCCTAGTGACTTATATCCGTTTTTATTTTATGCTTTTGTAACTGATGTAACTTCTCTACAACTGTTCTCATGTAAAGCGCTCTGATACCTCCGGGTCTAGCCAGCACTATATAAAACTCTTCAAAAAATTAATAAATACATCCTAGAGCTGACCCTTTGGATTGCACACGCCTCAAGCTAATGAAATACTCTGTGGGAGCCTTAATCACCAGCTCATGCCCTATAAACCAATGTGATCCTGTGCAAACTGAGATCTGTCTAACAGCCTCAGTACAATTGGTGTCAAGTCATTTTTAACAAAAACTAACAGTGAATGACCTTGCAAAAAAAAGTTATCAAGTTGTTGTATTTTTGGTTCTCATGTTTGAGGACAACATATGTTTGATTCTATTTCCAGACAGTTTATGCTGTGTAAGTAAGGACTATTTCATCATACTATGTAGAGGTGGGTAGGGAGTGTGAATAAATCTTCTCACTCAAATGAGAATCTTTGGTTGATTGTTAAACAACATCCCTGCCTTGCTGCAGTGTGGATGAGTACACCCACACGGATCACTGACATAATATCGACCTCACAAATATCGAGATACAAAAATATCGAGTCAAAAATATCGATTGACAAAATATCGACTCCCTATCTTCAAACAGGTAAGTACCAAAATATCGACTCCAAAATATCGACTTACAAAAATATAGACTGTCAAAATATCGATTTTTTTAAATGTCTTAAAATTAAGTTAAACCTAATATAGTAATAAATATATTTCATATAAACTTAGAAATAATTATTAAAAAAAATTAATTTGAATAAATAATTTATATAATTAAAAAAATTATATCACCAAAAATAATACATATATATATATATATATATATATAAACATATTATTAAATAAACATATATAACATTTTTAGCGTAGCATAGAAAATGGTTAAAGTTTATTGTTACAACTATAGTGAGTTCAACATTAGCAAAAGTGTTGGATAGCGTAGAGGTAAAATTTACTATTCCCACTCCAGTGGGTGCAACAGTAGGGAAAGCGCTGGATAGCGTAGGGGTTAAAATTACTATTCCCACTCCAGGGATGTATGACGTTACAACGCATACTTTTACAACGCCTACCATTACAACAAAACTTTTACAACGCAAAAACTTTTACAACGCATACATTTACTACGCAAGATTTTACAAAGCATATACCTTTACAACGCATACCATTACAACGTAAGTATTGGTAAGTATCTAATAATTTTTTTAATATAAATTAATTAAAAATATTATAATATAAATTAATTTTATTTAATAAATTTAATTTAAATGTCATTTTACTTTATTTTTACAAAGTACCCCTGTACCCCAAAAACCCAAAACTGACCCTGAACCCTAAAAATACCCCTTTACCCAAAAACTGAAAACTGACCCTGAACCCTAAAAATACCCCTTTATCCAAAAACTGAAAACTGACCCTGAACCCTAAAAATACCCCTTTACCCCAAAAAACTGAAAACTGACCCTGAACCCTAAAAATACCCCTTTACCCAAAAACTGAAAACTGACCCTGAACCCTAAAAATACCCCTTTACCCAAAAACTGAAAACTGACCCTGAACCCTAAAAATACCCCTTTACCCCAAAAACTGAAAACTGACCCTGAACTCTAAAAATACCCCTTTACCCCAAAAACTGAAAACTGACCCTGAACCCTAAAAATACCCCTTTACCCAAAAACTGAAAACTGACCTGAACCCTAAAAATACCCCTTTACCCCAAAAACTGAAAACTGACCCTGAACCCTAAAAATACCCCTTTACTCAAAAACTGAAAACTGACCCTGAACCCTAAAAATACCCCTTTACCCCAGAAACTAAAAACTGACCCTGAACCCTAAAAATACCCCTTTACCCAAAAACTGAAAACTGACTCTGAACCCTGAAAATACCCCTTTACCCAAAAACCCAAACATATAACATTTTAAAAATAATTATATACTTACCAATACTTACTTTGTAATGGTATGCGTTGTAAAGGTATCTGCGTTGTAAAAACATGCTTTGTAAATGTATGCGTTGTAAAAGTTTTTGCGTTGTAAAAGTTTCGTTGTAATGGTAGTGCATAGTAAAAGTTGCGTTGTAAACGTTGCATACCCACTCCAGTGGGTGCAACAGTAGGGAAAGTGTTGGATAGCGTAGGGGTTAAAATTACTATTCCAACTTCAGAGAGTGCAATAGTAGGGAAAGTAAATACTTCACAAATAGATATAAATAACATAAATAGTAATACCAATTATAAATAATTAAAATATTTTACAAGTGTATAAAATATATTAAATATTTATTTATAAATACAAAATAAAATTATTTAATTATAAAAATTGCCTACTCATACTAATTAATTACCTATTAACAATAAATTAATTTACAATTTAAAAATTATTCATTTAATTGTAATTAAAAATTATATTGTAATTTATTTCCTATTAATAATTAATTAACAATTAATTCAAAATAAATACCAATAAATTAAATGACATATTTAATTAATCAGAATTTAATTACTTCCCACCCTATTCCCCTATAAACCAACAACCCGCTACAGAAAATAAATTAATGAAATTAATATATTTATCAAGTAATCAATTAAAATTATTTACCAATTATATTTTAATTAATTACCAATTATTATTTAAGTAACAATTAATTCTAAATAATTAACAATGAATTAATTAACATATTTAATTAATTATAATTAAATTACTTCCCACCCTATTCCCCTATAAACCCACCACCCGCTACAGAAAATAATTTAATAAAATTAACATATTTATAAATTAATCAATTTTAATTAATTACCAATTATATTTTGATTAATTACCAATTATTAATTAATTACAAATTATTTCTAAATAAATATCAGTAAATAAATAAACTTAATTCCCACCCTATTCCCCTATAAACCCACAGCCCGCTTCAGAAAATAAATTACCAAAATTAAAATATTTATCAATTAATAAATTATAATTAATTACCAATTATATTTTAATTAATTACCAATTAATAATTATTTAACAAATAATTCTAAATAAATATCAATACATAAATTAACATATTTAATTAATTATAATTAAATTACTTCCCACCCTATTCCCCTATAAACCCACAACCCGCTACAGAATAATATTACACAAAAAATTAAAAATATTATTAACTTACCTTAAATTCGATATTTTTGTTGTCTATATTATGTCTAGTCGATATTATGTCCATTCTATATTTTTGATTCGATATTATGTCCATTCTATTCGATATACATTTTTTCTAGTCGATATTTTTGTTGTCTATATTATGTCTAGTCGATATTTTGTCCATTCTATATTTTTTACTCGATATTCTGTCCAGTCGAAATAAAAAACTTGATATTATGACTGCCCACACACCACAAACTCACTCTCTCTCTCGCTTCTAGTGTTAGTGATGTAAGTAAATCTCATCATCTGACTGCCCTGGTTCAATTCTAAAGTACCAGAATCTGCATGTTACGCCCAATTTTTGAGGGGAGAACTCTGAGTAGGCAATAATGATCACTTCTATTAATTTCCACATACAAGGGTTTCTCATTTTGTCAGGTGCGATATTTATAGCGATATTTCTCATTCCAGTTCCACTTTCCTGCCCGAACAGCCATTTCATGCTTTTTTGCCTGCTGGTGCCTTGCTTGTTTTGGCTATTAGCCTGCCTGTTTTATCGCCCTGCCCTCCATTGATTCCAAACACTACATCTTCTTCAGAGACCTCAAGTTCCACCTCGACGACCTCAATGAAACCAACACCACCAACCTCCTTGAAGGCATGAACAACATTAGCCTCACCCAACTAGTCACCAGCCCCACTCACAACTCAGTACACACGCCTAACACCATCTTCACAGCCAGCGATGGAATCAAGCACAGTCTTGTCATCGAGCTCACCTGGAAAGACTACACCATCGTCCACTTCATTATCACAGGATGACACATCACCACCTCCTAGTTGCTCAGCACCTTACACCACTGCTGGAAAAAGTGTCAGAGAGCTCATGGAATGAAGCCCTCAACACCCCCCTAACACTGCAACCCCACCCATAAAACAGGCTGTCAAGAACTCTGCCTGGCTAACTGACTGCGCCAACAGAGTCGCCCCCGTCAAGCCGACAAAGCTCAAGAGATTCACCAAACAGGCTAATTGGTACACAATGGAACTGAGTACCATGAAAAGCAAGTGCAAGCAACTAGAAAGTGAATGGAGCACCAGCAAGGATCCCACAGACTGTGCCACCTTCAAGACAATCCTCAAAGTATACCAAAAACTCCAGAAAGAGACAAAAAGGAGTGCCCTGGCTGACCACCTTCGAGACAGTTCTAACCACAGCAAAGAACTCTTCAACATCATCACAGAGTTCCCCAACCCCTCATCCACCACAAGCATCATTACCCATTCCCAGGAACTTTGCGACACCCTGGTGGGCTTCTTCCACAACAAGCCCTCCAACATTTACAAAAACATTGGACCCCAACCCACTCCCTCCAACCTCTATAGCCTCCTTGCTTCCACAGATGCAAACCTTGACCACCTATTCACCACCAGAGACCAGCTCACCACACAGAACACCACTGCCATTATGAACCTCAACCACTCAAGAGGACCCATGGACCCCTATCTTCACTACATTTTCAACCTTGGAAACAAGAAGATCAGCGGCGAGCTCAATGCCATTTCCAAGACATCCATCACCAAGGCCACTTTCCCCAAAGAATGGAAATAAGCAAAAGGTAAACCCCTTCTCATGAAACTGTCCGGCGACCCCAGCAAATTCAAGAACTACTATCCCATCCCTCTGTTTCCCTTTCCCAGCAAAGTCCTCAAAAAAGCCATCAACCTCCAACTCACTGAACACCTGGAAAACAGCAATCTTCTGGACACCCCCCATCCGGATTCTGCACCAATCACAGCACTGAAACTGCCCTGATAGCTGCCACCGACGACATCAGAACCCTCCTTGACCAGGGAGAAATGACAGTCCTGATCCTCCTTGACCTTACAGCAGCGTTTGGCACTGGATCTCACCACACCCTTATCAAAAGGCTTCATCACATCATAATCCAAGGAGACGCCCTCAAAGGAATGCCTCCTTCCTCACTGAAAGAACCCAGAGATTCCTCCTACCACTGTTCACCTCAGAACCCAAGAACATCATCTGCGGCATCCCTCAAGACTCATCCCTCAGCCACACACTGTTCATCACCTACATGACCCCCTTGGCAACATCATCAGAGCCCATGGACTAAGCATCATATCCTATGCAGACAACACCCAGCTTATCTTCTCGCTATCAGAAGATCCCTCCAAGGGCCAACTTACGCATGTCCATGACAAGTGTCGCCGACTGGATGAAAAGTTAGCGCCTAAACCTCAACACAAACAAAATGGAAGGGCTGATCTTAGGGAGCAACACCTCCTTATGGAGCGACTCCTGGAGGCCCTCAGCACTAGGACTCTTACCCACTCTGACAGACCATGCCCGCACCCGCAACCTTGGCATAATCTGGACAGCATGCTCACCTTGAAAAGTCAAATCAATGCAGTCATATCCACCTGCTTCCTCACTCTTCGCATGCACCAGAAAATCTTCAAATGGCTACCCGTCAACACCAGATGAGCCCTCACTCAAACCCTAGTTACCAGCCAGCTAGACTACTGAAACACGCTCTACATAGGAATCATGGCTCACCTCCTGAAGTGCCTGCGAACCATACAGGACTCAGCAGCCAGACTCATCCTCGACCTACCCAAATCACCCTCACCTCAAGAAGCGCCAGTGGCTCCCCATTCAGAAGAGATGTTAATTCAAGATGCTGAGCCACACCTACAAAGCCCTTAGCAATCAAGGACCAGCATCCATCAGCCACCGCCTGAACATTGACCAACCCTCCAGACAACTGCACGCCACTTCCCCCTTTCTCTCTCACACACTCACCCCACATCTGCCGAAGCAACAGTATAGGATGCCCGTCTACTTCCTCGTGGTTAGGTCCTGGAATGACCTGACCATTCACCTCCGGACCTCATCCTCTCCTCTAGAAATTCAGAAAAATACTCAAGACCTGGCTGTACAACTGAACCCACCCACAACATGGACCTCATCACATAGATACCCTCACTGTTATATAACCTGATTGATTGACTGCACCCAACTCTGGGCCCTCGAATTTGATACCTAGGTGTCTTTGGACCAGTGGCAGCTCTCCTTTATGAGTTCCACGGATACACTACAGCCTCCTTGTTTTCTGGTCCATTTTTATTATATCAAGAACTAATAATTAGTATCTTGGTATAATAAAAAGAAAATTCAGACTAGCTTCAGGTCCAGCAACAGACTGAGGCAGCTAGAGACATTGTCTGTTTACTGACACAGGTGCACGAAGGTGCCTGCACCAGCCATAAGAGATTGTTCATGGCTGGTGAAATCCCAGCACTCTGAGCATGTCTGTCTGACTATGTGTGCGGGTTAAAGTGAGAAAGAGTCAGTGAAGGAGTGAGTCAGAGTGAGTGTGAATGAGTAAGAGTGAGTATATGTGAGAATTAATGTGAGTGAGTGAGGGAGCATGACAGTGAGTGTAACTGAGTGTTACTGTGGGTGACACTGAGTGAGTCACAGTAAAACAGAGTATTTCAGAATGAGTGAGAATGAGTTGGACAGACTGGGTCAGAGTAGAATGAGTGAAACTGCGTGAATTAGTGAGACTGAGTGAGACTAGGTCAGAAGAGAAAGGAAACACATTAGAGAACCTTTCAAGAAGAAGCTCATTGAAATTCGAGCCATTAATTACACCCCACCCCTTTTAACGCCTTAACGGCGGCCGCGATTTTGCAGAAGTGCGGCACATCCGCAAAACGGGCGAAGATGGCTGTAATGCCAGAAAACCGGTCCCCGGAAGCTTGTTTCCTTCCCAGTGTAAGAATTGGCTTTTGTAGTTTGGTTTGCCCTGTTCCCATCATGCACTGGGACAGGAACAGACTAATTTGCATACAGCCAGGTTCTGAAACTGGGATGGTGCAATGAGCTAAAAAACGGTGTTGGATCTAGCCCTGATCTTTTGACTGGGTGAGAGTATTCTGCTTAATTCAGAGACTCTGTCCCTCACCACCCCTTGTTGTAAATATTTGTGTCCACCCTAAGCGTGGAAGGGTATACTCAGACATGAGTCCCTTGCTCATTGCACCATCAGGATTCAAGCAAGCCGGGCCGAAGACGGCTGTAATGCCAGAAACCGGTCCCCGGAAGCTTGTTTCCTTCCCAGTGTAAGAATTGGCTTTTGTAGTTTGGTTTGCCCTGTTCCCATCATGCACTGGGACAGGAACAGACTAATTTGCATACAGCCAGGTTCTGAAACTGGGATGGTGCAATGAGCTAATAAAAGGTGTTGTATCTAGCCCTGATCTTTTGACTGGGTGAGAGTATTCTGCTTAATTCAGAGACTCTGTCCCTCACCACCCCTTGTTGTAAATATTTTTGTCCACCCTAAGCGTGGAAGGGTATACTCAGACATGAGTCCCTTGCTCTTGCACCATCAGGATTCAAGCAAGCCGGGCCGAAGACGGCTGTAATGCCAGAAACCGGTCCCCGGAAGCTTGTTTCCTTCCCAGTGTAAGAATTGGCTTTTGTAGTTTGGTTTGCCCTGTTCCCATCATGCACTGGGACAGGAACAGACTAATTTGCATACAGCCAGGTTCTGAAACTGGGATGGTGCAATGAGCTAAAAAACAGTGTTGGATCTAGCCCTGATCTTTTGACTGGGTGAGAGTATTCTGCTTAATTCAGAGACTCTGTCCCTCACCACCCCTTGTTGTAAATATTTTTGTCCACCCTAAGCGTGGAAGGGTATACTCAGACATGAGTCCCTTGCTCATTGCACCATCAGGATTCAAGCAAGCCGGGCCGAAGACGGCTGTAATGCCAGAAACCGGTCCCCGGAAGCTTGTTTCCTTCCCAGTGTAAGAATTGGCTTTTGTAGTTTGGTTTGCCCTGTTCCCATCATGCACTGGGACAGGAACAGACTAATTTGCATACAGCCAGGTTCTGAAACTGGGATGGTGCAATGAGCTAAAAAACGGTGTTGGATCTAGCCCTGATCTTTTGACTGGGTGAGAGTATTCTGCTTAATTCAGAGACTCTGTCCCTCACCACCCCTTGTTGTAAATATTTTTGTCCACCCTAAGCGTGGAAGGGTATACTCAGACATGAGTCCCTTGCTCATTGCACCATCAGGATTCAAGCAAGCCGGGCCAAAGACGGCTGTAATGCCAGAAACCGGTCCCCGGAAGCTTGTTTCCTTCCCAGTGTAAGAATTGGCTTTTGTAGTTTGGTTTGCCCTGTTCCCATCATGCACTGGGACAGGAACAGACTAATTTGCATACAGCCAGGTTCTGAAACTGGGATGGTGCAATGAGCTAAAAAACGGTGTTGGATCTAGCCCTGATCTTTTGACTGGGTGAGAGTATTCTGCTTAATTCAGAGACTCTGTCCCTCACCACCCCTTGTTGTAAATATTTTTGTCCACCCTAAGCGTGGAAGGGTATACTCAGACATGAGTCCCTTGCTCATTGCACCATCAGGATTCAAGCAAGCCGGGCCGAAGACGGCTGTAATGCCAGAAACCGGTCCCCGGAAGCTTGTTTCCTTCCCAGTGTAAGAATTGGCTTTTGTAGTTTGGTTTGCCCTGTTCCCATCATGCACTGGGACAGGAACAGACTAATTTGCATACAGCCAGGTTCTGAAACTGGGATGGTGCAATGAGCTAAAAAACGGTGTTGGATCTAGCCCTGATCTTTTGACTGGGTGAGAGTATTCTGCTTAATTCAGAGACTCTGTCCCTTGTGGAAAAGTAAATTTTGCCATGTTCTGTGTCCCTACGTGTTCCCCATGTTATGTTATATGTGCACGATTAATATGCATATGTATTCCCCCTGATCGATTAAAGACGCAATTACAGTTGTGTCCATCTCTAGTATGCCAGTTTCCAGTTCTCGTGAAAGCTACGAGTATTAGGCCTATGTAAAGCTACGTTGCCACGTTTCTCAGTGTGCACGTTAAATTCATTGAAAAGTCTCAGTTTCTAGGCCTCAAAAGGGCCCGGACTCAGATTCAGCTCCTGTCTCCTGAACCCTCGCTGAGGAGCGATACAGCCCCCACCTGTATCCCTGACCCTTCACTTACTTCCTGTCTCACAGTGCCCGGCTCGTCCTGGCTCTGCCTGCCAGTCTG